>NW_026849399.1:0-714602 GCF_030869305.1 Colletotrichum tamarilloi
TCATGGCAAGCTTGAAAAAGCATCTCAATTCAAGTGCTGGGTGGGCACTACACTGTTTTATTAAAACTGTATTCTTGTACTTGTGACTCAGAAAGAATTAACTTTCTTCGATAACAAGGTACTCAGAAGCGGCGGCCATTGATCGGCGGTCCTCAGCAGAGTCTCAGTCGAGATACACCATATACCGTGCGATTGCAGCATTCGCAAACTGAAGAAAGGGAAGAGACTAGCTGGCCCTCGTCGTGAGCCGCAGCTTCTGTGATCCTCCAATTCAGCCGTTCACTACTCGTGGATACAGACATCAGGGAAGATAATAATTGCGTGAAGCTGCGGCTATTTGCAACCAACGCGACGCTGCCTTGGGGCTGATCGACGGAATACCAACACCAATCCTGAGTCTAGAAGAAAGAAGGAAATGATGTCGTTCCTCTCCCGGAATATAGGCGCGTCGTCGAGAAACAACAATCGAGCCCTTAGAGATCGGTCCCTTGAACGACGACTTTGAAGACCATGCTGCAGGCATGTGTTCCCCGGGATTCCCATCCTTCTCCGCATTCAAGGCCATAGTTAGGGCAGCCTATTCCAGATTTTGTTCTACGTGCAGCGACGGCACAAGCAATATTGATATGTGTCTGCCTTTTGGCTGGCCTTTTCTTCGTTGCGTCCGAGGTCTGGAACTAGAGCCTCGGCCGGATGACTGAGGTCGGTCGTTTCCCCTTCTCGTACCTTAGTTGGCAATTGCCACCTCAGTGTTCCTTCAAGATACGGTTAATTGTGTTCTTCATTTCTATGCCTTCTATGCCTTGTCCCGCGTCCTTCGGACCGATCATGCAGTCTGACAGGAGTGGTTGATCGTTGTGGAACCTGTGCGGACATGCGTTGCGTTGAGCGGCGCGTCTGCGGATAGACTTGCTGACGGTAGCTCGCGAATGACGGCGTCGGAATTGGCCGTCCTAGCCGACCTGCCCGGCCACGAATCTTGAGAGGAGAAATGCACGAATGCGGCAAAGTCCAACAACGTCCCAGGGTTCGCGTTCTGGAAATGACGGCGTTGCAACCGCCAAGGTTCAACCCGCGATACAGCTAGCTACAGCCTACAGATGAGTTGACAATAGCTGAGTCGTAAGCATGACTTTTCGTCCCTCATATCCTCGGCCGAGGCTGCAAGTCAGCTAGCTAGCTATCCGTAAGCTGCATTGTAAACCTAGTTGCTGTCATGTGTGGTTTGATGAAGAACAGCCCCCAGTGTTCTGGCATCCAACTGGCCCGAGACGCGACCCTCCAACACGATGTATCCAATTTCCCGGCCGCAGGGTAATAGCTCTTGGATGTCCTGCAAAGCAACATGCGGAAGGATCAGCATAGAGAGAGAAATGGTTGGTGATGGCGTGGGACCAACAACAATGGCCAAGATGAGCGAATAGCATCGAGGTGGCGGCAGGTTGGTCAAGACGCCAACGAGAGATGCTCATATCGGTTAGAGGGGAACGAACAGACAAACCAGAGGTCCACTGCCATGAAGAGCTACCCGTGCGAACAATGGCTGATCTCGCTGTAGTTCAGGTATTTGCTGATGAGGCTAGTGGTGCCCATCATTCTTTATCGAATTGAGTCAGTAGGATGGGTAAGGTACATTGAATACTCAGAGTTGTCTATTGAGCGTGCTCGAGGCGCGACAAGGCGAGAGTTGACTGGTCCATTTCCCAGTCTTGCCAATTGCAATAAGCCTGTATTCGCTTGTCTCTCGCTAAAGTAACCTTTTGGTCCGCCTTGTGGCCTTAACAAGACGTCACAAACCTTATTGTTTCCATTTCTATATCAGACCCCAGGCGGGACGATGAACTATGGTGACATAGGTTGCCACAAGAAACACAAACAATGTAGCGAAGTGTTGCGTCAAGTAGAGAGTGGGCAGAAGAAACACCACCAGCACGAGGAACAGTTGAGAGATTCCCAACCATATCCGTACTGTACACGAGTGCCTTGATAGTGGTATTCTGCTGCCACTGGCTGGTTAGCGCAACCTACCGTGCGTTCGGTTGAGCAAGGTTGCCAAAAAAGACAAGACAGGCACACAGGCTGGTGCTGGAGGGGCGGGAGAGAGCGCCGTCTAGTGTACTGCAGAACATCCTTGACGTCCAACCGTTGCAACGTTGACATGGACCGGCTTCATAGTCCCCGTTTCTTGCGAAGCGGCCTTGCCCACAGTGCATTGAATTCCATAGTACCCGCCCACCCTTCTTCCGCCTGTCGCTCCAATCGAAGGGTCTGACGTTCGAGCCAATGGTGGCCTGCAGTAGTATTTGGTGATATAGATGCCGGACTTGGCTCGAGGAAAAGGATCGCTTGTGAGAAGAGAACCAGGGAGCTGTCTGACAGGCACAGACACATGCGCAAGCACAGGGTTGGCGGGCTCCAACGTCGGGGAGCTTTCCATAGGAACCTTGGCCCGCCAGAAGGATGAGGATGAGGAGCATGCCGTTGCATTTGTTCTGGGGTAAACGGACCTGTTTCCCTTCTGATTCGGGTAAATCGTCCCGCCGTAGGTCCAAGGTTCTACGTGGAATAGTACGCAGCTATAGCCTTGACAACCAAAGTTAAGTTGACAATGAGAGTGCTGTGAAGTCAGACAAGTTGTGTGTGTGTGTCGAGAAGCTTAAGATGTCGAATTGCGCTCAGCAACCAAGGCTCGCTCTCGGTATCTCGCCTGCTTAACAATTGTCCGCCCGCCCGCCCGCCCGGCGACCGTTGAGGCTTTGAAGACAAGGCTCGGGAAGTTCTCTGACTCTGCAGTTCTGATTAGTGAATATTACGCCGTAGTCCTGTGCCATCCCAGCTCTCAGGTTCCAACCTTGGGCCGAAGAAAAAGCAATGGTCTAGGCCTAGAACTCCGTGACCCAGAGACATCGCCGATTACCCCACCTCAGTTACGGCAACGCAAGCCAACCGCCGCCTGTGCCGCCTTGGGCTCGAGTCGAGTGTCAATACCGATGTAATTTGGACTCTGGAGGCATGACTTGGTGATCAAGGCTTGCTCATGGACTTGATGGAAAATGCCACATTGATTGAGCGGACAACTCGCGAGTAAATGACCGGCCATGTACTTTGATAATCTGCATGCAGCATGTACGAATAGAGAGGGCGAGAAAAAGCCCTAAAAGACTGACCGGCCTTGGGTTCGTCGTGCCACGAGTTGCAGACTTGCAGTTGCAGTTGCAGTCGCCAACCCAAGTTCCTTCCAGGTTCCATGTGTCTGTGGATTCTGGCTACCTCCACTTACTGAAGGTGGATTGAGCAGGCACGCAGGACCCCTGGATTCTGACTGGGTCGAGTGGATCGAGTCGTGGGGTTCAGGGCAGCACGCAGTTGCGACTTGTAGTTCGTCTCCATTCCCACATTTTGCCTGCGTGTGTTCTTCTTCCTGTTCCTGCCTTCCTTGTTTTAGGACGGTGAAAGTTCAACAATCACACTGTTGAGAGAACTACGTACTCCCTGAACAGTAAAGTAAGGGTTGAAATCGAGGTCGGAGGTGCTGCTGATGCTGCCGTCTGCGTGCTTCCTGCAGCAACCCAGGTCTACCTAAGGTACACAGTACACTAAGGCAGGTGCAGG
Organism: Colletotrichum tamarilloi; assembly: GCF_030869305.1. Lineage (NCBI taxonomy): Eukaryota > Fungi > Ascomycota > Sordariomycetes > Glomerellales > Glomerellaceae > Colletotrichum > Colletotrichum tamarilloi. The sequence goes on from NW_026849399.1 coordinate 3,613, forward strand.
TGTGGATACTCGAGATACGCTAGGGCCAACTGGGACTCGTGGGAGAGAACGGTGTGGAGCGACGGTTACTCAACGGCGGAAGGAGTCAAGGACTCAAGGGGACTGAAGTTCAAAATGGCAGGCGCAAGATGCCAACCTACTCCCGTCAGACACTTGAGCTCCCGTCGTCAATACACGTACCTTTCTCAGGCACCTTGCCTTGTCTTACCTAAAACCAAGATACATAGGCAGGAATGGGCAAGGATATGCGATGAGTAAGGTAGGTAGGTACCTTTGGACATGCCTTCCTTCTTTGTGCCCTCTCTTTACCTTTGGACTCTGCCTGTGTCTCTACCTCGCTGGTCTAGGTTCCCGTCCCGTTCCCTCCCCGCCTTGGACGTCTCCTTCCTACGCAACGGGTTTCGCTTTCCCGGACTGCCATGTTTCTCTTGTGTCCGTCTTCCTTCCGGAAACGACCACTTGAACCGACCAGTAAGAGTCATGGCCGCCGGAGCCAAAGCCGGAGCGGGAGGCCATAATCAGATTGCAAGCCGCCGATCCGATAGAGCTTGTGATACGCACCTACCTAATTAATTACTACAAGTTACCTACCCTACCTGCGTCTGAGTAAGGCACGAATGCCCCAATGTCAGGGAAGGTACGAGTAGGCAAGTACCTTACGAATAGAGAAATGAAGCATGGGAGAGGAAATTTGAGTAGGTAGGTGCAACAGACACGAGTGTTCATAGTTTCTCTCCCAGTGTGGCAGAGGGTTCATCTCATTATCAAATTCACGACTCCCGTTGTCCACTGCACTTTCTCCGCAAGTTCGTTCGAATACAGCAATCATGACACTAAGTAATCCCTTTTGTCCCGCCTGCATCCCCCGGTCAGTCGCCATTTGCTAAATTCATCACTTCGTCCCGGAAAGACATGCAATTTACCAGACAGCTGCCAGACAGGCTAGCCATGACTTACTATCCGACCGTCTGGAAAGCTTCATTTCGTTTCTTCAATTCGCCCGCCTTATCCGTCCATCACTTCACTCTGTCCGGCAAACCCAATGTCAATCAATTCCCCAATCAGAGCGACTCATTACAACCGCGCGACCAACCCACATAGCAACGTTCTGAATCAGTCTGCAGCAATTTCCATGCGACTCCCCAATCCGACCTTCACCTGGCCGTAATCTTCCCAGGAACCCAGAACACAGAATACGGCATACAGGATACGGCATACGGGATCCCAACAACCTAAGCACCCGCGTCTCTTGTCCCGAACTGAAGGTTCTCACTCGTCGACACATCCCCGGAGCCCTGGATTTCCTTCCCGTCCTCTCGGCCAACCCTGGTGCCTTCTCCAGCCCGCCGATACTACGTGGAATCCGACCGGGATCTTGTTCCTTTCCTCAACCCAAAAGAGAACACACCGCGTACGGTCATCTGCGGACTACTGCACATTGCATCGCCCAGTTGCGTAAAGCAGCCAAGGTACGTAATAAGGGCCTGGCAAACTTTCTTTCTCACCGGCTCGACACTGAACAGTCGAAAGCCCTGTACTGCAGAACCTGGCAGTATCCGTACGCTGTACTGATGCAGAGAGCATTTCTCGTCTCTCGGGCTCCGCAGAAACTGGCTGCGAAAGTACTCCGTACCTACCACTAGTCCGGTCATCGCCAGTATCAGAAAGCCAGAACCCAATCGAAGCCACCACCATCACTCTGCGTCCCTAGGACCTTGCTTGCCATGCCTATTGGATAACCAGGCCGTACCTAGTCCGGTGCCCCTGCAGATGGCCTCGGCTTCGCTTGGCGGCCTACGGATTCACTATGCACGCAGTACCAGACAAGCCAAGCTCCCATGTGCGCTTGCTTTTGCTCTGCCGCACCGCTGCACCGTGCCGTCCCCATCATCCCTTCGCCTCGAAAATGGGACTGGCCTACGTCCGTACCTACGCAGCTCTGGATACGCTGTACTACTCCATAGTCGCCCTCGGTCCCGTGTTACGTACCCGCGTGCCGTGCTGCGAGACGCGATTTGAAAGCTGACCTGAATTGAGTTGCGGATTACGAAGCAGCATACGTACAGAGATCTACCCTGCGTATCTTGCGGCCATGGCCATGGATACCGTCACACTCACTGCTGGTCTGCCATACGAGCTGGACAGACTTCTTTGAGCCACTAACACTACGTACACCATCCCCGGCCCCCGCCTGTCTGGTCAAGCCTGCAGCTTTGCTTCTCCATTACCTCTACCTTTGAGCGAATAGGCAGTCGTCCCGCCTCTGTGGGACAGTGGAAACAGAGAAGAAAAACGGCTCTGGCGCCGTTGTCTGTGCGTTGGGTGTATGCAGGCACGCAACTCTGGTCCGCCTTTAGCTAACCCTCAACGAGGTGCCCAGCAAGGAAAAATGAGGGAAAGAAAAAGGCGCATTCTCGGATCACTGTCTTGGTAGCCAATGCCTGTCGAGAGTTCTGACGAGCCTTGAAATACCCGGTGCCCGCAATGGAGAGGACACGAGCAACATATGCAAAGGCGGACAGCATGGGGGGAAACAGAGGGTCTCAAAAGCTCGGCTTGTTCGCGACTCAGTCAATCAGTCCCTCTTTGAGTTCCTCACGCCCATGGGATACTCGACAGGCAGATAGACCCGGTCGGCGGACTCGGAAATACCTACTACGTAGGTTGCTGTTCTCACTACTCGGGCTGCGAAAACCCCCCCCTCTCTCTCTCAATTGCGCGAGGCTGTGGTCAACAAAGTCACTCATCTTGCGCAAGCCTGCGTGTTAGTGTACTCCATAATCTGAATATGACTCAGCAGTGTACCTGAGTGCTAGCTCATCCATAGGACCAAGACCAATGCTCAACTAGTCAGGTACCCAGGCGAGGATTCAGTACTCCAGGAGAGCATTGAGGCTTGATAACGCATTTCTCATGCTCTTGCACCGTGAATCGGTTTTTTTTTGCAAATTACGGTAACGCACAGCAGCTTCCCAGTTCTTCGCCTTGGTCCCTCTACTCCGAAAACCTTTTGTCAATTCAAGCCAAGCCGAACCCCGCAGTCGTCATCTTTGGGTTCAACGCCTCAAAGATGACATCTTTCACAAAAGGACCTGTCCGACCGACCTTACTATCTGGGAGAGATGGGTCTTGCGTGGAGCAAAAAACATGTGTGATAGGGAATAAGATCTGGAAATCAACATGGCAGACATGCACCAGCTCCGGGAACCCCGTGGAGCAAATGTGGCTGGGCAAGTTCAAGCCCCAGCTGCCAGCTGGACGTAGCCCTGAGCTTGCTTGCCCTGGACAAGGCTCGGCGTCGCCTTGCCTTGCCTTGCCTTGCCTTGCCCCAAGGTATCCGCACCCTGGCTGGTTTCTTCCGCCCACTGGCGTTTGGGCAACCTAGCTCGAACAGGGTCTGACGGGGAATTCCAGAACCGACCGACCGACAAATATCGACAGGGCAGAAGAGGCGTGAGAGAGCTTGTCAGTCGAGTTCGCCCTCTTGCGCCTTGCAGCGCCAATCAATCGTGGATCTGGGACTAGGGTATCGGCCTTCGGGGGACTGGGAGTATGGCACGCGGGTCGAGAATGAGGTATACCCGTCCTCTCCCCTCGCGTCCACCCACTGACCGCACTGCCATAATGCCAACAACGGTCGTTGTCTCATGCTACGCAGAATGACTGGGCTGTCTCAGAGCCCCCGTTACCACCGCAGACCTAACGGTCAGGCCAACGTCGGTCTTGAAACTTGAGACACTCAGTTGTACGGCATTTACTATGAAGGCCGGGGGGCTAGCTCCGTTGTGAGCTTGACCGCTTCGTTTCTCATGCGCCGGTCGGCGCCCTGCATCTGCCCGATTTCCAACCGATTGACTACCACCTGGATGGCGGATGCCGGATGATGGTACACGGCAGCCCTCGGCAGCTCGCAACCTGCCCCAGGGATGGTCTCTCTTGCGCTGCTGCGCACGAAGAAGCAATACCGTACGGCCGGCAACCTACAAAGCCCACAATTGCGTGGTCCCTTGTTCACCATGTCCACTCCAGCGTCCATGGACCCAGACCTCCTCACTATTCTTGACACTGGGAAAGCCCTCTGGCGGGGACCATAGCCCTCTGGTAGTCGTCGATCATGATCTGTCACAATCTGGATCTAGCGCCGCTCGACGCGCTTTGAAAATCTTCAAACGCCTCATACAGACGAGTGTCCACGGACTAGCCACGTCAATGAGAAATAAGAAACTCCAACTTGGGCTACGGAGACGTCCCGCGGACCTCACCTGCTCCCAGATCTGACATCAACGATTTACTGCTATGTGGAGCGATTGCATGCATCTCACATCATCTCTGCATTGATACGAAATCAGCCTGGCAAGGAGCCATGCAGCAAGAAAAAGATGCTGTGTTACAGCCTACGGGGACGGTAGGTCGATTTACTGGATGAATCATCGGCAATCTTGCCAGAAATAGCAGCACCGTCGATTTCATCGTCTACTCAGTGTTGGCGAAGGACATATCGCCAGTCTATTGAGCTTCCCTAACGTAATGCAACGTTTTCATCCCATGAGCACTTACTGGCCAAAGCTCTCAACCTCATGTTCACCTCGAGTGCCAAAGTTCAGATGAAAGAGATCAACGACTTTGTTTTTGCCGAGGTAGGGATCTGAAGAGTGTCAGAGCTGCGTTCAGAGCATGGGTTGAAACAGCTGCTCGATGTAACTTCTATCCGTCCATCTCAACGCACGACTCAAGAACCTTATTGTGTGCTTGGGAGGCCAAAAATGTCTGGCCAGTTCGGATGAAACTGGTGAAATTTTCGACACGCCAGGGTTCGAATGGGTCATCGCCTACAGAGCATCTTGGGAGATAAACTCGATCAAGAATATTGAGTTCACTGGACGGCTTCCCATAAGTGAAAAGTGCATGCACGGTCCGTGGAGTTTGCTCGTCGTTTTCGAGCTTCTGAGACTTGTCATAACAGGGGCGTTCTCGGGTGGAAAAGGCGGAATCTCGTTGGTAGAGAGATCGGCCTGTCATCAGCAATCTTACCACAAACATGCGAGCGGTTTGTACAAGCAACGCGTGAGAGACGGTTTGCCAGCTTTTGGCTAGGATTACCCTGTTCCGGCCAACCAGGCTGGTGGTTGTGCACAATCACGCAGAGACCTACACCTCGCGCGCGTACATACACGACAAGGTTCTTGTGGCTGATTCGAATAGTGCATAAGAGTTGGAAGCACAACATACCGAACAGACACTACACAAAATGTGTAAAGTATTGAGTCCTTCTCGGCCATTGAGCGTACCGCCATGGTCGGCACATCGTAGCTTCCGAGTCTTGTCGTGGCGACGGCGCCAACTTGGGGGCAAGATCGGTTCTAAGACCGTCTGCCATCGACCGCTAGCTTCAGGGGCAATCCTTTCAGCTTCGCGCCCAACGCACAGGTCCAAGATCGGTCCTGAAGAAAATAGGCCTCAGAAAAGGAGACGATAAGGGAAAGGAAGAAGCAAGTGTATGCAGAAACGCGTCACGCTGGAAACGACAAAAAGAGTGACAATTCGAACAGCCCACTGAAAACTATGGAAGTCTTCCAGACTTCCGCGCGGTGGACCTCGAAGGCGAAGCAAGCATCATGGCAAACTGCAAATAGAAACTCTGGTCAGTGGCCGGTCCACGGTCCATACACCGCACTAGTGACTGACTACGCATCTGTTCCCTCTGTCACCGTGGAAGCCTTTGATGAAGGCGCGCCTAACGAATCTTCGTATCGGAACGCCATGCTCCAACGTTATTGTATGGATATATCGAGGCACACGACATTAGCGGCGAGTATCGACGACACGGCAAACCGACGCCATGTACAGGAGTATACACGGCAAGGCATGCACACGCGACACACAGTGCATGACAGCCATTAGCTAGCATCTCGACGCGCTCGACTTGTAACTGTTTTTCAATCTATACTGGGCGTATACAATGTTCGGATGCATCAAATTCTCATTTCCCTCCGTCATTTGGCGTTCCGGCTGAATTTAGGCCGCCTTTTTCCTTTTGTAGGAATAATTTCACCCATTACCCACTCGACCATATTCGTCTTTTGCTAATAAGTCTTCTTTCATGTCCCTGCATCTCCACCTGTTGCAGGAAGTCAGGCAGTCCTGGGGCTGCGAGGACATTGCCTATTCGCTTTGCCGGAATCCCGCCGTTCAACAATTTGTTCAGTGCATCAAAGTCTACAGTATGGCGGCCGGAGTCCAACCATGACCGAATAAGGCAAGGTTACGGATATCACATCTACCGTACCAATCCCGACTGACTGGCCAAATATTGCTCCAAGCGTTTCCCGGTCTGCTTGGGTCTTCGACTCTTCAAACGCTCCCTTCAGTATGCACGACTTCAGCCAGCTGGTCGCGATAATTGCTGCTACTATCGTTGCATATCTGCATATACGCTTTGCCTTTCACCCAATGAATTTGGGCACGCGACTGGGAAGGGACGCAGACGGCTGCTAGTACGCAGTGCATCGGTCTGTCTGCAGGTTGCAGGCAAAGTCTCAAGCCTTGAGGGGAGGAATAATCAAGACCATTCTTCCCCGGCCAGCATCTCCCGGGCCGTCTATGGCCCATCCACTCAGGACCGCCGCATCCTGCATGCCGTCTTCAAACTCACACGGCCTAGGTTGCTGCTCCTGTTGTTGTCGTTAACGTTGTCGTTGGCAGTGGTAGTGGCAGTAGTATTGCGTGGTACTAATGCTGCTGCTACTGTTAAGACTGCGTTGCTGCTTGCTTCTTTGCTTGCTGCTGCTGTCTATCTGTCTCTCCTCTCTGGTCTCTTCGGACCACCAACGATGCAGCTCGCTTCATGGGTGCGTGAGAGAGTTCGTTTGTACCCTGCCTTACACCCACCCACCCACATCGGCCGACAGCCCCCCCTCAATCCTCACAGCAAGGCATCCTGGGCGACCACACCACACCCCCAGCAGCACCTCCAGAGCCAGATCCCTCCATCCCCCCTGACCCCCTTGTCGGCATCCTGGAAGAGGGGACATACGGGGGGGAGGGGGGAGAGCTGCTGCGGTGTTGCATTCTGGGACTAGACTCTGCAAGAGACTGTGAGTATTGCACAGGGCAAGGTTGTGACGGGGCGGCGCTGACATCCCTCCCCCGGTCTCTGGCTCTGGAGACTGGTCCCTCTCCTTTGGTCTGGTCCATGTCCACAGTCCGTCCATCTGCGTTGAGCGCTCAAAAAACTCACAGGCTCGACGGATCCCAAGGTTCGGATCCCGACCCCCGGCTCACAACGCATTGAAAACAGCACCATCTTAAATATATTACAGTCCCAAGCGCTTCCCCCACAGTCTGGTTGATCTCTTGTCACCTGTTGCTCTCTTAGGACGAACAAAAGGGCGCTGGACGGTTGATGCTGGTTGCTGTTTTCTGGTTGCGCGCGCTTTTCCCTCCTTCTCGGCTCTGCTCACTCTGTCTATCATTCAAACTTTTCCTACTCGGCGCAACGTAACGCAACGCCTACACACCACAACCCAACCTCTTATTAGTCTTACACAGACCACACTCACACACACACACATTCAAGCAACTCGCATTCTCTCATAACATCCCCGATCCCGACCAGATAAAGATCCAGAGCGGCCCAGTTTTCAGAAAAAGTAAACAGGAACACCAGCAACGAAAAAGCCTCGACTTGCTCAACCCTGTTCACAGCACGCTGGAGAAGAAGGGGATCCCTTGAGAGGGGGCACGCCTGGCTTGACGTCGCCCTCTGCATTAAGTCGAAAACAACATGTGGGCTACCGCTCCACTGCCGTACTACTCGGCCTACAAGCCAACCCGGAGGAAAGAGAGGGCAAGCATCAGCAACAAAGGTGGCTCATCGCCGGCCGCTGCCATCAACTCACAACCTCCCCTTCCTCCTCTCTCAACCCAAGACCATCCCGACAACATCGCAGATTTGTTCGAGCCTGCTCTTGATGGACCGCCCTCGCCGGAAAGGATTCGTGCCTTGAGCAAGCAGATGCAGAGGGCCTCGGCCTTGGACAAACACAAGAGCCATACAACCACCTCCTCTGGCTCGACATCCTCGCTGCGCTCACTGAACTCGGACCGGTCGTGGGAACACACCCTGGAAACCATTACTTTATCGAGACGTTCTTCTGGCCGGTCGACTTCGAGCAGCATGCCTTCTCGAGACCGGCCCGAGAGCGTACAGCTCTTTGGCAAAACCATCTTCAACCGCAGGGCCAAGATGAAGCGGGAAAGCAGTGGTAACCACAGTTCCTCTGGAAGTTCCTTATACTCTGGTGAGCTTGCCCTGGATGGCCCGGCCTCGACAACAAACAAGGACCACTTCATCCCATCAATTTTTGGCCGTCGCAGAACTCTAAGACAGGACGACTTAGGTGAAGACCCAGTTTCGGGACGCAAGTTGCAAATATCAGGCCCTTACAACTTTCAACATGTCACCCACACCAAGCGGGATCACTTACCGGACCTTCAGCGGGGTAGCCGCGCCGAACTGGTCTCCGAATTCTCAGCCATCCGCGCTGGCCAACGGCCGACCACCGGCCAACTCAAGGGAATTGACGTTGAAGATTTGCACTTTTCCAACTTTTCATCCGAAGCCTTGCACACGCAGCAGGACAACGCGTGGGCGTCCGAAACTCAGCCAGAGATGTTTGCGAATCGCCCGCCTGCCATTGCCAGGCATACAGGCCCGACCTCTGCACCTCGACGGTTGGTCAAGCACACACGATCCCAGGAACAACTTCGGTCGAGCCCGCCGCGCCCAGCACCTCCGCGGCCACCCCGATCACCCATCAACGAGGAGATTGTCTCGCCAACTCTTCCAGGCTCGCCTGTACCTGTCCCTCCCCCCAGATCGTCAAGCCGCATCATGAAGCATTACACCGTTTCAGAAGACTCGCTCGCCACCATTGATATGTTTCCAGAACGCCCTCAGACCAGCAGCGGCTTTCACCTACCAGGCACCCTCGATGTACCGATCGAATTCACTGAACCTACAATTTCCGAAGAAGCAGAGCCTTTCGCAGACCCGAGATTCTCTCATGCAATCACCACTCCCGACGATGCTGCGTGGCCACTCACAGCAAGCTCCACTGTCTCTTATGAGATGGCATTGCCTGATGTGCCTGAAGAGGAGGAGCAGTTCGTTTTGTCCCGGCAGTCTGGCCCGAGCTTGACCAGCACTCGTTCATCGCTTCGGGGAAGCCAGTCTGTGCCTGCTCTGCGCCAGAGCGTGCCTCAGACGCCGGAGGACGAGTTTAGGCGGCCATCAAGCGGCGCATCGGACACCCTTGGCAGCTTCGACATACTTGCCGCGCAGAATGCTCTGAAGGAAGCTTTGGAAGTTGATGGACCGGCTGCTATCTCTCACCGAGCCAGCTGGGAGGATGATATTGACTACTGCTACGAGCACGAAGCTGAGGCTGACTGCGACTACGCGTGGGACCGGCCGTCTTTGGATATTGTGAGGGAGGACTCTGTAGAGACTTCTTTTGACAACGATGGTATCTTCGTCGCACCCCTCTCGGCTGGTCTGAAGCCGGCATCGACGTTGGGACACTCTGACATGCCAGCCCTCAGCCCCGCCAGTCAGACTTCCGTCAACGGACATGAAGCAATCACTCCTACTATTACCGCGCTGCCCGTTAGGTCAAACTTCTCTCATCCCAGAAAGGAGACGAACTACCGGGGCACCTCCCATCTCCACGTGAGGACAGCATCGCGAGCATCGAGTTTCAAGGAGTCTCACGGCTTCAACCTCTCGCCATCTCTTCTCATTCCAACGGATTTCCGCCAGCAGATGTTGGCAGACTCGGACGCTGACGCGTACCCCATGGATGTGGGGAGACACGACACCAGCCACTTCGCCTTTGACGAGGAGCCCGTCCTGACGATTGAAATGCCTGGACTGTTCGCCAGAGACCGTGCCAGCACTTCAACAACCGGCAGCAACTCGTCCAGCCAAACCAGCCTGACCGAGGCTCGCCATACATCGACCAACTCGACATGGACGGCGCTCACCAGGTACACGGGAAGCACGACCTTTGAGGGTTGGAACCCAAAGTTTGAGGGTAGCGACCACTCGCGTTCCTTCAGTGCCGATGACTTTGCGGACCTCGGGTCGCCCAGAGGACGAAAGTCCACCATGACTCCGTTGCCTGAATCCGAGGAGTTTCTGACCATGTCGCGTTCCACGGGTGACATCCGCGCCGCTTCTGGATGCATCGATGCCAGCTTGTCTCAGGACTCTCTCCCGCTTGCCAAGATGAAGGAGCCGGTGAAGCAGCACCGACGCCAACGTGCGCAGACGCTGAGTGCTCCACCCCCGCCTGGGCAGTACGCCCTTTTCCCGCCTCTCTATGCCGGCAGCCGCATCTGAACGCCTGCTCGCCATTGAGTACACCTTCCGACCCATGACAACACATCACGACTTCATAACATATCTCATATATCTTTGTTCCATAGACCCACACACCTGGGCGCGCGCACGCTGGCGCGTTCCCTCTCCCTCAACGGCGGAGCGACGCACCACACTAACAAACCCTCTACACCTTATTGTTTGTTTCTCGACATATCACGGCGTTTCAAGACGGTCGTGATTCGTATAGACTTTCTTGGCATATCTCGGAGGAGTTATCACCTGGGCTCTCATCATTTCGTTCACACCATAGACCAAAAATCCGGTTTGGTCATTCTTCGATTCCGACCACCAACCATCACTCGCTACACATACACTCACTCACACACTCACTCACTCACCCACAAGACGCCCGCCAGCGCAACGCGCACAACGATCTACAGTTTCCTTACATCTATCTGCAGTCCGATCCGAAGGACTCACTCTTACTATACTACCACCACCAGCAATACCGCTACTACTGATACTGTTATTTTGTTGTACAAAAAAAAAGAAGGGCGCGAGCACAAAAGCCCACCGGAAGGGATTTGAACCTCCGCCAGGGTTATGATTTGATGGATTATGACAAACCCCTTGTTTTTTCAGCATGGAAAAAAAAGGGTGAAAGGGGGAACAGAAAAGCAAAAAACACTTGTAAAAAATTTGGGAGGACAGGACCCGCGGAAGGAAGCAACCCAATGGAGGGATTGTGTTACGCATCTGTGCGATCACGAGAAGGACTACCTGCGCCCCTGGAGGGGTACGCAGCGAGAGAGAGAGAGAGAGAGAGAGAGAGAGATGATGTTTCCCAGCTTTGGAAGTTTCGGGTTTACAAAAGGAGGTTTACCTTATTTCATCGCGGTTCGGATGCAAGCCTTTGATCGCTCCGAACAAGAATTTTCAATCAAAAAAGAGAGACTCCTATCACCTGTCCCATTTACTCCTGCTATTGATCTCTGTCCCTCCCCAATGGCTTGCTGTGAAAAGATTTCGCCCTATGATCAAACTTACGCTGTGAAGAGGCATGAACTTGGCGAAAAGGCGGGGAGGTTGAGAAAGTGGCAGCGACACACCACAAACCAGTTCACGCGATCAAAACATGCCGAGGTGTTGTTGCCTTACTTACACACAGTAAGGGTAGAGCGACGCAACGAACCCTCGTGACGCATCGCATGAAAAGTTGACAATTTCTGGGGAGACGCATGCGCTCTCTTGCAACCATCAGGTTCTGGCTGGGTACGGCAGAGCTGTTGATTGGCGTGGCTGGCGTGCTGCGTAGTTTGGTGATGTGCATTATGCATTCGGTAGTGAACACACACACACACACACACACACACACACACACACACACACACGCACACACACCTTACCTTAGTAGCTTCGATGCGGAGGAGTGGGAGAAGCCGGGCTAGGTTGGTCTAGACTCGTGTCCCGCATTGTGTGTACTCTGCATGACGAACACGTCGACATGTCAAAACTTCGGATGGCAACGACAGACATCCATACTTGAAAGTGCAACGAGAGAAATGCGATTTCCGCTGCAGTCATCAGTCAAGCATGAATGTAAGAGCATAGCCATGATACTTCTCTTTCTATATACTTTCGTCTGTCCAAATGAAGTTTACCTCACCCTAATGAGCAGTCCTCCCAAGACTTTTTTTTTGCAGTTGTAAAATTGGTCCTCAGACCAGCATCACCGTCAATTACAAGCTCCGTCCAAACCTCATCCTGACGGAAAACATATCCTCACCCTACACACCACACCGTACTTCCTCCTCCATCCTCCCGAGGCACCTTGTTCATCCCTCTGCCCATCGCACATGTACACGCATACAGACATGCACACCACCTCCCCTGCCGCCCTTCTCTTCCCACCCATCTCTGTAACCCCTCTTCCTCGCGATTTCCTCCCGTGTCCCGGCTGAACTTGCCTCTCATCCACTACTTCGGTCCACAATCTATTCTAACCTCCCCTCGTAAACCCCCGGCAGGCGGGCTGCCGATATCCCGGAAGTCATCATCTGCATCCAATCAAGCTTGACTCTTCCCGCCTTTATGAAACTGATCTCATCCGCCATCATAATTTGTCCGCGGAGAAAATAAGAAAGAAACAGAAAAACCTGACACCAAAAGCAAAACTCGGCGGGGCCATAGGGTAGAAGAATAGAAGACAAAGAAAAGAAAAGACCCTGGACCCGTGGAGCGGGATGGCACCCTTCTGCGGACCGGCGTCGATATCTGAGACGGGGGCAACAACACCGCCGCGACCAATGGATGGTATGACGTTTCCCCTCCGCGCGCGGCATGTTCTCGGGCGGTCGGCGACACTCCGAAAGAACCCTTTCCCCCCCACCACCCCCGGCACCCTTGCCTCCGAGATTTTGAGCTCACGCGCTCCCCCCTTTCCAGAAGTGCACTGCATTGGCTTCACACCCATCACCACCACCATCACGACTACCACCACCATCATCATAGAATAGGCTCACGGCAGGCAGACAAGTAGGCAGGGGGATTTGTACAGGTGTCAAGGGCAACCCGCTTCAAGCATTCCTCCACGACGAAGACGACTCGCCTCTCTCGTCCGGAACCCCTTCGACGTCGAGGAACTCGTCCAAGCGGCCGCCCCCGCCGCCATTCACGGCCGCCTCCCGCTCGAGCGTCTCTAGATTGCGCAGCAGTTCTCCCCTTTCGCGGTGGAGCGTCTCCCGCTCCCGCTCCAGGTTCTGGATGTGGCGGCGGGCCATGTCCAGCACCTCGGCCTTGCTGACCCGCCTTTCCTCATTCGCTGCCGCCGCCGCCGCTTGCGGGTCCGATTCGTCGCCGTCTCCGGCGCCGGCCGGGCCGCGGACCTGCTCCGGTAGGGCATTGAGGAGACCCTCGAATTGAGCATTGAGTCGGTTACGATACTGCTTTTCGACCAGATTATGAGATGCGCGTGTTCGTCGTTCTTCGAGGGACTCGGTCGGCTTTTGCAGTGCGTTTTTGGATGTGCGGGAGGCACTGCGCAGTCGGGGTGCCGGTGCCGTCTTGGTGCTCGATCCGGCAGATGAGGCGACCGATACCGACTTGACCGATCGGCCGCTGACGCTGGTCCGGCCCGCGGGGCTGGTGGGTTCGTCATTGTCGTGGTTGCCACCGGCTTCGGGATCGGCTACGGCACGGCGCTTGCCCTTTCGCTGCGGCTTCCGAGTCCCGGGCGATGACGACGACGACGTCTTCATTGCTCCAGCTCCGCCCCTTCTATCTTGAGGCTCGTTATCATCGTCATCCCACGAAGGGTCCTTGACGTCGCTATCGGTCTCCATGCTGCTTTTGCTGTGCTTGCGGACGTCGTGGTTCAATTCGGCCGCAGCGACGGCTGCAATGTTTGGTGTCAGTGTGACGGAGCTGCTGTCTTGAAGCCGCGGCCGCCATGGCGAAGCATGGAAATCAAAAGTGGTCGTGGGTGGTTGCGGGTGAGCTGTTACAGCTACCGTGGTGGAAAGTGGCGTGATGTCGGCATAGACTCCGCCGCCCAGGAACGACTGCTCACTCGTTGGCAGTAGTGGTGGTGCTGCGAATCCGAAATCGTATAAGTGACCACCGCCAACACCAACATTCTGGTTTCTGCCATCAGTACTCAGGCCGGCCGCTGCGGAGAGAGTGACAGGTGGGTTGACACCTGCTGCTGTTGCGGAGGAGGACGTTGCATCGACATGCTGTTGCGGGTTGTCGTGGTACACCGGGACTCCATATCCGGGCGGAAGCCATGCGGCGGCGTGGGCGGGTGCACGTTGATGGCCCTGCAAATGGAGATGCGACGACGTCCCCTGTTGATCAGCAGCAATATTAGGCGCAGGCGCTGCCGCTGGACCGAATTGGTGCTGAAGACCCTGGTTGCCCTCTGCATGTGTCAACCCCAGAGTACCCAACTCGAGACCCAGACCCAGGGCTGAAGGATGGAGCTGAGGGTGGTTTTGCTGGTGCTGCTGATTCAGGTGCTGGAGTCCTCCGAGATTGTGAATTTGCGGGAATTGCGCCGTCGATACGGATACGGGTATGGGTAATCCAGGAATACCTGCAATGGCCTGGACCTGATTTAGTGGTGTCGCTGTGGTCGATTCATTGATGGCGTTGGGCCGATTGTGGCCTGGACTCAGCTGGGTGGTCTGATTACCGGGCCGAGTGGCGTGGTGTTGGCGGTCGCCGACGTCGAAAGCCCCTCCGAAAACTTCGGGAGAGAAGTGCGGGGACAACGGCGTCGAAGCTATCATCTGCTGATAGAAATAATCGTCAGACTTTTTCCTTCTGTCTTCAACCTTTTTTTCTTTCTTTGGCGAAAGGACCTGTGATCCTCGAGGACACGGCCTGCTCTACTCTTCTGCGCCTCATCGCCGTCTGTCGCATCAGTTTGCTGAACGCTTGTTCAGAGAACATCACCTTGCCATCGCCCCATCCCGGGGTGGCACACAGACTTTCAGCTCCTTGATACTCCGCCGCCTCCCGCCCATATCCCATACCAAGCACCGGAGGCGAACACCGACAGACAAAATAATGTAGAGAGTCTTGCATGGTCCTTGAATCGTGACTCGACCTCTGATTGCGGAGGCCCATGGGGGAGGGGAGGGATCTGGCCCAGCTCGGTGCTACCCGCGTGGCATCATGTCCTCACTCGCGCCTTTGATCGCTTGGTCTAGCGCTTGTCTTGTCACATTCGTATACCACTCAAGTCGGCAGATGAAAAAGGGGCCAACGAGGCATGGCGCGGAATGAGCTGGTCGTTTGATTCAAGGCCTGACCGCAAGAAATGGGAGCCCCTGAAGGCCGCGCTCCGGGGAGGAAGGCACCGAACGGAGAAAAGTGGAATGCAACGCCGGGTGAGATACTTACTTCCGGGTCATCCACGAGATACTCGTAGAAGGGAGTGTTGTCGTTTGGCGTGTGCGCCATCGTATCGTCTTGCCGGGGGTGGCGAGGGGTCTTGTTTCGATTGGAGAACCCCCTTTCTGAATCCCACCGTCCGGCCCCAAAGCAACGCAAAGCCGTTGGTGATTTATACAGGTTTTGTTTGCTTTTTCGAATCTTCGACCTTGTTCCCGTATCTGCTTTCCAATCCCGGGACCGAGGAAAGGCCTCCTATCCGCGAATGGCCAAGATCGGGCGAGGAAGAGCAAACCAGCCACGATTGGGAGGCTCCGTACTAAGCGTGCGGCCAGACAATCCCAGTGGACGCAGGCTGCCGTTGGAAAGAACCAGACGAGCGTCTGGCCAGTAGTTCCGGAGCGGACGCCACGGCCTTCTCAGGGATTGCCCAAGAACAGTGGGCAATCGGGAGACAACTTGTGGCGCGGGATTCTCCCGTATACCGTCCCCGTGGAGTGACTTTGGTCTCTAGGCGGACCACACCTTCCCAGGACTAGGGTTCCGACAGAGTCAGCCGACCACGACAGCTGCTCAAGTGAATCGACTCTGTCGTAGTTTTCAAAGTTAGACTCGGGTGTCGTACGTACGGCGGCGGGAAGCGCGTTGTAATGCGGCCGGCGCCCAAGACGCCGGTAATCGGGGGGATCGGGGTGGCCTGGATTTATGCCAGAGTCACTCCACTCCAGGGCTGTCGCCAAAAAATCTTTGCTGCTGCGGCGCAGGGTATGCAGGACACACCGAAGGAGTTCCGGACGACGTTTCCTCTTTGCTCTGCTTCGCCTAGTCGTGTTGGTAGCAGTCCAATTTATAAATGACCTGTCGTCGATGTCGTTTGTTGTTCCTCTTGAGATCTCGATCTATCTATCAGGACAGGGCAGTCAGTCTCTTCTCATCTTCTTACTTGTACGGCAAGCTAGCCGTGGCTTGTCCGGGGTGCTGAGTATCCTCTCTCATCCCCCATCTTCTTCTCTCATCGGGCCACTCTTCATACTGAGCCCATACCCATCTTCAGTCGAGTCAAGTTGTAAGCCCTCTCTCATCTCTCATTCTGTTCTCCTCCTTTTCTCTTTCTTCTTTCCTTGTCTTATCTCATAGTCGGCTGCTTATGCGACTCGACTTACCGGCTGGAGCAAGTCTAGTAACTCGCTGCGTGAATGGGCTTTCTGCGTCCTTAAAGCTCTGTCAGCTATCACATTCGCAGTCTCATCACCGACATTGTCAATGGATGGTGCCTTTGAGACTTGATTTTCTTGAGGAGGGGTTCAGGTGGGCTTTATGAGGACCCGACGCGACAGATTAATATTCGATAGGGCAATTTCCATGTGAGCTCGGCTTCGGATAACGCAGTCCCCAGACCGCTCGAAAGGATCCGCGATTGCTGGCCGACCTGGACGGCATGGGGCGCCCGGAAGGCCCCCAAAGGCGTGTGCAGCGCCTACATGGATTCCGTCACCCAATCCTGAGCAGGGACTTGCCCGCGCGCCCAATCTTCCTTGGTCGTAGAAGCAGCTATACCCACAGCGGCCTGCATGATGCAGCTGTTCAAGTCGTGTCTGCGTATTATGCATTCTCGTCCGGGAAAGTAATTCTGCTTGACTTGGCCTTGGGTTTCACCACTCTCGGAAAGCTGCTGTCCCCCTCTCTCGAGGAGCATACTGACAGACATCGAGACTAAGACAGAGATGAGATCTGTTGATTCTCTGTTGGTGGTGGGAGAAGATCGTTGCTTAATGAAACTAGTGGAGGTCTGACTCAAGTGGTCCTGAATCTCGGATGCTCCTATCAGGGGCGGTTAGGTTGGCAACACGTGCCAAGGTTGTGAGTGGACTGACAAGTGTCAGAAGAATCTTCTTTCTACTTTCCTCTTTGGTTGAGCCGTTGTATAACGCCTTTGTTCACTTGAGAGAGAGAGATGACCTCAAAGCCAGCTACATTGGTGCTTAGGTGGCTGGGTGGAACAATCTTGAAGCTGAGGGGCCCGCTCCTCAGCCATCTTCTCGCCTTCTACCGTAGCCCTAAGGGAAGGCCAGAGGATAAGGGAGGTAATCTTGATCTGCGTCTGTCGGTGAGGAAGCAGCCAAGAGCCTGATGATCTCGGGTCCCGAAGAAAAGAAGCCTTTCCTCCAGGGTGAACAGCCGCAGCGTCATCAGGTAATGACCATTGGGAGCAAACTTCATGTATCAGACGTCGAGAACCCTGGGATGTTCTTTACTGTTTATGGGTATTGTCCCGTTAATTCTCCCTCTCAAGTTGGGAGGGTTGGGGGCCAGTGCCTTGCTTCCAGCTCGAGGACCCGAAATCATCGGGGCTGAGACCGTTACCCTATGGTCGATGAGGGACTTTGATGTGATCCGTAGTCCGTACCGGTCAGAATCTGACTCGTCTCCGTATGGATTAACTCAAGTTGGCCGAGTGGCTCCATCGAGCTCTCCGTTTGCTGTTCAGGGGATACCCTCGTGGTGTATTCCCGCCGCCTCGCTTCACGGAATCTCGGATGTCTTTTGCTCGACGGCGACAGAAGCATCTTGTCGTTTCTTCTTGTATTCTGGTCTTATGGTTAGTTGACTGGTCACTCTCGCTCTCGAACATTGCGAAATCGACCGTTGTCTGGTGCTTCAACGTTTGCTTTCACTCCGCGGGAGCAGGCCATGTGACCTGTTCTCCTGATCTCCGTACATATGGTGCGTGGTTCGTGACAGTGTGACCACCTTAAGCGAGGGTTCGACTTGCTTCTCGGGTACCTTAGGTACTCTGTACCATTCGGATTGCACCTATCTCCGTCAGTCTTGGGTTGTCTTCTGTGGAAGACGTTGTGGGCTGCCCCTTGCCCTAAGCCAACGTAAGGTAGGCAGCAGCAAGTTCAGACAGGCGACCTTCTATGAGGAAAGGTGTGCCTACCGCATCTTACCTGAAGGTACATGGGCACATCATCTTACGGTTGGGTACGATGGTGTTGAAGGTTCCGTTCCGCTCCTTCCCCGTCCTGTCAAAACAGTAACCCCTGTCTCCCCTTCCCTACCTCAGGCAGTTGTCCATCCGGTGTCTTTCATTCTTGTTCTATTACTGGCCTATTCCCGCAGGAAACAAGGTTCAGGGATAAGAAAGAGGAACATCCACCTGCCTTAGGTCTGTACGTCTCCATGCACGATGTTCATCACAGTGTCACAAACTACCACTGAGTGTTTGGAAACGGAGGCTGCGGGAAGGTGCCTTGACCGTTGGGACCGTTAGTACCGTTGACCGTTGCATGTGGCTTTTTTTTCGTCAGGGCTGTCATCCGCATTTGGACAGGTCGCAGGTAGCCTTCCATCAGACGAACCACCTCACACAAAGGCACATGGCATAATCACGTGTAAGACGGTGAGTGGCACTTGATCTTGCTTCTGTCTGATTCGGAAGAGCTCGCATTCTCCTTATCCTTCCTTCCCGCCTCCTTTCCCTCTACCTTCTCTAATTGTTGCGGTCATCATGCAATAACAACACTCATCTGCTATGTCCTGTCTACTTACTCCCTCTTTCCCTTGGCCCATTCCCTCAAGACATTCTTCTTCAACTTGCCAGTGCTAGTCTTGGGCAGTTCATCAACAACCTCAACCTCCCGAGGCACCATGAACTTGGAGATGTTGCTCTGGTGCTTCGCCCACGAAATCAGGTCTTCCCCCTTCAAGCTCTTGCCTTCTTTGACAGTCACGTAGGCTTTAGGACGCTCGCCCCAATGAGAATCAGGCACAGCAACCACGGCCGCTTCGAGTAGATCGGGATGTTGTACGAGCATGCCCTCAAGGGCTACCGATGAGATGTTCTCGCCACCTAGTCCTTCATTAGTCCGACGAGAGACAACAACTCGACGAGTTGACGCGTACCTGAAATGATAATATCCTTTGCTCTATCAAGAATCTGAGCCGATCCATCGGGATGCCAGACTGCGAGATCTCCAGAGTGCAGCGCACCGCCATCGAACAACTTCTTGGTGGCTTCGGCATCCTTGAAATACTCCTTGGCGCAGATATTACCGAAGAATACAATCTCGCCGATTTCTTTCCCATCCTTGGCGACATCAATAAGAACACCCTCCGGCTGATCTGTCTTAATGATTCGAATGGGAAGACTGGTCAAGAAGCCATGACCCTGGCGAGCCATTTTGGCGTACTTCTCGTTTGTTGGGAGTGTCTCCCATGATGGCATATGGTATCCTTTGGTGATGGGACCGTAGGTCTCCGTCATGCCATAGACATGGACGGGGAAGAGATTCAGGTTTGTCTAACCACGTCAACACTATTTCGACGAGTCCCGGCAGCCGGATCAAGCGTTACATACCATCTGCTCGAACAAGTGCGCACTGGGTGGACTGGCAGCTACAGTCACCCGCACTTCTTGGGGCAACTTCTCGGCCTCGTTCGCTGAGCATAACAGGGTGTTGACTGTTGGTGCTGCCTGCAATTGAACTCCTGTGTCAACTGTCTGCTCTTCACACTCCGTGGATAGGAATCACTTGCGTTGAAGTGTGTGATGCCCTCTTCCTTAAGCAACTTCCAGATGAGAGGGTAGTCAATCTTTCGCAAGCACACGTGCGTTCCACGCACAGCCGTTACCGCCCAAGGGAATCTGTACTATGTCAGTAGGCTCAAACAAGACTAAAGGGCCCCAGACTGGAGGGTAGGCTTCTTACGTCCAACCAACGGCGTGGAACCTAGACATAGTCAGCAAGTGCCTTTCGACAATTTACCCTGATGCACTTACATGGGTAAAGTCCATAGCTAGATGGTAGAAATCCATGGTCAGCTAGGTGCAGCAAGCGTGAGCTGGGCTTGATCATGACTTACATATTTGCAACGGCCAGTGTGATAATTCAGTCCTGATTCGATGACGTTTCCAACAGCTACACGGAAATACAATCAGCACAACTTGATACCTGTGCAAGAGTCTCAGACCAGTTCATGCATCACTTACCAGCCAAATAGGCCCCGCGGTGTGTGTAGACTACGCCCTTGGGCCGACTCGTGGTTCCTGAAGTGAAAGGAATGGCAAGCATATCATCCTCATTACCACATTGTGAGTGAAGGCCGGCCCAACCCTGACCGTGTTGCTGATCATACTGCAGGCCCTCCAAGACGGCATCATCAAAGGGGCCACTCAAGGCGCCCTCCGTGTAGTCGGTATCAGTGTCAATAATCAAGGGGACCTGGGGGTGTTTCTCCTTGAACTCGTCAAGCAGGTGGACGAACTCCTGGTCGACGATGATTGAATCGACCTCGGCAAAGTCGAAGATGTAGGTGATGTCATCCGGCTTCAATCTGTAGTTGACACCCACATTAACCCCGCCAGCGGCGGCAATACCAAAGATGGACTCGAGAAAGGCGGGTGTATTGGGCGCAAGAATCCCGACCCTCTTGAAGCCGTGCTTCTTCAGGTAATAGGCAAGGCCGCGCGCTCTGTCTGCGAACTCGATGTAAGACCGTCGCAGGGTTCGGCCGTTGGCTGTCACATGGAAGATGGCTTCCGCATCGGGCTCTATCGCGGCGGCACGCTCTAGAAAGAATGTTGGCGAAAGCTGGTGTATGTGGTGGTTCGGACGGGGCTCATCGACCTTGGCTGTGGAGGATGAGAGGAGGTGTCCGAGGATGTTCTTAAGACGAGATGGAGGGCTAGACATGGCTACTGCTGACTGGAAGAGCCACTTCTACAGAACCGAGAGGTAAGATGTAATAAGGAGGATGAGATTGTCAATTTCTGCGTGCTGAATATGAAATCGTTGGCTGGTTTGAAAGCTGGCGGTCACAAACACATGGAGGCAAATGTGGAAGAAATGGTGACTGAGAGGAAGGACTTGTATGCTGCGATGGAAAGCCAGCCATTCTTGCTACCAGCCACAATCCCTCTTCCACTTACCCGATCCCCGAGCCAGGCTTAGCTGTCCTTGCTGGCATACCCCAATTGTCCAGCTTTTTTTGAGACACTTTGACGGACCGAACCCGACAGCTCCAGCTCCCAGCTCCTGCTTAAGCCCGGCTGTCCTCGGTAGGAAATTACCCCACACTTGGCAAGTGTGCTTCCAGGGCTGCTCCCCACCAGGTTCAAGCTCCCGTCCCAGGCAATGGAAGTCGGGGTAATTGCGCTAGACCGGATTGGACCTCTCTGATATTAGATAAGCAGGACTCACAGAGAAGCGCATAAGCCCGCGCCAGGGGGTGAAAGAACGTCCAGCCAGCGGCGAGCAAAGGGCCCACTGCACTTAATGAAAGTCGCGTCGTCGCTGTGCCACCGTGCTGTAGCCTTGCGCGACCAGGGAAAGTGCAGCGCGAAGTGCCAACGCCCGAAATTTTATCACCGACATCAGCGGGACCTCCTTGCAGCACCGCCATCTCTATCCTTCCCACCTATCCATCTCGAACATCGGCGATTCGAGTCATACGTCACTTCCTCACATATTTCGGCTCGAGTATAGCTTTCTCTGCGACGGTATCACGACGACACCAGCCGATACTTTTCTTGACCTTCCGACCTCTCGCCAGCAATCATGGCAGCTATGTGAGTGCCCATCAACAGCTCCTTCTTTCGCACAGATCCCATGTCCGTCGAGTTGCCGAGAAACAATGGATTTGGTGCGATACAACTATTCCACAATCAGGCGCAATTGGAGCTTCTCCCACTTTTCTATCGTTCGATAGCTAACGAGATGCCCCTTCCTAGAGAGAGCTTCGACGGCATCTACTTGGACCTGTCCAAGGAGAGCGGCAAGTGCAGATTTGCCGAGAGCGGTCTCGGTTGGAAGCCCTCCGGCGGTGGCGATACCTTCACTCTCGATCACAGCACAATTGCCTCGGCGCAGTGGAGCCGAGCTGCCAAGGGCTACGAAATCAAGATCCTCAACCGAGACTCGCGCATCATCCAGCTCGATGGTTTCCAACAAGAGGTAAAGAAGCGCGTCAGTCGTTAGATTCAGGATGAATGGAATGCTGACTTGGTATATGGCGTGAAGGACTATGAGCGTCTTGCCAAGCTCTTCAAGAACTGGTACAGCACCGCGCTCGAGAATAGGGAGCACGCCCTGAGGGGATGGAACTGGGGCAAGGCCGACTTTGGAAAGGCTGAGCTGTCTTTCAACGTCCAGAGCCGCCCTGCGTTCGAAATCCCCTACTCCGAAATCTCAAACACCAACTTGGCGGGTCGTAACGAGGTCGCGGTCGAATTCTCAGCTCCCACGGACAAGAACGATACTGGCACTAATGGCCACTTGGGCGGTGCGCGCGGAAAGGGCAAGAAGGCGGGTGCCGGCAAGGATCAGCTCGTTGAGATGCGGTTTTACATTCCTGGAACCGTCAAGAAGGAAGTGGAGGGCGACGAGGCTGGTAGCGACGCCGGCGGCGAAGAGGAGAAGAACGCCGTCACCCTGTTCTACGATACCCTGATGGAGAAGGCCGAGATTGGCGAGACCGCAGGCGATACTATCGCTACGTTCCTGGACATCCTCCATCTCACACCCAGGTATGTGCGAATCGCTATAGCTGTCTATAACCCAAAAGTTTCTGACACCCCGACAGAGGTCGTTTCGATATCGACATGTACGATGCGTCTTTCCGTCTCCGTGGTAAGACGTACGACTACAAGATCCAGTACGACGCCATCAAGAAGTTTATGGTGCTTCCCAAGCCAGACGAGACCCACGTGCTTCTTTGCGTTGGCCTGGACCCGCCCCTGCGCCAGGGTCAGACAAGATACCCGTTCATCGTCATGCAGTTCAAGAAGGACGAGGAGGTGACGATTGATCTTAACCTCACCGAGGAGCAAATAGACGAGCGGTACAAGGACAGACTTCAGCCTCACTACGAGCAACCTCTTCACCAAGTCATCACCTACATCTTCCGAGGACTTGCCAACAAGAAGATCACGACGCCTGCCAAGGACTTCCAGACGTATGTGTCTCACCATCCGTGCGAGAGAATCTGTGCTAACATCCACGCAGCCATCGCAATCAGTTCGGTATCAAGTGCTCGATCAAGGCCAGTGAAGGCTTCCTGTACTGCCTGGAGAAGGCGTTCATGTTTGTGCCTAAACCTGCGACGTACATTGCCTACGAGCAAACAGCGTCCATCACATTCTCTCGTGTTGGAGGTGCCGTTTCTGCGCTGTCAACCTTTGATATCACCGTGCAGATGAAGAACGGCGCTGGCTCATCACAGTTCAGCAACATCAACCGCGAGGATCTCAAGGGGCTCGAGGAGTTCTTCAGACTCAAGGGGTTGCGCGTTAAGAACGAAATCGATGAAGAGACCAACCTCATTGCTGCAGCCATGCGCGACCAAGCTATGGACGATTCGGAAGAGGAGGTTGTTGGTGCCGCCAAGGCCGACCGTGGCTCAGCTGACGAGGACGAAGAGAGTGTCGATGAGGACTTTAACGCCGAGAGTGAGAGTGACGTTGCCGAAGAGTTTGACAGCGACCACGAGAGCTCTGGCTCAGGCAGCCAAGAGAGCGACGTGGATAACGACGACGGCGACGATGGCGAGGATGACGAAGAAGAGGAAGAGGAGAGGCCCAAGAAGAAGAAGAAGACGGGTTGATTGCGCCCTTTCGACTTTTGGGTGTGTTTATCGGCTGGGTGGAGAGGCTGCTGGGCGTTTTTATTTGGGTGTCGGATGAAATGTAACACTATGATTATCTACTTTGACGGTTGCCGACTGGGCGTCGCGGCGAAGCAGAAGAGGTTAATACTTTTCTTGGAAGAGACCCTGCGAGTCTTTTTGCAACACGAGAATTTACTGAGTGCGTTTTTGTTTAGTATCAAGTGACTGTTTACTCACGGCAGTATGCAAGTGGGGTCCATGTAAGCTTGCCTAGCACCTTCACCTTGTACGCCAGTGAGTCAACCCAGCACATGCCACACGACCACGCAGATGTGATTTCGTGTCATGACCATCAAGCGCCAGCCGTTTACTACTTGTGTCCCCTAGGTCCTCACGACCGCATGAACACGCTACAGCGAACCTGCCACATACCTTACACGTCCAGATACCATGAACGAGCCCATCCAGCTCCCGGGCTCAGGTTCAGGCTCAACGGGAACGATGCCCCGCCTCGGTCTCGGCGTCTACCAGCTCAGGGGGGAAGAATGCTTCGCGGCCTGTCTGGCGGGGTTAGAGGCCGGGTACCGGCACATTGATACCGCGCGGCTGTATGGGAATGAAGAGGAGGTTGGGAGGGCCGTTGGGGTGTTTTTGAGACGGCGGGAGGAAGTGTTATCAGATGGGTGCGATGATGGGCTTGGTGTTTCTGCCGCTGGGAGAAGAGGGAGGGTCAAGAGGGAGGATTTATTTTTGACAACTAAGGTTGGACGGTGGGAGGGCGACGGGGAGAAGATGTATGAGAGTGTACTGGGGAGTGTAATGAGAATTGCTGGGGAGGAGGATGGTGGAGGGTACGTTGACTTGATTCTCGTACATCGTCCCGTTGCGCGGTGGAGGGATATCTGGAGCGTGTTGGGGAGGTTTGTGAGGGAGGGTAGGGCGAGGGTGCTCGGGGTTAGTAATTTTGGGATTGGGGCGCTGGAGGAGATGAAGAAGGGTTGCGAGGGGGTGTTGCCGTGTGTGAATCAGATTGAGGTGAGTTTTCTTTCCTCGCCGTGTTAGGACATTGACAGAGGTCTGCAGAGCAAAGTCTATTGAGGGAGAGATGCTGATGAGTGTGGGAATAGCTTAACCCGTGGTGTCAACAGCGAGAACTAGTCGCCTACTGCCAACAAAACGGCATCGTGGTACAAGCGTACAGCCCTCTCGCGCGCGGGCAGCGGTGGGCGGATCCGGTGTTGAGAGAGGTCGTGGAGCGGGTTCGGCGCCGTGTCGGGGTCGGTGTCCGGGAGGATTCAATACCGGTATCCGGACGACGGGTTGCGGGGACGAACTGCCGCAACGACGACCCACGGGAGCGGGAGACGGCAGAGGAGATTCCGGTGGAGACGGCAGAGGAGATTCCGGTGGAGACGGCAGTCACGAAAAAGAGAGAGATCACGGAGGCTACAGTCACGCCGGCGCAGGTGCTAATCCGGTGGTCTCTGCAACGCGGATATGTGCCGCTTCCCAAGAGTGCGGACGCAGAGAGAATCAGGGAGAATGGGGACGTGTTTTGGTTCAAGCTTGATGATGTCGAGATGGGCATGTTGGACGGATTGGATCTGGGGGCTGCGGGGGCGCTGTTTCCTAAGAATGTGAGTTGATGGTGGGATACATCACTCACCTTAACTTAGGACTTCCCATGAAACGCATCCTGATAGAAATGCTCTGGAATAGTCTGCAGCCACGGGGCTATAGGCAGCGTGTAGAGACTTCGTTCCGAGTTTGTAAAGTGCAAAGCAAGATTGATCGGCTTTCGGTTTCTGTATGTGGCCGCATCCTATTTCTATAGAGAATCCCCAGTTCACTTGCATTTAAGTCTCATGACAGGATGTCACAATATTGAATATGACCGCAACACACAGCAAAAGCGTGCAAAAGCGTGTAGACCTTAGCACGCCTGCTAATGAGGTTACTACAAGTGCCCCACGCAGACAGCGCTCCCAGCGGCCGGGGCAGGACGGAAGGTTCGCCGAGACCCGAACCGGGGCTTTATTCGGGCGCGGGTTGGTGGCGCTGGCGCTGGCGCATGAACTCATCAAGTGGGCGGTGGAACCATTCCAGGGCGGCCAGCACAGGTGCCAGCTTCACCTGGAATCTTCGATGCTCATCCTGGGCCATCCCACCTCGCGCTGCGCTTGCGGAGGGGCAGTGAAGCAGTGACCTGCCTGCTTGCAGCTTTGGGGTAAGGATCGCCAAACAAACAAAAAACATCGACAAACGTCTCTGCCCTTTGACCTGCAAGCGCTTGACTTTAACCCTTAAAATTTCCTCCAATTCAGCAGTCCATCATCGTCATTTCAAAGACTTGACCCGCTTTCTAAAGACGACGACCATGAGCGAAAGTAGCTTTCAACGTCCGTTGCGCGGCGGCTGCCAGTGCGGGCGCAACAGTTACATCATCGAGGTCCCGCAAGGCACCACCGAGAAAGCCCAGGTGCTATTCCATACAGACTCAATGCACAGTAAGTGGCTTCGTCTCGCCAAATTCTCGCGATTTCCGTAAGCAGGCGTTCTCAAATAATCCCGCCGTGCATACAGCCGATCGTGCCTCACCTCTTCGAAAGCAGAAGCTCCGCTAACCCATGATCTGATGCGCAGGAGTTCCTCTCGCAACCCCACTGGCCGCCATGATCCGAGTGCCACTCTCGTGGTATCACAGCTCAACCCACGCCTTCTACCCGGACGAAAGGCACTCGACGATCCGCCGCGTTTTCGAATCACCCTCCAACCACCACCCTTCGAGACGAAACTTTTGCGGCTTCTGCGGCACGCCGCTATCCTACTGGACCGAGAGACCCCCTACCGAGGCGGGGTTCATCCACCTGACCCTTGCGAGCCTGCGAGGTGAAGACCTTCGAGATCTGGAAGATCTGGGGCTGATTCCAGAGTTTGAAGAGCCGGAAGAACAGCCCGCTGTTCCGACAACAACCACGGTAATTGGGAGGGAAACCCAGGGCGTCCCTTGGTTCGAAGGCATGATCGATGGTACCCGTTTGGGCAACTTGCGTCACAGCCAGGTTGTTGATCATAGCAGAGACGGGAAAATTAGGGTTGAATGGGAGATTGTAGAGTGGACCGAGGGAGACGATGCTCCCGACGTGGCCGCAGCAGCGGATGGCGATGTTAATATGACGACAAATCATCCCGGAAAACGCAAAATGAACGACCGAGAGGACGAGGATGCGGCTGTCGACGGCATGCATTAAGCCTTGCCCATGCCGTGCATTGCAGCGGCAGGGTAGGTCGTAATGAGTCCAGGGCCGTCTCGAGCTGGGCCGGCTCACCTTCGTCCCGGCTTCCGTACACCTCGGTGAGGCTCCGGATAGAGTCTCCAAAACAAAGACTTTGCTTCTGGCGAAGACTCTGTCCCGTTAGTCTTGAAAAGTTGCGCAAAGATGTGGCAGTCCCAAAAGATGGCACTTTTGATTTGCACACATCAGAGGATGTGCTGCGTAGCAGTTACGGAAAGAATTGAAATGAGCTTCAAAGAGGCAGGCAGGCATGCGCGCTGTACTGATTGCAGCGTCCACGATGAAAGCAGCAAAGATGAAGGTACCTTGAGATAGCTGTAGATGCTACCATGTACACACATGCCCCAGCAGGGAATAGAAGTTGCAAAATCTCCGATGATCTTCCGGAAGTGGTGTTGTTTTGTGTCGTTTTGAGCTTCCGCTACCTTGACCAAAGGCCTGTTGGCTGTAAGTGAAGGCTCCGCCAGCCGGGCAGACGGCTTTGTCAACCGAAATCGAGAAGACATCAAGCAGTTGCATCGTTTCCTTGGATGACCGGGAGAGGCGTTGGCCTTCCGCGTAGAAACAACAGATCCATGGTTCTTCATGTGATACGGCGTGTTGTAATCGCGCAAACTAAGGTGCTTACGCTGGGGCTGTCGGCCTTGGAGGGGCGGAATTGGATTTCAGGCAGGATGCAGCTCCTCGTAAAGTCGTATCTGGCATCCATCCATGAGCCCGCTTGATAAAAGCGCCGGACGGAGAAAAGGGAACCGCAAGAAGCCTTGAAATAATGCCAGGTGTTCTGAAGTTGAGATGCCGTCTATATCAGAGTCTTGCTATGAAGCTGGGGACGAGAAAGCTGGATGGTGCGGAGATTATGGGACGATAGCCGGAGTTGGAGAAGCTTCTTGGAGTGACATTGGACGAGCCGGGTGTAGGTAGATACAGGTGGAAGGGAGACTCTCCCGTCCGGCGTCCGCTCACCGAGAGCGACGGGATTTTGTTCGCGGAGCCGGGAGTTTTCTGAAATTTTGGACTGGGCGTGACCAAAGTAAGGAAAATCGTGGCAGTAGCGGCTGGTTACCCGTTGTCTGGGAGTCAAGGAGAGCTCGGGAGGATTCCCCGTGGCCATGGTCGGTCGCCTTATGCGAGCGATTGCGTAGGACGAGACCTTGCAGAGTGTGCTGCGAGCATTGCTCCATGTCTGCTACCAGCCGATCCTGGCGAGGCAATCAGACATTGGGACCAGCTCAGATTGCGCTAGCGGCCGGCGGAATTGAGCCGTCACCGGAGTTTTGGCGACAGCGTTTGGCGATATGCATGTCGCCGGCCATCCAGTGTGCATATGTGTCCGTACCGACATGTTTTACACAACCTGTGTGTGTGATGTGCAAGGAGAACTTGGTGCGTGGGCTGCAGAACTTACAGCGAATTCATGCTGGCGCTTGTGCCGAATAGAGACAAGTGTCCAATCATATAAGTTCGGAGATCGTCAGGTGAGGAATCGAGGTTTGTTCGTGTTTCGAATTGGCTCTTGGAGGCTGGTGCTGGTAAACCGTAAGACGAGCTGGGCAGAGAAAAGGTCATGTTTTGACGGATAGACGGGCCGTCGTGTGCTCTCTAGACTCTGGGAAGCGGCGGCGGAGAGGAGAGAAATGGGGAGCACTTGGGAAAAAGGGGACCCCACGGCGGGGTAATGGAAGGCGCCCCTGGCCTAGGCGCAGATGCACTTCCCCTGTTGGGTGTCGGGTCGAAGAAACCCCAAGGAGGGCAAGAAGGGGGTAGATACTTGCCTATTCGTACCTTCTTTTCCATCGCCTCCAAATTCATTTGGAAAGAGGCATCGTGATGAGGACGTGCTTGCCCCCCGTCTCACAGGATTCCATGTACACGTACATCAAGGTTGCACAAGGTCACTCTACTGGCGGCAGCTGCCGTGGACATTTCCCTACTGCCTTCATTCCTTCCATCTCTCCCGTAGCCTCTGCCGACTCTAGCGAATGGAACATGACGATGCGCTTCTTTTCGGTGTTCCACGCACATTCTACTGTCGGAAAATCCCCGCGCCATCTGGGTAACGAGATAGGTACACCGCTCAAAGTAGACGCTACTGGCGGGCAAAGAAAACTCACGTTGGACGCCTCATCTTTACGAATCAAAGGTAGGTAACTTGCCAGATCACGCCTCCGACCCATCCATCCAACGCCGACGCCAATGCCAATCCCAACGCCAGCACCATCCATCTTCGGGCCATGTTCTAGTCCTAGCTTCTCGGTGTCGACGGTCCGACATTGGAGACGTCCAGAGTACCAGATTGACCAAGGCGCTACCTGATACCACGTCCATCCGTCCCATGTCGTTGTCTGATGTGCCCAGTCTGTACCTCACTCTCACTGCACACCTGCACGCTTAGTACAGACGGATACCTTGACACGATGCGGGTGTTTGTCCCATCTTTTTTTTTCTTCCTTCCCTGCCCTGTCTACCTTAGTTTATTATACTCGAGTAATCCTTGTATCTGGCTACCTTTACTTTTGCCTAAACCTACCAAGGACGTCCAAGTACCCCCGTCCATCCCAAGGTCACAATGCCGTTTTAATTGCGCCGCGCTGCTTCCTTCCGTCTTTCTTTTGCATCTTATAAGTATCGTGGCAGCACCTCACTGTCCATCTGTACGATCCCATCTTGCTCCCTCCTCTCCCCGTCGCCTCCTTTTACATCTCATCTCTCTTCTCGATCTCTTTTGACCACTTGTTATCCAGTGGTTCGTTTCTTGTCGGGGCAAATAATCTACTCTTGGCTGAGCCATCATCATCCCACCGTCAAGCCCATCGAAACCGCTCCATCAGTCTTAGCGTAGGTGCCTCGCAGACTGACGACTCTCTGAGAATCATAATACCAAACCTCCTCTCCGTAGCTGGTCACCCTTCAAACCCGTCCGTCATGTCTCTTCCCAACGACTTCCTTTGGGGCTTTGCCACCGCATCGTACGTATTTCATCTCACCATCAACCCGGCTCGGCCCATCCCCAATGCCCCGGTCTGGTTGTTATCACCATGCATATTCGCTCCCTCTTCCGCCGATATCCCGATTTGGATGACTTACAAGCATTCTCCCACCACACTTCGCCCTCTTCCCTCCGTCTTTCCCGTCCCGCCTGCAAATTCCACTTCCCCTCCGAGCTGCCCCCACTATCATCTTTCCCCTCTCCCCTCATTTAGCGACCACGACGACACAACATGCGAGACCCCTGCTGACGCTGTTTGTCCACCACTACAGTTACCAGATTGAGGGTGCCGCCGAGAAGGACGGTCGTGGTCCTTCCATCTGGGACACCTTCTGCGCCATCCCCGGCAAGATTGCCGATGGCAGCTCCGGTGCCGTCGCCTGCGATTCCTACAACCGCACTGCCGAAGACATTGCCCTGCTCAAGTCCGTTGGCGCAAACACCTACCGCTTTTCCCTTGCCTGGTCGAGAATCATCCCTGTCGGTGGTCGCAACGACCCCATCAACCAGGCCGGCCTTGACCACTACATCAAGTTCGTCGACGACCTCCTTGAGGCTGGCATCACCCCATTCATCACCCTCTTCCACTGGGATCTCCCCGATGGACTCGACAAGCGCTACGGTGGTCTCCTGAACCGTGAGGAGTTCCCTCTCGACTTTGAGCACTACGCCCGCATCGTCTTCAAGGCCATTCCCAAGTGCAAGAACTGGATCACCTTCAACGAGCCTTGGTGTTCCTCCATTCTCGGCTACAGCAGTGGCTTTTTCGCACCCGGTCACACCTCAGACCGCAGCAAGTCCGCCATCGGTGACTCTTCCCGCGAACCCTGGATCGTTGGCCACAACTTGCTCGTTGCCCACGGCCGCGCAGTCAAGGTCTACCGCGAGGAGTTCAAGCCCACCAATGGTGGCCAGATTGGTATCACCTTGAACGGTGATGCCACTTACCCCTGGGACCCTGAGGACCCTGAGGACGTCGAGGCCTCTGACCGCAAGATCGAGTTCGCCATTTCCTGGTTCGCTGACCCAATCTACTTCGGCAAGTACCCCGACTCCATGCTCAAGCAGCTTGGGGACCGCCTGCCCGAGTTTACGCCCGAGGAACTCGCCCTTGTCAAGGGATCCAACGACTTCTACGGCATGAACCACTACACGGCCAACTACATCAAGCACAAGACCACCCCTCCTGAGGAGGACGACTTCCTTGGTAACCTCGAGACCCTCTTCGAGTCCAAGAGCGGTGAGAACATCGGCGAAGAGACCCAGTCTTTCTGGCTGCGCCCTAACCCCCAGGGCTTCCACAACCTCCTTGTCTGGCTCTCCAAGCGCTACGGCTACCCGCCCATCTACGTCACAGAAAACGGTACCTCCCTCAAGGGCGAGAACGACATGCCCCTTGAGCAGATTCTCGAGGACGACTTCCGTGTCAAGTACTTTGACGGCTATGTCAAGGCCATGGCCGATGCCCACGAGAAGGACGGTGTCAACGTCAAGGGCTACATGGCGTGGTCCCTCATGGACAACTTCGAGTGGGCCGAGGGCTACGAGACTCGTTTCGGCGTCACTTTTGTCGACTATGAGAACGACCAGAAGAGATACCCCAAGAAGAGCGCCAAGAGCCTCAAGCCCCTCTTTGACAGTCTTATCAAGAAGGCCTAAGCATTTGTCACGGTGTGTGAGTGTTGACGCATAACAAGAGCAGGTTAAAGGGCATCCATTAAGCTTGGATATGCATATCATTATGAAAATGTACAGAGAGCACTGATCTGCTCATGATGATGTATGAAGATTGTTTTGTTGCGATCCAATATGTAGTTTGGATATGAAATGCCGAATTGAGAAGGCTTAAATCTGATGTCGATCATGGAGTGAACTGGAGTATGAGATATGGGCTGTCTCGCTGAATTGTGATGACCGGCTAAACTCCATGTTTTCAGTTACATTTGAACCTCGCTTAAAACCTTCAGGTACATATCACCCAGAACTAACATGGTTTGTCAACCAGCAATTGAGGCGGCCTTTGTAAGCCATGAAGAACTGCCGAACCAGACTTTGGGCTAAGGTGGTTCCATAGCCAACATGCCACGAATCATGCCGGCTCGGCCTTTTTTCCTTCTCATATTCCCTGTGTCTTCACGTGAATAAGACATATTCGAAGAACGAAGAATTCGCTGGCTGTCATTTATAACTTGCCTGTGGTATACAGGCCCCTCACAGTTGCGAGCGCCGTGGATGCCACGGATCACGGTATGCCATGAAATTAATTATCGACGAAGTAAAGATAAGCGAAAAGCCAGCGAGGTCCGAAGAGGGCTTATGTACGGTATCGGATGTGCCTGATTTGAGCCGCATACGGCCGACCCAGCAATGGGTCGGCTGGGCGGCTGGGTCAATCCCGACCATCCAGCTCTTGATGTTGGGCCGGAACACGATGCCGAACATGGAGCCGCTGTCCACCTGCAAGGCCTCGGCGCTGTTGTAGGTCCCGGCTTTAGATGTGTAGTCGCGTTTGAGCTATTGAAATCGCAGTAGAAGGGGGAAGAGAGCCCAAAGGGCGGCTCGAGTTGTTTGCTTCAGCATCACCTTAGGCATCACCAGCTCTTTGTCTCATGCAAGTTGCAACCACAGATATCACAAACAGACAAAGGCTCTGTTTGAAACCATAAGCATTTCGCCAGCGCGTTCTCTTTATCAAGTGTGACTCTGCCCAGCTTGACCTACAGAGAGCAACAATATCTGGCTTCAGCCAATGGCGTCCAGTTCCAACTGAACGGTTTGAGACAACAAGCACCCTATTTGCTTTTATTTGAGCTTCGGCCGAGAACCAACGCAGAGACTCTTTGGTGCCTGACGCGGTTCGGAAAGATCTCAGTTCGCGCAAAATGACAGCAAGACAATGTCTCGTCTCAGCGACAGGCCAAGAAGGCCAGATGCCGTTGCCCGCGCGGTCCTTGCCGAGGAATCACGGAATCGCGCCAGGCATGGCATACATCGTGACTCCATCTGCCAATTTCTCCAGGTTCAGGGCAGAGCGGCTGGATGGACTTGGCAATGTCTTCCCGCTGGCTTCACCCCCTTGCATATGCTTAAGCATGTTTCCCAAAGTGGGTGAGCCACAGTCTTTGTGCGCACTTATATCCCCAGCTCGTGTCCCCAGTTCAAACGACGCTCTAGAACTCTGCGTGGTTTGCTTTCACCGATTATTGCTTTTGCGGCTTGGTCCTCGTTCTTATTATGCCGCTTCAGTGGCTCCGCGGCCGCTTTGCCTACACGCCGCTTCAAACCGACGATGCGGCCTTCTCGGGTTCTTTACCATGGAAGGGCAGGCCTTCCCCTACAATCTTTACTCTGAGACAGCTCAAGTTGGCTGCGTTCACTATTCTGGGGCTGTTGTTGCTATCGGGCGTTGGAGTCTACAACCGTGATCAGATTGAAGCCATCCGAGCAGCTTACTCAACTTCTCAACACGACGAGTCACCTGACGTCAAGTCTGTAGACTGGTCTCGGTTTGCGTACGTCCAGTATGTCACTAATAAAGACTATCTCTGTAACTCGGTCATGTTTTTTGAGAGGCTGAAAGAACTTGAGAGTAAAGCGGACCGAGTTCTGATGTACCCCTCCGTCATGCTCGCTGATCCTCATGAGAAGGAACATGAAGATTCATCAGATGATGCCAAACTCCTCATCCTTGCTCGGGAGAAGTACAACGTAAAGCTTGATCCAATATCAGTTCAACATCGAACAGGCTCAGATCGTAAGTCGCCCCTCCAGGATTATCATCCTGGCCGCCAAGAGCTGACATGGAGCTCTTATCTAGCAACCTGGGCGGATTCTTTCACAAAACTTCTCGCCTTTAACCAGACGAAATACGACCGCGTACTTTCAATCGACTCGGACTCAACTCTCCTACAACACATGGACGAGCTCTTCTCTCTTCCGCCAACCACAGTCGCCATGCCACGTGCGTATTGGCTTCACCCAGACAAACACGTTTTATCCTCCCAAGTTATTCTCATTCAACCAATTCAAGTGGAATTCACCCGCATTGCATCCAAGATCAATAATGCCGGAAGAAACGATTACGACATGGAGCTCGTCAACGAGTTATACCAGGATAGCGCCATGGTCCTACCGCACCGGCCTTACGATCTTTTAACGGGGGAGTTTAGCAAAGACAACCATCAATGGTACCTTGGTAGCGACGAAGAAGCCTGGGACCCAGTCGCCGCCTACAACGAGGCAAAGTTGCTGCATTTTTCGGACTGGCCTTTGCCTAAACCCTGGTTGGACGCCCCCGAAAACTTGGTCCGGGAGAGAGAGCCTAAGTGTGTGGCCATGATGGATGGACTTGGAAGTTGTGCCGCGAGAGATATCTGGCGTGGGATCTACGAAGAGTTTAGGGAACGCAGGAAAGTAAGTCTGCTGGAAAGTCTCAAGTAGTTTGCAAACAGCGCGGCTAACAACGAGACAGCGAGTCTGTGACACGAGTCCCCCGGAAACACTAGAGAATGGCCGCAGACGCCGCTAGTCATGGAGGTATAGGTTTCATTAAGTCGGAGTAAGGTGGTTTTCGTCGTAACTTCTCTCTATTTAATCGAACTAAAACTCCACTTTGACGCATGAATCCGACAAGTGCTTAGGATGGATAACCCCGGTTGCTGCACACCAACTCAGCGTTGTTTGATAATTCCATTATCGAGCTATCGCGACTGATGGATCATGCAAGGGTCAAAAAAAGGAAATACACTCTAGCAAAGACCTTTTCAATAGACTAAAAAGTTGATACAAAAGCCAA
This sequence comes from Colletotrichum tamarilloi, assembly GCF_030869305.1. Lineage (NCBI taxonomy): Eukaryota > Fungi > Ascomycota > Sordariomycetes > Glomerellales > Glomerellaceae > Colletotrichum > Colletotrichum tamarilloi. The sequence continues at coordinate 38,580 of NW_026849399.1, forward strand.
ACGAAATAGTGATGGGTAATATGACTATCTACGGTTGCATAGAGTATGTACACGCGCGCCAAGTTCGTTCTGATCCTCAAATGATAGGGACCACACGATCCCATACTCCTGATTTGAGCAACTCAGAATTGTCGAGAGCTGTATAGAATAGCACTCCTAGAAGCAGAGAGCGATATATGATGATATCATCAATCTTTCGATTCAATTCCTCGTTCTCTCTGTCTTCATTACTTGACTCAGAGTGGCAACCTACTATTTTCGCTAACCTGCTTAGCATTTGATGAGTGTTGAAGAAATTGGTTGGCACGTTGTACGAGGGTCCTACTAATCCTTCTACTTGTATCTTAGACTCCTCTAACTTTCTCCTGAAATGTTCCAGATATTCACGATCTTCAGGAGTTATTTCCAAGTCTGTCTGTGTTGGCGGGCCACCGAAGAACTTGTTACGCAAGTGACATCGTAGAGCTCCGAATCTGCCACTATGCCACTGCGAATAAGCTCTTGTTCTACCGTGATTCGCCACTTTTATCTTCAAGGCTGCTTTGAGGCCTTCGAGCTCGAGTTCGAAGCCATCGACTAGGTTGTGGAGGGCTTGAATCGTCTTGGAGTGAATGTCTCGCACTGTCATCGGAGGCTGTGGCGGTTCCGACGTTTCCAGTGTTGGTTCCGTTCTATCGGGAACTTGAAGAATACCTTTCTGCGTCATAGTCTCTGCTCGGGATAGAATCTGCGTCGTAAAGAACAAGAGCTGAATCCGGCCTTCAATGTTGCCCATGCCACCATCGCAATTTGCTAGCCAGGCGTCCGCGTAATTCAAGTGTTTGCGTGCTTCTTCACGAAGCTTTTCCTTTTGACTAAATGTGAAGTTCGAAAATTTTTGTCGAAGATCCATGGGATTATTGAGTAGGGTAAGACACAACCGAAGTACTTGTGGACAGCGGAGCCATGGGTAGTCTCTCCCTGCTACTTCACCTCTTATCGCTTTGAAAGCATGTCCTCGCAGTTAAGCAGCTGATAAGTCATCAAACGGTTGCTTAAAGAACGAAAGAGAACGGCCATTTTCATCCCAGTCCGATTCTTGAAATCGATCGAATCGAACTTTACTCCAAAACCCTCCGTTTAGAGCAATGGCCGTGAACGGGTTATACTCTTTCCACACTGGTCCTGGGAAGAGAGACGGAGTGAACTTTGGCGACTTGGCCCAGAGGAAGACGACGGTCGGTATGTAGTGCCGGCTGAGGGTGTAGCGATCTGGGAGAAAGCAGTCTGTTCCTTTGATCACGGGTCTATACTCGGGGTGCAGTAAGAAGAGCCGATGGTCTGTCCGGTGTGTCTCGATTATCCCGTCTGCAGATTTCCCGTCCTGCAGCTCAATTAGACCATTTGCATGCAGCGATGCCTCTCGAAGTTTTTCCAGACTAGGCGTCGGCGTAATGTCGTTGTCTCTGCTATGATGCTCAGAAAATGCCCCAATGACACCGAGAACTGGGTGCTGACGGAAATCAAATTGGAAGCCGCAGCCAATGATGACAGGGTATAAATCTGCGTCGGCGTCCAACCGCTGGACCCCAGCAGCTGCTGCGATTACCACAATCGCGCCAACCTCTGCAGAAGCAGGAGCGGCAACAAAGTCCTCTGGAAGATAGTCGGCAGTGACTGGCATAAGATCAAACCCGTCGAAGTTTTCCAACCCAGTGGTTTTGAAAAGAGCAAGCCATGTAGCTGGATATGACGGCACATCAGGAATGGGTGCTTTTCGTGCTTCCACTCTTCTGGCCTCAATTGGAGAGCCAACAACATCAGAGGGCAGTAACCTAACAAGCGCACTCGCTGGGAGCAAGGGCGGCAGCCTTTGTTTCTCTTCCTCCCTCGGCTTTTTCTCTTCTTCGTTCTTCAGCTTTCGTATCGCATCGTCAAGCTGTCGTTTCAGATTGTCCAGTCTCAGCATGGGAGTATAGGCGGTGTAACTCCAGCTCATTTCGGAAAGAATCCATTTCCTTGTGGTTCGTTTCGACCATTTCCCGATGGCTCGACCATTTGCTCTACGACCACCTTTCCCACCCGCAAGAACAGCTTGGAAGACTGTAGCAAGAGCAATCATGGAGGCTACCAATCCAATCAAAAGCGTAAAGCCGAAGGTGATGGGATCCCAATCGATGCCTGCATCTTGTGCTTGTTTTTGCTCCGCAAGAATGTTCAGAAGAGCCCGGAGCAGACAGTCCGTAGAGTTTTGGTTTTCGAGACACTCCGAACCGGCGGTGTCCATGGTGACAGTACAATGAAGATGAGCCACTGCCAAAGGTGAAGGCTCGAAGATGAAGGCCGGGGGATGAAAATGTTGTTAGGGTGCGCTTCTTGCATAGATAGGACTAATGTGCTTAGGTATGTGTTGAAGATGAGGCTGATTCATGCGCTCAATTCTGCCTTGCGGCCTAAAAAGGACGTAGTGAGGTGACAAGGCTTCAATTACTGCACCCATTCAGGAGGACATGTTTCTTCATGGCGCTGTATTCAACGTACATGGGGCCACTGATTGATTGGCCGGTCATATCGTGGCAGTACAATAAAAGAACCACCTCTGCAAGTGAGATCGCCTTGACAAACGCTCTCATGTACTGCTGACTCGCGGGGGTAGGTTGGAAAGAACTCCATTTTCACGCCTAGCCTTTTGGTTTTTGCGTTAGGTGGAGCTGCGTACATTACGCTGAACAAGCTGAAGACTGCGTTTGAACCAACACCAATTATTTCTCAGGAATGGTCTTGACGGGCACTACATTACTCCCGTCCCTGACTTCTCCGCCCTTCTTCTCATCATCCCTCTCACCAATTGACTTCCTAGATGACCGATCCCCCTCTTCCTCCCCCCTCCCTTGCCCAGCCACACTTGTAACCCCAGACCCAACACTGCCCCCCTCTTCATCCCCTTCAGCCTTAGCAGCCCTCCTCAAATACCACTTGAATACGTACACCAAAATCTGCGCCATGAAAACCTGCTCGATGGTATACAACAACACTGGAATCTGAATCAACGCCCTCGTCAAATCATCCGACTGCGTCCACATAGCCGTCGCCAGCGGGATTCCCAACGACGTTGTCTTGGCCGCGCCGCAGAAGCAGACGGCAATCATCTGCTCTCTCGGTAACTGTTGAACCGTGACAGCGCGTCGGAGGAAGTTGGGTACCCAGCGGGACTGTAAGGGGCGGGAATCGGCGAGACGAGGATTGATTGCGTTGCAGAGCGCTAAGGGAGGGCGGGCGGCGTAGAAGCAGATGAGGGTGAAGAGGGCGTAGAGGGCGACATTCATGAAGACGTTGAAGATTATAGAGGGATGCGGGGTTACGTAGAGAGCGCCTGTTTTGAAGGCTGCTGAGAATGTTGTCCTATCCGGTATTAGTATCAAGAACCATATATCACGAAGAGAAAGCCGTGAAAGGGGCGAGGGTATATCATGAAAAGGGGCAACACCAACTCACCAGACAAGCAAAATCAGAAAAAACGTCGACACCTTGGCAAGATAAAACGTCCTCAGCGCCCAATCAACCTTCTTCTCCCAAAACCACCTCACGACCTGTCCCACAGCCAACGGCAATAACACGCTCAAGCCCAATTGCTTCAGGACATTGGCGTACATGGCACCCAGGGTGCTCGGGTTCGCGGGCTGCCAGTCGGCAAACTCGGGCGTCTTGGGAATGAACCCGTAAATTAGACCAGGAGAGATGAAGCTGCCTAGCACGTTGCCGATGACGACCTCGATGATGGCGGCTGCGTCGTCGCCGCCGGAGGCGCGGGTCATTACGACGTTGGAGGCGATTGTTGTTGGCAGGCAGGAGGCGACGACCATGCCTACGATGATGGGGGTTGCGAGGGCTTGGGTGCGGAGGCCGCCTGCTGCGATGATGATGTGTACGATGACTTTTGGGGTTGTGTTAGTTTATGGTTTGAGATGGATGTTTCGCCCAATGCCTCCATCCCTTGGGGACTTATGAGCGGCATGTTCATGTCAAGTGAGTTTCTTACTTAGTAGTATTACGGGAATCACGATAAAGCTGATACCCTGGACAATGATATGCAAACGCCAGTTGGCTACATTCTGCCTTAGCTTCGCGTGCGAGAGCTGCAAGCCGCTGACGAGGAAGATGATGGCGATGCCGCCGTAGATGATGGTGTACTCTGACCTGATCGGTCCACCTCTAGCCGCGACATCTTGTAGTCAGTTTGTTAGTCATGTACTCGTTTTGAAGTTCACTCTGTGTGTGTCTCTCTCTCCCTCGCTCACTCTCAATCTCACATGAAAAGGACGCTCATAGATGCCAACTTACTCGGGAAAAAATACGCAAAAACACAGCTTAGAGCGAAGCCGATAACGAGCCACTGCGCCAAGACGAGCTTGAAGATCTTGACCGCCTTGATCCGGATGCGCGTCCACGTCGACGTCGGTGCGGTCGCCGACTGAGGCTTCGCGCTCTCATCGCGGGCGTCCACGGGACCGGCCATGGCTTTCTGAGAGGCACACACTTCTCTCTTACGCCGGCTTAGGCCGAATGAGACATCGGAGGTGCGTCGGTGTGTCGTCGGGTCGGGACGGTCGTAAAAGGTGGAGTTCCCTTAAGGTAAGATAGTCGGGCTGTTTAGATGTAGTGACGGAACTGGAAGACCTCCGTATCTCTGGCCGATCTAACTTATCGAGATAAAGTGTGGTAAGGTGAGAGATTTAGCCTGCAATGAGCTGCCAAGACTTATATCCAGAGGGTAAGTTGTATTGGATTAAGGTTAAAACGACTTCATGTCCCAAACATACGGGCCCTTTCATGTACGGCAAGCCGAACGTTTGGCCGTCCCTCTCCCTCTCAGTACCTATCTACTTACTCTTCCCAAACCGTGCCGGACAAGTCTTCCTCCGCAGACAAAGATTAGGTGATTTGCAAGGAAAAGAGAATGGATGACGCCAACGCCCAGGTCACTCGCAGTCTTGCGTTTTGAGTCGTTGGTTTCGCGTCGCGAGGGCGGGGCCGGGTTATACCCGGGCGACGTAGGCGTGGGCGCGGTGAGAACCCCGACATCGGTGTCGTCCGAAGGTGGGATTCGTCCAAGACTCCTGCATAGGAAGTTTTCGCCAAGTCACTTGATCTCTGGAAGTGAGAACAAGTGATTGACTTCAGTGCTGGAAGATGGTTCAGAATACACAGATGCATCTTCTCGAGTAGGTAAGCTTCGGCTTATACGGCGAGGCACGAGACCCAGAGAACTTTGGGGTTTCTCCGCTTCGGTGCCGTGCCGATTTGGCCGATGTTCATGCCCGGCGTGTAATTGATGAGCTGAAGCACGTGTGAAATAATTGTTCTCGGCCGGAGTTTTCTTTCATCTCGGCTCCGCGGCTTTGGGAACACCATCCAAGGGGTGCTCGAATAACATCCTCCTCCTTCCCCCGGTTCCCCGGATTCCTCAGAGTCAGTGGTACCAAAACCTAAAAATTACAATATGGAGGAGTACAATACCTTTCATCAAGGTCTCACAAGCATCATATGAGAGAACAGATTATTTGAATAAGTTGATTTTACTGATTACGTTTACAACTAATACTAGCGGTCAAACTTATCCCGCCTCAATCTCTTTCTCGCGTGTCATACACCCATTTCCTCTTGACCTCGTATCCCGTCATCTAGAGAAAGTAATCTTTCCATCCTCTGTATCATGTTGTATCCTTGATCGGTTTCCTGAAGTGCTGTTTTCCCATGGGTTTCCTCCAACCTTCTGTGATGTAAACCGTTATTTTCCAAACCAGGGTATCTACCAATATTGTGTAAGAGAGAGAGAAAAAGAAAAGAAAAGGTAAGAGAAAGAATCTTAAAAGAATTATGCATCACCCGAAGCATTCCTAGCTTGGTTCTGCATCCTACGCATCGCCTCGCGGTGCAACTCAAACATCTCCCCGCTCTGCATGCTCCTCGTGAAAGCCTGATCGGACCTCTCCTTATCGATCCTCGCCTTCTCCTTGCGCTTCGCCTCCGCCTCCTTCTGGCTCATCATGAAGCTCCGCTGCAGGTCAATGTTCCTCTGCACCTCGGCCTCGCGCGCGGCGGCCTGGCTAGCCGCCAGGTTCGACGCGCTTGGCGACCGGAACATGCTCAGCGCCATGTCGCGGCCATTGGCGGCGGGAGCGGGGGACGCCGTACCGGCGCGGAGATCGGCGCGGACCGAGTCTCGGAAGCTCGCGAGCCGGGCGTCACGGGCGTCTTGCGAGGGAACGTTGGAGTAACGCATGGGCTGATGAGAGTCGAAGGCGAGGTTGTCGGCGGAAACGCTGGGTACGTAAGAGCCGCTGGCTGACCTGGAGCCTTCGAGGGAGGATCGCATTGTGCCGGAACTGCTCTGGCGACGGATAATTTCCCTGCGCTGGCTCAATGGGAGGTCGTCCAGGGAGACTGGCGGCATCTGTGACGGGTAGACGGGGTAGTTGTACATGGAGCCGGTTTCGCTGGGTGGTCTGTAGGAGGCGGCAGATATCTCAGGCGTGTTGTTGGCGCCAGTCAGAATTCCGTACGTCTTGTTGCGCAGAGCGACGCTTCTCTGTGCGATCAAGCTCTGAGGGCTGTCGTAAGACATGATGCCGGGTGGCGGCGGCGGGGGAACAAAGACAGCTGGAGCTGTTGCTGAGTTAGCGATGCCAGAGGCGCCGCTTCTTGTGCTCGCAGCTCTAGAGAGCGCCTGTTGCTCTTCCTCGGCGATGGGCTCGAACTGCGTCTTGCTCGAAGCACGGCGATGTGACTGGTACGAGCTGCTTCTGGAGTGGCCACGGTTCGGTGACTGGGTTGACTTGGGTCGGGTCAAGGCCGGCGGAGGTGTCGCGACGGGAGCGGGGGATCTCGAAGGAGTTGGTGCAGGCGCAGGCGTGGCAGACAAGGCCGTCTGCTTAAGCTCATCGACGTGCACAGGAGCTGGGGCTTCCCGGGTCTGCGGTCTGTCGTCTCCGACCTTTAAGATCTCAGGCTCGGGTGCGTCGGCGTGGCTAAGGTGCTTTGCCCATTCGTTTGTGCGGTAGTGTAGCGCAACGTTGGAGAAGCTGGGCGGCAGACGCTCTTGGGTAAGATTCAGAGGCGTGGAACGAAGCGAGGCTGTTGATTTGGCTTGCTGAGAAGGGACGGGGACTTGTCGACTCTCGCCCGACTCAGACAGCTTCACCGAGCTGTTTTCTTGAGCAACATCACCGATTGCGGTTTCCGGCGCCCTCTCTTCGACAGCAGCAGGAGTCGCATCCTTGGCCAGAGGCTGGGCTGGCATGTCAGTGACAGCCGTCATGGCTGACACTGGTCTAACGGAGTCCCCATCGGTGACGCTCTGTCGAGATGCCGATGCTGATGTAGTAGTCTCCGGCTTGATGCTCGACTGTTGCTCTCCAGAGAGCTGTGCGTTGATCTCAATACTGCGACGGTGACCACCGTTCACAGATCCGGCGCCGCTGTCGCTCTGAGTGTCAACAGTTGCCGCGAGAGACACAGCGTCGTCGTCCCTTGGACGTTGAAGCACCGCCAGCTCCTCATCACCGTCATCTTCCTTACGATGCGACATCGATGTCCGCTGAGAAACCCTCCGCATCAGCTGTACCGAGCTCTGAGAGAGTCGCTTCGCAAAGGAACTCCTCTTGCTGCCGACGCCTGCCTGAATCTCTTCATCATCGTCGGCAAAAGTTGCGATCGTGGACCGCTCCTCTTTGTCTCTGGCTAGAGCCTCCTCATCAGGGAATCTGAATGGCAAAGGTACCACTTCAGGAACCGGTGCCACCTCTTGCACGCTCTGAACAACAGTAGGACCAGTGACGTTGTCCGCAGCAACGGGTTCTCTGTGAGTTTCATCCGGAGCGACGCGTAATGTCACAACGACTTCTTTCTCCTTTTCGGAAACCATCAGACCTGGAGACTCTGGCTTTGGGGGAACAGCGGGAGGAACATCCGACCCTTGCATTCCAGCCACGGGAGGGGCGTGTGATCGAGGAGTAGCGGTGCTCTGGCTGTATCGAATAGCCTTCTCGCTCTCGCTGTCGCGAGCAAAGCCGGAGTCGTGATCATCGCTGTCTGGTGTGTAATCTCCGTGCGCTCTCTCCCACGCCCGTCGCTCCAAAGCGGTGCGAGCCTCGAGCTCTCTTCCAATGTTGGCCTCTTCGTCATCACGGGCTCGCTGCGCCTCGGCCAATTCCTCTTCCCGCTTCGTACGTTTATCCTTGATGACGTTCCACAATCTCTTCTGAGAAATGATGCCGATAACAGTGATTACAATTATAGCGGCAATCTCAACGCGAATGCCCTTTGTTAGCGGGTACGTGTTGGTGTCTTGAGGGAAGAGGTTGTCGTTCAGGTCCCAAATGTACGCCCAAAACTCCTTCAGCCCAGCCCGGCTGAAGCAGTCGATTCCGAGCACAGTTGCCGTGGCACCACTGAAGGCGATCGTACACATGAGCGCCCAGTCCCGAGTCCATCGGCTGAAGTACAATGCAAAGCCTGCTAGTGAGAAAACAATGATGAAAATGACTTTGCCGACTCCCGTAAGCAGGCCGCCCTCGTGGACGCAAAGCAGCCACATTGAAAAGCAAAATCCGCCGAGAGCACATCCCAGGCATTCCGTAATTTCTTTGAAGAACCAGGAAGCGAGAACGCCAACTGCGACGGCCGGTAAAACTGCTGCGACGACATAGGCTCCTTGGGATCCGTTGGACACTGGAATGACCATGACATAGACGACCAAGACTGTGATACCCAAGGCGACGACGTACGCAACGGAGAAGGCAGTGTGCAAGACTGTATTCTTGATACCAATCAAGCTGTAGATGACCCCGGTGCAGAGCAAGATGACACCAGCGACAGCCCAGCCTGGTGTGACCTTTGGCTCAATAGGTAACTCTCCTGCCAGCATGGTAGCTGTATCAAGTGTCAGCCTTGTCTAGGGTTTGGTGTTGGTGCTAGGTGTTCGATGAGAAGTTCACTTACAATTGTCAAGGCTTGAGTTTCCAGAGGTGCTGCCAGTAGTTGGGATGATGGGAGGACTAGAGACTGTAGCGGAAGCAGAAGGCGACTCGGTGGTAGTGACTGCAGCTGTCCTTAGTGAAGATGCCGGCGATGTAGTACTTTCAGCATCTTGTGCGCTTCGTGACAAAGTAGAAGAGGCAACGGCTGCTGTAGTAGTCCCGCTTTCTTGACGTCTGACGGGCACCAAAGCTTGAGCAAGAGCCGCCTGAAGGAAGATTAAGAGAAGGCCCCATGAGATCAGACGATTCCACCTCGCCATGATGACGAATTGGCCACCAGGTGTCGAATCCAAATTATTATACCAGTATTAGTGTTTGGTGTTGTCGAAACAGTTTCCGAGCATCGATAGTCTGTATTCACCTGAACCACTTGTGACGTGAAGAGAGGAGGGGATGCCGGCAGCAAGAAAAGAGTCGGTGGAAGACACGGGCAAGCTGAAGGGGGGAGCTGGGAGAAGGAAGGTATTATTAGATGAACGAACAATGGTCAACCAGCATCGACTCGAACCCCAGGGACCAGTGGGGGATTAGGACAAGACAGCTCCCGGGCTGACAGCAGAGAAGAGGGGAGGATGGAAAAGAAGAAAAGAAAGGGTACAGACAGGGGCAGGGAACAGCCCAGATGTCATGGAGTGGAGTCGAGACCTGGAGGTGATCAAACTATATAGGACAAGGAGGAGAATTTTAATGCCGGAGTGGGAGATCCATGGGAGAGATGCGGACCCGGCTGGTGACACCGAACATGGCATCATTGGTGCACGAGTACACGCGGATGGCTTCAGCTACGATGCACTCGTCACAGCGAAATGTGCAATCCTTCCCACATGACAAATTAAACCTCCGGGACTGTGGTAACGCATGGAACCCTTTGAGATGGCCAAAGACTATGGAGTGCTTCCTTTCTAGCCACCATGTACATGGTAAGAGTGAGATCAGACCAAGATTGGAGCTGCCTTGCATGCTCTACAACCTTCTCGCAGTGATGGGCTTCCAGCCTAACTGGGATGGCAAGAACCGTAGCGGCTCAGGATCGGAAGAGGAAGAACAAACAAGACGGCGCGCGGGTACGGGAGATGAATATCACGGACGTTCTGAGAAAAGAAACGCAGGCAGGCAAAGTGAGGGTGGCCAACCGAGAGGGCGAGGTCCTTCTTGGCGGCATCGGGTACAAGCGAGTGACCTGCGGCTCTCGGCCAGAAGACGGCCAAGAAGACCAAGTCGAGAGTCCATGGCGTCCAGGCATGGCGTCCAGACGGGTCGTGGACAACTAGTCTTCTGACAAGGCCGCGGCATGGCCAGACTTTGCGGCGGCAGTCAATAGGAATCCCGGTCTGCTGGCTGAACCTATAGCTTATATCACGGGTTCCGAGGGCGAGATCTGAAGAGCACCAGAATGTAGCAAACGCAAATGTAGCCAAAGACAATGTAAGTTGAGAGAAAAAGGTGTGATGAGGAAGCTGTTGGTACTTGTGAATACTGCGTACTACGTAGGTGAGCAGTCGTCGGAAGTTGAGGCGCGTCCATCCTAAATTACAGGGACAGGGGCTAATCCCGGCATACCGCGCTTTAGCGTTTGACTCGGATGGGAATAAGACAATCAGGAACAGCAAGGAAGTGGGAACAACAGCCCGACGAGATGGAGGGGGCAGCCTCTGAGGGAGGGGTGGAGGGGTCCGTGGGGCTTGCGTTGGCTGTGAGGTGAGTGAGGAAGGTGGACGGATTGGATGGATGGATGGACGGACGGGAGGGATGAGATGGTGAATTGGATGAGGTGAGAGAGAGAGAGAGAGAGAAACAGGATGAGACGGGATGACCATGGGGATGCGAGAAGCTCTAGCCTTGCTGCTCTTCGACACCTCCACGACCTCTTTGGTGCCAAAACGGACGTCCCGTCCTGTCCAGTCTGTCCTCACAGAAATGCCCGAGACGGGCGCGCGAACGATTTGCATTGGCCATGCGCCATGTGCAGGACGCAGTCCGCAGTCCGCAGTTTACAGCACATCGCAGCGCAGAGTGAGCTGGCATGGACAGGCAGCGCATGGCATTGCATCTTGGGTATCCGGATCCCCATTCGCAGTCAGATTCTGTCTGACCCATGACAAGTCAGCCACAACCGTAAGGTATTCATCCATCTGTGGCAGCATCGTGGTTCGTACGCATCATGATGTGGAAATCATGTTTAACCTTTGCTGCCTTTCCACGGCCACGTCGTCTGCATTTCCAGAATGGGAAAATCGACTTGAGCTTTTTCAATAGTCTTCTGCCACCCGCATGAATTCGTGTCCAGATGCGGACGTGTAGGCCAAACGTATCGCTGTAGGTAATGCGATGAATTGCTTTTTTCCGACAGCGTTGGATAGACGGTAGCGGCGGCGGTTCGGCCGACGTCGTTCATCAGCTGAGCTCCAAGCCTCCAAGAACGAATAGGGTACACCATCGAGGAAAAAAGGAGATTATTGCAAAGTGAATCAGGTCCGCCGCAAGATCGGTGGCGCACCCGAGGCAAGACAAGGCCGGTAGCCGCGGTGCCGCGCAGGACGAACATTGGCTTGTCTTCCTTGAACAGGTCAGTGGTCAATCAGGGTGGGGTGGGGTGGTGTTGCAGTCCATAGCTTCGCTGCACCTGCAAACTGCACCTGCACGTCTCCGGTCAAACGGGATGTGGAGATCTTGAACTTTGAAGACCTTGGAGGGAAAAGGTTGTGATGGATGCGAAATGAAAGAGTTGCACCGACGCAGCGGGACGAGGATGATCTCCAGGTACAAAGTAGTAAAGTAAGCTAAGGTACCACGCACCCACGGTAGCACGGTAGGTACTCAGCCGGCGCTTTTTGATGACCAGGGCCGAGAAAGCAGGTGCCACCTACGCTAAGCCTTCTCCAGATCCACTAGCCCATCCCGTCTTAGGTCGGTTCCTGCCTTAGCTTAACGGTGTATTCAAGGGAGGCAGCAACCTGGAAGACGAGCATCTAGAAAGGCAAGAGAGAAAAATGATGTGGACGAACACTTGCCTTCCATTTCAGAAATATCGTACGTTGGAGACGTCACTACGTACTGTGATTTTGAACGTGGAATTGACTCTGAATCTTGCAAGTTCCCTAACTCTCCAAGCAATGAAAGGGAGCCTTCATCTTACTTCACCAGCAAACACAACGTCGCTCATCCTTGATATCATCGAACCACAATCCCCCACCTCGACTCCTCCCAGCATCTTGCTAGACTGGCACGAACGACTAGGCCACGGAAGACCCATGCTTGCGATACCAGGCTATGCGTCAATAACTTCCGAAGACGCGCTTTTCCGGCAATAGACATGACATTTGGCCCCGGTATTCTGTCTCCATTGATCGTCCTCCAGCTGATTTTCCTGTCAGATCTTTTCTGCCTTTCTCCAGCTGATCGAGATTACGAGAGGCGTGCTCATCGACTTCCAACGCGAACCATGACAACCCGGCGCGATCGGATCGCGAGCACGTCGTCTAGGCCTGCATACAATAGTTCTGTGTTTGCGTGCCCATCCTCGACGAGTCCTAGTGTATCTTCCCAATACAGTACGCGGCCAACACAACGCACAAGCGCGGGGACCACCAATGGTGCCGGAACACTTGCTCAGCTCTCCCTTCAACCACACCGGACGCCGCACATACATATTGAACTCTTTTGCCGACCAACGAGTCCACCCAGAATCCACTTAAGCTTTGGACGAAACTTTCGACCCCTCACATGGACAGCCCAGTGATACTCTCCACGGCATTGGGTCTCGATTTGGGGCATGTAGATCCATCGTTACGAGACGGCCTGATGGACAATGACGGCTTGATAGATGGCCCCTGAGTCTGGGTGAGCCTTGGGGTAAAAAAGACAATTTGACTCAGGTGTCTGATTCTGACTCTGGTAAACAAGGAACAGGTGGCAAGCGCATCGAAATGGCCATGGTCATGCCCACGGTCACAAACTTTCTGACGTAGGCCGTTGTCTTCATCTCATCGGCTGACGCCTGCTACTGACTTCACGGATTCGGCATTGTTTCGAGGCTTGCGTCTGGAAACAATGGCTTTGCAACTATTTTGAATGGCAACAAACCAGGTTTCTATTTTCTTTCTCATCACGGTCTGGATGTCTCGATGGAAGCAAAGCACGTCCATCCACGACACTATCCAATGGCTGATCTGGGTCGAAACCGCGCTGCCGGCGCCGCTATTCATTTAGTCGCGCTCTCGGCCAGGCACCTGTGAAATTGAAGGGTCCACACATTCCTTTGCCCGATCGAGCAAGCCAAGGGAGAAGAAATTTCTTTTAGCGTCGACTCTTGCCGTGTGCTTAATGACAGCACAGGTCACGCAACAGCGGAAGCTTACGAAGCGTTGTTCTCCTCAAATTTTTGGGTAGTCGTTGTCGAATGCCCTTGTTTGACTGCCCGACTGCTGATGGTATACCACAGCACTTACAAGTTGCCCCACGCTCTGCGCCTCATCGCATAAAGGGGTCCTCGCATCCCTGCTCGCTTTGATACGAGCAAAGCCTCACTGCATGAGCCTCCCCCATACTGGCGATCCTGAGTTTGCTTTCTTAATTATTTTGTTTTTCATCTCGATACTTCGCGTACCTTTCCGGATATTGAGCTGAACACCCAAGTCGGTAGCTTCTATTGTAACTCTAGAAAAGCAACACCTCAATCTCGACGCCACAATGGCATGCTGCCAACTCCAGACCCTTACGCCTTCCCGCTGCTGTTCGACACCAATCATTGGCGTATTCGTCCCATATTCGGACGCCGTGTCTGCGGACTCCCGCGAACCACTGACCACCCAGCTCTTCTTCGTCCCTTGGCATGGCAAATTATCGGTCATCGTGGGACAGTTTCGTCGAATAACGATTTCGTATCCGTGGCGGCATGAGGAATGGCCCGGCCGGTTGAACTGGTTCCCCTGAGCGGTTCGTCCGACGTTGTGAGGAGGGGCGAAATCATGCCGTGACCCGGGAACAGGGCTCCCCTGCTTCAAGACTCTATCCCTTTCCAAAGCCGGGCACTGGCAAGGACTCAACCAACAGTATCCATGTTCTACCAACAAGAGCCGATTGGCGTGCTGTATCGAGTCTTGGCCTGGGCAACGGCTTCAACTTACTGAGGAGGAGCATCGTGTAAGCGATCCTCCTCGTTTCGCCCATACGGTCACTCCGTTTCGCGCCGTCCATAAGGCTCCATGAGGATGTGTATCCTTCTGGAGCCGCTCGGTAAAGATGACGGACTCTTTTAGTCCCTTGAATGGGCCTTTGGCCACGAAGTGCTTTGGACGGACCTCGACTGCCTATGAAGTAATCCTCACGCATGGCCTGGCGCTAAATGCTTCAGTTCGTCGTCTGCGGCATCCGTTTCCTGCAGCATCGTCGGTTCAACCTCATCCCACCGAATAAGTGACATTGCGGCGAGAGCCTCCGCGTGGCCACAACCACAATGACATTGTCAACACTCCCCCGCGACCCAAGCGCCTGCAGCCGAATCGGGGCTCTGGACTTCCCCGGCTTTTTCTCCCAGGGCAAATAACCCCAATAGGACTCTTTGACCGCCGCCGGGCCAGGCAGAGAACTTCCATGAAACCTTCTAGGACGTGCCGACATGACCGCACGTGGATGGGCACGGATGTGTTTGTATACATAAACGGATTTCTCCCAACCTCCTCCTGTTCCTGTATTTGAGAAAGTTCGACGAGTGTTGTGATCAAGGCACTGCGCGGCGCCGGAGCCTCGGAGAGGGTTGGTGGCGAGACCATGCTGTCGCCGCTCAGCTCCAGCCAACAACATTGACTGGTCATTATATCTGCGACGAAGTTATCTAGCCCGTCCATGGTGATATGATCCTCCGGCTCTTCTTCAGTTGCCAACGTCGCAACGCAACAGCGATCTGTAAGAAGACAATCGGTTGAACATGGGAACGGAATGTGCTCTCCTAGCGGAAGGGATGCTATTCTTCTCCCTCGACAGAAGTAGCTGATGGAGGATATTTCAAGGACCAATACGTCTGCCGTTCCTTTCTCTCCCGTTCATTGGGAATCGTCACTTGTGCCGGTGCTTGACTAGGTACAATCTATCCCTTGTGATATCAATCACGTAATCTTTGATGTGAATTCAAAGGTGAATATCACTCTCTGGTTTGGGATAGAGCCTCAAGCTCGAGCATAGAACGCCCTTGACATCAAACAAACTTTGCGAGTTCGAGTAGCCAATCCATTCCTGGATACGGGAGACTACCATCTCATAAGCCAGATCTTTTGCGACAATTTGGCACGCATTCGATCGTCTTGCAATGGATCTGCCCCCACCCCCAAGAACCTCGCAATTAAATGCTCACACAAAAAGTCGAGTTCAAAACGTATAGTAAGGACTGTTTCTTACATCCCGACGCTGCCTATCCCACCCTCTACCGCGCAATACAGCATCACGTCGTGGAGACATCCTAGCATTAAACACATTAGCTCGATGTGCAATGTAGAATCTTCCACGTCATGAATGACGGTCAATATCGCGGTTTTAGGTGATTTTACCTCTAGACCGCAATCAGGCATTTAACCCCAAAGTCGATACCATGACCAAAAGACCGCTTTGCAAATGATATCCATAAGGCAGGGAATGTGTTGATCTCAAACTTAGACCACCTACGAAACATGGCTACAATCGTCCAAGCTCATCTTTACCCCCTTGTCTCCGATATGTAATACCGTCAAAGGAAGAATCCATTTCGAAACCATGGCAAAGGGACGGGGGCGTGCAAGCTACCTCAGGCAGACGCATGAGCTCATGCCTTCTTCCCCCAGTCCATCAGTCTGCGTTCCTTCTCTTCCTCATCCCTTACCTAGAGGCTAGTAAACATTCAAACTTGATCCTCGTCACTACCGGACTTCGAACAAATAAAGAAATATATCTTCGTGATATAGATACCAAATTGATGCTTTTCGGCGGCGGACGCAGGGCAGAGTGACCAGATGCAGAGCAATACTGATGCCGTCCAAAGCGAAACGTTGTTTAGTCCTTCGATATATTCAATGACCACCGAGGAATCCCCCATCACGTCGTACTTTATCATATAATCATGGTAGACGGTGATGAGAATATAATTCGACACGTAACAGTACAGTGTAGGTGTTGTTTTCCCAAACACATTGAAACCAGTGTCCTCTGAATTGTTTTCGCAGAGGACGTGGCTTCGGAAACCGCATTACAACGCCGGCTTGTTCGAAAGCCCCATCCCTCTTGTCCCATGGGTGGTTACCATGCCCAAAACCTGATCCTTTTTTCTGATTACCAGGAGAATGAGTATCTGGGAAACCTTCAAGCCCCTCCGCCTTGCCTTCACCTTACGCCTCAATATCTTATACCATTTTCACCTCTTTGAGACGCGGCTTGGTTGTCTGTCTGCCGCCATCCTCCCGTGTCCCACGGCCTTCCCATTTCGACTGGACTTTGATGTCCTTTCAGGGAGGGACTTCTTCTTACGCTTGAGCAAGCCTCTAACTGTCTTGAAAGGCAGCACCAGCAGAGCGACCACCGCGAAGAAGGGCATCGTGATGATGGCCCACACGGATTCTACGAGCCACTGCATAAAGCCCGGCCGGGCGACGCTGTTTTTGGCCGCTGCTGCCGCCAGCGCAATGGCATCGTTCAGGCGGGTATCGACTGCCGCGAAACGCGATTCGGTCTGGAAGGCAAGTACAGTCGCCTTCTTCTCGTATCGTCGCACAGCCCGATTCAGCGCATCCAGATCGGGCTGGATGGCGTTGCGCACATCGCGAGCAATGGAAGCCTCTTGCTTGATTTTAGAATTGTCCGAGGTCCCATTGTGTTTCATCGGCGTCGGCTCAGGCCGTGACTCCAGCATTTCCAACCGGGCCATGAGAACCCTCATCTGATCTGAAGTGGCACCGTCGTCCTTGTACGGGTTTACATGGACATCCCGTTGCAGCTGAATGGTCCTGCACTGCACGAGCTTCATGAGATGCGAAATCGGTCGTACCTCTGCAGCCAAGAGGAAAATCGTCAAGTTGTAGTTGGAAACCAGGCCCTCCGAGGGCCGACTAAGTTGCGCGCGAATGGCATGCAGCAAGTATGCGCCCAGCATGGGAAACATGAAGCATGATACCAGGGCCAGGATTTCATGTACCCATAGCTCAGCCAATGCATCCTCCTTCTTGTTTCTTGGCGGCGTCGTCGACTTACGTACTTGTTCCTGAACAAAGGACGTGGGCGTCGTGGGTACTTCGGACGCTTCGTCAACGCTTCCGTTGGTCGTGTGGCCGTTAGCCGTCGATGCTGCCGGTGAGGGGCTTCCAGCCGCCTGCTCTCCCTCGCTCTCATCGTCAACAACAGCGCTCGTACTGATCTCTGCCCGCTCTCGTACTGCTTGCGCCGAATGGTACCAATTCCTGGTGGATGGTGTCAGCGCTCGGATAATACCGTTCTCTGACGAGATCGTGCTGGTCACGATATATCGGAGAACAGAGCGCCAGACTTACCATGGATGTGTGACGGACCAGTGCAGGAACACGGCCGACAAGCCCAGCAACATAATGTCCGTCACAACGGCGCTACCATTCTTGAAAAGCAAACCACCGACCGCGGGTAAAAGTGCAAATGCCAGAGGAACCGAGGCCCAGTTAGATAGTTCGTCCGTCGATGTTGATGGTATACCGTCTCCAGGTCTAGGGTTGAGAAAATCTCTTGCATCGCCAAAGCTGTAATCCGACAACGTCGAACTCCTTCTCCTCCCAAGGCCTCTCTCGGCGAATGAGTTCTCTGTTGGGATATGGCTGAAAGGCGGCCGCCGGCGCACCTGAGATGTCTCGTCTACGGTCACGGCGCGTTTGAACGAGTGCCCCGAGGGCGCCGGTGAAGCTGTCGTTCCCGGTGATGATATGGTCTGCTTCCTACTGGTGTTGCTCGTCGTTGTGGGGGGCGAAGTCGGACTTCGAGAATCGTTCTCGTCCGACATGATGGGCGGCGCAAGTGATACCAGCTCGAATAGTTCAAATGTGTTACTGGGGAATTCGATTCCTATCGTTTCTTCTTGCGTCCTTTACTATTATTCCATAAGGTGTCGATTGCTGGAAGCTCGATGCGGGATGTGAGAGTCCGAGTTTGGGCAGGCAGTCAAGGGGTTTTGAAGGCTCCTCATCCGACACACGCCACAACCTTGAGAAAAAGCCTAGGAGAAATGCTCTTCCAAGACGCGCTTTTGAGCCCGAGGAAAGGAGAGAGAATGGGAAAAAAAAGGAGGAAAGGAGGAAAGGAGGAAGAGGGGCGGAGAGAGAGAGAAGAATGGGCGCTAGGAACAAATGAGGCGCTGCGTGTCTCGCAGCACGCGGTAGGCGTGTAGACACTGCAGCATGTGCGAGTGAGCGAATGTGTGTGGTGTATATGTGCGACAGAGACAGTTGGGTCAGTAAGTGGTGTGTAACAAGACACCAAGGGCGAAAAAGGGCGAGAAGTGAAGCGCCACGAGCTGAGGATTGGGCTGGCGTTCGTTGGTATGTCGCTGGCGAGAATGGGAATGGGACGTGGTTTTAGTCTCTGCTCTGTCTCTACCTACTCTCTACGTAGTAGGCTTGAGGTGGTGGCGATTTGACTTGGATCGTCCCTGCCTGCCTTAGCTAGGTAAGGTACCGCGAGGTGATTGGGCGGGGAGGAAACGTCCGGCGACTCTTCTCAGTCGGAACGAGTGGCCGAGGTACCGTTTCCCTGCTCGGCGTCGCGGGTGTCGCAAGGTGGAATGGAGGGACGGGAATCGGGGACGATGAGCATAAAGGTGGAAGAGGATGAGGAGGTTTGAGAAGCCAGGAAGGAAGAGGAAATATCAAGGAGATGGATGAACGGAAAATGGAGGTGTTGCGAAATGGATTGGGCTTGATTAAGGTACCTAGACTGACAACTTGTCTCTTTGGGAAGGGAAGATGAGGTAATGTAAGCTAAGGTACTTACTTACTTTCAAAGATCCAGACAGATGCATGACAGGCTACCTACCTACCTTACCTTACAGTTAGACTACCTCCAGATAGCTTAGGCGGGGAAGTACATTAGCTGATGGATGTAACTCCACGCCTGCCAGAGGGATGGCAGGTACCTAAGATACTTGGTCTTGCAGCTGGCCAGCTCGTTGCCCGATGACACCAGTCCACGGCAAGGTACCAGGGCATTGCTAAGTCGAAATTGGTGTCTTTTGTACGGGTACCTTCACAACGAACCTGGAAACAACAAGAAAGTAGCCGAGTTGTCTGAGATATTACCCGTGACAGAGCTACGGTGCCTATTTCCAGCCAGCTAGGTAGAGTACATCTCCCGCTTCTGGCTTGAAAAGAGGTCGCGCTCATGCTGATGGATGCTGACGACAGGGATGATGATGCAGTGATGCAACCTATCCGTGGGTCCCCATTCCCCCGCTCCCGCTCTGCCCGCATCACATCCCTATCCGCATCCAGCCCTGGGGACCCTGTTTGGATCCACAGTGGACGCCGGAACTGGGCCGGGAGAGGAGGGGAGAGCGGAGGGGAATGGACCTCAACTTGAGGTCTTGCGTTTTCAACTTCAACCTCGTCCACTCAAAAGGTATACATCTTGCGCTCGTGCAACGCAACATTGTATTTCCCTGATGGTTCCGTTGCACATGTCTGTTGAGATGTACTGCAAATGTCAGCAATGCGATAAGTAGAACCGAAAGGCTACTGCCCTCGTCCTGCATCGCCTCGGCCCATCGCCGTAGGCTAGCGGTATGTGAAACGGCCATCCCATCCCACCACTTCACCTCCTCGGCGTGCTCATCTACGGATACATACCGAGAAGTACTGTAGGGCCTCGACATCGATAGCCCCGTCACCTTCATTGGTAAGAGGTCAAAGACTAGACTGCCCGTCATCTGCCGATGCCAATTTCACTTTATAACCTTATCTGGTCTTCGACCATGACTTCTTGATCCGACTCGTCACTTCGCCATACCAATCTGGACCACGTTCGCATACCAGGAGCAGGGCAGGCATCAACAGATGAACGTCTTCTCAAACTCACCAAATATGCCTCGGCCACACCCAATATTCCGCCTTCCCATCGCATAGCATTCCGGGTTGCGTCGTCAACCAGTGGACCATAGATCGGCAAAAGCAGCAGACTTTCGTGGGCCTCTGTTTGTCTTCCATCCTGCTGCCCCAACAAACTGAAAGTGCGGGTTATCCTAGTAGCACCTGTGATACACCTGCGACCACTTGATTCTTACCTCTGCTCCGATAGGTATGCATGTTGCTTGTAGTTGATAGTCGCCGGATGGGAGGGAACCACACTGTCTTCTTACTTGACCACCCGTAACTGGTGCTGGCACTCTGTCTGCTATGACCATGCCCCGGAGAAACGGCGAGCGAACAGACATTGCGACAACTTCGTCATGGATCGATGTCGGAAGCCGCGCGTGCCACGGTACCTCCGCTGTTGTCTGTGCCATCGTCTAATTTTTGCCGCATCAAGTAACCCCCAAGAACAAGGAGCAAAGCCTTCCCGTTTGTGTTGATGTATAGAGATGAATGCCGCACCGCTCATCTCGGCTGAGCATGCGAGCATGTGGTTCGACCACTTCGCCGAGGTTTGCTATTGCCATGGGTCATTCATGATTTAGCTCTGCCCGTTTTCTGTGACGGGCCATCGCGTTCTAGTCCAAGATATGCTGAATCTCGGCTCCGCAAGTTTAAAAGTCGACAGAAATGTAGCCGCCGGTTGATTGTTTCGAGCGAGTCGGGGCCACTGCCTGTCGCATGCATCTCTATCCCTCGAATGCGTCACGCGTGGTACTGCCAAATCAAGATGTATGTTTCGACGTCGTCAGAACCAATCCAACTGAACCACACGAGGCATGTCGGTCCCACACAGGCATGAGCAGTTCCTCCTTATGAGAAGCAAAAAGACAGACCGACTTCGTAACAGATTGGGATCCCGTAGTGCACCTCCACAGGCGCGGTTGCACAAAAAGAGACGGGGGCTGGCTGAAATATAACTAAGAGACGGGTGTCAGACGGAACCCCGCAATTCTCCATATTGGTCTTTGCGTACTTGGTATGTCTCGTCGATACTTGTTGCCAGCCACCGATACGACATCTTGAGTAAGACAAGTCATCCCCAGGTTCGTGAAATCCCCCTGACTGGAAGGAGATTGCCAGATGAATCATATTCCATGGCCCTGCGTGGCCGGATACTTTCCCCCGGTTGAGCTCTTCCATGTCATCATGTTCTGTGATGAACCTCAAGACTGTTAGACAATTAGAGAGCTGAGGTCGATTGAATCTCTTGGCTGGGGGCCAATGGCACAACACGCTCGTCTCATTTCAGCTCAATGGTAAGCCGAGACAATTGAGAAGCCTGTCTCTCCCGCCTACGAGTTCGATGGTTACTCCAACAGTCTGATTTGTGCAGGGTACAACAGGTCTGTGTGAGTGCCAGGCAAAGGAACGTCAAAAGTCTGAACGATGGATGTCCCAATACCCGCAAGCATCGCTGAGGCTATCTTTGTAGAATTGGCCCTGGATTATGCGATCGTCTTCAACATGTGCTTACCATGTTCCGCAAAAGCAAAAGGCAATGCATTCAAGGAGGACATTGCGAAAGGCGGCTCAGTCGGGAACTGCAAGATCACCGTTAGCACCTCAAATTGCCCACTAAACCAGGATCAGCAATGCATCGCTAGCCCTTCAGGCGTACCGCAACCGTGGTTGTTTGTTTGTAAGCTGGTAAAGAGATTGGTGGTATTGGCGCCCCGCTTTCCAAACCTGAACTCTTCAACAGTAGGTAGTCCAATCTGCCGTTCCAAAGATGGATCGATTGAACCTATGAGCATCCGAATTTGGCTGCCTCGTAGATCGGCATTCCCTATTGATGCTTATTTGCCTGGTGATATTGGCATGTCTTGGGTCGGTTGGACAGGCGGATGCAACACGAAGGGAAAGTACTGTGACGCTGGAGTGCAGCAATTTCTAACTGAAGTTTCTGGCCGTCCACTTTCACTTTCAGGAATCATATGCTTGGGTTTGTTTGTCATCAGTCAAGTCGGAGAGTCGTCACGCACAGACAGAAGAGGTGCGACGGTAGCCGCTTGATCATCGCGAAGACACAAGACAATGGCCTCGCGATTAGGTGGCTCGAGACCAATTGCCAATCCGGGGGCACCGCTCGCCCGTCGGAAGTTTGCTGGGGACAGTCGGCGCAACACACTGCTGCTTACGAAGCAAGAGTCGAGCTGCTGCTCCAGAGTCCAGGCTTTTTGTTGAATGGGAATGCCCACATCGTAGGGAGGGCATGAGAAGGATTGCTCGGAGCCTCGGACGGCAGACTGTTGTCTCCCTCATTCCGATGTCGCGTTGATTCGACGCGCCGGGACTGGAGGGCCACAAAATCCTTTTTTCGCAGTTGCGCCGCAATGTGCCATTGGGCAAGACGGGCTTGACAACAAGGCGTAAATTGGTGTCTGCCGACGCGGACAACCCGGTCTGAACCCTGGTTTTTGGTGGCCTCGGCGAGCAAGGACAACCAGGATGGCTTGATGGGTCCTGGAGGTTTAGAGTGCGTCACCCGGATCCAAGATTGATGGAGTCCAGTGTCGCCGTCAGGACAAAGGCGAGCCTGGCTAGAAATCTCTGCAGGATCGAAAATAGACAATTTAAAGCACCTTGGACGTTGGCTGGGAAGACAGGGAGGTACCTGCCAGGCTGAACGCCATCGAAGTCAGGTGGTAGCTGTGTGCGAGGCAGGCCGTCGTCATATATTGACGGGCTGGGGACGGATTGTTGGAGAGGGATCTCGTGTCGTGTCGTGCCGTGTCTAGATTTTCTTTTTTCCGCCTTTTTCGTCGTTGGTGCGAGACTCAAGACCCAAGACCCTCCACAAAACGACGGATGAAGCACCGGCGGAATCCTCAAATCCTGTATCTGTAACAGGAACCGCTTCGCAAGGTCACTGTTTATCGATATATCCTGCGCCACTCCGCTTGTGAAGCCTGACGGGAAACTTTGGTTTTAACATTCATCGATTGTCTTTCTCCAACCCACGATCCCTCCTGCGACAGTTTCCACGGCCGACATCAAACAGCCCTACTGTTCGTTCCACAGCGGGAGAGCGTTTGAGCAACGACGACGACATTGGTACAGTTGGCTGTTCTTTCTGTTTCTTGTGGAGAAGGACACGAAAGACCGGCGGATGAGTGAACAGACGTTGGGATAGCTTGAACGACGAAGCAGCATCAAGAAGAGACGACGACTGGAAGAGATATCGACGATATCGAATATACGACGGTTCGACGGTCCAAACGACGGCGACGATTTTGAAAAGTGCAGCTGGAGTGAAGTGGGCACTGAGCTGCAGGAACGTTGATCCCGGCCCAACAGGATCCGAACCAAACAATTCGAGCAGCAGGAAGGAGCCAGGAACCACAACGCAGAGTCACAGAGAAAGGACGATCCTGCCGTCCGTTCCTGCGCATTGCGGCATCCAACGAGCAGGAACTTGGGAAGAAGCTAAGGTAGAGCCTAGCCCGACGTTCCTATCCGTACTCCGTACCTTCCCACGCTTTCTTCCACCTTCCCAACCTTCCGGGCAGAGAAAGCGCAGCTCCTGCCTGCTCACTGGCAACTGCCCGGTAAGAGTGGGCGGGTTTCGCGGGTTCAGGGCAGTGGAGGGAACTTCAAGGAAGGTCCCCCCCTCCCCCCTCCCCCCTGCTTCCCTCCAGCGAGCGGCTTCCCAAAATGCTGGGACTGAGAGCCAGAGCCTCCAGGAACCCAATCTCGGCCATCTCCTCCCCCCTGAACGCGCGCTCCACTTTGGACAACTCCACGGCCGCCTCACAGTCGCCGCTCAGCTGCAACCTCTGGACGACCTGCACTCTTATTCGAGCGCAATTATTCACATTATTCACAACTTTTACTTGCAGCAATTATCCATTGCTTCCTCGGTTCAAATCCAACACCACCACCCTCGCCCTCACCACCACCGTTGCATCCACACGGGCATCCACATCCACAACCACCACAGCCTTGACCTTTGAGCCTGCTGCTACCAATCACGCTCTTCGTCCGCTTCTCCCTCTGCCATTCACCATTGGACGCTTTGCCCACGCTTGCATTAAAACAACCACCACCACCGTTCAAGCGAAAGCCAAAGCTGCAGTCCGAGCCACCGTCCGCACGTCGTCGCCTACGCATTTCTTTGTCCGGGTCTCCACATATCTAACTGCAAACCTAACCGTTTTGCACCTACGACTATTGCGGCTGTTGCTACACCCATTGTTCCTGCGCGACGCTTTCCTTGGTCGACTTTTCCCCAATACCATCCCCTCAACCTCCCCTCCAACCCGGCGACCAATTCAATCGCTCCGTTCGCTGTCGACATCGCCGCTGTCGTTTCTGCCGCTGCCGCTTAAAGAGGCCCTGGCGACCTCGACGAGCCTGGCCCAGGCGCTGCTGCAAACTCCTCGACAACCAAAAGACCCGTTCTCCACCGTGCCCCGTAAGGCCGTCGTCCTCACGGCGGCCTTCGTCGAACCATTCTCCCCACGGCTTCACACGCGAGAAACGATTCTTCGTCACCGGCCACCGTAGATGCATTCGCAAATCCTCGCATCACAACGCTTTCGCAGCAGCCCACACATCCCGGCGCTTCGCCTGACCTCCAGACTCCAGTAGCCGCCCACGCCGCCGCCCTGCCCCAAGCTCACACTCCATCCCTGCTACGCCAATACGACCCCAAAGAGTACTTCCTGCAGTCTCCCTTTCGCAATCGCGCCGCCTCTTCTGCGGCCCGTCGACTTCCTCACCTTTCCGCTGCTCGTCTCTGGAACCCAACCAACTCTACACCACGCCTTCCCGATAAGCCAGCTCTTCGCAAACGACGACCCTCGACACCGCCTCCCCCCGCCGTTCCTCTCTCGCATCCGACTCTCGATCCATTGTCCGTCGACCCTGCTGACCCTCTCGGCATCGGCGCAAGCGACTATCCGCTGCTGACTCTCCCGGAGCAGCGCCAAACGCGACATTCGACATCGAATCGAAATAGCCTCCAAATCGACCGCAGTGGGAGTGGTGCAGAGCATCGCATCAGCCTACCACCATCAGTGCGCCATTCATACGACGGACGAAGGTCCGCTGATCCTTCGCCAACATTCTTGGATCCCGACGCTCACCCCGCCGACGAGGAAGAAGAAGCACCTGCGGAACCTTCTGCCGAGACCCGAGTGACTGGTTTGAGGAAACGTGGGCAGAGTATTTCTGACCCAGTCATACGAGATTTTGCCATAACACTCAACGACAAAGGGAAAGGAAAGGCATCCATGGAGCCAGGCGCAGAGAATCAGGGACGAGGGGTCTCCAAGGACTTGGAGCGCGGGCCAGATGTGCTTCCACGTCATTCAAATGTGTCGGCTGGCGATGGCATGGGTATTGGGTCGGCCATTTCATCTTCAAACTCGTCGATTATGGGAGAGGAACTGCCGCCGGATCTGGGCGAAGAATGGGGTCCACAACACCCCTGCTTCCCCCATATGAATCCTCACGTTCCTCTCGACTCGCCAGAGTACCACAACACTCGAATCATCCGCATACGCCGAGACTGGTTGATCGAGGGAGACTTGGCTCCGACGTTTTCCAACTTGTATCCTGAAATCTTGGACCCGGCCGGCTTGTCAGAACAAGAGTTCCGGAGGATTGTCGACAAGCTCAACGGCGAACTCATTCCTATATTCAGCCCATACAACTGGAGAAACGTGGTCGATAGCATGCTCGGACTCGTTACGGGTTGGTTGTGGGATGATTTGGGGTTTACAGGTGTCAAAGCTCGGCTGAAGCGCCTGGAACGCTGGATTGACCAGTGGAACAACGAGATGGAAAAGACAATCGGCAATGAAGACAGTTCAATGGCCCCACGAATCATTTCACTGAGGAAGACGGGGTACATGACAGTAAGTTCAAGTTGCCGAACCCACGTGCAATACTGTACTAACTGAGGAAAAGCTCGACATACAAATCCCAGATCCGGAAATTGCGCCTGCTCCTAGCACACCTGGCGGTTCAAGGTCTGGAAGCCTGCCAATGGAGCCGGCAACCGCCGTGATGGCATCATAATATGGCAAGGCGACTTTATTGTCTGTCCTCTGCCTAACAACCTTCTTCCCTTCAACTTCGTATTTCATCGTACACTCTTTCTAATCACGGATCGGCCGCGGCCTGTGGGACGAACCGATATGAGCTTATACGACCGTAGCCTCACTTCTTCATCAGGCACTCGATATCCATTTACTACTACCCGGGGTTATTTTACTCTTTTTTCCAACCCCCACCCCCTACTACTACTACT
Source organism: Colletotrichum tamarilloi (assembly GCF_030869305.1). NCBI lineage: Eukaryota > Fungi > Ascomycota > Sordariomycetes > Glomerellales > Glomerellaceae > Colletotrichum > Colletotrichum tamarilloi. The sequence continues at coordinate 64,958 of NW_026849399.1, forward strand.
ATTACCTTATACCAAGGCATGGCGCGGAGTTTAAGGATCCCTTGGCTGGGACAGTCACGAAATGTGAAGCAAATGATTTCTTATACGCTTTTTTTTTCAAGTTCACCTTCGGGTGAACCTATGTGCTTTATATGCCAGAACGTGCGGAATGGGAGCGATCCTGAGATGAGGGGAACCCGTCTATCGTCGGGATGATGAAGTAGGAGCACATGAGCTCGGGGGACCCCTGTAATTTGTTTAGATACCTGATGTGCTTCAAAACTTCGTTTCTTTCAACTATGCAGATCTCTGTTCCTCTCAGTGCATCGTCCTTGATGTGCCACCTCTCAACCTGCGTTTGGCTATGCTCATTCTTGTCCACGAGCACGGCTAGAGTGCTCCTGCGTGTTACAACGCATAGATTAGCTGTGTGCGGTATCCTTTGAGATGCCATGTCGTTTCCGTGCCGCCTCTTGCTGGGTGCGGTGGTAGGTAGCTCGACCTTGCATGTATCGTCCTCATGTAAAATATGCATTCTGAGAGCGAGTGAGAACGATATCATGGCCCCCAGTCCTATTCATTTGGCCGAACACCCGCAAAGGTACATTGGAACTACCTACCTAAGGCATCTACGAAACTATGATACAGCACTGGAATATACACGAGAAACCTGAATACACGCAGGAGGGAAGCCTATATGTACCCCCTCAACTCCAGTCTAGTCACCAGCACAGCAGGCGCCCCTCTAGGTCGGGGGGTCAGGTCAAACTGGCTGGGTGGTGGAATGGTTCATGGTCGCCAATTATTCACGCCAACCAGCCTACTCGACGACAGGCTCAGCGCATACGAGAGTACCCGAGTTCGAATCCCAGCATGAGCACCAAGAGATGTAGCCACGCCGGTGGTGAACTCTTTTTTGTTTTCTGTATCCGTATATCGCCTTGTATTCACACCAAGATCTTAATTGGCCTTGGAGATAAGAGTTTCCTGTCTATGAGATACAAAAGAAGTTTTAATAAGATTCCTCATCAAGACAAAAACTTAGGAGCTTCCAAGCACAACGAAGATAGGTAGACGATGTGAAGGTTGATTACTCTCCATCCTTCCTTTGGCACTTCCGGTAAAGCGATTAACTCCGATTAGACAACCCCGCTATAGGAATATAATGCGATCCAATTTCAGGGGTCAATGCGAAAACTCCAGGGACCTGGCGCCTTATGCACGAGCCACTTTTACAGTGCATCAAGCTGAGGTGCCGTGTGCTTCCCCCTGGACCGCGTCGATGGAACGCGCCCACCGCGAACGAAATCGACAGCTCCCACACTGGCACTTTAAGGTAGCTTCCCCCCCAAACGAGCATCTCGCCAATTTCGACACCTCAACACCATCTTTTGCCGTCCTACACCTCACATTCTCGACACTCCTTGAACCAAAGCGTTCCTTGATCTACACATCTACAAACCAAGCAACCAAAAAAAGGATGTCTGCTTCCGCCCTCTTCCGCCGCGCCGCCGTCGCCCCGCGCATGGCCTCCGCCGCCCGCGCATTCAGCACCACCCCGTCCAACAACGTCGCCCGCATCACCATCGTCGGCAACCTCGCCGACGCCCCCGAGGTCGTCCCAACCAGCACCGGCCGCGAGATTGTCAGATATGCCGTCGCCAGCAACAGCGGGCCCAAGGATAACCGCCAGACCAGCTGGTTCCGTGTCACGAGCTTTGAGGCTGAGGGTCCCCGTCGGGATTTCCTTCAGAGCTTGCCCAAGGGGTACGCATGCACCCACATCCACACCGCAATGATAAGCTTGGGGGGAGGCGGAGAGAGATGAAGAACAAAAGGCGTTTGAGGGGTTTCAAAGTGTGCTAATGTGTTGTAATAGCACTCTGGTCTACGTCGAGGGCGAGGCTGCCATGCGCGCCTACCAAGATGCCGAGGGCAAGAACCGCAGCTCCCTGAGCATTATCCAGCGTACGTCTTCTCCCCACTCAACATACCATCCCAATGCGAATCGGCTTTCGAGGAAGAGATGGAGCTACGCTAACATCAGGTCACAGGCTCTATCGAGGTCCTCAAGCGTCCTTACACCGGCAACAACGGCGGCGAGGCCAGCGAGTAAATGCACCCCAATACAACAAACCGAGTTTCTTTTGTGCCATGTACGAAACGAACGACAGACGAGTGTACCCTTGAAGAGACCCTGACCTGGACTGGCCTCCCTCCTCTCTATCTCCACTCTATCGAGATTTTTCCTATATCTTTTCTGTGTACAATGACCTGATAAATGGGCTGGTTGAGGCGTGCTGTACGAAAACTCTTTTTTTCTAGGACGATAATTGATACCATGGGTTGCTCCTCTCACTCGCGCCTTGACTGTGATCTTGCGCTACGTTTGCTCTAGCTGCTTGAACCATTTGCTCCATTTCAATGTTCACTCAGGTCACGCATAGGAACTTTTCAACGGCTCTATAATGATCTAATCCGCCAGATGTGCTCTCCTCAGACGAGCGTACAGCTATCCATGCATCCAAAACCCGCAGCGACACCACCCTCGTTGCTAGTATCGCCCTTGGTGCGGAGCAGATAGCCCGCCTCCTCGTTGTGAACCACCTTACCGGTGCCCTGATCCCACACTGCAGTACCGTAGATGCCAAGCTCGCAGATGACGCCGCCTTCTTCGAGGTTGCCGTTGCGGAGGATGATGTTGTCCTGCTTGGGCGGCGTGATGAGCTCCATCAGGATGTACGAACCCCAGTGCGTCTCGGGCGTCTTCTTCAGGAACTCGGGAATGTCCTCGCGGTAGTGGTTGTTGCCGCCGCCCTCCCTCTGGGGCTTGAGGACGTAGCTCTTGCACAGCTCCGGGTCCTGCGCGATCTTACGCGCTTTGAGCCCGGCCTCGGAGGTGTCCATCGGGAAGATGTTGGTGAAGGTCTCAAACACCGCGGCCGTGCTGGGAGCGTCGTCGGGGATGAACCGGCCGAGGACCGAAGGCGAGGCACCACCCGCCGCCGCCGCCAGTCTCGGCGTCGCCAGGACCTGCTGAATCTTCTTGCTGCCGGCCAGCTGGGTCAGGACGGTGGGGCACTTGATGGCGGACGACCTCTCGAGGTGGTAGCGGGCCTCCCAGGCGCTCTCGTCCGGGTAGTCGGACGGGTCGTACCAGCACCGCAGGTACGCGACAGCGACCTCGAACACCTTGGTTGGGTCCCGTGGCAGCTTGTAGAGCAGCTGGCGCTTGGGGGTGTCGGCGACGGTGGTGTGCTGCAGGAGCTCGGAGAAGGGGATGCGGAAGACGGTGACGGGGTCGGCGGCGTCGTTGACGAGGGCGTACTCGAGGTGGCGCTGGTCAAATATGTTTCTCTCGCCGCCCTGGACGACGAAGATGACGCACTTTTTGTGGCCGAGCTCCGATGGGCCGTAGGCGTCGTAGGCGGCGCGGATGCCGCCGGAAAGGCCTTGAACGCTTTTGTTCTCGGGCAGGTCGAGGGACCCTGACTCGATGGGATGATCAAGCAGAGGGTACTCTGCCACGGAAAGAAACCTATGTGCGTTTAGTATTCTGGGTTTCTCTCTCCTTGCGAGATGTGTAAGATTACTTATGGAGAAGCGAGGTTCGGGACGAAAGGCCACCAAAGGATGAAGCTATCGTGTTAAACTCGACCTGCTTGACTTGGCGTTTAGGTTCGCCTGAGGAGGTATCCTGGTGGACAAGATAGTCTGATCTGAACAATCCCAGAGAGAGACTCTGCACATCATTAGTCACATTGCCTGAAGCATCGGTAGACTACGCACTTGAGTATATCCCTCCTTCTTCACTCGCACGTGGGTATCCCACAGCTTGCCAATGAAGTCGTCGCCTCCCTTGACCCTACGCGTTGTCAGCATCATTTCCTATGGTCGTTCAGACTATACTTGATGCGTGACTATCAAGCTGAAGTGGAAACATACTCATCTACCATGGCACTCAGAAACTCCTCATCCCTGCTGATGGCGGCATAGAGCTCATTATAGGTCTTTTGCACAAATCTCGCCTGTTCGAAGCATCCCTTGGGGAAAGGACTAGGGAACAGAGTTACGGGTACGTTTACCGCAAGAATACCTTTGGAGTCCGACTCCGGCGTCACGACCGTAGGAGGCGGCCGGACTGACAAGCCATTGCCGATAGCCCAATCCTTGACGGTCTGGACGAGGGCGTCTTGCTCCGACTGGGAGAGCCGGGGCGGGTACTGCTCCCTCGTCAACGTCGGAGTTGCCATGCTGCTGGTGAAAATTTCCTTGATGAGACTGAGTCTAGAGCCCCGACTGCAAGCTACAATGGTCCCGAAATTGGATGAGCTGGTATAGTTGCGCCTCCGTGATTAATAATTGCAAGTCGGATAATTTGAGTCGAATGAGAGTAGGAACAGCGACGGATTGTCAAGGTTGAACCCTTTTCGGTGGTGAAAAGACAGGCCTGACTTTGTCTGAAACAAACAGAGACTCAAGCCAGTTGTCGAGTCTACTGAGATTATGTGAAGTCAAATATCACCGGATGAGGAATGAGTGTTCATGTCAGTGAGGTATGTCTGGCGGGGGAGTGACGAGAAATCGGCTGCCCCACCATGAACTGCTGGTCTGGATTTCAAATGGCTGGTACTCCCACTGTACCTCAGCCGGCAGGTACGATGCACACAAGACGTGATCAATCTAAGTGGGGAGAATTTACAAGCAATGACTTGACATCAGGCTATACGGAAGCTCAACGATATTTGCAACTATTTGGACATCAAGACCAAATAATGATAATCGGCTTGAACTCTACTAAGTGACCCCGGACCGTTTTCTGCAAGAGTCCTTCAAGGCAACGAAAGACGTCCCATGGAAATACAAACCAAGTGATGGCGGGGTCGGAAGCTTGGAGGTCAGTTCCGTGCCTGCGATTTACCCCTCCATCCCACTCCGATAAGGAACTTCGGCTCTTCGCAGTGGAGGGGCAGGAACGACCTCTGCTAAGGTAAGGTAAGGTGTCTTAGTTAATCTTGAACCCGAAAGATCGGTCACGTGTTGGAGGGGACGTGCTGCAAGTCATCTAACTTTATTTGGACTAGCTCATATACCTAAAGATACATTGCCTTCATCCAGAGCGTTTAAGGCGAGGTACCCTGCGGGCCTGCTTGACCAGGGAAGGTGGGGCTTGAGCAGGTCAATTGCGACTTCCGCGACTTCTCCAGACTCACGCGTCGTGAATTCGACATTGGCAACCGAAGCGGCAATGCCTACAACTTCCTCGAGATTGGTACCACCACTTCCTCCCACCACAATCACCACTTTCCATACGCCCTCCCGCTGACCCAACCCAAATTTGGAAGACCCGCCTCATCCTTCTGCCGGTAACTTCTTTACAAAGTCTTTCCCGTATCCACCACTTAACTTCTGCTAGTGGCTGGTCTTCTTCACAATCGTCAACTACCTCTTATTTGGTGGAACAAACGCATCCTCGTTTTTGTCGAGACTTCTCGGGCTGTCCAGAACTCAGAGATACAGCTCAAGTTCCGAAAACCGGCAGTCAGCACGATTGTCTTCTCCCCTGCTTTCGACCCATCCGACCAAGTAATCAAGGGCCACTCATGCGCTTTGTTACCCGCCTCAAAATCCGCCGTAAGTCTGGCTTCAAGATTGTTGCTGTCTATTTCTCGAACCAAAGCCCGACACTGGTTCTTTCGTCATATTCTTTCACCGGTTGATCATACTTTCGAGGTCGCTACATATCACTGCAGCTATCTCCCAAGCTTTTTGCCCTTTTCTCTCACAATCTACCTTCATACACATTGCTTCAAGCTCGCTTGACCAGTGAACTCTGTTTTCACTACCCATGCCCGAGATCTGCGTCCTTCATACCCTCTTTCCTCAGTCTGGTGCTAATCAATTTGTCAATTTCTAGCCAACCTCATGTCCTAAACGACAGCCACCATGGAGGGCAATGAGGATGATCCCTTCAACTGGGACGTTGAACGGCTGGTACATGAGCTATGCACCGCTGAAAGTCGGCCATGGCATCCGAAACTTACGAGCAAGAGGCCCAACCCGGTAATTCTTGCAAAAGCACTCCGTGAGCATGACATTGACGGGGAGACGCTTCTCACCTACGAAGATGTTATGCCCCCTCTTGACGGTCTTCTCAGAGACCTCGGCATCGTCAAAATCGTTCACAAGATGACGATTGTCAAAGCCATCAACTATCTCAAGTCGAAAAGCCACGGTTATCGACATCAGAAGATCGAAATGGCAAAAGAGGAGGCAGATAGCCAAGAAAGCTCGCTAGAGCTGCATACCAACGGCAAACCGGAGCCCGCAGCCCCAAATCCCAGTACCACAGAGGACCCTCCAACGACTATCACAACGCAAGACGTCAACACGGATCAAGATGCATTGGCCTCCGTCGTTGAAGAGAAAGACATGCAGACGAGCGAACCACCTCAGAAGAAGAGAAAGATGGCGCCAACATTGATCACCAGTACTATCACAGGGATTGGCAACATACCTATCAGGACCCCGGCCGACGACGTTGTTACTCGGAAGTCTATGACAGCAGATACCCGGCTACCCTTGTCGAATACGACCCCCAGCGGAAACCGCGGGAAAACATCGCCGGCCATCCCAGCTGTAACAGACGACGCTATTTCTCAGGAGCTCGATAAAGCAAGCATAAGGCCTTCTCCATCGCCTGCGGCTTCCAGAAGAACACATTCGGATACTCAGCAAGTGGACCAGAAGCTTGTCTCAAGATTCAATCCTCTGGGGGCGTACTTTGGACCCGATGCGCTCATTATCAGCCGTCAAGTCCCTCAGTCAAGCCTTGCACCTGGTGCAAGTCCCGCAGATGAAGGCAGCAATACATTCCACTTCGTTCCTAGGGGCTTGATTCCCACCGGACACAGCCGGCAAGTCCACCGAGCGTTGCGACGACTACTGCGCATGAACGACAAGTCTTTGATATTGTTGCGCAATGGTATGTCTCCTTTTGTGGAGCCTGAGGAGGAAGACGAGATTCTTCCGGTATTCGGGGACTCCGATGACGACGAAGGTTACGACACAGAGACAAGAGACGCCATCGAGGAAGAGGAAGAGGAGAAAAAGCGAGAAATGGAACTCAAGTCTCACCACCTGACTTCGGATGATGTCGAACGTGTACTAAAGGAGGAAATACAACGGATTGAAGCCTCTTGGGAGGAGAGAAAACTAATCAAAAAGCATTGGAAAGCCAACGCCATCTGGAACAAGGCCCGGCGCACTGGTCTCGTCCGACAGATAGCGAGTACCACATCTCGACTCGAGGCTCTCAACAACCGCATAGAAAAGCTTTGTCGAGAAATCAAGCTGAACGAATGGCCGGCCGAAGATCAGCTGCGCAGACAAGCACGGTGCCTTGAGTCTAGCGTCGAGGACCGGAGAGCTGAAAAGTGGCTTCTCGATACCTTGCGAGGACCCGAACCCATCCGACCACTGACGATGCCTAAGCAACGGCCAAATCCAGCCCCGCGGCTCGATCTCTCTGACGAGGATGGCGACCTTATCACCAGCGGCGACGACGACGACGATGACGACTTCGTAATTGACGATGATGACGAATTGGGGGTTGACGATATGACAAACGCGCTCCCGCCCGTGGCGAGCGCGACTCGCCCAAAAAGTCCCATGGATTTGGACGACCCTGAAGATGTGCCAATGCAGGAGCCGCAACCTCCGCGATTGCTCAAAGACGAGTCTCCAGCCGACGCTCCGGTCGATATGAAATCCGACCTTGGCATAATCGACTTGACAATGGTTGACTCCGAGCCTGAGGATGAACCTGAGAATGAGCCCGCGCCCTCCGAGCATGAGCTTGAGCTTGCGCTTCCCGAGGCGGATTTCATCTCTCTAGTCACGCCTGAAAAGCCAAGGGCATCGGCAGCCGCAACGCCAGCCCCTGAAAGCGATGGTGACGAGCAGCAACAGCCAACAAAGGAACAACTAGAAACCCCATTCGACCAATATGGCAAGATTGGGGACATCGCGCCGACGATATGGAGAAAGCATGGAGACAACAAGCGACTTTTGATCTGCGTCATCTCACGGCTTACTCCGCGATGGAGAGAGGCCTTCTTTCGCGTTATCCAGAGCATGGATCCCGCTGATATCTGGACGGACTTCGTGATCGCAGCTCTTGAGGATTTGCCTGAAAATCACAGCCAAGAAAGTGCGGTCGAGCTCGGCACCGTCATTGCCCGCTTGTTCAGAGTCTTTGCACTCTGTAAGCCGGCGGCTGCCAATACCATCACCAGAAGGCTCAACAACAAAATCAAGGTCAGGAAGATAAAGGGTAAGGTAGATCAGTTTGAGGATTTCTGTCAATTCGTCAAGACTGGCATACTGCCCAACTTTCCTGAGAGTACCCGAGCCAGCAGCTCTGGCCGCCGTGGAAGCTTTGATACTGGGGAGTCCCAAGGAGATTTTACCGACGACGATATCGAAGTTTCTCCGTCTAAGAAACGGAAGACTTTGGTAGCCATGGATCAGACCGCTATAGATCTCCGTGAAAGTGACCGACGCCGGAGAGAAGAGCAGGAGCAGCGACGAAAGGAATTGCGCAAGAAGCTGGCAGCATCCGACACCATCTCGAGCGACAAGTCACGTCTCATTATCAACGAAACCAAGGGAGATGACGAAGGCCTGATCTACATTAACAGCGAAATCGGTCAACGCATCAAGGACCACCAGATTGAAGGTGTCCGCTTCCTGTGGAACCAGATCGTCTACGACGCCAAGGTGCGGCAGGGATGTCTCCTCGCTCACACCATGGGACTCGGCAAGACCATGCAGGTCATCACATTACTTGTTGCCATCGCCGAGGCCGCACGATCGAAAGATGAGTCTATTTTATCACAAATTCCAGAAGACCTTAGACAATCCAAGACTCTGGTACTTTGCCCGGCCTTGCTTGTCGACAACTGGATGGATGAGTTGTTGATGTGGGCTCCTGATGGTGTTCTTGGCCACTTCTACAAAATGGAAGCCGTCGTCAATGCACTAGAGAGAGAGCCCATGATCCGGGACTGGGATAAAACCGGTGGCGTCATGATCATTGGCTACGACATGTTCAAGAAACTGGCCGCTCCTCTAGGGGGCGAGATCCTGACACCCCAGGAGAAGTCGATTGCGCAAATACTCACAGAAAGCCCTAACCTTGTTGTTGCGGATGAGGCTCACAAAATGAAGAACCCTGACTCACTGATAGCTATCGCAGCCGCCAAGTTCAAAACTCAACGGCGCATCGCACTCACCGGTTCACCTCTGGCAAACAATGTGATAGAATTCTATTGCATGATCAACTGGGTCGCACCTAATTATCTGGGTCCCCTGTCAGAGTTCAAGGACTACTATGCCGAACCGATTCAGTCTGGCCTCTACGAGGACAGCACTGGAAGTCAATATCGAAAGGCAAAGAAACAACTTGCTGTTTTGGAGGCTACTGTAGCACCCAAGACGAACAGAGCAACAATCAAATCCTGTCTTAAGAACGACCTTCCGCCAAAGATGGAATTTGTACTTACTGTTCCCATGACACCAATTCAGGGCAAGCTCTACGACGCTTTCCTCGCTGCCCTCAACAACGACGCGGACGTTGCAGGCGTCAAGACTCTGGGTGCAAACATCAACTTTGGCCTCATCGTCAACCACCCTCGTTGCTGGCAAAATAGACTTATTGAGGAGCGTGCGGCGTTGTTGAAGAAAGAGCCGACTAGTCTGACTCTGTCAAGCACAATCATCAGCGAGGGCCTGAAAATCCTGCAACGAGAGCAGGATGTGCCTTCGCCTGCCTTGTCTTGGAAAGCACAGCTCCTCGTCGGCATTCTGGACCAGTGCGAAAGGATGAAGGAGAAAGTTCTCGTCTTTTCACAATCAATCCCGACTCTGGATTATCTGGACAATCTGTTCAGACAACAGCGGAGACAATTCTCTCGGCTGGATGGGAGCACTCCAATCCATAAGAGGCAGCAGCAAGTCAAAAATTTCAACAGTGGTGAAAACCAAGTCTATTTGATTTCAACGACAGCCGGTGGGGTTGGCCTGAACATCCACGGCGCCAGTCGCGTGGTCATCTTCGACTACAAATATAATCCTATTCACGAGCAGCAAGCGGTGGGTCGAGCGTACCGCATTGGCCAGCGAAAGCCGGTATATGTTTACAAGTTCATATCTGGCGGGACATACGAACAAGCGCTTCACAACAGAAATGTATTCAAGACCCAACTGGCGTCAAGAGTTGTGGACAGCGAAAATCCGAAAAGATGGTCCAAGAAAGATAATGAATACGCCAAAACTCGCTGGGAGCCTGATCAGGATGACCTCAGTCCATTCGCCGGCAAGGACGTTGTTCTCGACAGCCTATTGACCCATCCAAGTATGTCTCAGGGCATACGCTCGATCATCATGACGGATACCTTTGAAGAGGAAGATACGTCCGAAATCTTAACGCCTGAGGACTTGAAGGATGTGAGGAACCAGGTCTACATGAATTCTATCCGCAACACCGACCCAGAGAAGTATCGAGAGATGGAGCTGGCACGGATCGCTAAACTTGGCGCTCCAGCCTTGGTGGGTGCAACATCATACATGCCACAAACAGTCACCCAGACCTTTGGTGTGGCTGGGAGCAGCGTCCAAACACCAATCCCAACTCCAAACCTCCCTCAAAGGCCTGTCTTCAACACATACCAGGCATTTCATCTGGTGGAAGCTATGAAGCCCTTACCCGATACGATGAAGCCGCCGCAAATTACGCCTGTGCCTGTGCCGGTGCCTGGGGCTCTGGCAACTCAGATTGACACTGCACCGATACAACAAGCTGCCGCTTCCTTGCAGTCGATGCAGCCTGCAACTGCCGTTTCTGATGCGCAAATTACGGAGCAGACTGCTGAGCGGGTATCAGCAGAGGTAAAGTTTACCTCCAGATTTGGGTGAACATGGCTAACATGATCAAACATCACAGCCTCAAGTAGCTGGCCCTATGCCCATGCCCATGGCTGGTGCCAATACCTTCTTTAGGGCTCAGCAGACACCAAGCTCTCCCCCGCCTGGAGACAAATCTCTCTCATCCCCTGCGGTCAAGAGGCCCAAGAGGCCCGGAATTACTAATTGGGAGGAGCAGTTCAAGCACAAAATTCTCGAGTCACTCGATACGATAACGGACTCGGCGATAGCTGATGCGGTCAAGGAGGACAAGGCCGTCCTGGCTGACCGGATCGCAAGCTCGACATGGCTCGTGAGATCGGAGATGAAGGAGGGAGAGTTGCCAAACCACTCGCATATGAAGGAGCTGTGCAGCTTGATGACAGTCCCGAGATTTGCAGCAGCTGTCATCACAGGACATATTCCTCCCTCTCAGCTTGCGTACGCGCCGATTGACGGACTCAAAAGTCTTTCGAACGAGTTGACGACGCTTCAAGAACACCAATTCCGCGAAAAGCTTAAGCTGGGTCAAGACATGACTGAGGAGCCCAAAGTATGAGCCCGACGCCTCTCATTCCATTGCTCTGCCATTGCATTTTTCGTCTTTCAGTACTCACCTATTCAGCAAACCTTTTTTTGCGGCTAACGACTTGATCAGCAGCATCCGCAGATCGTTTCCGACATACCCAAACCTTCCCCAAACGTTCGCCGAGCGAATCCTTTTCAGGAAGACGACGACGACGACAATTTGGATTTGCTTCGGGAGGTTGCGGAAAGAAAGCGACATCGTGCGCCCAGGCTTCCCACATGGGCAAGTAAAGCAATCGAAGAAGGAAAACTCGGGGAACAACGCCGCACAGGGGAGCCCTCGTCATCAGCGTCGGCGTCGGCGTCGGCATCAGCAGGGCAAGGTTTGTAAGTGCGCGGGCTAGGCGTTTACAGGAGACGTTCAGGTAGTTCTTCTTTGGGGGGCATCTTCAGGCATCTTCGAAGGCATGGGCGTTTGACGGCATTGCAGGGCTGGCTTGATGATACCCTTTTTGGAGGCGTTCTTTTGGAGGTTTTCTGATTTCACGTGGAGGACTCATCAAGGGCGGCGTAAGAGTCATATGATATGATGTCAAAAAGGCATGCAATAACACCGAAAGTTGGTGCGCCTAGGAATTCGGCTCGAGGCTTACTCGGGGTAATCAGACTCCTCAACATTAACGCGTGGTGGCGGATGCAACCAGTGATGGTTAACAGACTACTTGTTGAGATCGCAAAGTTCCGTGTCTTACTTCTTTACTTGTGTGGCTGACTGTATCCTCGTATTTATGATGTCGGATGGAACAAGCTGAGATAACTGCAAGTGACTTCGGCGAATGATGACAACGTACCCTAACGGCTCCTCCTGGCTCCATACTCCATGTTCCCGCTGGTAGCACCAATATCAGGAGGGGGGCAGAGCACAGTTGAGACATGGGCGGGACATTGGCGATGTGACAAGGTGACTAAGGCAACGACAACTGCAGCCCCGAAACATTGAGAATACCTAGGAGCCAAGCTCACGAATCTGCCTCATTGCTTACCTGTCTTTGATTCCATGTGTCTCTCGAGCTTGTGTGCCCTTTTGTTGTGCCCTCGTACAACACTATTGTACCTGCGGCGGGAATTGGCTCTGAAAAAAACTGCTCTTCGGAGGCGGAAGCTGTGACCTATTGTAGGCTATACGGAACGGGCTCTGTCAAGTTCGGTCTCGGAAGACACCGGCTCAGTGTTCGTACGATTGATTTTGCAGGATCCACAGCGGTGTTTCCAGAAGAGCAGGGGTCTTGAAGAAAGGCCATGTGGGCATAAGAAAAAGAAGACGTTGGATCTTTGGTTACATAGTATTGCGTACCTACCTTAGGCAAACAAGTTCCGCGGAACTCAAGCGAGCAGCAGAGAGAAAAAAAAAGACAGTAGCAAACACCGAAACTGGGGTGGTATTACCAAGAGAATTAAATAAAAAGGGACAAAAGGGATCTGACCTCAGGTCACTTTAGCATTTGCGCAGCGGTGTTGAGTTGGTCTGCCAATCAGGTGTCATCAGAAATTGGCTATGGACGAGCAGTGATTGGTCCAAGTGCCGACTTTCGGTATTCGGAGACTCCACTTTGCGGACTTAGGGGTCCCACCCATCAACACCGTACAAGACAACCCCGGCCCCATTCAATGAATGGGGATGTACCTGAGTACCTTGCGGCGATGGAAGTTTGGCAGTCCTCTCAGGTCTGCCATCTGGCCTTGAGGGACGTTGAGGATGAGAAATCGCGTGCAGCGGCACCCCCAACCCACCGCCTAGAACCTAGAACACATGCGATGCGTTTAGGTTGGATCTCGGGGCGGGTTGCCCAGGCCTGACCTGAATCCCGCCCACCACTCACAAGAGTCCCAAAGGCTCCAAAAATGCGCAGGGCCGCACCTACCACACCCTGTGCCGAGTCGCTGGTGCGGCGTGCCGTTGGGGTGGTGCAGTGGTGCAGCGGTGCTGGGGTTCAAACTTCAGCCAGATGGCGGGGCGGCCGGTCGGCACGAGGTACACTGTACCTACCCTACTGCCCAGACCGTAACCCTTCCACTGCGCCCTTGGGGATTTGGTGTCATGGCGACTCTTCACCGGAGACACTAAAATAAAGGACTTGTCCGGGAATCTGCTCGTTTTTCTCGCTTCCCCTTCCCGTTTTCTCCTCATCTTGCTTAACCTCTGTCTTTCCCCCCTTCTTCTCCTATTTCTGCCCTTTACCAGCAGGAATACCGTCTCAATTGTCGATCTCAAGAGTCGACCGCTTCTTTCTGCCCATTGACCTGTGTTCAGCCCCTCAGCGCTGATCACTTTTCTCTGGCAAACCCGCTGACCTCACTCGCATCCACGTCTCGCGCGCGCTTCGAGTCGCCACACACCGAAACCTACAAACAAAACCAGAGTCGCACACCGTTCTCTGCTCCGAAACAAACCAAACTTGAACGATAATCTCGAAAGCGAAACCGTACGATTTACCTCTGTCAGCCTTCGAGAATAACGATGGAGGCTGCCCTGCGTCAATCCAAGGCCATGTGCCCCTTCTTGAAGTCGGCCTCGCCCGCCAAACTGCGCGCGCTGTCTACCTCGGCTCGTCCCCACGCCATTCAGGCGGCGCCCCAGACGACGGCCGTCTCTCCTTGCGGAGGAACAATGTCCAAGTTGCAGCTCCTCGCCCATCGCTGCCCCGTCATGGGCAAGGCTCTGACTGTCCAGTCTGCCCAGTACGGCCATGGACGCCCGGCCAAGATGGGAGGCTCTTCCTCGGTTGCTGGCATCCGCGCCTTGAGCACCAACTCCAAGCCCGGCCGCGCCAACATCCACACCAGCCGCAGCAAGGATGCCCGGGCTGTTGATGCTCCTTTGCTCAACAAAGGTATGGAGACCCTATTGTGAAGAGAAAAGGAAAGGAACCCTCCCCGCTGACCATTGTTTATGTAGCTCAAGCTCCTCCCAGTATCCCGGCTGCTCGTCAGAGCGCTGCTTCGACTGTTGGTATGGGCAATTCGGACGCCTCTAAGGCCAAGTTCAACTACGAGGCCTACTACAACGCCGAGCTGGAGAAGAAGCACAAGGACAAGTCTTACCGCTACTTCAACAACATTAACCGTCTCGCCAAGGAATTCCCCCGTGCCCATATGGCTGGAAAGGAGGAGAAGGTTACCGTCTGGTGCGCCAATGACTACCTCGGAATGGGCCGCAATTCCCACGTTCTGAAGTCGATGCACGAGACCCTGGACGAGTACGGCGCCGGTGCTGGTGGCACGAGAAACATCTCTGGACACAACAAGCACGCTGTCGAATTGGAGGGCACGATTGCCAAACTGCATGCCAAGGAGGCCGCGCTCGTCTTCAGCTCTTGCTATGTGGCCAACGATGCCACTCTGGCGACTCTGGGTAGCAAGATGCCCGAGTGTGTCATTCTGTCAGACAGTCTGAATCATGCGTCTATGATTCAGGGTATTCGTCATTCTGGAACGAAGAAGATTGTCTTCAAGCACAACGACGTTGCGGACCTCGAGGCCAAGTTGGCGTCGCTGCCGCTTCACATTCCCAAGCTGATTGCTTTCGAGTCCGTTTACAGCATGTGTGGATCGATTGGACCCATTGAGGAGATTTGCGACTTGGCCGAGAAGTACGGCGCCATCACGTTCCTCGACGAAGTCCATGCCGTCGGCATGTACGGCCCGCACGGCGCCGGTGTCGCGGAGCACTTGGACTTTGAAGCGCATCAGCAGGGCCGCCCCAAGGGCAGCATCATGGATCGCATTGACATCATCACTGGTACCCTCGGAAAGGCATACGGATGCGTTGGTGGTTATATTGCCGGGAGCGCCAAGCTCGTTGACATGATCCGCTCCCTCGCCCCCGGATTCATCTTCACCACGTCACTCCCGCCCGCGACGATGGCCGGCGCAAAGACGGCCATTGAGTACCAGATGGACTACGACGGCGACCGTCGCCTTCAGCAGCTCCACACCCGCGCGGTCAAGGAGGCCCTGAACGACCGCGACATCCCCGTCATCCCCAACCCCTCCCATATCATCCCCATCCTGGTTGGCAACGCCGAGCTCGCCAAGCAGGCTTCGGATATGTTGCTCCAGGACTACCAGATCTACGTGCAGTCCATCAACTACCCCACGGTTCCCGTCGGACAGGAGAGACTGCGCGTCACCCCTACCCCTGGCCACAAGAAGGAGTACCGCGATCAGCTTGTCCAGGCGCTCGACGAGATCTGGACCAAG
Source organism: Colletotrichum tamarilloi (assembly GCF_030869305.1). NCBI lineage: Eukaryota > Fungi > Ascomycota > Sordariomycetes > Glomerellales > Glomerellaceae > Colletotrichum > Colletotrichum tamarilloi. The sequence goes on from NW_026849399.1 coordinate 80,690, forward strand.
CTCGGCATTAAGCGCACTTCTGAATGGGCTGCCGAGGGCGGCTTCATTGGCGTCGGAGAGGCTGACGCCGCTCCCGAGGAGCCCCTGTGGACTGACAACCAGCTTGGCATCGAGCAGGCTGCGAAGGAGATCAAGGCCGCGGGAAACATCAGCAACGGCTTCGTCGAGGCCCTGCTGGAGCGTGAGTCCAAGGCGACGACTGGTCAGGCCGTGAGCTCTGCCATTTGATACATTTCACGTTCTCCGAGGTTGTCTGGTTTTTCTCAATATGAGAAAAATCCAGCACCAACCATTTCGACGTTGATATCTGAAAGCAAAGGGGAGCTCATCGGGCCTAAACCACGTTCTTTGGAGCGATCAACAAGTTTTTTGTGTGATATGAAGACCCACGTCCCGTGGCCACAATTGTTCTCTTTCGATTTGAGATTGATGATTTCGTCTATATGATGGGATCTGACTCTCAGTGTTGGTCGCAATAACCAATAGTTTACAAAATATGAATGTCATTTATTGACAGATTTATTCATCAACCTCTACTTCTTTTGGTCAATACGTGATATAGTGAAGCTTGTGTTACTCCCTGCCAAGAGTCATCCGAAGTAGGCAATTAGCCGGCCGGGATACTTCATGCATGGCTGACATTTGGGAATCGCAAAGTCAATTTCTGCGAATGCGGTCTTCCCCGTCCCCGGGCTCGGCGAGGAAAGCACAGCCCGATGTAAACCCGGCACTTGCCCAGACGGGTCTCCGCGGTGCCCGCCCGCCCATCAGCTGGGGGTGAGATGAGATGGGATGGGACTGCCACGGTGAAGCATGAGGCGTGTGCCACATCTTATTAGTAGAGTCCAGTGCGACAACACCAAAAGCGGACTTTCCAAGACGTAGCTTGGCCCGCCCAGTGTCTGACTCAGCAGCTCCGACGGAGGCCGGCAACGCAGAATTGCTCCGTCTCCGTTCGAGAAAGCCTTCTTCATTGGTTGGGGGAAGGGGTAAGGGGTCCCCTAAGTCCCCGTCATTGCTAACTGGGGTGGTGTGTGTCTTGACTTACACGCAACTCAGGAGATCCGTCATGAATTAAGGCAGGCAATTCAAATGAGAAAAGGATTACGACGCGAATTGGAAAATGCTGCTAACAGAGGAGTGGTGTTTCATGTCTTGTGCTTTACTCTAGCTTGATCGTTGCTTGTTCTATTTTAGCTCACTACATCTTTTCTCGCCACTTATGAGTTCAAGTTAGAGAGGAGAGACAGAGAGAGAGAATAATTACCACGGCAAAATGGATACCGATCACAGGACCAAAGGCCCGCGAGCGTGTACGACCTGCGCCAAGGCTAAGGCGAGGTGTATCTCGGGCCCGGATGGAAGTAACAAATGCGAACGGTATTTTATCTCTGTCGTATTCGCGCGCATTGCGAGAACGAAACACTGACTGGGAGAAACAGGTGCCACAGGCTCCGCAAGCCGTGCGGTTCGCAGACCCCTGCGCCGCCCAGGGCGAAGAAGGAACCCAAGCCTACCAAAGTCTCTGAGCTGGAGAAGAGGCTGGATGAGTTGACGACGCAGTTGAGCGCGACGACGCAGCAGCCGCATCAGGGCGGTGTTGGTGTTGGTGGCAGGAGGAGCAGCGAGGTCGCGACGACCGTCGCCAACGGGACCGTCGTCGGGAGCGCAAACTCGCCGCTTCCGCCTAGCGGTAGCATCGCGCCGGCGTCGGCTAGGATACCGATCAACTGCGATCACCTTTTCCCGCCAGAGGAGGTCATCGTCGTCGGGGGCGAGGGGGGGTGGTCCGACACGTCGCCTGCGCCGAGTGCGTCTACGGCGGATGATCACCATACGGTCGGGAGCAGCCAAACCGACAACGGCGGCGCCTCGGGGATGGGGTCCACGTCTACAGCACCGAACGAGTCACCCTGGCCGCTGAACAACGAGCAGAGCAAAGTTCTTCAAGTATTTCTGGACGACATGCAGCCGCTGTACCCCTTTGTCATTGTACCCCCTCACATGAGCCCTACGCAGCTGGCCGCCGAGAGGCCGTTCCTGTGGAAGGGCATTATGATGACGGCGTGCCACTTAGACGCGACGAAGCAGGTTCTGCTAGGGGAAGAGCTGTTGCAGGATATCGTGCAGGCGGCGTTCATGAATCCCAAAAAGAGCCTGGACGTGCTGCAGGGGCTGCAGCTCCTGATTGCATGGTACCACTACAACATCAACAGTTACCAGCTCACCAACCTGCTGTTCCTGGCGCGGTCGATGTGCGTGAGTTTGGGTTTCAAGGATAGTCCCATGCAGCTGGCCGAGCGAGGCGGGAAGGGGACGGGGCTCTCTATTAGTTTCCAGAAGCCTGAGAGTGAGGCGAGGAAGGTGCAGACGCCGGAGCAGATTTCGGCGCAGTTGGAGCTGATGAGGGCTTTTGCTGGATGTTATTACCTCAACACACTGTGAGTAATTGCCTGACTATGTGAACGGGAGAGGGCTGACCACGGGGGGGGGGTGAAAGCGTCTTCACGACGAATAAGCGGCCAGACGCCTTTATGAACACGACGTACCTGGAGTCTTGCTGCCGACAGATTGAGGAGGCGGCGGAGTACCCCAGCGACGCGCTCCTGGTACACCTCTTCAAGATTCAGCAACTCGCGCAGACAATTTCTCTCACGCTCGGGACGGAGAGCACGAGCTTCCAGTCACTGCAGCTGCCCCTGACCATGGTCGTCCAGAGTTTCCAGCAGCAGCTCGACATCTTCAAGACGTCGCTGCCGGAGCATCTCAAAGACAATGGTATGTTAAGATAACCCCTTTAACATGTATGCGTTTGTGGATGGGATATCTAACAAAAAACACAGTCGGCCTCCTCGCGCACATCAGCATAGCGCAAGTCCTCCTCTACGAAATCGGCATCCCCGAAGCCCGGGGCCCGGCCTCCTTCATCTCCCTCACGGAACGCCTCGAGCTCCTCTGGGGCTGCTGCAGCGCCGCCAAACAGTTTCTCGAGATCCGCTTCCCGCGCAACCACCTCAGCTTGCAGCCGCGCTTCACCTGCCTCAGCTCATCGGATTTCCTGTACGTCTTCATCGTGTGCCTGAAGCTCATGACGCTCGACCAGGTGCCCGGGTGGGACCTGCCGCTGGTGCAGAAGCACCTCGACCTCGGCGGGGTTGTCGAGAGCCAGGTCGCGCACTTGGAGGTTTTTGTGGCGCATCGGAGTGGGAAGTTTAGGAGGGCGGCGGCGGATGCGGCTGCTGCGAGGGGGGAAGAAGAAGCGACTGGTCCAGCGACGGATGTGCCGGGCCCGAAGGTGGTTGATCCGTTCGTGAGGCTGACGGAGATGCTGCGGTATTTCAAGGATATCGTCAAGGGCGAGCTTTGCGGTCTCAAGTCGCAGCCGGCGATCCAGGAGCCGATTCAGTTGCCTGCCAACTTGTCGGACGGGACGCAGGCCATGATTCGGGATCTGGATGCGTCGTTTTGGACGGGCGTGCTTGGAGAGGATGCTGCTGGGACGTGGGATGTCGGGAGTATGTTCCCTTCCATGGATTGGACTGCCACCTAACGTTCGTTGGTCGGATTGTGCGCCCGGAGACGAGGTGCTTTGAGAGAATTTGTGTAACACTACCGCCAGCGGAGGACCGACCGGGACTGACGCATATGAATGTGATGATTTATGATATGGACAGGAGAGAGCTCTCACCTCGCCTTCTTGGGGTTTTGTTGGCACAGTACCAACGAACAGAGGAATATCAAGAGAAGGGTGTCTTTTCCAGGGACTATCTTTTACTACTACCGATCTGAAAAGGAGACAAGCAAGCGGGCTGCCCTCTACTTGGAGGCCAAGAAAAGAGGGGTTATTTGTTTTTGGAGTTTCCCATAAGGAGTTTAGCAGGTTCACCCAGGATTTCATGCATCTTGTAGTTTTATCTTTGTCACAAGCGAAAATCTCAATCCAAAGACTCTAAAGCTACCTAGTGTGCACAATACTGATGTACTGAAGAAGATTGCATAGGACAGTATTGATCAGTACTGTGTAACCACAGTTGTGTCTTCTAATGCGGTGAAACGAGCATTTCGATTCCACAATGTTTGCGAGTATATAAAAAATCGAACGGTCCCGTGAGTTCCTGTTAAGATTGATCTGAATCCAGGTGGCATCACGAGTGCCAATTCTTCTGCGATGAGCCAAACGGGTAGTTAATGTCGTCACCGACAACCCCACCACAACCCGCGTCCCGCAGCCATCGGCGCCATCGGAGAAGCGGCCGTTCCGTCCTCGGCCGCAAGTATCCGCATTTACACACTGAAAAAACCGGCGCCGATCCAAGTAACACAGTCATCCCACCTCCGATCCAATATTCCCTCACCCGGCGACAATCTGACATCTGGCTTTCCTTCTCTTCATCCCGTCCTCCCCTCACTCTCCCTTCTCTAGACTCAAGTATAATTAACCCAACCACGATGCCGAAACCAACAGTAGACTACTCCCTCTACCTCGTCACCGACTCCACCCCCGCCATCCTCGGCGACCGCGACCTGTCGGCCGTCGTCGCGGCCGCCGTCCGGGGCGGCGTCACCATCGTGCAGTACCGCGACAAGACGAGCGACACGGGCGAGCTCGTCGCCAATGCCAGGAAGCTGCACGCCGTCTGCCGCGAGGCGGGCGTGCCGCTGCTCATCAACGACCGGGTCGATGTCGCGCTCGCTGTTGGATGTGAGGGTGTGCATATCGGGCAGGATGATATGGGTGGGTATTTCTTTTCTTTCTTTCTCTCTTCTTCTTTTCTGCGTTTCTACCTCAAGAATGCGTTCTTCTTGAGCTGGTGACTCGTCCCGTTTCTCATGAATACGTCTCTTGTGCTGCTGGGGCGAGAATAGAATCTAAGAAAGGGGCATGGCTGACGTCCGACTAGAGCTCACTGCCGCAAGAAAGATCCTCGGCCCGGACGCCATCATCGGTGTCACGGCCAGCACCATCGAGGAGGCCCTCAAGGCCTGTGAGGATGGAGCAGACTACCTAGGCATCGGCACCGTCTTTGCCACACCAACGTACGTCTCTCATCCCTTCTCAGCCTTCCAACTCTATCAGTTCGGCACTCCATGTCTCGTCAACATAACCAACTCACTTCAAATCCCTGCTACCTCACTCACTAACACACCCCCCCAGCAAAGAAAACACAAAACACATCATCGGCACCGCAGGCCTCCGCACAATCCTCACCAAGCTCGCCGCTGCAGGCCACCTCCCCCGCGTAAAGACGGTCTGCATCGGCGGCCTCAACCCCTCCAACATCCAGCGCGTCCTCTACCAGTCCGCCAACCCCGACGCATCATCCCCCGCAAGCCTCGACGGCGTCGCCCTCGTCAGCGCCATCGTCGCCGCCAAGGACCCGGAATCCGCCTCCCGCAACCTCCTCGAGCTCGTGAAAACGAGCCCGTCGTACCGAAGCATCACCTCTTCCTCCTCCGGCTCCAGTTCCGATGCCTCTGCCTCCCCCGTCGACGTCGACAACCTCCTCGCCCAAATCCCCTCCGTAATCACCCGCGTAGCAACAACCTCCCCCCTCTCCCACAACATGACAAACCTCGTCGTCCAAAACTTCGCCGCAAACGTCGCCCTCGCTGTCGGTGCATCCCCCATCATGGCAAACTACGGCCAGGAAGCCCCCGACCTCGCGCGTCTAGGCGGCAGCCTCGTCGTGAACATGGGCACCGTCACCCCCGACGGCATCGCAAACTACCTCCTCGCCTTGTCCGCCTACAACGCCGCGCGCAGGCCCGTGGTGTTCGATCCCGTCGGCGCGGGCGCCACGTCGATCCGGAGGAACGCCGTCAAGACGATCCTGGCGGGCGGGTACCTGGATCTCATCAAGGGGAACGAGGGGGAGATTAAGACGGTGTGGGGTGAGGGGACGCTGGAGCAGCAAAAGGGGGTTGATTCGTCGTCTATTCTGGCCCCGGCGCAGAAAGCAAAGCTGGTGCGGGACCTCGCGAGGAGGGAGAGGAACGTGGTGCTCATGACGGGCAAGACGGATTACCTATCAGACGGCAAGCGCACGCTGGCCGTAGACAACGGGCACGAGCTGCTGGGCCAGATCACGGGCACGGGGTGCGTGTTGGGCACGACCGTCTCGGCTATGCTGGCGGCGTGGGCGGACGAGGATAAGTTGCTCGCTGTGCTGGCGGGGTTGCTGCACTTTGAGATTGCGGCTGAGCGGGCTGCTGTGCGGGCTGATGTACAGGGTCCGGGGACGTTTGTGCCGGCGTTTATTGATGAACTTGCGAGGGTGAGGAGGGTGACTGTCGAGGGGGATCTGACGTGGTTGCGAGGGGTCAAGGTCAAGGCTGTCGAAGTTGAGTGAGAGGGAAGTCCTCTCTCTTTCTCGATCTTCTCTCTCTTGGATCTGGGACGTAAATACAGAAAAGGCCAGAAATCTTTTGTAGATGTATACCTCCATAACGCAAAACTCATTTCTACCCAAAAAAAAGAAACCCCCATCTAAATCTTGGGCGCCAAAGCCTGCAAAACCTCTTTCGTATCCTTCCCCGTATCCTTGACCAACCCAACAACGCTCTTAAACTCGGGCCGCGCCGCATCCCCCATCATCTCATAAATCACGCTCTCGCTCGTCGTCACCGTGACCCCCTCCCCCCTCAACCTCGCCAGCGCGATCGGCACCTCCTCGCGGTTACAGCTACTCACCCCGTCCGCGAGCACATACACCTTATGCCCCTCAGCCAACAAATCCAGCGCCGTCTGCGTCACGCAGATATGCGACTCGATGCCCACGATCAACACCTCGTGCTTCCCCTTCCCCTCGAACTGCGCAGCAATCTCGGGTACCCACATGCTGAACTTGGTCTTATCCACGGACGGGCGCACGAGGTCCGATTCTTGGAGGAAGGGCGCGAGCTCGGTGACGGTGTCGCCTAGGCGGGCGCGGTTCTGGGTCGTGGTGTAGACTGGGATCTTGAGTGTGTCTGCGGCGCGGAGGAGCTTGGAGGTTGTCTTTACGACCTTGTCGAATTCGAAGATTGCGTTGCGGAACTTGTCTTGGAGGTCGCAGACGCTGGTACAACATCATGTTTGTAAGCAAGCCATCCGTATTGTAACGACAGTGTGGAAGCATTCAGGGGGGCCATCAAACGCACAAAATGACCGGCCTTTGCAGGCGGCGAGTCGCGGGGTCAGACATGCTCGCGGTCGTCAGGAAGCGGGGTCGGAATAGGAGTCCGGACGGTCGAGGTTGTGCTAATTGAGTGAAAGGTAGATGTATCCGGAGAGTTCTTGCAATCGACATGTCCCGCGGGAAGGGAGGAGAGGAAATCAGACCATCAATAGAATCAAAGGAGAAAAAAAAGGTCACCAAGGTCAGTCATTCCGTGACTCGGAGCTTAGAGACTCGGCACGTCACACTCGGCCTTGGAGCAGTGCGGGGAACCGGCGCATCCAAGTGGGGTAAGTTAGTGCCGGACCGGGCCTCTCTGGACACTGCAGACTGAGAGGTGCATTGAAGAATTCATGTACGTGACCTCGCAGAGACCCTGGGCTGCCCATGACGGACCGCAACCAACAATTCAAACGCAAGGTACCTGCAGTACAGAAATAGCAATCATCTCCTGGCTGGTTGGGTGGCTGCAGGTTGGAAATCAGCAGAGCCGGCATCACCTCTGATATATCACTTTCTGGGCTTTGGCCCACAGAGGTGGACCAAAAGAAGATCCTCAATGCAGCTAACGTTGTGGGCGTCCTAGTTGCCGATCTGGGTTGGGCGTGGCTACCTGGGGAAATATTGGACGCTCTTTGAACTCATAGATTTTTGTTTATTGGTTTCCGCTGGGCGGAGTTTTCTAGCCATAGTGCCATGAAAGCCATACGTCATGGCAGACTACATGGCTACCTACTAGTTGGCCTTGCTTGCGTTGTTTTGAAGCCTGCCATCTCACCGCTTCATGCTGGAGGGAGTCGTCTTGTAAAAGCAAAGAAAAAGAAGATTACTGCTCTGGCCATGTTCGACCACCTTCGCGTCCAGTGCCACCGGGGCTTTGCGCTCTCTCCGCTCCGATCACTCCGCCGTAGCCGTGGGCTTCGCCTTACCAGCCGGATTCATCCAAGAGAAAGCTGAGGCACCGCCGATAGGGTTCGCCGACCGCGGCAAAGCTGGGCCCGCATTCTTCGCCTCACGCGGGGCCTTGGCTTCCGTTGTACTGTTGACCGTGGTGCTGCTGACTGACCTCTTGGGTTCCCAGCGAACGCTGGTCGGCGGGTTGCTCTCTGCCGCCACACTAACCTGACTCTTGCGTCGATGCTCTCCGCTGGTTCTGGGTGCTGGTGGCGGCTCGTAAGCAGCTCCAGTTCTGGCAGACGATGATGAACCCGATTTCAGGGGCTTCAACACCTTCATATTCCGGCTTCCCCGCCCGGCGGGCTGATATCCGCTTAGCGGGCCGTTGGCGTCCCGTTGCCCGTTCTCCGCGCCGTTTGCTGAAGTGCCCTGCCGCCATGAGCCCCATATGCCGCCCGCAGACTCGCGCCGGTTTCCCTCGCCGCTGGTCGAGCTGTTGTGCGCCGTAGGGTACTCTCTTGCCCCCGATTCGGACCCGCTGGTAGTATCCTTGCCATGCCGTTCACTCTCCCCGCCACTTTCAGACAGGTTGCTTGCTCCAATCGACTTGTTGGGTACAGAGTGATCCAAGGGCGAAAGAGGCCCCTGCGACTCGGCATCCTCATGCTGTGTGCTGGGCAGGCTGCTTTCCAATGCACTTTGCATTGTTGGGGCATGAGGTCGGGGGTCTCCGGACACAAAAGGCGCCGCGTTGGCATTGAGTCGGGGCTTTTCGGGGATGAAGTTGATTGTGCTTATATGCTTGAAAGCAGCCTCGTCCTCTGGGCGCACAAAAGGAACAGACAACTTCTCGCGCTCGCTACCATAAAGACACATGCGGTTTTGGGAGAGGAGAATATCGGCTTGGTGGGCTCTGAGGGTGTCGCTGCCAATAAAAATCTGAATGCCCCTCTTCGGTTCCATGCCTTCAGACTGCTCCATGCCGGACACCTCAAAGGATGCGAGGAGGCAGGGCATTGAATGCCCAGGGCTCGATGATCGGCTGCTGCGTTCGGAAACAGTAGCTTCTACCAGGTATACTGGAAGTCGAACTTTGTACGTGCCATCCATATCGTGTTGAATCTCATCCAACAGATCGAGATCTTTGAGGACAGAGTAGTCGACCACGGATTTCTGGGAGCCCGTGCAAAGATCAGCATACAACACCGTATCGTGGGCGAAGCTCGTTGTAAGCCAACATCGGATGATGGTTGGTACGGAGCCCAGAAAAAAGAGGCCTGGTGGAGGCTCCGGCATGTCTATCGGAGAGTCGTCTTCATGACTGCTGACCATGAAGTTGGTGTCCAAGCCCAAACTGCTCGCCCTCCCAGATGCCACAGAGTGAAATGAGTGAACAGAGTGGCCGGCAGAGCTATGGCGTCCATCCGATTTGTGGGACAAGGACCGCTCCATCATCAATCCGCTGGACGGTCGGGGAGGTCCGAATTCTCCAGAGTGGCGATTACTCTGACTAGACCAGTCGGCTGCTCCCCGCAATGCACTCTCGTCGAATCGTACGCTGTTGGCTCGAGAGGCAGCACCCCGACGAGTAGGCTCCTCCTCCGCAGGTCCTAGGTGAAGGGAGCTCAGCAGGTGCTGGCCTTGCTCGTCGAAATCATCAAACATGTCGTTGGGTGAGAGGTGAGTCGGCCCTGGAGAGTGGGACGTCAGCAAAAAAGCAACCACACCCGCAGGAGATCTAACATTACCTTGCTGAGGGGTTCCGGCAAGGACGCCAGGGAAAGGATTCTGCTGCCACACGGACTTGAGGCTCGCATCTTGTTCCTGGCGCCTTTCGAGCCTTATTAGTCTCTCGCCCTGATTACTCTGAACCAGTTGGATTTGCTTCAAATCCATTTGGATGTTGAAGAGATCGTCGCGGGTGATGGGGAACCGATGATCCATTCCCGAAAGCAGTTGTGTGGAACTCAGTATAGTGCTCGGACCAAATAGGAATCAAAGTACGTTGGGACGTAGGTCCGAAGAGTGTGTGAGCGAAGGACAACGGCAAGCGAGTGTCTTGAGATCAAGTGGTGATCGATTTGGAGCGCCAGTTGGTGGGTATCGATAAAGCCGTTGGAAGTAAGGATCGTTCGGGAAGGTTGTTGACGCCCGTGGGTTTATTGTCGAATACAGGCGCGTTCGAATGACGGGTCGAGGAAGGCTATGGGCTCTTCCGACCTCGATCCCTACGATATCAGTTCACGAGGTCCTCCTCCCCCGCCACATCGCACGGTGAGACCAACTAGGTCGTCAACGGCAGAAGGGGCAGCAGGCACAGGTTTGTATTCGTTTCGTATCGCGGTAGCTTTCTTCTTTCAAAGTCCAGTCGAGTTGTTCGACTGCGGCAGCTAGTATTCGGTGGTGATATTATGCTAGTTTTGCACGATGGTCTACAGAGGCGGCTATGCCCCAGGGACGATGGCTTTGGGAAGGTTGTGTATTTGGTCGAATATTCTCGACGCCGAAATTGAGGCAAGTTATGAGTTTGGTGACACGGATATCGGCCGTAGATGGTGTGTATATGATACGTGGGTGCGAAAGACTCTTGGTGCGATCGCAGAAGGGTGTGATGTCGTCACGGTAGAAGCGCTAGAGACGATGCTGAATGGTAGATGCTTCGGTTTGATTGAAGACTCGCAGAGGACTCGATTGATCAGAATGGATCGTGTCGGCTGTTTCGATGTAACGGTATACGTCCAGGTAGAAAGGGTCTTTGGAAGAAGCAGGACACAGATTGTTTCGCAGAGAAAGGTGAAGAAAGAAGGGTGTTGGACAGGACGGGGGGTTAGACAAACGGAGCCCGCCTGGTTAATTTGGACCGGCACGTTGAATTAGTGAAGCGGGCAGGACACGAGCAGAGACGGACGGGCGTGGATGGAGGTGAAGTGAACGGGCAGCAACGGGAGTGGACCAGCCAACGAAAGAGGTGTGGTCCCGGGGGTTTGGCGCATGGGTGAGAGAGTATCGCAAAGGTTCTCCCAACTTATCGTTGCCAGGAAGCTGCACACTTCAGGTGGGTACGTCGGTGGATGAGAGCACTGAAAGAGGAGGGTCCGGCTGATGATTTGTGGACTGGCATGACTGGGAACGCTGGACCCAGCCTCGGACAACCTGGTGGTGTACTTAAGAGGTACATAAGTGAGCTGCCTGCCGAATACATCAGCGACGACCAAGGTGCCTACGTAGTATGTAGTACTTCCAGTACGTAACTGTGGCCGTCTTCCCGTGGGAAGTGCAATTCGGTGCAGCGCACCTCACCTCAGTGCCTGTAAAGTCTAGTCGTCGCCCTCCCGCCCATTCACCCGCTGGAACTCGCAACAGGGTAACGGGTGTGACGCCGTAGGAGGTTCTGATTGGGGCCCCCCCAACCCCCATGCCAGGGACGTGCTGAAGACTTTCAGCGTTACCTCATTCCTCCCGCCATTTCCAGTTCACCTACGGCTACCTCAAGGTACCTCAGTTGGCAGTGACAAAGTGACTTCCGCTGTTTCCTCACCTCCTGCACATCCTCAAACTCTAAAGCACCCGAGATGCCAGTGCAGAAACGTCCAAAACCTGCCTTGGGACTTCACTACCAGGATGGTGTCACCTCCTCCGCACTTCAGCTTTGCTTATCCTGCCCCTACCTTGTCTGTCGTTCTCTGCTATGCAAGGAAACTTCACCGAGGTCAACGACTGGGGCATTGAATCCGCCGAACGTAGAGCTGTAGATCTTCAAGTGATCACGTAACTGAACTCAAAATTAGACACTTTCCCATCTTGCCCTTCCTATTTGAGGTAATAGGATACAGCCGTATAAGACAGGGTAAGTCGTATATGCGGTCGACCATCTCATGAATCTTTCCGATGCTATATCCGTCGCCATAGCCCGCAGCCTACCTACCGAGTGAGTATGCGTTGCGGAACACCCCCGAGACCAGCAGCGGCTTTGAATTCTCCTGTCCTTGGCGATTCCCGGTGGTGTCTCAGACGACGGCATGTCTCCCTATGGCTCGGCACGAAGCGAACGCGAAGAGATAGGTCAGGCTACGAGTAGGATAAGCAGAGATAAACGTGCAATGTACGCCACCGTCATCACATGCTTTAGCTATTTCGGAAGCATCATCTTGGGTACTCGGGCAGTTTCTTACAAAGAATCCACTTGATTTGAAATGCCACTGCAGCGCCGCCCTGCAGAATACATGCAGCATCGCATGGGCCGCTCTATTAGCTTCTCCTTCGTCCATGCCAATCTCACCTACGCCGGAGGGTTGAGATCCCGCCAATCTGGAAAGACATAGTCCGTACGATCGTCGTCAGGCAGACCGACGTACTCTTGCCCAATGTGAGGCAGCACCGTCTGATAAAACACCCTATACGCTTCGCCGCTCAAGTGGAGGCCGTCCGGCAAGAGGTCAGCGAGCCCGCCCTGCTCGCCGAGCTCCGGGGTGCCGAGCAAGGGTCCTCCGGCCTTGAAGCCAGGCGTCTTGGCGACGGCGTGGTCCATGAGAGCCTGCCACAGGTCGATGCAGACCACGCCGGGGACCTCGGCGGCGACGTCGCGGGCCGCCTGGGTGTATCCCGCGCTGATCCTGGCGGTCCGGGTCGGCTTTGGGTGACCCCAGGCCAGGTCCAGCTTGGTGATGCGGATCTCGTCGATGGGCGGCGGCGTGACGAGGAGGATCTTGGGGTTATGGGCTGTGATGTTGGGGTGCGTGACGATCTTGATGAGATTCTGCTTGTACTCTTCTAGAGGCACATTTTGGGTTGTCGTGTGCATGGGCTGAACTGCATCGTTTGCGCCCAGAAGGACCAACTAGGGAGAGTTAGATTGGCATTGACTGTCCATCGGTACCATGTTGCTACTGACCAGGTACTTCAGCTGCGGCCCTGAAGGTGAAGGAGGGGGAAACATCTCGGGAAGATATTTCAAAGCATTCGCCGAATTCCAACCCGAAAACCCACGGTTGACAACGTCATAACGGCGATTTACATCTTGGAAGCGGCGTGTGTAAGTGTCTGGTTCCGAACCCTAAAACCCTGGATTTGGTCGACTCACGACATTGAAGCTCGGCCTGGAAGCAAAAGCCTTCAAAGGTCACCACAGACCCTTGGAACAGAGAATCTCCAAAGAGCACAACTTGAGGGTACGGTTTCTTGCAAAGACAGTAAGTAATGTGTGGTGCCTGTATAACTGGTATCGCTTACAGCCATGGTGGTTGGTTCCTATTCTTATTTCAATGTCGCTATACTATTGGGAACACGCATCCAGTATATGGTGTTGAGTGGCTTGCCCAGCTTATATGTGTCTCTGCGACTTCACTGCAGGGAGCCCAAAACACCCTTCTCCTCAATCTCGCAAACACCACCTCGGAGCCACTAACACGGCAGAACATCCCGTCTAGCCGAAAGGACGATATCCTCACTGGTTAGGCTGTGCGAGAGTACCTGCAGTCTGCGGTTGTCGGCCTATCAATTGCACGAGAACACCGTACCACTAACACCGAGTTTTGAAGGAGGAGTTGGGTTCCACTCTTTAGACTAACAGCAGTGGCAGCGATAGACTGCTGCTGGGTCCTCAGCGTTATATGGCCTATTGATGACGTCCACCAAATATGAGAGACTTGATAGTGATGAATCGAGACCCAAATTATTGCTCAGATCATCAATCTCTCTCGTCACAACACATTCCGAGAACAAGGCGCGTCAGAGGCCTGGTCCAAAGCAGGGCCCGTGGCAGCGTTAACAAAGGCAGTGGAGGTGGACTGGCGGGGGTCGTCCATCCATTGGACCCACAGCCTTATCTACAGAGTCAACCATTCGCTCAATGGCTTATCAGCCAAAAAAAAGTCGGCGGAACTAATCCCCGTCAGAAAAAAAAATCCAGAACTCCAGGAAAATGTTGTAAGAGAAAACAACCCCAGTCTCGTTGCTCTCCCCCGCCATTGAGTATTCGATCACTGCGGAATGCCGCAAATTTTCTAGACAATGGCGTCCTCTCTTGCTGCGCAATTGGCGCAGATCGCCGCCAACTCGAAGGCATCTCTGGATGTCAGGGCGCAAAAGGCTGCCCACTCAAAGTCCCTCCTCTTCGAGCCGAGAGTGGCGGCGACACAGAGCTACCAGGCGCTCTACACGATATGCTTGGAAGGCTTCGAGGAGCTGTGCGAGCTCGATGGACGGTTCAAGCCGTTTGGCCTGACGCTCTTCAGCGAGCAGAGCATGAGCGAGGACCGCACCCAAATGACTGCCGCTGAGAATGCCGAATTAGACAAGAAGGTCGAGTCCTTCCTGCGCCTCGTTGGAAGCAGGCTGAGGCTTATGCCTTCGCTTCGTGCCCTCGAATGGCTTGTGCGAAGATTCAGGTATGTTGGAGCCTCTAGTCTCACCGGAATTTCCCATACTGACGTTGTCACAGAATCCACGAGAACAACACAAAGTCTCTGATCACGACCTTCCTCCCGTACCACTCGATCCCCGGCTTCGTCACCTTACTCTCGATCCTGCCGTCCAAGATCCCCAACGAGTACCGATTCTTGAACCCTTACATCAAGTCGCTCACTTCACCTCCACGATCTGTTCTGGTCCACGAAGCGATCCACAAAGCCGATTTCCTCAGCACCCTCTCCGAATATACCCTGGAGGCCTGCAGAAACCAGCAGCAATACCCGACCTTGATCTCATTCTGGGGCGGAATCATGACGGAAGCCGTGAACGGTCTGCTTGAGAACATGCGCTCAGGTCGCCAGGCTGTTCAGCAGGACAACAACGAAGCCTTCCTCCATCGCGTCGGCCCCACCCTCGCCGAGGCAATGACCATGAAGAAGGTCCCCAACATGCAGATCGCTTCTTACATGGCCGTCACTATTGTTGCGGCCAAGGGAAGCTTCGACGACGCGACTCTGTCGGCTTTCATGGAGCAGATTGTCCACGGTTGGACCAGCGAGACTGTGCGCCCTGGCCTGGTGTGCTTGTGCATCCTGGCTCAGTACCGATCCGCGAAACAGCTTTCTGGAAAGGTCACCAAGGCCTTGTTGAAGGTGCAGGACCTTGGAGAGATTCTCGTTGAGCTTGGACAGGAAAGGAGGGTGGACAAGCTCACCAACGGCCTGTGCATCGCCTTTATCGAAAGACTCTGCAAGAAGGGCGATGCCCGGGGACTGCCAATCATTCGGGTAATCCTGATGAGCAAGATCCTGAAGGGGAAGCAGATTGCTGTCATCTTCAAGTCTCTGGTTCTCGCGGCCCATAGACTCGACGACGAGGTCGACAAGGACGGCGAAATTCGCAAGGAGCTCGGTTCGACACTCATCGATCTTTCGCGCTTTTCCGGAGAAACTAGCGAGATTATCCGGACGGTTCTCGAGGAAGTCGATTTCGATGTGGAGGAGCTGGAGATGAAGCTCGATGTCTCTATTCGCCAGAGAAAGGCACTGCCCGGAACCCAGGAGGATACCGAGATGGATGGATCCCAACCCGTTGCACCGACAAAGGAGAACCTGAGGGAGACTATTCAGGAGCTCTCTGGCCAGACGCGTGCACTCCCATCGTGCCTCTCAACTAGCACTGGCGACGTCTACGACGAGTTCAGTAGACTCTTCCTCCGGGTCGTGTCTCAGCAGTCCGAAGACCCGACACTTCTGGCCGATTTCGACCAGCTGCCGTCTTTGAGCCGACGAACTGCAGTCAGCGATCACACCTACATTACCTTCTTCGTCCGCATCTGGTCCGGCCCATACCCGACTCTGGCTCGCGCCGCTGCTGTCGACACTGTCAGGAGACGTCTGAGCGACGGCGATGGCAACGATCTTGACTTCCAGGCCCTTATCCCCTACTGCCTCATTGCTCTCGTGGACTCCTCAAAGAAGGTTCGCCGTGCTGCGGCTGAGCTCCTCATCCAAATAGGCCACTTCTTCCCTCACCAGTCCAAGGCCGCGAAGGCTTCTGTTTGGGGTGGCAAGAAGCTTTACGACGACAGCGACAAGGTGCAGTGGCTGGATGCCGATACCATTTCTCGCCTCCTTCACGGCGTCGTTCTTCCGGCTCTAGAGGAGTGCATCATGCACGAGGATCACATTCGTGCCGTCCTCCACTCGACACTCGACAGCAGCGCCAAGGGCGAGAGCAGCGAAGGAAAGAAGGCACTGAGCTCTTCTGGTAGGGCTTCGATTCTCTCGTTCCTTGCCAGCCACGTCGTCGCAACGCCGCTCATTAGAGTCAAGTCCAACCTGCTCTCGATCCTCAACCGCATCAGGGGAGTATCATCCACCTCTAGAACAAAGGTCCTGTTGCCGGCTTTCCGATGGTGGGCGTCGTTGTCCGCTGAGGAAGCGGACCGTCTGGCCGAGGCTGAGGAAGTCGACCAGTCATTGCTGCATACGACCTTTGCCGAGATTGTCGTGCCGAACGACAGCGAAGGCCTCGAGTGCCTCCTCTCCATTATGAAGGATTCCGCCTCCGCCAAGCGTCCCGAGCTGGTCAGATCCATCTCGGCGCGCATTCGTGCTATGTGGGGCTCAATGAAGGCCGATACAAAGTTTGATGTGGCCCAGACGATGCTTGAGCTCTCTCAGGCACGACAGGTATCCCAGGACGAAGAGGACATTATCGCTGACGAGGCGGCTGATTTCCTGAGAAACGTTGAGCTCACGACAGAGATCTTGGCTTACTTCCTCGAGTCTATCCAGACCGGCACGAAGCTCATCACCGAGCCCCCTGCCAACAAGCGACGCAGGACCAGCTCCTCCGAGGCCAACCGAGGTGTTGTCAGCGCCCAGGCCAGTGCCGAGCTCAGCGCAACCCTTAGATCCGTCACCTTCGTCCTCCAGCTCGTTGACGGCTCGCAGCCTGCCACCCACCCCGAGTTGCTGGACAGCCTCTTTGGCACTCTCTCTGAGCTTCAGCACTTCCGTACTGTCATCGGATCGGAGCTTGGATACCTGCAAAACCTGGTGCTTACAAGTTTGATTGCCATGGTCCCTGCCTACAGAGACAACAAGAGCTTGAAGATTGACAGCTCAGGAGGCCACGGCGATTTGCTTGTCAACTGCATCCAGAAGTCTTCCAGCCCCATTGTGCAAAACTCGGCCCTTCTCCTGATTGCCAGCCTTGCTACTGCCGCGCCTGATCTTGTGCTTCATAGCGTGATGCCCATCTTCACTTTCATGGGTGCCTCTGTCCTCCGCCAGAACGATGATCACTCAGCTCATGTTGTCAACCAGACCATCAAGGAGGTTGTGCCGCCCCTGATGGCGTCGCTCAAGAAGGGCAAGAGAAACCCCATTGCGGGTGCCACAGAGCTGCTGCAGAGCTTCGTTACTGCCTACGAGCACATCCCCGCACACCGCAAGCAGGGCCTGTTTGTCGCTCTCATTAACACCCTCGGACCGGATGAGTTTCTGTACGCGCTGTTGGCTATGCTTGTCGATAGATACGGCCCCAACGACAACCTCATGGCATTTGCATCTGAACTTCTTGGCGTCTACAGCGCCGAGGTGCAGCTTCAGACCCTGGCTAAGCTCCTGGACTTGATCAGTGACATTTTCAAGCCCAAGCCAGGCCTTTCGGCTACCCTTTTGGGAGTTGGCGAGGATCTGTCAGAGAAGAAGCCCGAGGCCATTGCAATTCAGCAGTTGACTGTGTTCCCCGCTCTGCTCTCCAGCAGAAAACTGCGAAAGGAGATTACCATTCTCACAGAGAGGGACGACATGGATTCTTCAAAGATTCGGGACTTGTATGCCATCCTTCTCAGAGACGTCCTGGCCCTTGCGGAGACCGTCAAGCAGCAGAAGGCGCTGCACGAGTGCTGTGGCAATGCCTTGGCCAACCTCCTCAACCTCCTTTCCATCGGCGAGTTCATCAAGTCGGTTGAGAACCTCCTGGACCGTACCGAAATTGACCTTCGTCGCAAGGTCCTCCGTGCCCTCGAGGTCCGCGTGGACCAGGAGGGTGTTGCGGACGTTGCCTCCAGAACGGCACTTCTTGCTTTCCTGCCGCAGCTCACCGCCGCGATCCGGGACACGGACGACCTCAAGTACAAGCACACTGCCGTTTCTTGCATCGACAAAATCGCAGAGAAGTATGGCAAGAAGGATATCGAGGCCGTCGCGGGTGCGGCAGCAACCATCGCCGGACCCCACTGCCTCGGCCAGCCCGATGTTAGCCTCCGTGTCATGGCATTGCTTTGCCTTGCCTCTTTGGTCGATGTGCTTCAAGACGGTATTCTGCCCATTGTCAACATTGCTATTTCTCAGGCAATTCTCTACATCGAGCAGAGCGTGGAGAATGACGAGGCCGCCAACGAACTGCACAATGCGGCATTTGCATTCATCACTGCTCTCGCGCAGCACCTGCCTTACATGATCTCGGAGAAGCACCTGGATAATATCCTGCTTGCTTCCAACAAGTCAGCCGAGGCTAACCTGGATAACGAAGCCGACGATGAGCGCATCAACTGTCTCAGATTCCTTGCCAGAAAGGTTGAGGCCAAGACGATGTTGGCCAGCCTGCAGAAGAACTGGATCCCGGCTGCCGAGGCTGGTTTCGACGTAAGTTGTTTGCCCAGAGAGATTTGCAAAGCCCTACTAACAAGCACGCAGGCCACCGAGGAATGGGTCGACATCTTTGGAGTTGTGGTTGATAGCCAGCCCAAATCGGTTGTCACCAAGAACGTCACTACCTTGTCCACAATCCTGCTCAACTCCTTGGACCTTCGCAGACGGGAACACATCAAGGGCAAGCTCACAAACGCGACAGCTCAATATGTTGCCAAGATCGAGGCCTCCATCAACGACGTTACGCTCAAGATGATTTACAAGCTCAACGACGCGGCCTTCAGGCCCATCTTCACCCAGATCATCGAGTGGTCCACACAGCTGCCCAAGCAAGACGCCACAGGACGTACCCTGCGCCGCTTCAGCGTCTACGGGTTCCTCCAGGTCTTCTTCGAGGGCCTCAAGTCCATCGTCACCAACTACGCTACCTACATTGTGGACGACGCCGTCGAGATCATCAACGGCACCGACTTGAAGCTGCCCGAGCAAAAGGAGCTCTGGCAGCGCGTGCTGTCTACGCTGGCGAGGTGCTTCGAGCACGACCAGGACGATTTCTGGCAGGCGCCCGCCCACTTTGGCAAGGTCGCTCCCGTCTTGACAGCGCAGTTCCTCCACGCCTCCTCGTCCTTCGATTTGACTGGCGAGCTCATTCCCGCGGTGGTCGAGCTGGCCTCGGCGGCGGACTCGCAGGAGCACCAAAAGGAGCTCAACACAGCCATCCTGCGCCACCTCCGCTCCGAGCACGCGCCCATCCGTCTGGCGGCCGTCAGGTGCCAGCAGCAGCTTGCCGAGAAGCTCGGCGAGGAGTGGCTGTCGGCACTGCCTGAGATGCTCCCTTACATCAGCGAGCTCCAGGACGACGATGACGAGACCGTCGAGCGGGAGACGCACCAGTGGATCGTCAAGATCGAGGGAGTCCTTGGCGAAAGCTTGGACTCTATGCTGCAGTAGAGAAAGGTTAGACCAAAAATGGAGAGAGGGAGAGCGACCCGGAGCCGTGTGGGATAGTTTCTACGGACGGAGATTTGTGCGGACAATTCCACCCCGTCTCATGTACCTTATTCGATGCATGCGAAAACAAAAAGTGAAATTTTAGGGACGTCATTTGGACAATCAAAGGAAAGAAAAAGCGGGAACGCCACGCCGGGGCCGCCGGACGGGCAAAAGTGGAGACGGAGGACGTCACTCGTTCCGTCGGCGCCGTGTTAGTAGGTGTTACCAAGGCGCCTCTAAGCATTGTGACGTGAGGAAAAGATGTAATTGAGTTAGACAAGAATCAACCTTAATTCTACTGTCCAAAAAGAACCACCTTCCCCTTGACTTCGATTCCTTGGATCTACCATTCCGCTTGTCGAGCGAACGAAATAAGCGCATTGACTCACTGGTCCCGGGACTTTTTTTTTTTTTTTTTCCCTGATGTCAGGGCCACCCGATCCCCGTCCCGTCCCGTATTAGCACGCGCTCTTTGGCAAGTCTCCGATACACCGAGCGCCCTCGATCCCCATCCCGAGCCATTATCGTGCCCACCTTTCCCAACAGTCAACGCCGCCCAGGAGCCCCCCAAGGGGCCAAACGCCTACGTTGGGCCATCGGATTTAACCCACCGCCGTAGAACGGCCGTAGACAACGGGTTCGGAGAACTAGGGGAGTCAAAGGAAGGAGTGGGCTGGGTCGTTTGAGTGGGAGGGGCCTTTGCGGTGTTTTATATAGCCAACTGCTAGACCCCCGTTTTCTTTACTGTTGGTTCTTAGGTGGTGTGACTGTAACCTCATCATGGCCTCATCGAAAGTTGCACAACAATATTGGAGGAGCCTGGCCCGGCCCGGACGCCGGGGGCCGGCCGGCACGGCGTTGCAGGTTGAGGCTCTGACTAACACGAGTCTCGTCAACCATCGCAACAGCACGAGTTCGAGCTCGCCGACAGGTACACATCCGTCTCATTGACTTGTGCCCTCAACTCTTTGTGCAATCATACCCTTTGTACACTTATCATAGGCATCGCAACGAAACACCCACTAACACACTCCGCAGAACCAAAACGTGAAAGAGTCGTCGTCCTGGGC
Source organism: Colletotrichum tamarilloi (assembly GCF_030869305.1). Taxonomy (NCBI): domain Eukaryota; kingdom Fungi; phylum Ascomycota; class Sordariomycetes; order Glomerellales; family Glomerellaceae; genus Colletotrichum; species Colletotrichum tamarilloi. The sequence goes on from NW_026849399.1 coordinate 101,381, forward strand.
TCAGGCTGGGCAGGCTACGCCTTCGCCCGCGAGCTCGACCCAAAAAAATACGAGCGCATCCTCATCTCCCCGCGCTCCTACTTCGTCTTCACCCCCCTGCTGGCCTCCACCTCGGTCGGCACCCTCGAGTTCCGCTCCGTCCTCGAGCCCGTCCGCCGCCTGGAGCTCGACGCCTTCCACCAGGCCTGGGCCGACGACGTGGATTTCACGCGGAAAGTGATCCGTGTCGAAAAGGTTACTTCCGAGGACGCCACGTCCAAGACATTGCCGGCGCGGGATGCGCACGCGCGGGCTAAGGGCGAGGTGGTTGATGTCGCGTATGATAAGCTTGTTGTGGCGGTCGGGTCGTATTCGCAGACGTTTGGGATCGAGGGCGTGAAGGAGTATGCTAATTTCTTGAGGGATATCGGGGACGCGAGGAGTATTCGGTTGAGGGTGCTGCAGTGCTTTGAAAAGGCGGATTGGCCGACGACGACGGATGAGCAGAGGAGGAAGCTGCTTCACTTTGCTGTCGTTGGCGGAGGACCGACGGGCATTGAGGTGAGTTACACCCAATCTCCTTTTCCCCCCAAATATTTCGTCACTAACACACGCCCAGTTCGCCGCCGAGCTTCACGACCTGATCCACGACGACCTCTCCAAGCTCTACCCGCACCTGATGGAATTCGTCGGCATCACAATCTACGACATCGCGCCCAAGGTCCTGCCCATGTTTGACCAGCAGCTGGCCTCCTACGCCGAGGACCTCTTCCGCCGCCAGGGCATCAAAGTAAAAACCAACCACCACCTGCAGCGCATCCGCCCGGACGAGACGGACCCGCGCGGCGCGCTGCGGCTCAAGATTCAGGAGCACGGCGAGGAGGAGGTCGGCGCGGGCATCGTGGTGTGGAGCACGGGTCTGATGCAGAACCCGCTCGTGCAGACGCTGATGAAGAAGGAGTTGCGGAACCCGAATGTCGCTGCTGCTACTGCTACGGAAGACCAGAGTGCTGGTGGTAGTACTGAGATGGTCAGGATTCTCAAGGCGGAGCGGAGCGGTGGTATCGTCACAGACGCGCATCTGAGGGTCCGCCTCGACGATCCGAAGAACGAGGGCGCCGTGCTGCCGGACGTGTACTCCATGGGCGACTGCTCTGTTCTCGAGGGCCAGACGCTGCCTGCCACGGCCCAGGTTGCCAGTCAGCAGGCAAAGTACCTCGCCAAGGCGCTCAACAAGCAGGCGGCCGGGCCCGAAGAGGGAAAGCCGTTCAAGTTCCGGAATCTCGGGGCCATGGCGTACTTGGGTAGCTGGCGCGCTATTCATCAGAGTTCTGCGGATGAGTTGAAGGGGAGAGCAGGTATGTTATACTGTACTATTGCAGGCAGTGGGATCTGAATGGGCTAACGAGGTGCTGTGCAGCTTGGATTCTGTGGCGGTGTGCTTATTTGACCAAATCGATGAGTATTCGGAACAAGATTCTGGTCCCGGTGTACTGGTTCGTCACCTGGGTTTTTGGAAGGGATATTTCTCGGTTTTAAGCGTTGTGGGATATGAATTCGTGCGTCAGTCAGCAGAGGATGAAAAGGCATCATCATGGACTTGTCAAAAGAGAGTAGCGACTGTAAGATGGTGTAAATGGTGGTCATGAGAGGCCAATGCAACCCACACAATTGTTAGCGATAGACATAGACGAAGAAAGGCGACTACCATAGGGATGATAGATTAGAGGGGTGGACCCGGGTGTCTAGCCCGAATGTAAAGTATAATAGCCACGCAGCTTTCCGTTCAGTATCGTGTGAACCCATACATACTGCATAGCGTAATATAGTGTCATTATTATGTGATTCAGATTCCCGAGATCAACGTACCTTAGTGTTGGAGGGACAGAGCTTTTACAATTTTGTTTATACATAAGTTGAATGGGATCTATCATTAAAACCATTTTCTGTTTCATGCTTTTACTCCTCTTTCTGGTCTGAAGTACAAGATGCCGAAATGGAGAGTAAAGAACTGCGACTGCCATTGATAACTCTCAGATCCTACCCTAATCAGGGCAATGGATGCTTGAGACAGCTTAGATGTCGTAGTGGCTTTGCTGTCTCTTCTTCTTTAGAATTGTATCATCTAGAATGGCAGCATTCAACCAGATGTTGATTGGGCGGGAGAAGTGAGTAAATACGATGATGGCCAGATGAATCAAGATAGATAACAAATATTTCTTCATTATTCATGAGGATTGTACATTATGTACTTTTGCGTAGAAATCTATGACCCTTTCCAACCATCTCAGAACTGAGGATATCCCGACTGCGAAACGAAACGAGTGCCGTTCACCCCCTGAATGCCCTGGCCCTGCTGGCCGGCAACAACAGTAGCCTCACGCACGGCACGTGAGACAGTGCCCCTCACACGACCCTCCTCGAGCACCAAAAGACCACCGATAGTGCATCCGCCAGGCGTAGTAACCTTATCGCGGAGGAGAGCAGGGTGGTCACCGTTCTGGACCAAGCCCGCGGCGCCCTTCATAGTCTGCGCCGCCATCCTCGTGGCCTCGGCGCGCGGGAGACCCATGGCGACGGCGCCGTCGATGGCGGCCTCGAGAACCAACGAGAAAAACGCTGGACCGGAGCCGCAGAGGGCGGTGCTGACGTCCATGTTCTCGGCGGGCAGGTAGACGACGTCACCGATGCGCTTGAAGATCCAGGTAACGAGGTTGGCGGCCTCGCGCGGTAAGGGGTAGGTGGGCGCGCCGATGACGGTCATGCTCTCGCGAATGAGGGAGGCGGTGTTGGGGAGAGCGCGGATGATGCGGCAGCGGCCGTCCTCCTCGGGGTCCTTTGTCGGGACGGCGCCGTGGAGGATCTCCTCGAGGTGCTCCTCGGTGAGGCCGGCGCAGATGCTAATCAGGAGCTTGCCGTGCAGGGCGCGGGTCATGCCGGGTTCGCTGAGGACGTCCTTGACCATGTAAGGCTTGCAGGCGAGGATGACGACGTCGGACTGGGAGACGGAGTTGACGTTGTCGTTTTGGACGACCTTGAGGATGGAGGAGTGCTCCCACAGCGCCTTCTTCACCTTCTTGGCGCTGTCGGAGCGACGGACGCAGGCGATGAAGCGGGATGGTAGGCGATGGGGGACCTCGTCGCCCAAGGGGGTGGATGTGCCTGATGCCGAAGGAGTGTGGAGGGTCTGGAGAGGCTTGGGAGCCTGCATCTCCAGCAGGGAAGTGAAGATGCCGTTGAGGATGGCGATACCCATGGTTCCTGTTGAGAGTCAGAATATTTCATCTCATTATTTGCAGAAGAGATTTCTTTACTTACCACAACCGAGAACGGTCATGGTGAGCTCCGAAGAGCTGTGATCTCCCATGACAGACATGATGAAGACGCGGTATGAGAGAAATTGAGAATGCGGTGTAAGTGATGGATTCCTATTGCGCCAAGGATGGTGCTTCTAATTTATAGTCCAAGAAAAAACAACAGAAAGTTAGAGCAATATGGACAAGCTCAGTTTCGGAGAAAGGGTCGCTTTGGGTTGCAAAAACAAAGTTTATCAGACAAAGATAGGAGATGAAGGCTGAGTTAAAGAATCCCCTGGCTAATAATATTTTCCACCTCCTTTTGCAGAAAAAGAAGCTCTCCACTGTTCCGATATCGTCCGTCCACAGCTTTTCGTCCACTGGACTTGGCTTTTCTTCAGCGCTAAGCCCAACTCTGCTTAGCTTAGTATCCCCCTAGATTCGCACAGTGCTTACCGCACCAAAGCAGTGAGAACACACCCAAAAATGGAGGCAACAGCACAGGGTGTACCTGTGGGAAACCCCCCCAGCGAATTCAGTTGGAAAGAGTGACAGCTCGGATTCGGGTGCCATTGAACAAGCCTCAACTCAGCCCCAGCATCACCAGCCGCTTTTTCAACATCATCCTGAACTCTCACCCCAGACTCGGTCCGCTCAATTCAAATTTAGATCAAGATCAGAACAGGGACCGAATTTCGCCGTAGCGCAGCATGGCGGACCCTTTCGAGGTTCGAATGCGCTTCAGTAGCTCCCTGCAGCATCTGAATGCGTCCGTTACTTCAGCTCAGAAGGCGGCTCAGTATGCCCTCAAGTACAAGGATATGGACGAGGATCTGCACTCTTGTATCCTCGAGCAACTGGAGCGAGTGAGTGTGATCTACGTGAGAAAACTATGAGATCATGGGCTGATTATGATTCTTTTTAGAACAACATGAATACGCGCGCCAATATCATGTACTTCATTGAGCATTTCCTTGAGATGGCACAGAAGGACAAGCACATGGACTATGTCCGCATGATGCAGCGCGACATCATTCGCATCGTTGATGCCGTCGCCCCCGATGATGGATCCGGCGCCGCCAACGTCAAGGTCGTCCGAAGAGTGAGTTCCCTCTCTGATCCCACGGCCCCGCACAAGCTTCATGTAAAAACTGACATGAGAGCAAAAATTTCAGGTCCTCCGAGGCCTCCAGGACAAGACCTTCCTCGAGGCACGCACAGTGACAGAGATCGAAGAGGTCCTCAAGGAGCGCGAGACGAGCGCCCACGACGCGGGCCTCTCGTCCCCCGTCAACGGCGACGTCGAGATGGGCGACGCGCCTCCCAGCCACGCCATGCCGGCTAACGGCCGGGGACCCGCCGCGCGCCTGGAGAAGCGCCAGATTGAGCAGCGCATCGAGGAGGACCGCGAGCGTCACAAGCGGCTGCGCGAGAGCATATGGGCCATCCCGCCGCACGGGAACGCAGAGATTGACAAGATTTGGGATGAGACGAGCGATTTCGGCGACGACGACCACATCCTGGGCGAGGAGGAGTTTGCCGAGTGCTCTCAGGCTATGAAGCACTCGTGTCCTCCTAAGCCGCCGGTCGGTCCTGCTAGTACGCGCATTACGAATGGAAAGAAGAACTGAGTGAGAACTTGCGGGTTCTCTTCCAAAGCATATCTTGGCGTTTCGGGGAAAAGGATGGAAAAAAATAGGGCGTTCGAGGGTCAGGTTTCGCGACACGACAAATACCACAGGTAGCACTAGGGTCAGGGTCTTTATCAACGTTGGCCAAGTATTTTTTGGGTAGCTTGAGGCATAATCAGGAATTGCAAAAGAAGACCGTTCTGTATGGCAATACAAAAAAGGTGGTGTATGTCTTTGTGATAATATTGTTACATGGGTGTTTATACACTCATACACGTCCGTCTAGACCAATCCGAACCCAGATGTCCGACAACACAATGCTCCCCCCGAGTTTTACATCTCCTCCCAAGGAGAGGGGCCGCGCTCCAGTCTACATCAGCCAGCCAGGCCTCAACCAGCCATCAGGGCCCTTTTACTCCATGGTGACGGTGGCGCCAAGCTCCTTCATGGCGGCGATGATCTTTTCGGCCTCGTCCTTGGCCACGTTCTCCTTCATCAGCTTCGGCGCGCTCTCGACGAACTTCTTGCTGTCCACCAAGCTCAGACCCAACAGGTTCTTGATCTCCTTGATGACCTTGGGCTTGGAGCCGGCGTCGAAGGCCTGGAGCTTGATGTTGAAGACGCTCTTCTCGGCGGCCGCCGGTGCGGCCTCCTCAGCCTCCTCGACAGCGGCGGGAGCTGCTGCGGGGGCGGCGGCGAAGCCACCGACGGGGAGATCGGGGATGTTGAGCTTGGACTGCGATTGAGAGAGTCAGAATTTGGCCCACGATCTCTTTTTCCCCTGAATGCCTATGACGAGTCGATTGGGGGATAAACTGCGCTCGTCACTGCTTCTTCAACTAACCTTCAAGCTTGAAACAAGGTCTGCGGTCTCGAGGAGAGTAAGGGTGCTAATCTGGTCGACAATGGCGGCGATCTTGGGGTTCGTGGGGGCAGCGGCCTCGGTCGAGTTGTACCTTCGTGCGGTTGCGGGAGTTCGGGTCTGGAAGAGGGATGTCGAGGCACGCATCGAGCCGGTGGCACGGAGCTGACGGGCGCAGCTCTGGGCTGCGAATCTGCAAGAGAGGGCCATTGTGTGTAGTTGTCGTGTGAGGATATGAAGAATGCGGGAGGAGACGAGGCCAATTGGCGTTGTTGAGCGGAGCGGATTGTCGTCGATATCGAGTTCGGCCTCAAGCAACAGGGAGGTTTCTTAGCTCGGGATATCTTCTGGGCTTGAAGTTTTTCGAGCTCCTGCGAATGAGGTGGTACCAGTCGCGTGAATGGTGCAGAGTCGTCTCCACTTTGATTGGCTCGGGGGCTCTGTAGCGCCGCCTTCCGCTCTGTGGAGTGCCTACACTGCAGGGACCCCTGTCCAACACACTGCGGCGGGCCCCATCAAAGGGAAAAAAAGTTGCCTTTTGGCTGGCGCGCGCTGAGAAAGGGTCCTCTCTCTCTTTGGAGTACAGACCAAAAAAAAAAAAAGTTGGAGGTACCTGCAAATTGGCCATCCATGAACATCACCGCCGTCGACATATCTCATAGTTGAGCCACAACCATGGCTTCCGTAGACGTGTCGACGCAGAGGAGCGCTCTCCTGAACGACGCGACCGTTCTGGAGCATCTACCTACCGAAATACTAGAGGTTATCAGAAATCACACCTCATCACGCCTCCTCGACGCCGTTGCAGAGGCTGCTCTCATTCCCCAACTTACAGACCGAATTTTCATTCACTTTGAGAATGTCTTTCCTGATATCTGCGCCCGTTGGCTCCTCAACCTCGACAACCAAGCCGTCAATAGCAAGAATAGACAAATCCTTGCGTCTGTCGCGAGGATATTACCATTTGCTCCGTATTTATCGGAGTTCCTGCAGTATGTCATGAGAGACGACTTGACGAAAACGACACCGGATACCATCCAGACGCTCACCCTCCGATTCCCAAAACTCACCACTTTTTCTCCCACACAAGATTCCGACCTTCTGAAGCTACTATTAGCAGCATGGCGGCTCGTCTGTTTCGATCAAAGGACATACGGCATCCTGGTCTCACCAACACACATGCAAACTCTCTTCTCACATGAGAGCCGCGCCGTCCGGTACTTGGCCATCCGAATTTTCACCCAGCTCCTTCGCGCTGCCGACTCAAAGCTGGAAGCTCTCATCACCGAGTACGTCGGGGCGACGGAGGCCGTCCTCGCTGACTTTGATGGGCGCGAGGTAGACTACGGGTTCCTGAGTCTGTATGAAGATGCGCGGATCAAGCAGGTATCAACCCTGCGCCGGGAGTTCTGCGATGCTTCACAGAGCAATGAAATCCACTCTTTTCCACCGCAATCACTCACTCCCTATGTTGCGTGCTACGGCAAGACAATACTGCCGAGACCGTCTGGACCGGTCGACAAGAATTCGTCCCTTGTGCTAACGTCCACTACCACCAAAAACCTTGAGAGTCTGGCTGGCCTCCTGAAGAAAGCAAGCCCGATCCTCCTTCATGGCCTGCCCGGCTCTGGAAAGACCTCACTGGTTCATGAAGTTGCAAAGGAGTTTGGAAAGCATTCTGAGATGGTGACATTGCACATCAATGAGCAAACAGACGCAAAGATGCTTATTGGACTCTATTCAACCGACTCAAAACCTGGAACCTTTTCATGGAGAGCCGGTGTGCTGACAACTGCAGTCAGAGAAGGTCGCTGGGTTCTTATCGAAGACCTGGATAGAGCACCCAACGAAGTCATCAGCACACTTCTCCCCCTGATCGAGCGCGGCGAGCTCCTCATCCCGAGCAGAGGTGAGCGTATCAAGGCTGCCAACGGATTCCGTCTCTTTGGCACGGTGAGAAGTTCACGCGGCATGCATGGTCGCGAGACGCTGCCTAATCTCCTGGGCATGCGGTTCTGGCAACTACTCTCGGTGCAGACTCCCACAGAGACTGAGCTACAGGACATCATTGTTGGGTCCCACCCCATCTTACACAAGTTTGCGCCTGGTATTCTCGCTGTATACAAGCGCTTGTCAAAGCCAATGTCCGGCAACGTTCCCCTCTTGTCCAGCCGCGGCATGGCCGACCGTCAAACCAGCTTGCGAGATCTATTGCGGTGGTGCAGACGCCTTGCGGCTACACTACACGAGGCAGGCTGCAAAACTGGCGAGGAACCTGTCACTGACACTATTCGAATGAACATGTTCAAGGAGGCCATTGACTGCTTCGTCGCCGGTATTCCCGACGTCCAGGCCAGGCAGCATTTCATTTTCGGCATCGCTGAGGAGATGCATATGCCGAAGGAGCTAGTCGAGCATCACTTGGGAAGCTACATCCCGGAGCTCGAGCAAAACGATAGCCTTTTCAAGATTGGTCGATCAACACTACGCAAGCGGAAGGACCGCGTGAACAAGGCCGCCCTAGCCAAGAAGCCCTTTGCCAGTACAACGCACGCAAAAAAGTTGTTGGAGCAGACCGCAGTAGCTGTAAACCTTGGCGAGCCGATCCTCCTTGTTGGTGAGACTGGTATCGGAAAGACGACAGTCGTCCAGCAGCTGGCCGACACGTTGGGTCACAAGCTGGTCGCCATCAACCTCTCGCAGCAGAGCGAAGCCGGAGATCTTCTCGGAGGCTTCAAGCCTGTCAACGTGAGGAGTCTGGCTGTTCCTCTGAAGGAGGAATTCGAGGACCTGTTCTCGGCGACCGGCATCTCGACAACGAAGAACCAGCGCTACCTCGAACAGCTCGGAAAGTCGTTCGCCAAGGGACAGTGGGCGAAGGCGGCCAAGTACTGGCGTGAAGCGCCCAAGATGTTTAGGAAGATCGTCGACGAGCTCGCTCGGCGCGAGAGGGAGCAAAGCCAAGCCCGTGACGAGGCAGGCCAGCCAACGAAGCGCCGCAAGACCGAGTCCAAGCTTCAAAGCCTCATGGAGCTCAGCCCCCGTTGGGACAAGTTCTCCAACAGCCTGGAACAATTCGAGGTTCAATTGTCTGGAGGTTCAACCGCGTTCGCATTCTCATTCGTGGAGGGAAACATCATCAAGGCCGCCCGGAATGGTGACTGGGTGCTCCTCGACGAGATTAATCTGGCATCACCTGACACTTTGGAAGCCATCGCGGACCTACTGACAGGACCCGTTGAGACACCCTCAATTCTCTTGTCCGAAACAGGAGAGATCGAGAGGATCAGAGCACACCCCAACTTCCGCATCTTTGGTGCCATGAACCCGGCGACAGATGTTGGCAAGCGTGATCTTCCTATCGGCATCCGGTCTCGTTTCACTGAGCTTTACGTTGACAGTCCTGATAAGGACGTGAAGGACTTGGTCACCATCGTCAAGACGTACCTGAGGAACAGCAGCATCAAGGATGAACACGCCGCAGATGATATTGCGGCGTTGTACATGAACACCAAGAGACATGCCGAGGAGAAGAGAATCGTGGACGGAGCCAACGAAGTGCCGCATTTCAGTCTTCGTACTCTCACCCGAGTCTTGACATTCGTCAACTACATTGCCCCCTTTTACGGTATTCGTCGAGCCTTGTACGAGGGTTTCTCCATGGGATTCCTTACCCTTCTCGACAGGAACTCGGAAAAGATGGTTATGCCGTTGATCGACCTTCACTTGTTTGGCCGAATCTCCAATCCGCAGTCTCTGCTTTCACAACCGCCAAGACAACCAGATGACGGTAAGCAGTACGTACGGTTCCGTAACAAGGCAAAGGACCGTCACTACTGGCTTGCCCAGGGAGAAGAACCAACTCTGGAACGAACCGATTATATCATCACGCCCTATGTTGAACGCAACCTTCTCAACCTCGTGCGAGCGACATCTACGCGGCGATTCCCCATTCTCATCCAAGGTCCGACATCAGCAGGAAAGACGAGTATGATTGAGTATCTTGCCAACTTCACAGGCAACAAGTTTGTGCGCATCAACAATCACGAGCACACGGACCTGCAAGAATACCTGGGAACATATGTATCGGACTCGTCAGGAAGACTTCGCTTCCAAGAAGGTCTCCTCGTGCAAGCCATGCGACAGGGCCACTGGATCGTCCTGGACGAGCTGAACCTTGCTCCAACCGACGTCCTGGAAGCACTGAACCGTCTGCTCGACGACAACCGAGAGCTCCTGATCCCCGAAACACAGGAAATCGTGCGACCGCACGAGAACTTCATGCTTTTCTCCACACAAAACCCTCCTGGTCTGTACGGTGGCCGCAAGGTGCTTTCGCGTGCGTTCCGTAACCGTTTCTTGGAGCTGCACTTTGACGATATCCCCGAGGACGAATTGGAGTACATTCTCCAAAACAGAAGCATCAACACTGCACCCTCAGACTGCAAGCGAATCGTCACAGTCTACAAGGAGCTCTCTCGTCTCCGCCAGACGAGTCGCCTGTTTGAGCAAAAAGACAGTTTCGCAACGCTCCGTGACTTGTTCCGATGGGCCCTGCGAAAGGCAGACACGAGAGAGCAAATTGCCATCAACGGATTCATGCTTCTCGCCGAGCGTGTCCGAGTCGAGGAGGAACGGACTGCGGTCAGAGAGGTCATCGAGACCGTGTTCAAGGTCAAGATTGACCCAGACGTCCTATACACTGCCAATTCATCACCAATCTTGACCGCGGTTCTTGGCAAGGCCAACAACCATGGCGTTGTGTGGACTCGCGCCATGCGTCGTCTCTATGTTTTAGTGCATGCTGCAATCCTCAACAATGAGCCAGTCCTTCTCGTGGGTGAGACTGGATGTGGCAAAACCACCGTTTGCCAGATTCTCGGCGATGTACTTGGAAAGGAGTTGCACATCGTTAACGCTCACCAAAACACCGAGACGGGAGATCTCATCGGCTCCCAGAGACCCGTGAGAAATCGCGGTACCATCTCAGAGACACTCAAGAGCGATCTGAGTGCTCTGCTTGGAGCGCTTGGCGAAGACGCGACAGGCCCGCTGAACGTGCTGCTGCAACAGTATCATGGCCTTGCGGCGGATAAGCTGACCAGGGTCGACGCTGCCACGCAGGAGAAGATTGCATCCCTGGAAGCCAAGAGCAAAGCCCTGTTCGAGTGGTCAGACGGAAGTCTCGTTCACGCCATGAAGGCTGGCCAGTATTTCCTTCTCGACGAGATTTCTCTCGCAGACGACTCGGTCCTGGAGCGTCTGAACTCGGTCCTCGAACCTGGACGCTCTCTCCTCCTGGCAGAGAAGGGTATCGACAACTCATTCGTCACCGCGACAGACGGTTTCCAGTTCTTCGCCACCATGAACCCCGGAGGTGATTTCGGCAAGAAAGAACTGTCGCCGGCGCTGAGGAACCGTTTTACCGAGATCTGGGTCCCTGCCATGTCCGAGATGGACGACATGCTTGACATTGTGGTTTCCAAGCTGGACCCGTCCTTCCAGGCTTTCGGCAAGCCTGTGGTACAATTTGCTCATTGGTTTGGCCAGACTTTCAGATCATCGTCCTCTACCGCCTTTTCTATCCGTGACATCCTCATCTGGGTTAACTTCATCAACCTATGCGGCCCTGCCGCACCCCAATTTGCGATCGTCCACGGCGCAGCGACCGTCTTCATTGACAGCTTGGGTGCCAACCCCTCGGCATTACTGGCGATGGACCCCAAGGCGCTCGACTCACAAAGGCAGAAATGTCTTGACAAGCTTAGTGAACTTCTTGGGTACGATACCACAGCGGTCTACCGCGCTCAGCCCGAGGTCGTCTTGACCGACGACAGACTGTCCATCGGCGATTTCGGTTTGCCCCGGGAAGCAGGCCGTTCCACAGACCCCAGCTTTGCGTTCAACGCCCCAACCACGAGACTTAACGCCATGCGAGTTATGCGTTCCCTCCAAATGCGAAAGCCCATTCTGCTCGAAGGTAGCCCTGGTGTTGGCAAGACGACCCTTGTGGCTGCACTGGCTCGTGTTTGCGGCCGTCCTCTGACTCGTATCAACTTGTCAGACCAGACCGATCTGATGGATCTCTTTGGTACGGATATGCCTGTCGAGGGCGCCGAAGCTGGCAACTTTGCTTGGCGCGATGCTCCTTTCCTCCAGGCTATGCAGAACGGCGAATGGGTCTTGCTGGACGAGATGAACTTGGCCTCTCAGTCTGTTCTAGAAGGTCTTAATGCCTGTCTCGACCATCGTGGCGAGGTATACATCTCAGAACTTGACCAGGTTTTCAGGAGGCATCCTGACTTCAGGTTGTTCGCTGCACAGAACCCTCATCACCAGGGAGGTGGTAGAAAGGGTCTTCCCAGCTCCTTTGTGAACAGATTCATCGTCGTTTACGCCGACACCTTCACAGCGGAAGACCTCCTGCTTATTGCTCAACACAACTTCCCGACTATCCCAACTGATGTCGTAAGCGGAGTCATTCAGTTCATTTCTCGCTTGGATCACCAAGTCGCAATCGAAAAGGAATTTGGTGCACACGGCAGCCCCTGGGAGTTCAACTTGAGAGATATCCTGAGATGGCTGCACCTCGTTGCCACCAAGGACCCCCTTCTGGCCACTGGCAAGCCAGATGACTTCCTTGACCTCATTATCCGCCAACGCTTCCGATCCTCCATGGATCGTGATGAGGTCAACAAGCTCTTTACCGAGGTCTTTGCTAGAGAGCCGGAAGGCCACAGTCTTTACCACGATACCAATGCCGCCTTCTCTCAAGTCGGAAATGCACTCCTGCCCAGAAACCAAACTTCTCAACCGCTGGAACTGCCAGGCATCGATATCGTTCCGCGCCTGCCTGAGATCGAGTCCTTGATGATCTGCATCAAACAAGACATCCCATGCATCCTCAGTGGACCCTCGGGTAGTGGAAAGTCGGTGCTTCTCGAGCACGTCGCTGCCCTCGTCGGCAAGCCCCTTGTCGTATTCCCTCTGAATGCAGATATCGATACAATGGACTTGGTCGGTGGCTTTGAGCAGTCAGACCCTCTTCGCGAAGTCAACGCCACTTTGCGCGAGCTTTACGAGGGCCTGCAGACCACAGTCCTGACCAGAGTGCCAAGTCGAGTTCCGTCGTCAGCGCTGGCTCTGCTGTACCTTTTGGAGACCTACCGTGGAGACACCGATGACCTGCCTGCCATCAGGAGTGCAGTCGAACAACTGCTTGCGGAAGTGTCGAGTGAGTCGGATATTGGAGCCCTCCTTTACACGGCTCATTCGGTCTTGCGGAATTCGTTGACTGTCAGCAACCCACGTTTCGAGTGGCTCGATGGTGTCATTGTCAAGGCTTTGGAGACCGGACAGTGGCTGGTGCTTGACAATGCCAACCTGTGCAACGCCTCCGTTCTGGACAGACTCAACTCGCTTCTTGAGCCCAACGGTTTCTTGAGTATCAACGAGCATTGCGGACCCAACGGCGAGCCTCGCATCATCAGACCGCACCCAGAGTTCCGTATCTTCCTCACCGTCGATCCCCGGTATGGAGAACTTTCGAGAGCCATGAGAAACAGAGCCGTTGAGATCCATCTCAGCGAGAGAAAGACGCAAACCGTCAACAGCTCTGGATCCCAGGTTCATGTGGAAAGCAACCTGCAACGATTCTCTTCCTCAAAGGACATCTCCTTCTCGGCCTTGAATGCGAACGAATCCTCCGATGTCAGCCATGCCACGTTCGGAAACCTGTCGCTAAGAGACACAGCCCTCATGAAGAGATTCTCTCACTCTCTGCGCCGTGGCCTGGCTGATCCTAGCTGGCCCGGACTCGACAAGTACGAAGGTTCCCTTAATGAGCAACTCGGGTTCCTCGACGCTGCCGATACAGCTAGCCTCCGCAGCGCAATTTCCCAACTCTATGCCAAACTGCCTGGCTCCGACTCGGGTCTCAGAGAAGCCCAGCCTCTTAACCCTCTTCACAACGCTTCCATGGTGAGAGTCTTGGGTCGCAGCAACGACGAATTGCCTTTCTGGCTGTCTGTCTGCTACGAGTTCCTCTTGGAGGTCCAACGTTGCCAGTCTGCCATTTCTGCACAAGCCACCAAGGCCAAGGCGGTGAAGCTCTCTTCTCTGAACCGACTCCAACGATCCATCGTCTCGGATCGCATCGCAGCAGTAGCCAAGGATTCCACGGTTAGGGTATCAAAGTTCCTGTCAAGAACTCTCCAGGTCATCAAGACCTTCATCCAGTCCAACCTCGCGACAGCTCAAGGCTGGAAGGAACGTGCCCAGGTTATCCGGAACATGCTGGACTTCTGGTGGCGAACCCTTCACCTGACAACTGGGGACCTGTTTGAGGAGGCACGCTTCCAGGCTCACTTGGTCCATGGTGTTGAGGCCGTGCAGAAGCTTCTTTCATCAGAAACACATTCCATCAACAAGCAGCTTGCCGATCGCTATCTTCAGACCGTGGAAGAAGACTTCACCACTGGCTTCCGCCTGACCACTGGCTTGAGCATGGAGATCATGTGGAAGCGAATTAAGCCGCTCCCCATCATGAGCGAAGAGACCCTCAAGAGAAGTCAAGAGGTTGAGCGTCTGGGTATTCGACTTGACGAGCTCAAATGGAAGGTCAAGGCATCCGTCTCTGACCTCGCTAGAGCCATGTCAACCCTCGTCAAGGCGGATCAGATTGTGCGAGGCACTGATCTCGACGCCACCGAGCTCATCCAGGACCTCTCCAAGGAGATTGAACTTTTGGAATCCAAGGTTGGCTCTGAGACAAGCGAAGTGAAACCGTTCTTCGCAGCAGAGTTCGAGACCCTCCGCCAGGCTTCCCTCTTGAAATCCCATGCCGGCCAATACCTGGAAGCTGTGCCCTACGGCGCCAACGACGCTGAACTTACGGTCTTGTCGAACCAGAATACCATCGACCAGATCCGCCTAGGCAGCTTCCAGTCTAGAGAAGCGCATTCGCTTACGGTTGGCCAGCTTGCGTCCCAAGACCCGGGCACTCATGTGTGGAATGGCAGACTCGCAACGTCGCTCTTGTCAAGACTCAACTCGATTCAATCAACTAGTCTGCGTTCCCTGGGTCTCCTGGAGACCGAGCTCCCTGCCTTGGGCCGGTCCGTGGCCGCCTTGGCTCCGGTGCTGCAGAAGAATCAAATCATTGCCCTCAACAGAGTCATAAAGTCACTTATCGCAGATGTCTTCAGCCTGTATAGCGATGAAGGAGACGTCCACAGTGAGACGCTATACAACAGAATCAACCAAATGTTCGAGGACAACAAACAAGATGACACTTTGGGCACTGTAGGAAAAGTCCTGGGTCTTGGGTTTGGGAAAGCGCTACAGTGCAGCGAATGGCCACAGCATCTGCCGCGACTTGTCGAGGATCACTTCAGTACGGCGATGCTTTACGTCGTAGCATCTGACAGGTTGTTTGAAAACCCCGATGAGACCGAGACTGTTGAGGCCTCCATGATGCCCGGGTTTACTGCCATGGCATGGTCCGAATTTGCCAACGGCGCCATCAGGCTCTACGTGCCCGACAAATCTTTCGACCCGCAACTCCGACCACAGTTCGAAAAGGACGTCCATGATGAGTTGACCAACCAGCTGCAGCATAAGCTCTCATCGTTGTTGGACTTTGAAACCCAGTTCACTGGACAGCAGACCTCTCTTCGCATCCAGCTTGCGCAAGAGGAAGTGACCGTACTGGGACCTGCGCCAGCACCGGCGCAGCTGCTGTACCGACCGGTTCGATCAGAACTCAACTATGTTCAGACAGACTTCAACAACATCCTAAAAATGGTCAGAGACCAAGATCTCTACAACACCCACACCAAACTCGTCTACTTGCCACCTGGCCGTGATCCAGCGCCGGAGATTGGTCTCCTTAAGCAGAACCTAGCTCTGATGATCGACCGCCTTGCCAATCGATTCCATGCCTACCAAGATATGACTCGTCCTCTCGTCAATCTTCTCGGCTGTATCCAGGTTGGTCTTTCGTTGAGTACAGGACTTACCACCTTGAGAGAGCAAAAGGGATCTTTGAACCCGGAGGAAAACCTCATGTACCTCACACCTTTCACTGGCGGCCTGCCGTACCACCACGGGCTCAAAAAGATGCCGAACAAGAGCTTGGAGTTTCTCGACTACATTGGTCTGATCGCGTCAGTCGAGGGCTTGTCCAAGTTGAGCGGTGGTATCCGCGAAGCGCTCTTTGAATGCATCCACAGGTTCTACCAAGAATGGGCCAAAAAACTCGAAGAAGATCGTAAAGCCGAGGAGGCCAGAACAAACCTTTACCGACACAAGGGAAGCTGGGAGGACGAGGAGGAGGTTGACGAGGAAGAGTTCAATGAGCTCTTCCCCACGTACGATCAGGAAGAAGAAGAGAAGCCCGCTATTGGTCACCAGAAGGTTCGCGATGTGTCAGTCCGTCTGGCAGAATCTCATCGCAAGGTCTTCCTGGAGCAACTCACCCCTTCCGAAGCATTGACGAACGTCTGCAAGAAGGTTGGGAACAGCGTTGCGGCGGATAACAAGGACAAGTACGCTGTCCTGCCGAACATGACGCGTCGTCTCCTTCCCCTGACTCTCTGGTCCATTGACGAGCAAATGACTACGCTCACCGCGAACGGGGTGAGCGCTACGTACAACTTTTACACTCACGCCAACCTGCCCGAGGTTCGTCGCCTGATTGCGCTCGTCGACAAGGTAGAGGCCCGCTTCCGGGATCTCCAACAAGTAGACGAGATCGGTCACATGCAGCCTTTGGCAGATGTGCGCGCAGCTTGCGACCAGCTCCTCCAGCTTACCCACTCGGAGCCCCTGGCAAAAATCCTCCCCAAGCTGGAGCACCTGCACGGCATCGTCTACGAGTGGCAGCACGGGGGCTACGCTCCCGCCATCTACGGAGCCCCTGCTCTCTACACATCGCTCACGGATACCATCATCAGCTGGAGACGCCTGGAGCTCTCGACGTGGGCGAAGCTCTTCGATATGGAAGCCCAGAAGTGCACGGAAGACGCCGACTCGTGGTTCTTTGTCGCCTACCAGGTCCTTATTGCCACGCCTCTATCTCTCGTCGACTCTCCCGAGCTCAAGGACTACGCGGTCAATCTCGTCAGAGAGCTCGAGACGTACTTCTCAACCGCAATCATTGGACAGTTCTCTGCCCGCCTTAGACTCCTGAGACAGCTGCAAAAGCACCTCGAGCTGCTCACAGTCGACTACCCTTCCTTGGCAGTGGTCTCTGACGCGGCCATCAACTTCATTGGTTTCTACTCCCGCTTTGAGAAGATCGTTCACCAAACGATTGTAAAGGGACGGGCGCCGTTTGAAAAGACTATGAAGGAGGTCGTACTGTTGGCCAGCTGGAAGGACACGAACATCAACGCTCTGCGTGAGAGCGCACGCAAGTCTCACTTGAAGCTCTTCCGTCTTGTTCGCAAATTCCGCACCCTTCTCGGACAGCCGATGAAGCCTATCTTGGACCAAGGCATCCCCGACGAGGATGTCCCCATTCCCCAGGACGCAGTGGCCGCGGATGCGATTGACATCAAGGTCGATCCCGCAGCCATCAAGACCTGCGATCAAGGCTTGCCAGGCTGGCTCGCTCAACACAAGCGTCTCTCGAACGCCTCAAAGACGCTGTCCATCATGGCCAACGTTTCTGTCCAGGCGAACCAGAGCCCCCTCGACGCCACCCAGGAGATCATCTCGTACGTCAAGGAGCTCAACACCTCCATCGCCGAGCTGCGAAAGGAGACACCCAGCACCTTGACCGATGAGACCAAGGACCAGGTCAAGCACCTCAAGACGCGCAAGCGCAACCTCTTTGCCGACGTGCTTAAGATGATGAGGCAGATGGGCTTCCGATACAACCTCGGAACCGACGAGCTGGCCCGACAAGAGTCTGCTGCCATTGTGCTGGCTGGCTCGCCCGCCTCCGCTGTGCGGGAGGGCAGCACCGACGACGCCGCCGAGTACTACTTCCACAAAGTTGTCGATATTGCGCCCAAGGTCAGAGCCTCGATCCACGAATACTCGGGCGATCTCACCGGTGCCGAGATGCAACGAAGCACCGGTTTTATGGAGGGTATGATGGCCGTCTTACTGGGCCAACACAGCTCTCTGTCTTCTGCTCGTAGTGCAGTTGCCTCACTCGACCGCGCCATTGTCACCGTTGAAGGCTTGAAGGGCACAACTATCAGGCACGATATCGACCGCACGCCCGCAGGCCTCTCGACGAGCTGGATGAAGCCAATCCTGGACTTTGCTATCAAGATTGTGGACATTCACGGAAGGTTGGCATCGGTCGACAACCAGCCCATTTCCAACACCTTGCGCACTGCGCTGCGGGAGTTCGAGACCCTGTCGGAGAGCTGGTCTACGTCTGCTTCAAAGCACGGCAAGTTCAGCAACGAATCGCACACCGATATGCAAACAAGATACAATTCTGTGGCGAAGACCATGTATGACGAGCTTTCCACTAGTCGCCGCGATCTTGACTTCATCTTGGAGCAGGTCAAAGGATGGATTTACGTTCCAAATGGCCATGCTCGCCAATTGCCGGCCCTCGATGCCACCGCACAGAAGTTCAAGCATGCAATTTCCAGTCTGTGTGATGCCGTCCTGGTCGCGGTTCAAGGATACAAGAAGGCCATGGCTGATCTGCCTAGCTCGTCCGACGATGCAGGCTGGCTGGCAAAGACATCCACCGTCCGCAGCTCCGGACTGAGTGCACTCCACATCAACGCAATCGTAGCCAAGGTCGAGGATTGCTTTTCCGCCTTGGAGGTTGTCGACTTGGACAAGGACCAGATGGGTGCAGTCGCCTCGTCACTCTTCTCCATTGTACTCCCGATTCTCCAGCAGTACGCCCTCACCTGTCACCAGAGCCTGTCTCAGCTTCAGAGCCTGCAAGCGGCGACCGGATACATGACATTCAACCTGGCGCAGACGTTTACTCAGCTTGCCGCCAAGGGCTTCTGCTCCCCTCAAGAAAAGTCAGACGAGCAATCTGGGGACTCTGGAAAGATGGAGTCCGGTACGGGTCTTGGAGATGGAGACGGTGCAGAGGACATTAGTAAAGACATTCAACCTGATGAGGACCTCACCGAACTCGCTCAAGAACCCAACAAGGAGAAGGATGGAGAGATGGAGGACGAAAAGGATGCAGTCGACATGGCGGATGAGGAGATGGAAGGAGAAATGGGCAGTGTCAATGGAGATGATGAGGAAGACAAGTCCGACGGAGAAGGCGAAGATGGTGAAAAGGATGAGATGGAGGAAGAGGTGGGCGATGTCGATGACTTTGACCCCACTGCCGTCGACGAAAAGATGTGGGATGGAGACAATGAAGAAGAAGCAGAGAAAGACCAGCAGGGCGAGAAGGCCAAGGGTCAGAAGAAGGATGAGCAGATGGCCGCCGATGCCGACGCCAATGCTGATGAGAATGACGCCGAGGATGACAACAAGATGGATCAGGATGATGACGAGGAGGCGGAGGACGAAGAGCCTGGCCCGGAGCAAGAGGATGCCAAGTTCGAAGACGACCAAGTCAAGCAAGACCAGAACGTCGAAGAGAACGATGCTCTTGAGATGCCTGAGGAGATGGACTTTGATTTTGAGGAGGAAGGCGAAGATGCCGGGTCCGAGGAGGATGAGCTTGACAAGTTGTCCGACGTTGAAAAGGAAGATGCCAAGGAGCAGCATGAATCCGACATTGAGGATGGAGAAGAGGACACCCAGCGACCCGATGAGAAGGGCCCTGAAGAGGAAGATGAGGACGGCAAGGAGGAGGAAGCGCCCGAGGAAGACCTCGCGGGCGAACCTGAGCTCGACATGGAGCCCAAGGCGGAGGAAGAGGAAGAAGAGACTGCCGGGCAAGAGCAACCCGATGCCCTCGCGGAGCCGCCCAAGGACAATGCCAACGCTGACGCCAACGCTGCGCCGAGCGACGTCAAGGGCGGCGGCCAGGACCAAGACGTCGACCAGATGGACGTCGAAAACGACTTCAACAACAACGCCGCCCAGCGCGACGACGGCGACGCGGGTGAAGGTTCCGCAGAGCAGCAGACGAGTGCCGGAAAGAAGGGCCAGCTCTCCCGGTCCGACGACCAGGCGCAGCCGACCGATCAGGACCAGGACGACTCGGCCGAGGAGAAGAGCCGCCAGGATCCCTTCAAGAAGCTCGGCGACGCCCTGGAGCGCTGGCATCGCCAACAGAACGACATCAAGGACCCCGAGAAGCAGGATGGCAAAGAGGACGGTGAGAAGAAGCAGCCGCAGGATACCAGCGCGGACCTCGGCGCCCGCGAGTTCCAGCACCTCGAGGATGACGAGACCGCTGTCGATGCGCAGGCCATGGGCTCCGCATCTGAGGACCAGGTGCAGCCGATCGATGAGGCCATGGCCATTGACGAGGAGAAGGAGGACCCGCAGAGCCGCGTGATGCCCGAGGACCAGGACGTGGATATGGAGCAGGACACCGCAGACAAGATGGATACCGAGGCGGATGAGGCCCCCGAGGCACAGGATAAAGACGGTGGCGCCGACAAGGACGACGGCCGTTCGGGCGTTAAAACGCGACAGGGCAACTTTGACCGCGAGCCGTCGCCCGAGGAAGACGAGGTCCCCAGAGACGGTGACCAGGAGGAGGAGAAAGCCATCGAAGAGACGTCGACGCAGCTCTCGACGACGCACATCAGCGAGGACGACAACACCCTACCCCTCGGCGACTTCTCCGAAGCCCTCCAGTCCTGGACGACCTTCCAGACCAAAACCCACCCGCTCTCCCTCTCCCTCACCTCCCAGCTCCGCCTCATCCTCACCCCGTCCCAATCCACCAAGCTCTCGGGCTCCTACCGCACCGGCAAACGCCTCAACATCAAAAAGATCATCCCCTACATCGCCTCCTCCTACAAGCGCGACAAGATCTGGATGCGCCGCGCCGTGCCCACAAAACGCTCCTACCAGATCCTCCTCGCCGTCGACGACTCCCGCAGCATGGGCGAGTCCTCCTCTGGCAACCTCGCCCTCGAGTCCCTCGTCATGGTCTCCCGCGCCCTGACGATGCTCGAGGTCGGCCAAGTCGGCGTCCTCGGCTTCGGCGCAGACACGTTCTTAGCGCACGATTTCGCCTCCCCCTTTGCCTCCCACGACGCCGGCGCAAAAGTCCTGCAGCACTTCCACTTCAAACAGGACCGCACCGACATCGCCCTACTAGTCCGCCGCACAATCGACCACTTCCGCGCCGCGCGCCTGCAGAACCCGTCGCGCGGCGGCGGCACAGAGGACCTCTGGCAGCTGGCGCTCATCCTGTCCGACGGCCTGACGCCATCGAACCAGCACGAGCCCATCCGCCGCCTACTCCGCGAGGCCATGGAGGAGCGCATCATGGTCGTCTTCATCGTCATGGACGACACGGGCAACAAGAAGGGCGATAGCGTGTTGGATCTCAAGGAGGCGAAATTCGTAAAGGACGAGCACGGCGTGAGCCGCGTCGTGATTGAGAGGTATCTCGATACCTTCCCCTTCCAGTACTACTTGATTGTGCACAACCTTGAGGACCTGCCCGGCGCGTTGGCTGGGTTGTTGAGGACCTGGTTTGCCGAGGTCAACTCGTGAAGGGAAACATAGAAAAGGAAAAAAAAATGGGAAATCAGGAAGAGAAAAGTTGTACGTGTTTTAGGTGATTTCGTGGTAACATGGAGTTTGGGACAGGATTCATCGTTGTCACTGTTGTTATTTGCGAGATTAGGACGGCGTTGAAAAATGTGCCTTTTCAAAAGTTTTAGAATTAGACAGAAATCAAAAGCAAGGCATTGCCAATTACATTCCATTGTATTGTGAAGCTGGCCGTGGACTTTCTTATGTGGTATCAACCCGGGCCGTAGCCGCCGTAGCCAGCGCGTAGAATTGCAAAGAGAGGGAAAATACACTCCAAGACCACCCTTGAACTCCATATCCTAACCGGTCCATCCTCGCGTCCTTTTAGGCCTCAACGGGAGAAATGCAGCACGCTAGGCGCCCTCAACTCTGACCTTCTTGGCCGCACCCTGCTCCTCGCCGTCATCCACAGACTTACGCTTGCCGCCCGAGTCCTCGGCGGAGGAAGCAGCCATGTTCTTCACCCAACGAGCGTGCCAGTCAAGAATTCTGGCGTACTCGAGCTCGACGCTGACCAGGGCCTCGTTGAGCTTCTCTGACCGCTCAGACTGGTCCAGTTGACCGAGCACATCGGCATTCTGCCTGTACAGGCGCTGCTTCACAAACAGCTGCCACAGACGGTACTGGTGCTTGTCCTGCTTGGTAGGTGTCGGCTTCTTCTCATCGCCGAATCCTACCCGGACAGACTCGGGAAGCTGTGACATGGTCTGAATCTCAATCAGGCGCTTGAACTGACGCCCGACGATCTTGGTCTTTTGACGGATCTCTCTAAGAAGCTCCTGGTCCACTAGGTCCTTGGGTACGGTACCGCTGGGAGGGCTAGGGATAGCAATGCTCGTATTGATCTTCACCTTGCTGAACTCTGGCAGTGCCCGCAAGAAGGTGATATCAGCCAAGTCGCGCATGTCATCGAAAGCCTCGTTGGGATCCTCCACAGTCAGCTCCAGGGTCTGTGGGTTGTTGTAGTAATGCTCGAAGATGGTCTTGTAGAGGCGGGCACCGATGCCCTTGCCCTGGAAAGGCGGCAAGATCAAGAACTGCGACAGACGAGATCGGCAGGGCAGCTCCTCCAGCAGGTTAAACTCCTCCTTTGGCAGATCCCACTCGGATGACGGCGGCGTCGGCGGCCGGAAACAGAAGAATTTGTAAATGGTTGAGTAACCGACAAAGGTGTAGGAAGGCTTGTCGGAGGTCTCTGGGGATGTTTGCTTCCTGTACAGGAAGAATGTAGTCCAGCGATTGGCATCCTCGAGGACCTTCCACGGATCCTCCTCATTTTCCGGGTCGCGAGAGACGTACGAGCCACCTTCGATGAACATTGGAACCATAATCTCGACACGGGTGACGATTTGACGGACAGCAGGGTCCGCGAGGCTTCCCTTCCACACCTCGTACGTTCCGTCAGGCCCCTCGAAGCTCGAGTGTAGGCCGCCGGGAGGAGTCCAGTCGGCGGGTTGGCTCTGAGAGCTTGTGTTGAATTCGCGTGCGGGCTGGAAGGCGACTGCGATAGGTTCACGGTCAGCGAAATGTCTTCGTCCGCGACAGAGCAGCGTGACTTACCCAACGGCAGGTGCTCCTTCAGAGTCGCATCGACGTCTGCCGCCTCAGTCTCTCCAACGGACTGGAACTTCTTGCCGTAGGTTATCTGAACATTGGGGCGCATGTCGAACGTGCGATAGCGCAGGTTGATCCTGAGATCCTTGTATCCAAAGATGCGTTCATCATCGCCGAAGATGGAGTACGTAAACTTGGGGTTGAATGTGGCAATCGTCTTTGTAGCCCCGGTAGCAGGTGCGATCAAGCTGATGTTCAGCGATTCGGTGGCGTTGGCCGACCCTATCCAGCGTGTCAGTGATCGTTGCGACGATGGGGTACGAGGAAGTTGAGATTCATACACTCGTCAGTCTCAGCCATGGTATCGATGTAAGTATGGTGGGAGAGACGATGCTGTGAGTATTCTGCGGCCTTCTTGTGCGAACAAGGAAGTATTGCGATGAAAAATTCGTCGTCTCGCGGCTACAATAAAAGGCGCTCGAGGTTTTGTTTGTTTGTCGAGGTTGTCCTCGAGTGTCGATCGAGAGCTTCTTTTTTTGCGACGAAATCAGCCTCGGGGGGAACGCGCAGTCTAAAGCAGTGTCGCGACGAGACGCGCCAGTAAGTTAATTGAGCCCCGCTGCGGTTGGATTGAGTGGCTCACGACAGTCGAGCCCTCTTGGATCAATCGGTTCGAGGAGCGCTAGTACCTAAAATGCCTTAGCTCTGGTCTATCCTCACAGCAGCCGCAGAAGGAGCAAGCAGCAAGCAGCAGGAAGCAGGAAGCAGCCACGGGAAGGACCCACAGGATTACGACATGGGGTGACAAGGCCCAGAAGGGGGGCGCCTGGAGCCTAGGTACGCAGTAGAGGGGAATTTCAAGGGCATCAAGGGGGGTCACAGAAAGCGAGCAAGCAAGGAACCTTGGAAATGCCAATGGAAATGTCTAGCGACCAATGATGTTGCGCCCGCTGTCCCGGTAGGTGCGCCATCCATTGCGAGCCATCTCAGCTCCCCCAACCTCGACGATAATTCTCCCTGTGCACTCCTAGCTCTCGAATTTAACCTAAAGAGAAGGAAAGGGCAAAGAAAAGAGTCGAGGGCAGAAGTTCGAACAGCTCAATCTTTTTGGCCATCTGCCGATTTCCCACCTCAGCCAATCGCAACCGCGCCAGAGCTGCCATCGACAATTGAGGAACTTCAGACATGCTGGCGTGATCCAACAAAGCCTCGACCAGCCCTCTTCCACTCTCTCTTCTTACTCTTCCCTCTCAACCGTCCCTCTCCAATTTACGCACACGCCGAATCGCAGTCGGATCGACGCTCTCTACTCGAGTATGGGAGGACTACTGTTGCTGCTCTTGCTGAGCGTACGTACCCTTGTTCTCTTACACCAACCTTACCTGCCTTGACGTTGGGTAGCTTCAGCTCCTAGCCAGGCGGTAGACTTTAGAAGGCTATGCATAATAGAAAGCTAACAAATCATCTTCGCGATAGACGGTCATGGCCTTGGCGTAGGTTGCACACGGCGATGCTTGCCCCCCAGCCTTCCGAACCCTCCGTAAAACTGACGACGTATCCCGCGATTTCCCAGGTCCTTCTTCGCCGGCTCACTACCACTCGCGATAACCCTCACACAGTCGCAACTCCGATTGATATCAAGCGTGGGAGTCGGTATATTGGTCGGGACATCTATGATCGTCATCATACCCGAAGGTATCGAAGCTGTCACAACCACCGGCGGGCACTCGCATAGCAAAAGGAGCTTGGTGGATGCGGCTGGAAAGCAAGGGAGGCCCGCTATTCGATGGGTGACAGACGGAGAAATACCCCAGTTGGCAGACACTGTCAGCTCTGTGCGGATTGTTGAAGAAGAGCTTCATGCCATTGGCCGTGATGTGGAACACACTGCAAAGCTGCACAGTCGGGAGGAGCAGGACGAGCATGGCCACGAGCAACCCCCGGCAGCCGCCCCCGGCCCCGAACCTCATCACGATGAGCCGAAGCACGAGAACGAGGTACCGACCTTCTACATCGGCCTGTCCATGATCCTCGGCTTCGTTCTCATGTACCTCATCGACAGGCTGCCCCGTCACGCAGCAGGCGGCAGCGGATCAGAGCCGCAGATGCGTCACGTCAGTCTGGATAACCTTGGTGGTTCATCGAGCGTTGGCGACGAGGAAACGGAAGGCTTCCTCGGGCCTCTTGCGCCCCCACCAAAACAATCTCGAAGCCTAGCAACTACCATCGGTCTGGTGATCCATGCCGCAGCGGACGGCATTGCCATGGGCGCGTCCACGTCCACGTCAAACACCAAGTTGGGGCTTATAATATTCGTCGCCATTATGGTCCACAAGGCGCCCGCAGCATTTGGTCTGACATCGGTGCTTCTGAAGCAGGGATTGTCCAAACGAACGGCGCGAGGACATCTCATCGTCTTCAGCCTCGCTGCCCCTTTTGGAGCTCTTAGTACCTGGGCCATCATTCGAATCTTGGGCGGTGGAAATTTTGAGGGAGAATCTGGTCAGTGGTGGACGGGTATGCTTCTGCTCTTCTCAGCAGGAACGTTTCTGTAAGTTTGGACAACAGCCCACGGTTGAAGCGTGAAAAGCTACTGACGACCTGCCAGGTTTGTTGCGATGCATGCCATGCAGGAAGACGGCAGCTCTCCTAAGCACGAACACGGCGGCATGAACGGCTATTCCGACGGAAATGGCACACAAAGGGGCCAGCAGAGACCGCAGATGCGTGATACTTTTGCGACAGTTGCTGGCATGCTCCTGCCGCTTCTTACCCAGTTTGGACATCACCACTGAGCGATTGCCTGTGCGATTGACAAAGGTCTCTTGTATCTCGAGAAAGAAAGAAAAAGGCGTAATGTCGGGACTTGTTGTACGAGTAAATCGTGGCACCAATAGGGCCAGGTCCTTCTGATACATGACGATGATAATTGTGTAGACTCTGAATCTGGAGGAAATAAGTCCAGATGATGTATTTTAGGAATCTGTACTATTAGATCGTCCAGAAGCGCTTTCGAATCTCCATAGAACGCATGGCAGTCGCAAAATTTCGCTTCGACGCGTTCCAGAAGCTGCAGTTCCGAGTCGAGTGGCTCGGAATCAATCTGAACCTTTCGAACTGACCCGGTGGTCCGTTGATCGGGGCCGAGGAGCGCGGCCTATGTGTGCTATGCTATTGCTAGGTATTGCTGGCGCAAGGATGGGAGGGGCCGGCTCGACGGGCGCCAGGGCAGCCCTTGTCGACCGAGCGTCCAAAGTTGAGCTAGGTTTTTGGTCGGGGTGTTTCAAGTTCGTACGACGACCTTGGCTCCAGCGAGGCGCTCATGGCGCCGCCTCCTGGCCACTGGGTTGGCTCAAAAGGACTGACGGCCCTTGTCATCGCATTCGCTTGTCCTTGTCCGAGCCAGGGCGCGGAGAACCCTCAGCGACGGAAAGAAGCAAATAGTATCCGTACTGTTCAAGTAGTAAGTAGGACGAGTCGAGGTTGAAAGAAGGAGAGGTGTCCGCAGCGTCAACGTCGAGGAAAAGATCTGCAAGGCTGAACGCTGCATTTGGATCACTACGCATCTGCTGGTTTGTTGTTCGTTACTTCAGGCCCAGATCATCCCATGAGTAAGCTGACATTGCCTGTCCTCCCATTATCGAACAATCCGATGTTTGAGAAGCAAGGAGGACTTGAGTTTCGAGAGAGTGAACCCTAGTGGGCCCGAGCGCAAGAGGATAACTGCACCCCTTCACTGTAACATCGAGGTAGATCTGAAGCATCTGAGCCGCCAGTGTCGCAAATGGATGGCCCTCTACAGCGTAGAGAGTAGAGAATGTTGCTGCCGCCTGCGCAGTTGCTGCTCACCATTGGCCAACTCTTCTTTGCAACTTTTCTCAGTCGCATTCAGCGGATGGTTCAGATGCAGATTTGCTTTTCGGCCCCATGGGACACATGGAGGTAAAAGTTCCCAGTATTGATTGTATCGCAACCATGCTAGTCGGATCGAGAGATAGGCTTGAGGAACGCGGGGCCAACAATAGGGACGCTCCCTTACAGGTAGGGAGGTCAATTCGGCAGCGACAGGTACTTGTCCAAAGGTAGACTTAGCGTCCAGGATCTGCAGTTCGGCTCGACTCGACTCGGGCACAAGCACGCTTCTTCCGTTGGAAGAGAAAGCGGTTGAACTCTGGAAAACATGTTGCTGGCTGCCGCTGGTAAAGCGCAACCTGATAGTTTCAACCGACAGATTGACAGGGCACGAAGAAATACCAGAGAGTATCATAGGTAGTTTAGCGGGTTCTCTTGCTGGCAAGTCAACCATGTCCCGTGCGCTGTCGCAACGACCTGCCTAGTCTCCGTCCGCGAACGTCAACGAGTTGTTGTGTCCGTATTCGTAGTGTTGTTGTGTCATTGGGTTCGACAACGAGCAGAGAAATGGCCAGAAGTCGTCTCTTTTCCAATCGAAAAGGCACTTATCCAAAGGCCAGAGCGCCGTCGCATGCGCATGGCTGCGGTGGAACCTGGGCGGAATTATGAGTCGATAGTTGCAAAGAAACACTGAATATGCGAAATTGGCTGTTCCTGCAAGACCTTGGAAGACAACATCCCAGACAATAGTGCCGAGTCTCAGGGTTCAGAGATGGGAGGGCGGCTGTGGCTGCCCTCCAAGACCGGGGAAAGACGCAGCGAAGTCATTTTTCAGCTTACACGCCAGACTCCGTGACTCCCCCATCGCGCCATTGTGCTTTCCCCATCCCAGGTTGAGAGAGAGGTGTGGGAACTTGAAAGAGCAGAGGGTACGGAGCGCCTGGCAAGCCAATAAGTGAGTGCGCTGGACGACTCGGGCCTGTGTAGAGTGAAGACAGACTCGTTCGCGACTTTGACATGAAAGAACCGATCGACGTCACGAATACCCACTACGGTGCCTCCCAAGTGCAGACGAGGTGGACACTAGTTGGTGGCATGTAAGCGCCGCTAACTCGGACCCTGCAGGCCACCCCGGAGGGCAGAGAGATGTGGTTTATTGTTTGCGGCGACTCCAAAGAATGTGAGACGTGCTCTTGACTCTCTCTGTCAGCTGGTCTTGGTTAGCCTGTAAAAGACAATAGACCCGAAAGTCAGTCATGCGTAGGTATGTACGAGCAACAATGGTCTTTGGAAGTCGGGGAAGTAGTGACAGCGTTTAAATGTCCGATCGCGACCAGTGTCGAAGGAATGGGTTTGTTGGCTTCCTTACGACCGCATTCGAGCTCTTCCGTGGCGATAACGGGCTGACAGAATCGGCAAGCCAACCGCCAAGGCCTACGAGAGAAAGTTGATAGTTGCCGAGACTGCCCATACCGTCATGACTTGTTCGTTTGTAGAGCGTTTTCAGAGCCCGTTGAAGGCTGTCATTCCAAAGCCGGAGGTAACAAAAGTGATGACAGGCTTGCCCCAAATGTCGATATCTAGATAGACTAGGACGAGCGGCCGACGTTGATATTCCTAGGCAAGAAAGCGAGCGTGTGCGTTTGTGTAGCTGGCAGTGGTTTCGCTGGTGGGTGAAAGTGTTGTGTGTGTGCGTGTCCGTCGTTTATTCGTAGTAGTACATGGACGAGGTGTGCCGGGGTGGTGTGCCTTCCATCGTAGACGATGTGCGCTTTGGGTAGATTACCAGGCCGGCTCTCGAGTGTCAAGTGTCAGAGCTGTAAAGGAGGGTTGGTGTTAGTTTAGAGGAGGACAGCACGGAACGAAACAACGCTAGAGAAAGACCCAGAATAAAAATCTGGTTTGTTTGGGAATCATGAGCCTGAGCCTGCGTCGGTGTCTGAAGAGAGAGAAATCCATATTGACGGTAGTCGTGTTGGTGCAAGAAAGGAGGCGGTGTGAGAATGAGTAGGCATTGTCTTTGTGTAGGTGATTCAACATGAGATGACGTTTCCTCCCCACCTTGGAGGCTTGCTTGATTACCTACCTACATGTCGAGTCGAAAAATTGAATTGTTGTTGGACTTACTTGTCTTGTACGAAAAGACGAGAGAGCTCTTTGTACCCTGGTCGGGTGTAAAGTAGGTAAGGTAGGTAGGTTGGTAAGGTAAGGTGAGGTACCTATCTACCTGAGTACCTACCTAGTGAGGACTGGCTTCGACAAGATCAATCAGCTTCAATGCGCCTTCCATCCATTCTTCGCCGCCCCTTCTTCTCTCCCTCTTCCGTCCATAGTGTGTCTGTGTTTCTCTCGCTCTCTCGCGGTTGGCATGCCGGATCCATTATGTGCCACCTACCAAATCAAGTAGTAAAGTAGTAACCCGTCGCTCAGGTCCGTATACAGAGTAGGCTGTAACTTTGGGTTTACCGTGTTGTATCCAAGTGGTGAAAGAAGACAAAGAAAGACGAATGCACCGTGACCTGGGTGGCACTGGTACTTGCACTTGCACCTGCCCTTGTCCCGCGGTCTGCTCCTTCCAATCCCTCCCCAAAATGCTCTCTACCTACAACCGTGGAAGGCGCTGTACCTCGTACCTGCGTACCTACCTTTTTTCTACCCACATCGTCTCGAGCCCAGGCCTTCTTCGGCGCACCTGCTCCTAGCGCGGTCCCGTCGCGCCCCCTTGCCCTTCCCGTCCCGTCCTCTCTGCATCCTCCATCCTTTCCTTCCCCCGAAAACCAGGGCCACCCACCGCCTCCACCTTCGCCTTCGCCTTCACCTTCGCCTCTGAGGTGCGTTCCACCGTCACATTGCTTCCAGCTTGGTTTATTACCTGCCCATAGCCAGGTACCGTGCCTTTCAACTTGGCTCAGCGTCTTGAGCCTTGACTTCCTCTCGATCTCTCCTTCCGTCTGCACCAGCTCTGCCTTTCTTTGGTCTTGCTCGTCACGGTCCCCAAGTTCCAACTTCTTTCACCCATTTCCTTCCTCTTGTCTTCCCTGTCCGGAACACACACCCATCTCTCCCTCCCACACCCATCCACACACACTCTCTCGCAGAGGCGTACGGAGTAGACGTGCTCAGAGTCAGTCTGTCTTACCTCAAAGTGCCTGGGCCTATCTCGTCCCTCTCCTCCTTCACTCCCTCTTCCCCAAGATCCCCAATCCCGGCCTACAAACACTCTGCAGCTGGATTTCTCCTCTCCAATCCAATCCCATCCCTTCTCCTCTCTTTCTTCCCCCCTCCTACCCATCTTTACCATCGCTCCCTACAACGACAACCACAAAAAAAAAGGCGAGAGACATTACATTGCAGGGAGCTGCAAAAGGCATTTGGGCGTCAATCAAGCGAAATCCTCCGATACCACCAAACAATCCACTTTCTATTGAGTCGCCCTGGAGCATTCCACTACAAGGTCCAAGACGACCCACGCTTTCCGCTTGACACCTCCGATTGTTAAGCTTCCCGTCTCCCGTTGGCCCCATACTCCGTACACATACAGCACGTACGCTATTCACTACCGCTGCGGCACCGCCAAATAGAACCTCCCATCGTTCCAAGTCGACTTCCGATCTAGAGATCGACCACCTTCAACGTTTCCCACCCGACGCCGCCACTTCCCCATGGGAGACATCCCACCGCCTTGCCCATACGCATTCGCACGCAATATCCAATATCGTCGCCGAACCGAGTCATTGCCGTCATCCGAGTCGCTCGAGCCCGTGAGACTTGCGCATTGATTTCCAACGTGCCTACGATTTGCCATCACCCCCTCGTGCTGTCGTACAGTCCTCGCCTCGACAGACTCGGCGGATATTGCGTCGACTTCACACTGACCAGGACTTTTTTCTTCTCTCCTTGCCCATCTGAGCTGTCGCGCCGACCTGGTCATTTCCTGAGAGTCCACTGATTTTCGATTATAAATGAACCCTCGGTAACGACTCCGCATACTACGAAACGGCCTCCGAGTCCACCTACGTTCGACGACCGCATCAAGGGAACTCCTCTCGGCGAAGCCTTATTCACCCACGAATACCCAGTCGACGATAATTCTAAATACGATTGCTTCATATCACAAATCATCATGGCAGGCTACAACAATAGACCACTAAGTTTCTCTGAGAGAAGGGGGAGCATGCTCAGCGACGACATGACGCTCAACACTGGATCCAGTTCCAGCAGCACCAGACTCGAGAAGATGCCTCAAAGGCCGGGGCACATCAGAGGACCGCCCACACCCAGCATGACTACTCCTGCTGCAGACTTCGATCAGCAGTTGACGGGCTCGCCACCTCCCCCGCCCACACCAGCTGCCTCGCCAGGCCCCTCACATCATCAACTCGACTGGAGCGATGCCGCCGACGACGAAGATTTCTTTCTTGCCAAAGTGCGCCATCACTTCAAGAACTCTGGCGCCCCTCACCGTACTCGCCTCCTGGCCGATCTTCTGAACATGTGCACAAGTCAACAGCTGAGCTTCGTTCACCAGTTCGTCAGCCCTCTTCTCAAGAAGGATCCATTCACGAGCCTTCCAGATGAGCTGTGTTTACGTGTAAGAAAGTCCCAAATTCCCAATTGGTTCGCTCTGCTGACTTAATCTACTCAAGATTCTCTCCTTTATAGATGACCCCAAGGTCTTGGCCCGTGCCTCGCAAGTATCCCGGAGATGGAGAGACTTGTTGAGTGATGACATGACGTGGAAGAACCTTTGTGTTAAGCACGACTACGGCAGACGCCTGTCTGAAGTTGCTTCATCGATGGGCAGCGGATCTCGACCTGGTGCCCAGCCTCTATGGGGAGACGACTACGCCAGCAGCAGTTTCCCAGGTGCGTTGCCTATGACGGCTCATGCTTCTGGATCCCGTAGTCTTGATGGGACCGGCAATTCAAGACCCAAGATGAGGTCTTATAAATCGCACTTCAAGCAGCGATATCTCGTCGAGGCTGCCTGGAGATCCGGTGGCACTAGCACCACTAGGAACATCACTCAGGAAGGTGGTGTAGTTACGAGCTTGCACTTGACACCCAAGTACATTATCGTGGCCCTTGATAATGCCAAGATCCACGTCTTTGATACCAAGGGCAATCAGCAACGCACTCTACAGGGCCATGTCATGGGTGTCTGGGCGATGGTTCCTTGGGATGACATTCTCGTCAGTGGTGGGTGCGATCGTGACGTGCGGGTATGGAACTTGGCTACAGGGTATGTTGACTTGAAACGGTACAGCAGCTTTAGATATACTAACTTTGCCAGTGCTTGCCTCCACACGCTCCGTGGACATACATCAACGGTTCGGTGTCTGAAGATGTCTGATGCAAACACGGCGATTTCGGGCTCGCGCGATACGACGCTTCGAGTATGGGATATTCGCACCGGTTTATGCAGAAATGTTCTTGTCGGCCATGGCGCTAGTGTTCGATGCCTCGAGATCAAGGGAGACATCGTCGTTTCAGGCAGCTACGACACCATGGCGAAGGTCTGGAGCATATCTGAGGGCAGGTGCATCCAGACACTCCAAGGTCACTTCAGTCAGATCTACGCCATTGCCTTTGACGGCAAGAGAGTTGTCACTGGCAGTCTCGACACCAATGTCCGCATCTGGGATCCCAGGACAGCGTAAGTGCACTGGATATCACAGGTTTTTGTTCTGTTTTGGCATGCTAACCAATTTCAGTGAATGCCTGGCTATCCTGCAAGGTCACACCTCCCTCGTTGGTCAGCTGCAGATGCGTGGAGACACCCTCGTTACAGGCGGCTCAGATGGGTCAGTGCGAGTTTGGTCACTGGAGAAGATGTGCCCCATTCATCGGCTTGCGGCTCACGATAACAGCGTGACCAGCCTGCAGTTTGATGATACGAGGGTCGTCAGTGGTGGAAGTGACGGCCGGGTCAAGATCTGGGATCTGAAAACAGGTCACCTGGTCAGAGAGCTCATTGCTCAAGGAGAGGCAGTCTGGAGGGTGGCTTTTGAAGATGAGAAGTGTGTCGCTCTGGCTTTGCGACAAAACCGTACCGTCATGGAGGTAAGCTGTCGTTCTTTGGGAAATTTGGGTGGTTCTCGTTGCTAACCAAGATTACTAAGGTGTGGTCCTTCTCTCCTCCGGAAGATGTTCTTTACGACCGTCCACTCTCTCTTCAACAGCGAGTCCTTCAGGAGGCGCCCAATCGACCCTTGAGCGCCATGCAGCTCGACTATAGACAAACGCAGCCCACTGTCGCTGGGTCCAGTCGAGAAGCTGCTGGAAGTCAAGATGTTGACATGAGAGACGCTGGTCCTTCTACAGCCC
The DNA here is from genome assembly GCF_030869305.1 of Colletotrichum tamarilloi. NCBI lineage: Eukaryota > Fungi > Ascomycota > Sordariomycetes > Glomerellales > Glomerellaceae > Colletotrichum > Colletotrichum tamarilloi. The sequence continues at coordinate 134,554 of NW_026849399.1, forward strand.
CACTTCAGGGCGGCAACAAGACTTTCTTCCATGACGACTAGATGTAGTCGGCCGTACATGGAAACCTCCGGCTTGGCTAGCTAATGGCTTTGAACGGCGATACGGATTCGGTCGCAGGTGCACCGAACAACTGCGTTACCATGGCATCAATGAGGCGTTGCGGTTTATTTGGTGATTGACGAATTCACACACGTCATGAAACGGCCATTTCCCACGAGCTCCCCATCCTAGATTGGGGTAGCTTGAGAGATAAAAGTGTCGTCTTTTTTGGAGTTGGTCAGGAAGCATCATGTGCATTTCAAAGGATGGCCAGCATGGGTTTGACAGCATTGGGGATGCAATTTCAGTGGTTTAATTGGCGACAATCGAAGGATTAAGACTTCAGGATGCGAGCTCAAGCAAATTTGAGCATGCGGTCAGCCAAGCCAGACCTTTAATATACCCCGAGGTAGCGTATTGTAGAGTTATATACCGCCTCAGAACAGGTGTGATGGACTTGCGGCTTGAGGCTTGAGCTCGATGCACGGAGTTCCGGTTTGATGTGCGATGAGTAAGGTACCTAATCTGACGTACTTTTCTGTTGTGCCTATCCGTACATGGACAAAGTATAAAGCCGCTGCCATTGTGGATTTTGAAATCATTCCTTGCAACCACGGGACATGGCATATGCGAAGGATGGGGAAATGCCCCCGTTGAGTTGGATAACCTGTGGCATCATTCATTCAAGTTCAATGGCATTCCTAGGTACCTAGTGACTAAGGTACCTCCGATCGGAAGCCATATTTCGTCCTAATCTGCTCTTATTAAGGTAACTTATTACGGATAGAGTGAGGGTTTGGGTTTTCGCGGCGATTGGACCCAGTGCTGGGTTCTGTTTCCCTGCTATCTCCGAAGGCCGCTCTCGCTGTCCACTGAATGCGAACTCGATGGGACCCGTGCGAGAATATGACCGACCGTTGGAAGCCAGGCCCGCCAAAGTCACAGCGCGCTCGAAGTTCACACCTCGCAAATCCCGTTGAGGCAAGGTCACGTGTAAGCAGGCTAGCCACATACGGACTAGTAGTTTTCAACAAGCAGCAGCTCCCTTCCCAACCAACGCCGCGATTTTTCGGAGCTCCAGCGACCAAATAATTTGTTATCACCCTCCTTCCCCCGAACCCTTCTCATCCTCATCGTCCGGAGGCTCCATCATCACCACCCCCACGATGTTCTCCCGCGCGATCAGGTTAAACAGAGCAGTGCCTCTGCGCACTCGCGCCCCGGCCACTTTTGCTGCTGCATCCCGGTCCGTCACCACCAACGCTGCATCGGCAACTTTGGAGAAGGGAGTTCCCCAGGTCAGTTTGCGCTCTTTTCCCATCGCCACATTCGCCGGACATGCTGCGACAACAAAACGCCCCTGGATATGGAGGCATGCTCAATTGCATGCTGCTAACCTGCAATCCTATTCTAGTCCGACGATGAGCCTTTCCAGATCACCCTGAGCGATGAGAGCTTCGAGACCTACCAGCTCGACCCCCCGCCGTACACCCTCGATGTCACGAAGAAGGAACTGAAGCAGATGTACAAGGATATGGTTGTTGTCAGGTACGGACAAATTTGTCTCTCTGCGAAAACGTATTCGCTTTAGCTTTGTTACTCACCCTTTGCGCAGACAACTCGAGATGGCCGCCGATCGCTTGTACAAGGAGAAGAAGATTCGTGGTTTCTGCCACTTGTCCACCGGTCAGGAGGCTGTCGCTGTCGGCATTGAGCACGCTCTTACCCGCGAGGATGACTTGATCACTGCTTACCGTTGCCACGGCTTCGCCTACATGCGTGGCGGTACCGTCCGCTCCATCATTGGTGAGCTGTTGGGCCGCCGCGAGGGTATTGCGTACGGCAAGGGAGGTTCCATGCACATGTTCACCAAGGGTTTCTACGGTGGCAACGGTATCGTCGGTGCACAGGTGCCCGTCGGTGCTGGTCTGGCTTTCGCCCACAAGTACACTGGTCGCAAGAACGCCTCCGTTATCCTGTACGGTGACGGTGCCAGCAACCAGGGCCAGGTCTTCGAGGCTTTCAACATGGCTAAGCTCTGGAACTTGCCCGCCCTGTTCGGCTGCGAGAGTGAGTTTTGAACGTTATGAAAGGTCATCGCATCGGCCATGCTAACGAACTTCCCCAGACAACAAGTACGGTATGGGTACCGCTGCTGCTCGTTCATCAGCCCTCACAGATTACTACAAGCGCGGGCAGTACATTCCTGGACTCAAGGTCAACGGCATGGACGTCCTCGCCGTCAAGGCCGCGGTCAAGTACGGAAAGGACTACGCTGTTGCCGAGAACGGACCCCTCGTCCTCGAGTACGTTACCTACCGCTACGGTGGTCACTCCATGTCCGACCCTGGTACCACCTACCGTACTCGTGAGGAGATCCAGCGCATGCGTTCGACCAACGACCCCATCGCCGGCCTCAAGCAGAAGATCATGGACTGGGAGGTTGTCACTGAGGACGAGCTCAAGACCATTGACAAGGAGGCCCGCAGCTTCGTCAACGAGGAGGTTGCCGCTGCTGAGGCCATGGCCGTCCCCGACACCACCCCCAAGATTCTCTACGAGGACATCTACGTCCCCGGTACCGAGCCCCAGTTCATCCGCGGCCGCACCCCTGATGAGACCTACTACTTCAACTAAATTCCTGCGCATGATGAATAATTGTTTCCTAACCTTTCTGTCCTATTGTACAATACCTACTAGCTAGAGAGGGTGAAGTGGTCACAATCTGAACATGGCCAGGGTCTGCAGATATCCTCCTGGTTCGACAAATTCTTAGTCCCTCTTTGTGACATCCAGCACACTGTGATATGACATGCACATTGCTCATGCCTCATAAAATTTGAAAAGCTCCTCTCGGCACGGCGCACTTACAATAGACCGACAATGGGCAGTCTTCTTCCAGTGCATTAAGCCCAATCGGGGTGGTTCAGAAAACTTTCCCGAAGCGGCGCAGTGGTGGTCCAGGTCGCTGCCTACCGTGCCTACCGTGCCTGCCCATGCTGCCTGGAAAGTTTCTGTGGGCCCGTGCAGCTACGGGTCCTTTTCGCGTCACCAGGCAGGAGCTCTTAACGCGATTCTTCTGCTCCAAGCGCGTCGAGGTTCCCCAGGGTCCTCCTACAACCTTCATGTCTGCTCTTCCCCGCCTTCTGAGCAGTTCAATCGGTCAAAGAAACGTACTTGGGGCAGCGTTTCATACCAGCTTTCGACTCTTCACTATCTACACTCGACCAGCCATCACAATGGCGCCAAAGCAGGCGACGCTGGGGTACGTCAAGCCATCTCAGACAACGTTGGGGTGTGTGAAAGGACAATGCTCCTAGGACTACCACGGATGCAATGGAATTATTGCCAATTCTAGCCATCGTGTGGTGTCAAAGAACGTCTGCTGACAGAGCTCGACAGAAAGTTCTTCGGAGCGAAAGGATCCAAGCCCGAACCCCAGCAGAGCAAGCTGAGCTTCGCCACCAAGACAGCCCCGAAGAAGGAGGTTAAGAAGGAGGTCGAAGAGGAGGTCGATGCAGACAAAGATGCCGTTGAGACACGGGCATCTCCTAGCAGTATGTTGTCATTTCATACGATGGACGTCTCCTGTTTCAATTGAATAACGAGTCTACTACAGAGCCGCGGAAACGTACCAGAAGCCCGAGTCCCGCCGTACAAGCATCGAGCCCGAAGGTCAAGAATGAGATTGTGGACGAGGATGAGGACGATCAGCCTGCCACAAAGAGACCGCGCAGAGGCCGCAAACGTGTAATTGAGGACGAGGACGAAGATGATGTGATGGACGAAGCTCCTAGCAAGTCCCGATCAAAATCACCAAAGACCTCCCAGGCCAGAAAGAACGGCACAGAGAAGCCTGTAAAGGCCGCAAACGCATCCAAGACTGCCCAACCGAAGAAAAGCGCCAAGTCTCCTACACCTGTCGTGGAGGACGATAAGGAGGATGCAACGGAGTCTGCGTCAGAAGACGACGTAGTTGAAGACGACGAAGAGGAGGCCAAGCCTACGGCAGCGAAGAAGAAGAAGGCCTTGGAAAAGGTGCAGATGAAACTGAAGACCCAAACAAAGGACCCATATCCCGACTGGAAGGCGGGCGAACCAGTTCCCTATGCCGCGCTCTGTACCACCTTTTCTCTGATCGAGCTCACGACCAAGCGGCTCGAGATTATGGCACACTGTTCGCTATTCCTCCGACAGGTTCTGCGTCTGACCCCCGACGATCTTCTTCCCACTATTCTGCTCATGATCAACAAGCTGGCTCCTGACTATGCCGGCATTGAGCTGGGCATTGGTGAGTCGCTCATCATGAAGTCCATTGGTGAATCCACGGGACGAAGCCTCGCAGTCATCAAGCAAGACCAGAAGGAGATTGGAGATCTCGGCCTCGTTGCCGTCAAGAGTAGATCAACACAGCCAACCATGTTCAAGCCCAAAGCTTTGACGATACAGGGAGTTCACAAGGGTCTCATGGGCATCGCCACTGTTTCTGGCAATGGTGCCCAGGGCCGTAAGGTTGACGCCATCAAGAAATTACTATCAGCAGCCGATTCCCATTCCTCCGGAAAGGTGGATATCACGAAGGACAAAGGCGGTCCCAGCGAAGCCAAGTATCTTGTCCGATTCCTCGAGGGTAAACTTCGATTGGGACTGGCAGAGAGGTCTGTTCTGGTGTCTTTGGCTCAAGCTGTGGTCTTCCACGAGGCCGACGCCAAAGGTCAGGTACCCAAGACGACAGACGTGGAACAGGCTGAGGCCGTTCTCAAGACGGTCTACAGGTTTGTGGCTTGGTCTCACAATTACCCATATCCTCGTATTAATCTTGTTTAGTGAACTTCCGAGTTACGATGTCATCATCCCCGCCATGGTAGAACACGGCATCATGCATCTGCGCGAGCATTGCAAGCTGAAGCCCGGCGTGCCCCTGAAGCCAATGTTGGCAAAACCAACGAAAGCTATCACTGAAGTTCTGGACCGCTTCGAGGACCAGACCTTCACATGTGAATACAAGTACGACGGCGAACGAGCGCAGATCCATTACGTTGCGAAATCCGCGGATGAGGAGATTAGTCAATCTTTGCCAGGGGCTACGACCGCTGCGGCAAATGGTGTTGCTGCCATCTTTTCCCGTAACTCTGAAGATCTCTCCAAAAAGTATCCCGATATCCTTACCAAATTGCACACTTGGGTCAAGGAGGATACGAAGAGCTTCGTCCTTGACTGTGAGACAGTTGCGTGGGATGTTGACGAGAAGAAAGTCCTTCCTTTCCAGCAGCTGATGACGCGAAAGAAGAAGGATGTCAAAATCGAAGATGTCAAGGTGAAGGTCTGCGTTTTTGCTTTCGATCTCCTTTATCTCAACGGCGAGGCCATTGTTGAGAAGTCGCTCAGGGAGCGTCGCGAGCTCCTGCTGAATGCCTTTGCGCCAGTAGAGGGTGAATTTGCCCTTGCTACGCATATGGATGGACAGGAGTTGGAGCAGATCCAAGTGTTCCTCGACGAGAGTGTCAAGGCGTCTTGCGAAGGTCTGATGGTGAAGATGTTGGACGGCTCGGAGAGCGGGTATGAGCCCAGCAAGAGGAGCCGAAACTGGCTCAAGGTAAGCCGCTTGGATCCCTTGGAGATGTCCACTGCGCCGATAATTTGTCGTGCTGACTGCATATCTCTAGATCAAAAAGGATTACTTAAGCGGCATCGGCGACTCGCTTGATCTCGTAGTATTGGGTGCATATTACGGCAAAGGCAAGCGTACATCTGTCTACGGCGCCTTCCTCTTGGCCTGCTACAACCCGTCGTCTGATTCGTATGAAACCGTCTGCAATATCGGCACGGGATTCTCCGAGGCCGTCCTCGAGGAACTGCACAAGCAGCTCTCGGACATTGTCATTGACCGGCCAAAGCCGTTTTACGCACATTCCTCGGGCGGGCAACATCAGCCCGACGTGTGGTTCGAGCCTCGTTACGTCTGGGAGGTCAAGACGGCCGATTTGACGCTCAGCCCGCGCTACAAGGCCGGGTGCAAAGAAGGTGTCGACCCCGGCGGTGAAAAGGGAATCAGTCTGCGATTCCCGCGCTTCATCAAGGTGCGCGACGACAAGAAGGCCGACGAGGCCACGTCCAGTCGCCAGGTGGCTGAGATGTATCGCAAGCAGGAGAGCGTGACCAAGAGCAAGGGCCCTGCGGTGGATGATGATTTCGAGTATTAATTACGAGTTTTTCAGTCTTCGCTGAAAGAATTGGCGATTCATGGCGTTCTTACATGGCTCTGGGCGGGATTCCAATACATGCGGGTGCTTCCGCTCATCACGACGGGGAAGGGGTTAGGTTGAAGCATGACTTGTTAGTCTGCAAAATCACATACATAGGTACTTGCAAAATGTGTTCAAATCTTTGCACCATACAGAAGGAGACACATGCAACTTCTTTCTTAAAACCGAATGACATGTGTATGTATACCTTGCCTATTCGTCCCGTGTATTTTTGCTCGGTTCCTCTGCTCTTATCTCGCATGTCTCACGAGGAAAGCGCAATCCCGCGGGATACGTATAAGCGTCGATCCAAAAGCAAAACAAAATAGTTCATGTATAGATTTACTTTGCCTTTGCATGCGGCCGCCGCGCCGGCAGATGCATATGTGTGATTTTCGTCATTGTGCCTCTGCCTTTTTTTCTTCTGTCTCTACTTTTTCCCCCTTTTCTTTTTTCCCCTCCCTCGTGCGAGCATTGGAGGGTGCACTGCCAAGAATAACCTTGCATCGGACATTTTGTATGTACATTACGAATCTGCAGATGACATGTGCTACACAAGTTGTGGAAGAGGAGCCCAATTTTATCTAGTACAATGGCGAATTAGCAGACACGACCAGTGTTGACAAGACTTGTGGAAGATGGGTCATAATATGTATGTTTGTAATTTGTAGCACCTTCTTCTATTCTACAAGCCATACAAAAACTCGGCCCTGGGTTCTGTGGGCGGTCAAGTGAGGCTCAAGAAACCACTACAATTCGGCTTTTAACCCTATCCCCTGTACGGATGCAAACTCGAAAGGGCCGGACGAAAACTTTCTAGGCTCTAGCGACACCCCCTTTCTTACTAACATGTTCCTTTACGACTTTCCCCATGCCGATGCCCTTCCTTCGGCCCCGAATCACAGCCTCCAACGCCTTGCCGACGGCGGGCATGTCACCGAGCATGGTCAAGTGTCCGCGCTCGGTGCTGACACGCCCACCGCGTACCAGTTCGTACCCCTCTGGCAGCTGCGCCTCGCGCGCGAGAACCACGCCATCGCCGGCGCGGAAAATGAGGTCGTCGTAGGCTTGTGCATGGCAGATGGCCTCGCGGCTGCTGACCTTGACGGCGTACACGGTGGGGACTTCCTTGCCGTAGATGATACCGAGAGGAGGGTACGCGTTGGCCTCTGATAGTGCTGGGTCGAATTGTGTTTCTTGACGAAACCTCTTGACCTCGGCAAGGGTACGCTCGAGGTAGGCAATGTTTCTGGCGCGGTTTGGGGGCGTAGTTATGCCAGATGCCCCCTTTGTGAATGGCGATGGTTTGTTGCCATCTATCTGTGGGTTGATGCCTCCTTCGCGGACGTGCTCTACCCTCCGGGCCGCGTCGGTTACTGATGGCGGCAAGACATGGTTTTGTTTCTTCTCGCTTGAGCTGCGACTGCGGACCGACAATAGAGAGCTGAACGTTGTCGACTTTTCCTCTGGTACTAGGGAAGGTAGCGGAGGCTCAATACATGGTGTGAGACGATATTTGATCCATTCGTTTACGTCGTGAAAGTCGATATTGTACTCTTCCTTCGTGTCCTTATTGACGAAACAGAAGCCGTCATCAGGCAGAAACACGAAGGATGTTCTGAGTGAGAAGTTGACCTGCGCAGTCAAGATCTTCTCATTGAGGAGGACTGCGTCGCCGTCTCTTAGGGGCCCCAGGACGTTGATGCACCGCTGAGGTGTACCAACGTAGACCACTCCGGAGAACAGATCCGGTCTCTGGTTGACGACGTGGCGGGTGATGAGACCACCGAGACTGTGGGCCAAAACAAGAGCGCCTCTGGGCTCTTTCGAATCCGCCTGGTTGCATGGCAACTTTTCCAAGAACTCAACCATTTTACGTGATAGTAGATGAGGGCTCAGTCTCCAGTCGTAGCCATAATCATGTAAACGTAGCTTTCCTTTCCGAACGTTCTCGCAAGCGGCAATCTTCTTGAACAACTTTCTGGAAATGTCGATTGGGCCGATGTTCTGGAGCATGCCTGACGGGATGATGCGCTCTTCCATTGACTCTTCGTCTTCGGGGTCAAGGCCAACCTCCAAGTCCGCCTTCCTCATGTTGAGTCCGATTTTGACTGGAGCCCATAGTTGGTGGTGCGGAGGCTCTGCTGATCGTAGAATCGAACCACGGTAACCACCCAGAATTACTATATCCCCAGTCAACGTCTCCAGCACTCTGTCTAGAGTTGACAGTCCGTCGTTGTCGACTTTGGGTGCTGGGGCTTCAGGGATTGTCTTGCCCGTTGCGTCTTCGTTGAGTTTGAGTGACGATCCAAGTTTGGGTAGGCTTGGCATTTTGAACGTTGGTCTTTCGGGCAGACTGTCTTTGATTGCCTTCATCCTTACATTGGCCATTTCTCTGACGTGATCAAACCTGCCATCATCATCCCCAATAGAGGATGTGCGGGATAGCGAGTGGTACAGCAGCGAATCATCGGATGTAACTCGTCGCAAAACACGGGGCCTTGTGGTAGAAGGTCTCCCAGATGATACAGACGGACGATTACCGGATGCTTCATTGGCCATCGTCTGCGCACGAGGAAGACCGTTGGCACCACTAGACATGGCAGCTGTGCTGTTATAAGGCCTTCTACTCTGGGCCAGGGGAAATTTCCGCTGTTCGGTCGTCGTCGTCGTCGTCGTCGATTTCGGCTCCGTCTTCTCTGCGGCGGCAGTAAAGAAGGATAAAGAATTGAAGATTGCCGAAGGAGCCGGGAACGAAGAAAAAGCATTCGAAAACTTCTTTAGCGCATCAGCTCCCGTGGAAGATGAGCGTTTATGTCTAGTTTGACCAAAAGATATGGATTCGAGGGCGGTCTTGGGCGCTTCGCCGTCCCCACCACCAAATATCATGTTCCGTGGACTCGACTGCCATGGTGAAGGCAGGTCTTCCTTTGGGGCTGGCCTAGCTTTTTGGAGCTTTTGAGACTCCCGTCTTCGAGGCGGCGCCGGTGAGATGGGAGTGTCCGACTCGGTCTCGAAAGTGGTAGGAATTTCATCGGGGAAGGGCGTTAATTCTGGCGAGCTAGCGGAATCGTCACTACTCGTATTACCAGGCAGGAAGAGTCCGGACGACTTCCTTTCCCTCTCTCTCTCCAATGCAGCAGCCTTTTCAGCTTTGGATGTTTGTGGTAAAGTGAGTCGGGTTGCAGCAACACTCAATGCGGGTTGCATAACGGACTGGGCGCCATCTTGGTCATCGTCACCATACACTGGATCTTCAGATGGGACTTTTTCTAGGATCGGAGACGGAGACCTCCTCCTTTCACTGACGCCTTCTTTTTGAGACATAGCTACCATTATGAGGTTCCTCGTCAAACGTGCTGAGAAATCGAGGTGCCGGATCGCGGGGTGTATAAGAGTTATAAAAGTCGCAATTTGCAGCCGGGCGTTCCGGGTGTTAGCTCAATGGCACATGCTCAATGGCCTTTTTGGGAAGAGCGAGAGTGGACACCAGCTGGTGCTGCACCGAGGTCAGTACGGGAGATTGACCTGAAAAAGAGGTCAAAACCGACAAGGCGAGGTAAAAGAGGACCTCAAGAGTCTGGGGAAAAGCTGGGTCGAGGGCTATATGGCGGCCCAGTCAAGGGGGAAAGGATAGAAATGTGCCTTGCTGAGGTGTAGGGCCTTTAGGTTGTGTGTGACGAGATGGTAGCGTTTAGAAACGATGATTCAGTACAACACTCCGATCTGAGAAGACGTAGATTTGACAATGACGAACCAGATAATTGGAGCAGGGGTAGGGAAGCGCCGCGTAGGTGATATAAGAAGGAGAAGCTAAGGGAGCAGTAGTAGTAGGGTGCGTAAGGTAGTCGTACCTTTCTACTTAGAAAAGTAGAGTACCTAGCCGCGTATCTATACGGAGGGTAGGCAACCCACGTGTGCCCACTTGTTCCCGTCCTACCCATCCGTACCTTTGGACTAAGGAATGTACCTTACCTTTGACGTGCGTGCGTGCCTTGCCTTGACAGAAAACTCGATTAAGGAAAGGCAAGGTACCACCCTCGCCTCAGTCCGAGGTGTGGGTAATAGCCAACACACACGACCGCACAACCTGAAGAATGGAAGCATGAAAGGGAAGCTTGCTGATGTTCTTCCCGCTGTGTACCGTAGTAGTTGCGTAGACGGTAGGTGCTAAAGAGCAAAGACCAGAAGTCTGATATGCACAGAGCTGCGCCTCCCTCGCCCGAGAACCAGGGGCATCCTTCTCGGGAGTACATCGAATAGATCTCCGGCAGGAAGGGGCTCAGGCTCAGGCTGCCAAATATCGAATGCGGCTAGACCAGAGATCGCTGTGTCTTCATCTCACTGCTGTTTCTTCCGCGCTCGACCGACATTTGCTTCCCAATTGCCATACCGGACCGTCCTTTCTGTCAGAGAGGCACGGATAACGGCAATAAGTGGGAGAGTTATTGCGCAGACAGCTGTGCTTTTGCTCTGTCAAGGCCAGTGTGCGGGACGTGGTCTTGGAAGAAGCCAAGCACATGTTCTTTTTCTTCTTCGTCTTCGTCTTCTTCTCCGCCGTTGCGCTGTTTTGCATCAGGGGCGCTCTGGACGATCCAACCGCTAGGTGTCCCTCGTTCTAGGATGAGACCGCGATTCGAGTAATGCTTGTTTTTTTAAGTGTAGTACTCCGTAGTCAGCGGGCGTATCTTTTTTTCCAAGGTTCTTGCCTCTTTCTTCCATTCTCTGCCCAATGCCACTGACATAATCACATGCGCTGTCTGCGTCTTAGCTCCCGCCCCACCATGTCTTAGCCACCAATTGGAACCTGCGTCATTGGCCAATGTCTATAGCCCACTTGGTCGGCCGGCAGCAACGGACCCTGCGGCACCCGATGATCCGGCATTGCCATGTCGATCGGCCCAAGTCAGCTTGTCAAGCTTTCCTGTCGATTTCCCTGGTTGACTTTGATGCCTATAATTGTGGAGGGGGTATGGAGAATTACTATCAGCGCGAACGGGTACAGGTGGACTGGGAGAATACCAATTTCACATGTGTCGATATAAACACACAGCGTCAACTCATCATGAATGCATAAATGCGGTCTAAGGGGAGATGGGTATATATACCTCTTTGCCTACCGGACATGCCTGCCTTAGGTACAGTACCTTACATTAAAGAAAATACAATCTCGGGTATCTGAGAACATGCGGATATAAGGTGTTATTAGCAAAAGTAAGCTCGGTCAAATGGCCTGATGGTAACCTCAAACTTGCAAACTTCGAGGCTCGAGGATTCAGATTGCCCTGCTTGGACGTTCCATGGTGATTCCAGATTCCGGATTCTTAAGGTACTTGGACTGATCTGATGTACGGCACGCCCAACGCAGCAATCTATACCGAGCCATCCAGCACGAAGCACGTTTCCACGCTCCGTGGCTTCCAGTTCCACCCACGGACGGATCTGGAGCTTCAGTGCTGTTTGGGCAGAGGTGGACTTTGGCCTTTGGCCTTTGGCCTTCCCATCAGATAACATTTCTTATCGCCCCACTAATTACCAGACACATCTGCAGGTGCAGCTACCTAAAGACCTTACCCGCGCTTGCACCTGCATCTCCGAGGCGCCTTTGTACCTATGAGGGACGTCATTGCCAGGCCAAGCCGCCAACCCAATGGAAAGCCTTCACCCGCCAGCGACCGCGACTGCCATGTTGGCCCGGCTTCAGTGTCGCATCCCTGCCCCGCGAAATCCAATGCATCGTCCGCGATTTGCAGTATGGAGTACGTAAGGAAAGCACAAGGTACCTACCCAACTGCCCTCCAGCATCCAGGGAAGGACAAGGTAAGGTAGCTCAAGGAGGCTTAGACCAAACCGCCTCGCCAAACAGATTTCCCCAACGTCTTGTCACAAACACATACAGTTCTCGAGCTTCGTTTCCCACCCTCCACTGCCATTGTCGTCGTCCCATGCATTACCCTGTTTGTTGAGCTTACTCATTGTGCTCCCCCCGGCAGGCCTCGTCGCGCAAGCATTCCTCCGGGCTCCCTGATCTCCTCCATCTACCTATCCGAGCCGTAGAATAATCTCCGAAGCTATGACTACCCTTGAACCTCGCCAACCTTACACCGACGCCGAGCTGCGCCAGCTGTACCCTCCACAGCTCAAGCTCCAGCTCGTGCAGATCCTTCTCCGGCACGGCGAACGAACTCCCGTCAACCCTCGCTTTTCCAACACCGGCCTTCCGGAGTACTGGCCCTATTGCAGTGTTGTTCGTCATCTCCGAAATGCTGTTCTCGATCCGGACACCGGTGAATACTCATACCTCGATTGGAAGAGACGTCTCGAGGGATTCGGTTCTAAAGACGATAGTCCTGTAATCGTTGCCGGCCCCAAGGGCGAGCTTGACGATATCTGTGATCATGGTATGCTTACGGACCGCGGCCGAGAGACCACCCACCAACTAGGCAAACGCTTTCGTGATCTCTACGTTGATCGACTCAGCTTCTTGCCCACAGACCTCACCGACGCGGAGTCTCTGTATCTTAGGTCAACGCCGGTCCCGCGAGCTCTGGAGTCTCTTCAACAAGCCATTTCTGGCCTATATCCGGCTAGGCATCGGGCACCCGATCTCCCCGCACTCACGATCCTAGGGCGGGTACAGCCAGACGAGACTCTCTTTCCCAACGAAGGCCACTGCCGGCGATTCAATATTCTCGCCCGCGCATTCGCCCAGCGGACTGCCGAGCGCTGGAACAATACTCCAGAGATGGGCTACTTGAACAAGAAACTCGGGAAATGGATGGAAGATGGTAAACTCATTGCAGTTGATTCTAAGCCTAGGCTTAGTGGAATCATGGATACCATCAACGCATCACGCGCACACGGCCCGAGGACGAAGCTACCCTCGGAGTTCTACGATCCCAAGGTACTCTCCATTATTGAGAGAATTGGTGTAGAAGAATGGTATAGCGGATACGGCGAGAGCCAGGAGTATCGCACACTTGGCATAGGTGGCTTGATGGGCGATATTGTCGCTCGTATGGTCGGAAGCGTCGAACACAGTCCGGCGGATGGAGCCTACGAGATCAAGCAAGCTAGCGCAGCTCCCAAGCCTATCAAGTTTGGCATGAGTGGCTGCCATGATACCACTCTTGCGGGTATACTAGCCAGCCTGGGTGCCTTTGGTCCAGACAAATGGCCTCCTTTCACGAGCCACATCGCTGTTGAGATGTTCCGCGATCCCCAGGTTTCATCAATTCCAACGCAGGCACCCAAGAATGCGGGCTGGTTCGGCTCGTGGTTCTCCATCGGCCGTGCTGGTACACCGGCGCCGGGTACGGCTCCGCCAGGCATTGGCCGTAAGCCGACCCCCGCATTGACAGATGCCGAGAAGAAGCAGCTAGACGGTTACTACGTAAGGCTTCGGTACAACGATGAGCCGGTGACCATCCCCGGCTGCAAGGCTGCTGGCAACCATCTTGAAGGTGATGAGTCCTTTTGTACTCTGGTAAGCTCCCAGACCTCGTTTGTGAAGTGGTTGGTGTGGCTGACCCGGGCCCAGACCGCCTTTAAGTCCATTGTCGACAAGTACACACCTGTTGACTGGAAGAACCAATGTCGTGGGAACCATGATGCGTCCGCCTTTCCGGTCAAGCCCGAGCCGGCAGGATATTAACGGTTTTCAGAGCCGCTAAGTTTTACCAAAGTTTATTACTGAGAAACAAGCAGTGGTAATTACTACATAGGATAGAGAAGAAAGTGCTTTGTGCATAGACGAGTGGCAGGTCACCGCATCCTGAGTAGCGTCACGATCTACATAGAACCGTTGCTTTTCTGCTGAATTTCCTCTTTTTCGTTAATGTTTGGGTTGAGTGTGCCAGGGACCATCCTTAAAGGGCGAAGTTATGTACTCATGTAACATGTCTGTTTAGAGCTAGAGATCTCCCAAAGCCCAGGATCATAAATGGGTTTTAAAGACCTTTGAACCAGAAGCTTGATGTTTCATCACACAATACAGAGACATGTGTGATAATGTCTCATGGTAACTTTGGCCGATCTTTTCATGGTGGGATTTTAACAGGTGCCAAGATCTCAAGGACATCTCGCCATCTCATGTCGTCCTTGGAATCTACTTGCTCAAGACGCTTCGCGGCGTTTGGAAGCCAGCCTTAGCATGCATGCTCGGACAACGGACGAGTGATATCTGCACGTCGTACTGGGGTCTAGTTTTGTCGAGCTACGCCCGGATTGCGTTAGATCCTGAGCATTACGATTGCTGCGTGCTGTAGGGCTGGGAAGTAAGAGTCTATTGTCCGTTACTTCGTGATCTTCCGGGTGTGGAAAGTGGCGCTTGCTGCCTCAAGATGCTGAATGTAAGTAAGATATGAAATGAGACGCCAGTGTAAGCGGGCTATTGTTCTGAAGAACGACCCTCTCACGAGCCGTTCATTACGCGTTTCCGTGAGCAAAATGTAGGCAAGCTGGTTGATGAAGGGCACCGTATCCTAAGAACATCGGTAGTGGTTTGGACATGGCTGGGAGATTGCGGTCCTGTCTGAGATACTGTCAATGAACAGAGCTAGACCACATGAATGCGACGGGGCAGGTCATCAGAAATCATATTCCTGAGTCATTTTCGATTTTAACAGGCAAGAAGGCTATCGTCCTCACTGCATAGTGCCCAAGAATTCGGCCCTCGATATAATCTATGATCCTTTGCTTAACACAAGGAGAGAAATCAGTAAGAACGGGAAAAGTGAGGAGGCCGCCAGGAGCGGCAGAACGCGCCAACGGTAGAGGGCCATAGCTCCAGACATCGCGGGGTAGAATGTCTCGAAAGAGCCAAGCTCCAAAGCGACATTCAACTACAAAGTCTCTAACAACAAGAGAAGCCGGCACGATCTTCCAGCCAACTCAAAGACACCAGACGCCCTTGCGGGGTCCGTCGATTCGCCGGGAGCACGTGGAGACACAGTTGGACCAGCCAAGCAGTTGGCCAGCTGTAGGTAATATCGCGGACCTCAGCTGGTGATGGTGTCGTTGGCGCTGGCTGGGAGGTACATAGTTTCTGCACCTTGAGAGATCGCAGGGCACAGTCAACCCCTGTCGAGCTGGCGGGTGGGGTACCGCCGTACCGGAGCCCAGGCCGATCCACCGTCCCCATCCAACCATTGGATGCACAGGTGGGGTTCCAAGTTGACGTCGCCGGCAGCGCCGAATCCGTGGGAAGAAGTCCCAACTGTCCCAATCTTTTCGTCAGGTTACTTCTCGGAAGGAAATGAAAGGAAAGGAACCTTAGATGGCGAAAAGGGGGAGGGGAGGGAGCCCGATTCGTCTCGTCCACACCAGCAGCGCTTCCCGATATGCCTGCTTCCAGGACCAATGTGATGACATGCCGAGAAAAACCGGGTAATTCTACCTACTGCAGTATTACATGCTGCCTACTGCAGCAGGAAAAAGACGCCAGCTCTCTCTTGGTACCGTCCCATGTTTGCTTAAATCAGGTTTTCTTGGCAGAGCTAGCGTGGCCAGAGCTCTCGAAGCTCGACAACCTTGCCTTTCTTAGCTGTGGCGGGGTTACGGAGTACAACGACCAGAGACATCGAGAGTAGTGTCACCGGCTTTCCTGCGGATGAGACTATTGCGTGCCTTGCTCGCACATCATCGCTGGTACGTTGGCGTTGCCGACACGTCAACTGCAAGTCGCAGTCGTTACGCCCGTCAGGACAGATGGTGTTTCTCGATCCCACCTTTCCGTCTTGGAGATGCGTAAATGTGTCTCCGGAATGACGACATAATGGTGGACCATGTGCCAGTTACCCGAGCCCTTCAACTCGGTACCAAACCTCGAGATGATAGCTAACGTCTTGGTTGCTATCGATTCCTCAGTCACGACAAGACGCAAAGGACGGCATCAACTCACACTCATGACGATACCTGCTAGGCAAAGGATATGAGCGCTTTCTTCTCTTTTGCCCGCTCATCTCTCGGAAAGGGAAAATCAAGGATCTCGCAGTCCACTTTCATACAGTTCCATCCCGCAGCCTGGCCCTGCCCTGCCCGCTTGACCATCTAAGACACACCCCTTCAAAGCTGAAGGACAGCATCTTGGCCTAGTCCAACTTTGTCCTAGGAGGAACGCATACACAAACGCTTCTCCAATTGACGTGCCAAGTGGCGCGACATGGTCCAACGTCTCCCAGATTACCGCCCCATGGTGGTCCCCATCCTCCTTCAGCTAGGCAAGGCAAAAGACCGGTTTCTCAGAGTGACCAACCAAGCTTCCCACTACACATCTCTTTCCTTCTTTCCCGGCTCCCAACTCCCGAGTTCCCAACAGGCGGATGACGGGGTTCCAGGTATGGCGTAAACGTACATCTTCCTAGCGTGCGACCCTCGCTCGATGGACCACTGCCTTGTCGATCGAGGAGGGTCCCGAGGAGTCCTACGGGGATAGGAGGGGATGGATGGTTGTAATAACAGGGTCCAACGCATGTGGGAGTGTAATTGGCATCATGGCTCAGCCTGAAGTCGATCTGGATTCTTAAATACCCTTCGAACCCCTCAATCTCATCGAACGTGATTATAGCTTAGCATAATCTCATCATCATCTCATCTCACCTCATCTCACAACCAAAAACCACCTCCCGATCTTCACACATCATGTCTTACGGCGGCAACGACGACGTAAGTAGTATATCTATGCTATGCTTACTCCCAAAGCTGCCCTCACTAACACATCCCCAGTCCAACTACGGTTCCTCCCGCAGGGACAACGAGGACAGCTACGGCACCTCGGGAACCACCGGCGGCTTCGGCTCCTCCACCCGCGACAACGAGGACTCGTACGGCTCCTCGCGCCGTGACAACGACAACGACAACAGCTACGGCTCCTCCAACACGGGCCGCAGCGGCAACGACTCGAGCTACGGCTCGTCGACCCGTCGTGACAACGACACCTCGGACAGCTACGGCTCCTCGGGGCTGAGCTCGTCTCGCAGGGACAACGATACCTCGGACTCGTACGGCTCTTCTCGCCGCGACAACGACAATGACAACAGCTACGGCTCCTCCCGCAAGTCGGACAACGACACCTACGGCTCCGGCAACAAGACCTCGTCCTACGGAGACGACTCCACCTCCTCCAACCTCGCCGGCGCCGACTCCCTCTCATACGGCAACACCAGCTCCAGCCGCCGCGACAACGACAACTCGGACAGCTACGGCTCCTCCGGCAACACTGGATCCTACGGATCTTCCCGCAGGGACAACGACAACGACAACAGCTACGGCTCCTCCACCACCCGCCGTGACAACGACGACAGCTATGGATCGTCAGGTAACACCGGCTCCTACGGCTCCTCCCGCAAGGATAACGAGGACAGCTACGGCTCCTCCGGTAACAGTGGATCCTACGGCTCCTCCCGCAGGGACAACGACAACGACAACAGCTACGGATCGTCTGGCAACACGGGATCCTATGGTAGCAGTGGCAGGGACAACGACACCTCCGACTCGTACGGCAGCAGCAACAAGAGCGGAGGCGACAGCAAGGTCGGCAAGTTCCTCGAGAAGGCGGGTGATTTGCTCAACAGCGACAAGCTCGAGTCCAAGGGCCAGTCGAAGCGTGAGAACGCCGGGTACGGGAACAACAACGATGACTACTAGATGTTGCTAGTCTAGTAGCCCTGTCGTTGGGTTGTATCGGGATGTTTGACGTGGAAAATAGGACTTTGTCTTGAAGGGGATGCTTCTGATGCGGAAGCCCCTTTCCATCTTTCGATGATGATTATGTACTAGCGAGCTCTGAATGAGATATTAATGCCATTTGAACACCACCTACCTATCATCTTATTCAACATTAACAAGTGACAAATAATAGTGTCTTTACATTGTTGTGCTCGATTATTCACGTCGGAAACATCATGCTTTTTCGGTTTCGCTGCTAGTTTGCGTCCCGCAAACTTCAGATTAAGCTGTGCCGAGCTGAGATCGACACCGGATTCTCTGGTGTTTAACGGAGCTTATTTGTCGATGAGTGATCCGATATGAATCCATATTTACACAGTTACCCAGAAAGTGAAAGCCACAATCTGCTAATAATGCTCCAATTTGAATGCTAATAATGCTACGCTATGGAAACACCTCGACCCATTCAAATCACCGCCCTCCCAAGAGACGGGAAGGGGACCAACAAAACTCACGTCAACTTCTTGGTAACCCTCACAAGCACAACCCCGTCCGTCAACCGTCCCTCGCAATCCATGAGATGCACAAACCTATACCCGGCCCTCAACCGATCCAACCGCACCGCCGCCCACGCAGCCAGATCATCCCGCCCAATCTCATCGTCCCTAACGGTGAACCTCACAAACGTCAGCGCCTCGACCACGCCCGGCACCCCCGCGAACTGCAAGCTCTCCCCCTTGAAATCCGGGTCGACGCCGCGGTTCGACTTGGTCTTGGCCTTGTACTCGCCCTCGCGCTCGCGGCCGTCGTCCTTGATATGTGCGCCCGGGAGACGCTCCTCGGGGGACTCGACGTGGATCTCGACCTTGACGTAGGGTTTGAAGCCCGAGATGCGGGTGTCGCCTGGCGGGAGGGGCAGGTTCTGGGCTGCGAGGACGTCGATCTGCAGGTCGAGGGTTTTGTAGGTGATTTGCGGGGTGGTGGGCGAGGACGGGTCTGGGGTAGATCCGGTTTTGAGGCAACGGTATCCTGTGGATTGATGTTAGTATAAGATACTTGTAGAGATGATTAGGGAAAAAAGGATGACCAACCCTCAGGCTTCAAAACATAACCCTTGGTACCCGCAAACATGCCCTCGTTGAGCATCATCCCCTCATCCCAGTTCTGCCAGTTGAGCGCAACAATCTGGATGCCCCTGCGCCAGAAGACGGCCGCGTCGAGGTTGGACGACCCGATGCGCAGGCCCGACGGGTACGCGCGCATCAGGTAGTGCCGATTGTGGTGGAAGAGCGCGTCTCCCTGCTTCTCGTGCACCTCCATGACGCCCTTCTCCGACAGCGAGAAGATGTGCGTCGGCATCGAG
This sequence comes from Colletotrichum tamarilloi, assembly GCF_030869305.1. Classification (NCBI taxonomy): domain Eukaryota; kingdom Fungi; phylum Ascomycota; class Sordariomycetes; order Glomerellales; family Glomerellaceae; genus Colletotrichum; species Colletotrichum tamarilloi. The sequence continues at coordinate 153,868 of NW_026849399.1, forward strand.
GCCTCGGGCTGCGTGAGGGACTTGAAGGACACGCCGCGGGTGTAGACGCCCAGCCTGCTGAGCGCTTGGATGATTTTGGACGGTTTCGCCGCAGCCTTTTTGCTTTTTGGTGGTGGTGCCGGTGGCGTGGTCTTGCCGTCCTCCTCCGAGTCTTCGTCCTGCGCGCCAGTCACGCCAGAGCCCCCCGGCGGTGGTGCGTACTTGACTTTCACGAGGATCTTGCCCATTAGGTCCGCAGGCCGCGGCAGCTCGGGGGCGTCGACGTCCGGGGTGGGAACGAGCAGGCCAGCCCAGGTATCCTCCATGATCTTCACCATGATCTCCTGCTGCTCGGCGCTGCAGTGCACTTCGAGACTGACAATGAGGGGCGTGTCGGCCGAGTGGAAACCATAGTCGCGGATCGTCTCGCAGACATGCCGGAAGGGCACCTCCTTGGTGAGGGTGTAGCCGTGGAAGACCTGGGGTTCGATGGGGAACATCCTCGGCGAAGGGGTCTTTTGCAACGGCGGTTGCTCCGTCCCGAGTGCCGTTTCCTTGGGGGTGGTTGAAGCGGCGGTGCTCTCCGCGGCAGAGGCGGTAGCCGTAGCCGTAGATGGAGCGGGAGCGGCAGTAGTGCCAGCTGACCGGGTGGTGGCCGTCTCCGTCGGCGGGCTCGTGGACTTTTCAATCCTCTCATCCATCTTCTTCCCCAACGAAGTCTTCTCCAGCCTACTCGCCAGCGACCCGGGCATCTTATCCCTGAGCATCGCAAGCTTGCTCCTCTTCTCCTTCTTCGGCTTCGCCTGCCCCGAAGCAGCAGCCGCGGCAACGACCTCCTCGTCACTGCTGCTCACCGACGTGCCATCCTCATTGTCCGAGTCGTCGCCGTCCCAGACGTCAATCTCGATACACCGGCACCCCCTCACCAGCACGTTCCTGTACGCGTCAGTGCTCGACTCGCTGTACAGCTGGTTTCCCGTCAGGTAGGTGTTGTGGCTGGAGCTGATAAAGTAGCTAGAGAGCGGGTACGACAGGTCCTCCTCGTGAACGGGTCTGGTAATGGCCGAGGCGGACGAGGTCATGTAGTTGAGGAAGCCGTTGAAGTCGAGTTCCTCTGGTGGTGATGCTGCTGCTCCTCCTGCTGCTGCTGCTTCAGATGTGTTGGCCGCCAGGCACTCGGGCGTCTCCTCGGCCTGGACGTTCTTCACAAACGAGGCAATCTGCTCCTTGTGCCACTTCTTGTCGTCCTGGCCGGCGTGGACGTTGAAGATCTTTGTCAGGTGCGGTATGACCGAGTCGCCGAGCGTCTTGACGGTGCGCTCCGTCTCGCTGGCACCGCCGCCGGCCTGGTATCGCAGCGAGGGCTTAGAAGGGTCCGATGTTGCGGATACGATGGTGCCCTGGGGCAGGGGGGCTGCTGCCGGTGCTGTTGCCGCTGCCGGCGCTGTTGGTGCTGCTGCGTCCGCCATGATCTGTTTTTTTTTTGTAGTGATGGCTTTGATAAGGCGGTGAAGAGGAGAGACAGAGGAGAGAAGAGGTTCAAAAAGGGTGATCAGGAATAAATTTGTGATGAACGGCGAGAAAACAAGAATAGTGAGACGATGGATGATGCAAGCTGAACCACGAGATACAATCCGCGTCTCGTGTCCCGGTATCAATCAGCCACTAGGCATAGGTAGCGCGAGCTTGTGATACTACAAAAAACGTAGAAAAGGTTTCCAGGTTGAGAGAGCTACAGGAGCTACGTAAGTCAAGCCAAAAGGCCAAGCTACTCTGACTAGGTACTCGGCTCGGTGTCCCGAAGGTCCTAATGTCAATATGTGGGCAGTACGTCAACCCGCGCCCCAAGCTTCCCCTTCCCCAGCAAAAAAGAGGTCCAGTCGTGGGTGATGATCCATGGGTAGGGGACCTAGGAAACGACTGCCATTCAATCTTGATTTTTGACCCGCTACGCCGCTTGGGCAAAAAATAGAAAATCCAGTTATGTTTCAGCTTGGCAAGGGGTGGGAACACGACCAGCCTAGACCTGAGTGGTTCTCCTTTCTCTTCTTCAGGGGGGCCGGTATAAAGCTCGCTCATGAACTGTGGTGAGCTGAGGCGTCCCGTCCAGTGACAGTCAGTCTCCTTGCCCCCCTTCCCATGGATGCTGTGGGATGTCGTCACAGGGTTCTTTTTAGCGGTAAAGAAACAGCAAAACCTGGAGCCCAGAACCTCACCGCAAAGAAACCTGACCCCTTGGCGGCCCCCTGCCCCCATCCTCTTATCGATAGTGTCAACCCCGCCATATTACCTACCTTACTAAGTTGAACCCCTCATTGTTGTTAGTGCCGGTTCTTTTCGTCTGCAACATTATCCCTGTATCGTCCAGCTCCAATCTCAAGTTGGTGCTTATAGACTCAACGTAGTGACAAGTACAGGTTACAACGATTTACAATGTCAATTGAAATTACATGAGAAATCTCCATTTCTATGATCGAGGCCTTGCAACTATGCTCAAAACCGTTCGAGCATAACCATGAGGGACGGGCCGCACCGGCTTCAGGGTGTGGGCCAAACTCGTGCTCAGACTCGCGTTCATCCTGGCTCACTTCATCTTTGAGATTCATGTGGTGCAGAGATACATATCGTCTAATCACTCGATTGCCAGCTCACTAATGCTAGTATTACACATGTGTATATGTATGTCGCTCAAATTCTGTTATAATATGGTTCGCTCATGAATGTCGTCAGGTCATAAGGCGTGATAGCGATAGTTTACACAAAATCCATCCACCATCTATATACTTACCTCTTCAGAATGTTAAAGTCGTCTCTCTCTCACAAATCCCTTTTCTCACATTGACACCACGAGACATGCCCATCGCCCATCATGGCCGTATGGGCGACGTGACCGAAGTCCAGGTATTCGCCTTGCTCATCGTCCGCTTCCTCATCATGGCCATGATATCCGCCTCCATGTGCTCAATATTCTTCTCCAGGTCGGCGTCCTCGACGCGGAACTGGCTCTCGCGCCGCCTGTCAAACACGATCCACCCGCCGACGATGAGAATCGTCAGAGGCACAGTGATGGCGAAGTACACCCACAACTCCTTCGAGATGACGGGGTCGGCGTCTACCCTGGCAGTCAGCAAACAACAAATACTTTTTGACGGGAACAACCTAGCCCTCCTATATCGAGATTGTTGTGTTTCTATTACAAGAAGGCCACACTACGTACCTTTGGCAAAGTCGAAGAACGTCATGCTGAAAACAGACGCGAGAAACGTGCCGGGAAGGAAAACGGCACCGAGTAGCGAAATCGTCTTCATCGCCGTGCTGTCTCGCTTACTCGCATGCGCAAGTCGTCGCTGCTCACCAGCCATTTGGAACTGAATCTTGGACTCTCGTTGGGAAAGCAGGTTATACAGCTGTCTCGATCGTCAGCATTCCCCTCGAAGAGCAACCGTATCCCAACGGCTCCCGGTTCCCAAAGAAGTAGGCAGGGAGCCAGGGTAGGGTGTTGATACAAACATACCGCACTACGCTGTATATGCAACCTCTCCAACGTCGTCGCCTGATAATTCTCAATTCCCGTCAACTTCAAGCTGTAAAACTGTAACCGCGCCACCATGCTCCGGTGGAGCTTATCAATCAGCGGCGTATCGTGCTCCTTGGGCACCTTCTCCTTGAACTTGACCAACCCGGCATCAATCTCCTTGACGATGGCCTGGTACGCCTGCGGCCGCTTCCAGAGAACCTGACTATGGCACTCGACGAGATCGCGGCTGATGGCGTCGACCTCGAGGTGCCCGTCCTGGCTGACGTACCCCTCCTCGTCCTCAATCTCGTTGCGCATGCTGACGGCGTGCTCCAGCTTGCGCAGCCAGTCGCGCGCGTCTCGCTGCTTCTGGTCCGTCGTCGACGACAGGTCGTGCGAGAGGATGATGATGGGGAGGAGCATCGGGTGGCCGGCCTGCTGGGCGCAAAAGGTGAGGTGCTGGATGGCGGCGACAATGTCGGAGCTTGGGGTGCCCTTGACGTAGCCCGACGTGATGCCGCTGCTGAAGCAGTGGGAGAGCATGAGCTCCCACCCGCGCGTCTTGCCCTTCTTCCGGACGTCGGACTTGCGGAAAATGATTTCTGGATAGCGGCATTAGTTGATTGGTGTTACTCCCTCGACTCAATGGGGAAAGGACAACACCAACGCAAAGTGGGATCCTCATCGTCCTGGTCATAGGCGCACCAGAAAAAGGGGCCGACGACGCTGGTACCCTCGATGGCTCTGAAGGGCAGTCGCATAGCCCGGACCATGGATTGGTATGCATCCGCAGTGAAGGAGATGGTGTGAGGCGTAAATGTGTCCTTGTGCTTGGCATTTTTTTGAAGCCTGGGATGGGTCAGTTTGAAGCTCTAATGTGAGCAAGATGGATGGATGGGGAATTGCGGACACCAATCGAATGCCATTGAGCAGTTTGACGCCCTCCTTCAGCTTCGGTGGCTCAAAAGCGCCCTGTCAGATTTACAGTGTTAGTAATAAACAGCTCTCACGAAGCTCAATCTCACTGAGCGTGAGCAACAATTACACGGTTTCCGTCCATACCCGGCGATGCAAGAAGTTATCAAACTCATCCATGGTCAAGGGATGCTCCTCGCACGAATTGTAAAAAGGGTCCTATCAATTGAGTTAGTCTACGACCATGAATGTCACAGCTGTGCCCGAGGCCCCCCATCCTGTTGTTTTCCTCGTTGGATGGGCGCATGATTGGCAACTCACCGAGTAGTTGAGAATCTCGACATAGTGCGTTGCCTCCGAGACTTGGCGGCACTTGCTGACATGTTCGCGGAACATGTAGTCGTCCATCTTGAACCAGTTGAACCAGTTGAACCAGTTGAGCCGTTACCCAGCCACGCTTCAGTGCAATTATTCCACGGGATGAGGGGGGGAAAGACAAATCAACAGCAAGGTACTCTCAGAAAGCGAAAAGGGAAATAAAATAAAAAGAGGTCTGGAGGCTCCTGCAGGTTGAGTTCATGGCTCCAGACCGGGCTCCTTTCATAAGCCGCGCCCAGCCCCGTGACTTTGCACCATGTCTGCTGCAAGAGAGCAGCAGCGGTGGTGGTCTTTTTCGGGGCCAGGTCCAGTCCGGCCCATGCAACAATCTGCACTCCAAAGTAACCCGCTTTGTAATTGGTCAAGTTTACAGCATCCGTACGGATACCACAACCTCGAATCCCCCGGTGAAATCGCTCACTGGATACACTCACCTTGCCATAGCTTGATAGCGCATGGTAACAAGGGCCAAAGGTGAGATTTCGGTGATTTGGGCGGGTTTCCTCATATCGCCTACCAAAGCTTGAAGCCTCTAGGCCCTCTCTGAACATCAGAATCAGGACTGGGCTAGTACTAAGGTCCCCTGAGCGATGGAGCCGACCCGACGACACTTTCGTCCCGCGGCCCCTGCCCCAATCCCCGCACCTCCACTCTGTCACCGCCAGAACGAACCGCTGTTTCTCTCTGCATTAACAGGCCCGGATAAGGGGCCCATTGGAGCTTGTTTGGACGCTTAGCTCACCCAAAGCGTGGGGGGAGGTGGGCGACTTCATAGAGCTGCCACGCTGCAAAGTACGTCCTCAAGATCGCCAATTCTTACCCACACGCCCAACTGAACCAAACATTGATAACTGCAGCATCACGCACATTCAACGGGAATGCGGAAACGCAGATCAGTATGCACGATGCTGCAGCAAAAGCTTCCGCTTACCCAAAAGGCATCGCGAATGTCGAGGTTTGTAGACCGGAAATCTTATGCACTTTTGCACATTTCTGGCCAATCTCCACCTCGCCGCCCTGGATATCTCCGTCTAGGCCCATCTCATTTGCCAAGGATTGCGACCGGCGGCCTCCATGGGTAGTACCGCGACACCTTAGAAATCGAAAGCTCTGCCGCCAGGCCAATTGGAATATAATCGTTGTTAGGTATTGATGTAACCAAGTGATACGGTGACAAGTCTGCTCTTCTTGCGCTTTGCCATCTTTCCAGGACCGTTCGAGCCTTCAACCCAATGCCCCCCCCCCCCCTTTCGTTGCTGTCCTTACCTTTTTTGTTTTCCAAACCGTCGACCGGGCGCCCAAAGCACTGCAGACATCCCTATCGAGACTCTGGCTTCTTCTACCAGGTATCATATACTATTCAAACACTGCTCGTAGACCGAGGCCCACAAGTCCACCTTTGCTGGCAGCTCAACTCGTACTCAGGCGAGACATTAGAAGTCGGTAAAAAGATGGCCATATCTGGAGCATAGCGTTAGCAAAGGTCACATCTCACAAGCTCGAAAAGAGAACTCACTCGTCGTGTCCGGCTGAACCGTATCGTTCGGGATCCTCGGGGTATCTGTCAAACTGGCTGGCATCACCAGCGCCTGCCTTGACCGGGGGAGTGTACGGCGCATCAATGTCCTTGCGAGCCAGCCTGTCCCATGTGACCTCGGTGAACCACGGGTGGTTCTTGACATCGTTTGGACCAGCGTACAGGTTACCCAATCGCTTGGTGAGATCCGCTGTGATCAGCTTCTCCAACAGATCCTGCGCATCCGGGTTGATATAGGCAGGGTATTTCACCTTGCCCTTGAGGATATTTTCGTAAATCTTCATTGGCGACCCGCTGTCCCAGAACGGTGTGTATCCGCACAGCATCTCGTATATCAAGATTCCCAGAGACCACCTAAGACCGGGGGGTTAGCAATTGTGAAAGAACTGCAACTTTTTGTGAAAAGGCCACCTTACCAATCTACAGATTTGTTGTAGCCCTTGTTCGAGACTACCTCGGGGGCCAGATAGTCTGGAGTACCACAAAGCGTCCATGTCTTGTCCGGCACTCGCTTGGCGAAACCAAAATCTGTTATCTTAAGGTGTCCATGCCGGTCGAGCAGCAGGTTCTCTGGCTTGAGATCTCTGTAGATGATGTTCCTCGAGTGCATATACTCGAGCGCTAACGTGACTTCGGCGGCGTAGAATTTCGCGACAGGGTTAGGAAAGCGCTGTGGAAAGGAATCAGCTGGGTTAGCTCGGGCCAGCAGGAATCAAAATCAATTAAGATTGCAACTTACCCCGGACTTTCTCAGCAGCGAAAACAGCTCACCACCTTCAACAAAGTCCATCACCATGTACAAGTTTTTCGAGTCCTGGAATGTGCCCCATAGCGTGATTAGGAACGGGTGTTTGACCTCGCCCAACATCTTCCTCTCGTCATTGGTGTGTTCGACCTGCTTCATCTTGACGACCTGCGCCTTCTTCAGCACCTTGACGGCATAGAAGCGCTGGTTGTGCTTGGACTGCACCAGGTGCACTCTTCCGAAACTACCAGTTCCCAACGTTCGCAAGATGTCAAAGTCGGTCAACGTATATTTCCCCTTGGTCTGACGGACCTGCTGGTCCGAGACCTGTTGTGGCATGCCGTGCTGCTGCTGCTGCTGTTGTTGCTGCTGCTGATGGCTCTGCTGTTGCTGCTGCTGCTGATGTTGTGGCGGCTGGGGCGGGTGTAGCATCGACTGAGCTTGCTGCTGTTGAAGTCGCGCGGGATCGCTTCCGGGGCTCGGGTTCGGTTGGGAGGGTTGGGTCGGCTGGGCTAGGTAATTGTTGTTGGAGGTATGTCCGTTGTTCGAGCCGTCATGCTGAGTCGGATTGATGAGGTTGTTGATGCTTGGGAGGTTCTGTTGCGATCCACCTTGTTGATTGTAGTGCGGCTGGTGAGAGCCCGACTGGTTGGGCGGGTGGACAGTGACAGGATACATCTGCTGCTGCTTGGCCCCGTCGGAAGACGAGGTCAAATCCAAATCTTCCTGCTGCTTCAGTGCAGGCAGGGAAGGCGGCTGGGAGTTTGAGGAGAGAGACGATAAGGTAGTCGAGATGGAACTGTCGAAAGGCTTGGAGGAGGTAGGCGTTACCGGGCTGGTGGGTAGACTAGAGCCTTGAGAGTCTTGATTACCCTCCCTCGTCCGCTTTTTCTTGAGAAACCCGAGGGTAGGCATATGAAAGTCGGGGAAAGGACGAAGGGCTGCGTGCCCCGTAAGGAAATGGCGTAGAAGCGCAGGTCAAGGGCCCACGACGTTTGCAGTTGGATGATGGGGGAGGAACGGCCGCAAAGTGATTCGTCGCTCCAAGGGACAGCCCGGTTGCGCTGGTCGTGTCCTTTTTTGGGGGTGTGAGGTGAGCAGTGAATTGGCCGAAAGAGGAGCGCGGGGAAAGCTGTGCTTTTGCTTCTGTCCTGCTAAGGTACGCTTTCAAGTACAAGTGGAAAAGCTGCGCCTATTGTCGTTAGGAACAATGGGGCCAGGTTTGGCGCATACTTTTCGATCAAGGGGGAAAAGGTAAACCGGGATGGAAGGGAAGAGCGGGAAAGCTCTAACAGCATTCGATTCAAGGGGAAGAAACGTACAATTCTGAGAGTCCTTGAAAGTCAGGTACTACGAGCAGGGAGCAAGCACGCAGGTAAAGCAAACCCGTCCCAATTCAGTTGACCACGGAATGGCAATCGTAATTGGTATTTGGCCGACTTAAAAGCGAGAAAATCGGGAGCTTTCTATTTTCTTGGGAGGCTGCACCCAAAAAGTAGTGTGTAAGTTTACGCCGCAGATGGGAAGCTTAACCAATGAAGCAACCGAGTGCAGGGTCAAAGGGCGGGACAAGGCGGCACAGGTCCAGGGATAGAGGTTGTGAGAGAAGTGAGTGTAGTGTCGTGTAGTGTAGCCACAACAACAAAGGAGGAATCAAAGAGGGCGGATTTGAGGAGGAATTGTTGGAGATAGCTGGAATGGAGGGGGAAGGGCGGGGAGACGAACAGATGGATGATTCAAGCTGGCACACTGCTTCTTCTTCCAGGGGTCTTGTTGCGTCGTAACTTGTGGAAAGGTGACAAGACTCAAGACTCAAGAGGCAAGGCAAGGTGTAAGAAGGCAGGGCCTGGCAATGTGGGATGTATCCGGCCTGGTCTGATGTGGGATCTGGTCTTGCTTGGTCTTGGTGCGAGCAGGTGCTGGTCAGGTCGTTCGTTGTTGCTTTTTCCCTGGTCGGAAGTGACAGATGAATGGGCTCGAATGATAGCGGCGGCGGCTGCGTCTGCGTCCGCGTCTGAGGGTTTCGGGGACAAGGGCCCGCTGGATGAGTGAGCAAGGTGCGGGATCTCCTGCTTCGTCTGGGCGAATGGGTGAGCGGAGCAAGTGGTGACTGAGTCGTTGCGCGCACCGATAAATGGAGACAAGATGGGACCCAAAAGATTAAACGACGGCTCGTAGTGATCAATTGGGTTGTATTGGGGTCACCAAGAAGCTCGATTGAATGATGGTGTTTTTGGGCGTTTCGAGGGAAGCTAGGATTGAGGGATGAGGGAACCACAGGGGCAGAGGATAAGGTGGGTAGAGGTAGAGAGATAGGGGGACAAGGAAGGGAAGAGAAGAGAAAGAGAGAAAGAAGGAGGAGAAGGGCAGCCAGTGGAAGGTGAGGTCGATGATGATGTAGTAGCAAAAGGGTTAATTGGGAAGAGCAAAGGGCTACTGCAAGCTGCTGCGTACGGATGCCGGAGGGGGAGTGAGTAAGGCAAGGTAAGGTAGGTATGCTACCTACATCCTACGAATACATAAGTGGGAAGGTAAGGTAAGGTTGAGCTTCTGCTGGCGGCGGCCGTGAAGGTGGACGTGAAAGTACCTACACATACGCAGTAAGTGAGCGGAGGCGGAAGTGGTTCAGTCTGGTTGACGCCCGCGTTTAGACGGGAACGGCGTGGGCAGGGAAGAGCATCGTAATCATTGGCAGGCCGAGTACGGCACCGTCCAATCGGTATCGAGATGGCACAGCCGAGGGCAGCACTCTACGAGCCCAGAGAGGGTCGAGAACAAGCTGGAAAGGACGGCCGATCCTGTTCCCAGTTCAGTCCTTACCCCATAGCCAGAGTGTCATAGGTACATTGTGCAAAAGGCCTGGCTGGGTTACAATAGGAAGGGAAGAGAGACACTGAGAGAGACAAGCGGGAGGCAGCGTGCATGCATAAGAGCTGATCTTGGACTCGGTTGAACGCGGGGCATCCAACATGGCATGTGTGTACGTCTAGCTATCTGTCTGGTCTGTCTGAGCTGTCCTTGGTTTCTCCATCTCTGTACCCGTATATCCGAGGATTGTTCACGTCAGTTTCAACTGGCCAAGAGAGATAGAAAGAGAGATAGAGAGAGAACAGTTGAAAGTCGTCGACTGGTACATGCTGTTCTTGCCCTGATGCCACGAACAAGGTACAAAGTGCAAATGGTGAGTCTCGCCTCTCCCCCACCAAGATCGAGCAAGGCGCACCGCAGCAATCGAGCAACAAGCCCAGTAGAGGTGGGGTAGGGGCAGGCCGAGTAACCCAACCTGAATCTCGACGGGGTCGTAGTGGCAGCAAACAGAGACAAGCTGCCGGGGCTGGCCAGCACGCTGGACATTGGACCGACATTGAGACTGGATTCCAACCTGAATCGAGCGAGCAACTCTACCCAGCAACACCGGATACCTGACCTCTCTCTCTCACCAATCTCTGTGCTTTGGACGAGTGCGGAAGTCTACCTAAGTGCCAGTGCCCGTCGGGTACCTATCTGATGTATGCCACAGGGTGCTGTACATACATATATTACCTAAGCTGAGGTTCCTACCTCAGATGCTGCAGTAAAGGTAGGTACCTCTCGGGAGGTACATGTCAAAGGAAGGCGGGGTGATATTCTGCCATGGAGCTCTTGCCTTCAGTTTGGTGTCATTTACCCCCATCCGGCCAGAGCAGCTGCCAGGTAAGGTATGTAGCTAGAGCGAATGACCCCTCACTCGAGGCGAATTGAAGGACCAGTGACGTGCCGTTGCCGACGACCTCACCTGAAATAGTGGGAAAGGGTCAGACGCAAGGTACCTTCCATTTTACCTTACCTTGGCCAGCCGCCAATCCAGGCACACCTGCCTCTACTACCATCGTACTGCCCCAATTGCTGTCAAACTGCGAGCCTCGACGGATTGACATTTGATTCCAATTCGTCTCCACCTCTCAAGTTCCCATCATCTTCACCAACTACCTCCCAATCCTTCCGCACTCGCCATCGATCGATCCCAAAGAACCACCCCCACGTCCACCACTAATCACATCCGCATTCCTCTCAGGCCCTCAACTCCAATCCCGCGATTCGCGCCAAACTGACACACGTAACAAGCCGACTGCTCACCGCTACCGTCACTCAACCTCTCAAACAAATCCCCCCCTTCCCAGGCACCTGTCTTGTCCAAACCTTAACCAACTTGAACCCCCCCGTCCAATGACTCCAAATATCACACAGACTCTCTTTCCTGTCCATATCAAGTAAAGCCTGGCCGCTTACATACCACCTCAATCACCATTCAGGAAGTTTATAACTCCTTATCCCGCCCAAAGTCGGCATGCGCAACATTTGAATCTGGGACTCGGCGGATCTAGATCTAGAACTCATTAGCCCCTCCATCTACATGTTTTGCTTTCCTTGTCTCGTCTCCCTGCCTAATCACCACTACCACCACAGTACCTCAAATCAACTGAAACAAAATTGAGGAACGCTCGCGCCTCGCTGGGGCGGGAGGCAGGAACTTGTTCATATAAGTATAGGTATGAGCTAGAGCGGTTCTGTCTCTCTCGTACGGTTCCAACTTTCCATCCGAGCCCGGGCCTATCACTCAATTCCCCTTCCCGGATCCCGGGTCAACAACGCCCATTCCAATGGGAAACCCCTCCAACCACGGATACCTTTCGCCGGGAACGGCCGCGAAAGCTGGAGGCAGATCAAACACGCGCCACTCAACTCTGTCATCCTCACTACCTACTTCACTGATGCCAAAGTATCAAATTCCGAGCAGCTTCGTCCCCACGTCTGCGAGACCCTTGCATACAAATACACACAGTCTGCTCTTGGCCGTATCTCACACACGGTCACAGGTGTTCCTTGACGTACGGTCAAATATACCGTTCAACCCGATGTATCGGTCACTTCCGAAGCAGGTCTCGAGCAATTATCCTCGGATGCAACTCCAGAGAAATTGATAACCAGCAAATCCCCCAACACCACCACCCACTTTTTCGCTACCTTAACTTACACCTCTGAGGTAATCCTCCGGATGAAGCACTACAGTCTGACATATTGGCGCCATCATGACATGTCCCCCCACCCCCACCTTACACTATATCTCCAAGCTCGGTAGAATTCCGACCTTGTCGTCTGGACTTTAGATAAATCTTTAGGCTCTTCGGCGACCGGGTCAAGTGAAAACTTCCCGCAGCTTTTGCCAAATTACATCTAGCTTGGTTTCTGGCAATAAGTAATCGCCCATGCATAAGTACATACCGCCAATAATTCCAATGGTAAAGACTCCGGTCGGAATAATTAATAGTCATTCATTCCTCAGGCCGCACATGTGAACTACCATCAACTGGCCAACCGTCATACAATACAATTGAATTCATCTCAGACTGAGTTATTCGTAAAGCGAGAAGCATGATTTGGGATAGAAAAACGAGAGACAGAGAGAGAAAATAGTAACCATGGAAAGGTTGGTTGCTTTCCCCCTCCTCCACCGCCTTCAACCTCCCCCATCATGCAAAAGTCATGACTTTGTGTGTGTTGCGGTGTTGGTATGTACGTTATCAGTCATCTTTTCCCGATCAGATCAATAGCTGCTTTGCCCCCCCTTTTTGTCATTCTCTCCCTCAAAATAATAAAAGATTTCATCCATCCCGACGGGCTGTTCCCCCCTCTGATATTTTTTCCCCCACCATCAACAACACTTGTTTAGAAACGATGTCTCTTGTCGTTCTTTGCTCTCCAGGCAGTGTAACCGACGTAGCCGCCGCCGAGGACGCCAAAGAAGAGGAAGACCTTGAAGAAGGTCCACGTCCAGCTGCCGCCGCTGCCGCTGTCCTTCTTGATCGAGGAAGATCCCTTCTTGCCCTTGCCGCTGCCGGGGGTCGTCTTACTGGTCCCCTTGCCGGTCTGCGTCGTGTAGAGGTTCTTGGCCTGCACCGAGATGATGTCGTGGTTGTCGCTGAGCTCGCCCGTCTCGGCGCTGAAGCCGAGGTAGGCGATCTGGGGAATCGCGGGGGGCTCGTTGGTCTCGAAGCAGAGGGTCCAGTCGCCTTCGGTCTTGTACTGCAGCTCCAGCTTGAGGAGCTTGTCCTGGAAGTATGTGACCTTGGCCTTGGTGGGCACACTGGCGTGGCGAATGCCGCGCGCGGAGCAGCCGGCGAGCTCCGTGTTCTTGCCGTCGTTGTCCTTGTCGTAGGAGGTCTTGCCGTCGCCGAACATGGCCATGACGTAGGGGAAGACGGTGCCGGGGCGGTTGTTCTTGTATGTGTCGAAGAAGATGCCGAGGCCGTCAAAGTTGTCAGGGCTGCCAAAGACGGGTCCCGCCTGACCGCGGTTCTTGGTGATCCACATGGCGAAGCCGTCGCCGTAGAGCTGGTTCTTGCCGTGAATCTTGAACTCGACCTCAATCTCCCAGTTGGTCGCTGTCAGAGGCACTCTCGAGAAGAGCCAGCCGGTCTGCGACGGGCGGTCGGATGTCAATCGGATGTAGCTGCAATCGTGTTCCTATGCCTTAGCCTTCGGTTTCTTTCCCCTCTTTTCTTTCTGCCACAAAGAAACATATCTCCAAGCCGATTCGATAGGGAAAGAGTAGGTGTAAAACGTACGAGTCCGTCCTGATGATTGTGTCTCCGCCAAAGTCGTACCACCGACTTGCCATATCGGAGTCGAGGTAGGGCTATCGCGAATAGTCTCAGTAAAGTGCATTCAGGGGTTATGGTGGCGCATGGAAAGCGCGGGAGTCGCGAACCTGGCTTAGGGAGTGCGTTCGGAGCTAAGCAGAGATACCGAGAGAAAGTCAGCTTCATCGTTCTGTCTACAACATGCGCGCACACTCGTGTTGCAGCTGAAGGGAGACAAGATGTTGGAACGAACCGCAATGCTCTTGACTTCTCCATCATCCGCCTTTGCGGTGCCCAAGGCGATTGCGGCCAGCCACAGGGCCGAAAGGGACTGCTTGAACCACATGGCTGAGGTTGCTTAAAGCTCGAAACGAAGAGAGGAAACCCAAAAGAGAAAAGGAATTAGACGGTGATGCGCGTCGCGAACGAAGGAGGAGAGAGGGCCGCCGGGTGGTGCAAAATGGATAGAGCCGCAATGTCCAGCGACGGAGAGGGCGTCGTCGTCGTCGTTTCGGCAAAACGTGTCGAAGGGGGTTGTGGACGTCGTGGTGGTGGCCCGGTGGGTTTTGCTGGCTTGCTCGTGTGTCCCCTTCTCAGGCCGTTAGCTGTCCTCTTTTTTTGGCTGATGGATCCTAATTCCTGGGGTCAGCACGTTTTGGAGCTCCTACCCCTGCTGTACGCTAGAGCCTAGGTGTGCTTCAGGCCAGGCACCCTGCCATTCACCAACTACAGCGCACCTCCGACCGCTATTGGGTGGGCCCTGGGCTTCCGCTTTTCTCACTGAGGTGCGTCACTTCCAGAGGAAGGCCAGAACATCGAAACCCTGCCTCAGGCTTTTACGCTTGCGCCACAGCAGCCTTGTAGCACCAGCCACTTCAACTTTTTTTCTCCCAGAGTCGGCTTCAATGCGAAGCTAGCCAGCCATTTGGGATCAGTTTCGGCGCATCAATCGCCAGTCAAGAACGTCACTATTCTAGTCAATCCAGTGCAATTTTCTCCCTTTCCCTAATCCAACTCATACCCAGTCATACCGAAAGACTTGAGAAAATCAGACGAAAAAATGGAGTCCACAAGTGTCAAGAATGCCGTCATGAAGCAGGTCCTCCAGGAGGCAAACCTGGCCAACGCCCGCGTCCTCATTGAGGTAAGTCACCCAGCCTTCCCGAAAGCCCTCTACGAGAGACCAGGGAGCTAAATACGCAATTGCAAATAGAAACTCCAAGAGAACTGCTTTGAGAAGTGTGTGCCCAAGCCCGGCAGCTCCCTGTCCAGCGGCGAGACGACCTGCATGACCTCGTGCATGGAGAAGTACATGTCGGCGTGGAACCAGGTCAACCAAGCCTACATTGCACGGATAAAGCAGGAGTCCAGTAACCCCAGCCTTTAAATCGACTCAGCCATGATGAGGAAACTACACTAGAGAATGTGTTCGTGTACGATTACTGTACAACAATACTGAAAAGGGGGCTTTGTAAAGTCCAATGAAGGCATTCAGGTCAGGGAAGAGATTTCTGGAATAGGGAAAGCTTCCGATGGCGGAGTGATGCAGCATACTGCGTCAGGGAATCGGACATCAACGAAATGTACACAAGATTCGCATCAAAGAGCATAACGAATGAAAGGGGGATACGCCTAGACATGCTGCTACGCCGAAAGAAGAACGTAGATGCATATAGAGAAACGAGCCGTTGTATGCTTCTCAGGGTATCTTGTAGAGGTAGAAATGTTTACTCCGCCAGGCCCTTCTTCTTCGCCTCCTCCGCCTCGCGCTTTCTCGCCAGGTACCGCTCCTTGGCACTCGAGATCTCCCCCTCCGTCTTCCTCGTCTTGGTAACCCGCTCGACCTTTTCGCGCTCCGCGTCCTCCTCCTCGCGGGACCTTTTAAGGACAGCCTCCAACTGCGCCTCGAGCATCCTCGTCTGCCGCTCCCGCATCGCGCCTTTGCCGCCGGAGCCGACGAAACCTGTGCCGGCGCTGCGCTCCGGCCTGCTCTCCCTCGGCCGCGCAGCCTCCTCCCTGACCTGCGCTTCCTTCTTGGCCCCGACGTTGAGACCGCCCCTGAGCAGCTGTCGCTTGTCCACCACCTGCCCGTCTTCGTTGACGGCAACGGCGCCGCCTCTCTGGTTGATCTCCCGCGCCACATCGGCCTCAGACTTCTCTTTCGATGTGTCGTCTTCTTCTTGTACCGCCGGACCGGCCTTGGCCTTGTCCTCGGCCGCTCTCACAACCTCGGCATGCCTCTCTTCGCCCTTGTTCAAGAGATTCTTGTAAAAAGCGCTCATGCCGCCCGTCTTGTTCTTCTTGGCCTCCTCCTCCTCCCGCCTCCTCTCCTCCTCTTCGATCCGCCGGTTCTCCTCCTGCTGCTTCTTATACGCCTCCGTGACAAACTTTTCCTTGTCCGCATACTCTTCGCCCTCAGCCTCCCGCTCCCTCGCAATCTTCTTCTCCTCCGCAATCAGCGCATCCCGTTTCCGCACGTCGGCCGCCGCGAGCAGGCTCTTCATGTACTTGGGCTTCCTCTCCACGTCTTCCTTGGTCGTCTTCTTCTGCGGCTTAAACGATTCGTACACGCCATCGTAGTCGTACACGCTCGGGTCGAGCTCCTCCGCCGCCTCGGCGTGCTTCTTGGACGTGAGCGAGCCCGAGAGGTCGCCAAACATGGCGCTCTCCTGCTTCTTGGTTCTGCTCGCGGGCGGTTGTGTCGGCAGGGCATTCTTGCTCTTGAGCTTGCTCTTCCTCCCTCCGCTGTCTTGTCTACCGGAAGAGGAGTCGACTTCAAGACCGCCTAGCTCGTCTAACGACTCGATCTTGGTTCCTGAGTTGGTTGCATCGTTGTCGGAGTCGTCGTCGCCGCCGCCAAACGCTGTGGCGCCGAATGGCTTCCGTTTTCCAGGTGCAGGTTTGGATGCGCCGGGCTTCTTGCCTAAGTTAAGGCCGAACGATAAGCCTGGTTTGCTCATTGTGTAATGTGGTGATATTGGGTTGAAGAATAAAGCCAAGGCGAAAGGTGCGTCGCGCAGTTCAGGCAGATTGTGCACGGTCCACCGGCACATCCACTAATGCATCCGACTGCTGTACCCCGGCTTCCTGCCGAAGCCGCAGTGGGGCCGGCTTCGTCGGGGAGCTTATATCAATCAGTTAACGACACGGCCAAGGTCGGCTTCAGCATCGTTATATCATCCTGTTCGAAATCTGATCACCGAATGCGGAACGTTCATTGCAATACACATGACATGTTTGACTATTACTTTGATTTCGTATGGGGAATCTATGGAACGTAATTCTATCTCATAAACAGGTGCTGGGTCTCGCACCGCTATTAAACCATTCTATTTACCCCTGCCAATTTGGTGCGTTTGGTTACGACTACGTCCCAAAGCTCCAGGCGTGGGAAGATGAAGCCAAAACTCCTAACGATGCGTTCTCCCCAGCTCTTGGTAGAGACTCCAAATGTCGTGCAACGTGGTGATACTCAAAAGCAACAAAGGGAAAAAGAGAATTCACAGCCGGACTCGTCCTTCGCTACTCCCGCCACCGCCAAACCATCGTCGAATGTCAGACTCGACCCCGCCACCGTTACCACTGCCGCTACCGCTGCCTGGCTCGTCATCATCGCCACCCATCCACTTGGGTTTCTTGATGTCCTGGAACCATTGTGGGGGCTCAAAGGTGTCCATCGTGTTCTTCATCCGATGGCCCAGAGACTCGAAAAAGTTCTGATCCTCCTCTGGCTCATCACGGTACGGCCTGTTTCGGGACGATTGGCCCGATTGACGGTTAGTAGTGGCCCGCACAGGAGACCTTGCTGGAGAGGAGGCGAGGCCGTTGCGTCCGCCAGGAATCGTCAGGACAGGAGCGGATCTCCCGCCCGGCTCCAGCCTAGCGAAAGCCTCTTCACGGCGACGCAAGGCAGAGTTGCCGCCCAGCTCGCGCTCAATGAGATCGCGACCTTCCCTCCATGACCCTGTGCCAAAGACTCGTCCATCGCCGTTCTCGTCATCATCATCGATGAATTCGCCGCCGAAGCCAAACATGCGCTTGACCTTCCCGTACAAGCCAAATAGAGTGGCCGCCACTGGGAGCAGTACAAAAACGGGGAAAAGGTAGTCTGCCCAGCGGCCCAATGGGGTAAAGTTGACCAGCGTCCCGAGGAAGCCATAGAATCGAGTCTTCTTGTAAATTTCGCCAGATAGGAAGGTCATAAAGTTGTATGACAGAGGAACACTGAGCTTCGCAACTTGTCCGGAATACCAGAATGCTGATTCATAAGCCGTATTGCGCTTCACGAGCGCACGCCCGCGCCAAGTCTTCACCTCCGTCATGGTGATAAACGTAGCCGCACACATGTAGAGTAGCCAGAGAACCGAGATAAGTTGTCCAGCGAAACCAACTTGGCCCTTCTCTCCGACCCAGTGATGGACAACGGTTAGACGGATGACGGACAGCTGAGGGAACGCGGCCTTGACCAGCTCCGACCAGATGATGAGAACCGAAGCAGCTGCCAGAAACACGCCCAAGGCGATGCAGGCATAAGGCTCAAAATGGTAGTAGTAAATATATCTGGAGTACGGCGTGTGGACGGTGAATCGATCCCAGAACCCAGCGTGTGGTGAAGGGGCGGCAAACGTCAGCTTCTTGGAGGCGGCGGAGTCGAGAATTGCTTGCGTGTCAGAGGCATCCTTCAACAAATCGTTCCACTCGTTCACGTAACGGGACCGTGTGTGGCGGGCTCGCATCAGCTTCCTAGACAAGTCCGCCATGAACTTCTCCGTGATAACGGTTGGCAGGGCGCGCGTGTCGCCAACAACGGTGCGAGGCTGGGATTCGGGCATATTGGCGCTTTCAACGAGCTCGTCGATCCACTCGCTAAATTTGACTGCGCTGCCAGTCTTCCGACGACCGAGCTCCGATACTTGTAATTCGACATCCTCCAGGTTCAGCAGGGAATCCTCCATCTTTTCGTATAATTTCGGTGCACGAATCTGTAGTCGACGCAGTCTGCCGCTAATAGATGCGTACCGAAGTAGTCGCCGGGGCACAGAGACCAAGCCGTGTCCCATGAGGTATATCGCGAAAACTAAGCCGTAGAAATATGCGAGTGCCATGAAGGAGGCTTTGAACTCGAAAGCGCCGACGCCGTATCTGGCGAAAAGGTACGTGAGGCCGATGGCAGCAGATCCGAATACCATCGCATGGTATTGCGCATTTTGACGGAGTGAGTACTTGAGACAGTCTTGCGGTTCGCGGTAGCCGGAGTCGGAGTATTCGCCAAGGATGGGGAGGATGAACCTGTAACAAATGTTTAGCAAAATGGCCAAGGGGAACAACTACGGCGAGCCACGCACCATGTCAAGGCAAAAGTGAGCCAGTAAGTAATCCTCCACGACACCAGCAGCAATCGCTGGGGGAGCCAGATACCGCGCGTGGCCTCATCGTCGGTCCTAGCGCTGGAGGCCAAATCGATCGGAACGAGCAGTACCATGCACGCGGGCAGCCATAATGCGAAGAAGATGGGAACCAGGTAGAATGCGGGAGTTGTTCGCAAGGGTAGGAAATGGCGCAGAATCAGTAGGACGATGACGGAAATGACGAGGAGCGCAAGGAGCGCAAAGATTTCCGATGGCACCGGCGACGAGGCGCTCACGACGTGGAACATTGTGTCGTGGTCGAGACAGCGTCCATGAGGCGCTGCGTTTCCAACTTGTATCGATCTTTCGAAGGTTGTCGTCGCAGATGTTGTATTCCTTCCGTTGTGGGCGGGAAAAAAAAAGAATTACGTTGGGTAGGAAGGCTTCGTAATGCGCGCCGGAAGACGGGGGAACATCTGTAGGCTTCCGGAAGACTCTCCAAGAAAGCGCATGCGCACCCTCTGCGGATAGGAATGTTTTGACACAGGGGATCAGACTACAATCTACGAGGACCAGGTCATGTGCACGGACCCGGGGTGTTGGAAGGTCCGCAAACGAGCGGGTTTACGTCATCTGCACTACACTCGCAGGTGTCCACCTTGTGTTCTTCGCTCCAGTTTAGTTGATGAAGACCTTCCGGGTCCCAGTCGTCGCTCCCGGCAGATCCGCTTTTCCTACTAAAGCAGCCGGTCTAGGCGCGGGATTGTAATTCGGATCAAGGTCCCTTCCCTGCTATCGAAAGGGGAAAGTATTCTTAGAAGCCACGGTTTGAAGATCTCTGTTTTCGTTGGTTTCATTCAATGTGTCTTTCAACATCGAGTGCAAATTTTGAGGTGTTAATGTCTATTCTATAATGCCGGTCTCCCTCTTGGTATTGGGAACTATGATTATGCCGCTCGACAGATTAATCCCAGAAACAATTCGGCGTTGTAAGGTAGTTGATATCTAGGAGACAGGGAACAATCTCAGTGCTACTTCGCTTCCTGGAGGCAAGCTGCTTCAAAGCCAAATTGCTCTGCTACGCCCAAATAATACACCCTGAGAGCAACTTGAACGAGGCATATCAGCATCGAGTTGTGATGATTGCTTTCTTTATCAGTTTCGGCAATCGTTCACAACAGCCAGAGTTAAAATGATACGAGATCCCTTAGTTTCAAGAACACGAACAAGAACCAAAGCTTTGAGAACGGCAAGTTGTCAGATTTCAGCATCAACTTACGCAAGTACGGCCTATACGCATCGTTCTTAGTTCCCCATTTTCAGTCCAACGACCTACTCCAACCTACGTAGGATATCTGGTACATGAGTATGGCTGTATTTAAGACTTGCCAGGGTTTCTCTCTCGTTTACCATCAACCTACCGAGTCAATAGTAAAAGACTAAACGTCTGTTTCCATGTACACCTGCGCGAAGCAGTAAAGGCGCGGTGGAAGGCGGCTTCAAGTATCTCAGCACGCTTAGGTAGGTCACTAAAGACGCTCAAATTACCACAATACTCTCACCCTGTTGGAAGTAACTCAACATACGCAGTCTACGTCTCGTACAGGTGGTAATATCCCCAGTGAGGTTATCGACGGAGGTAGATCAACACTTTTGAGGGACCTTGTCTCGCAGACTTACAAGACAGTCATCGAGTTACCATCCCGTCATCAACCCGCCTGGTCGAAACTCATCGCGAACAGAACAGGTCCTCGATAGACTACAAAAGTCACTACAAACCCCTTGAAGTCAACTCACTTTTGTGCAAACAATCACATTCAAAGCCCTCCAGCAAAAACTGTAAACAACTAAACTTGCATTTGAATTCCAGTAGTTTCCCCCGGTTGCCTCCCTAATCCAGGATATTCACAATATCAATACATGTGTAAGGAGTAAAGTTTTCATGCGCTCGTACTCTCTTACTTCGACAATCCCTTCCGCCTCAGGCGCTCCCTCCTCCGTTGCCGTCTAGACACCAATTCCTTTTTCTGCTCCTTTCGCGGCCCCCGCCGACTCCCAACTGAGGCGTACTGGGAAATTTGTAGTCAAATCCCGATCCCTTATCCCCCCAACCGTCATCCAGATGAAAAAGCCCAAACCCGACCCGTTGTGCCGCCGCCGCCGTCCTACCTTACGGGATGTGATGCTGGAACCAAGAGGGAAACCCCTTCCCCCAATCCCAACTCCAGAACGTAATCACCGCATAAACAGACCGGAGAAGGAAGAAAAAACATTGAAATAGAATGAATCTTTTTTGTCGTGAAGAACGAGCTTTTTACTCCCAGCGACTATGAGCTTTTCCACTGAAAGAATAAGGCAGAGGGATGCAGGGGAGCGACCACTTCCACGCTTCCGAATGTATAGACAAAGTATGCAAAACCAAAAGCCAGCGTCTACAGTAGACCCCCTCGGGAAGCAAGTCACCATGGCCAGCCCGCCCAAAAGAAGTCCAACGTGCGCCATATGACTTCTTTGCCCACGCAAACCCCAGTCAGGAGTCGAAGAGACGTGAAAGCTTATCTGGCGCCCCCAAAGGCAAAGTTGCCAAAGACTCCGCCTCCCCCGCCTGGGGTCATTGGTCCCATGGAGATGCCATTGGTGTTGTGTGCTTGCGCGGCAGGCGTGCTCGCGAGACCGACACTACCGGTATTGGGCGTACTCGGCCCTCCATTGTGCTGACCATTGGGGCCCTGATTTTGCGCCGAATCTTGGTTGCCACCGTTGTTACCGAACGGCAATCTCTCCAACACCAGGAGCTCCGGAATACCCAAGCCCCAGACCTTGCCCACGTGCTCTTCTGGAATCTCCCCATTAAAGATCTTGTCGCGCATCTGGAAAAAGACCTTGCCCGTAAGCAGAGAGTCCGAGCCGGCCTGGTGCGCATTGCCCACGCGCTTGATCTTGAGGGAGTCGGCGATATTCTCGAGGCCAGACTTGTGCTCAAACTTCTGGAGGATATCGGCGCTGCTAGGATCGCTGGGGGTAAGGAGCCCAGAGTTGTGAAGTCGAATGGCGTGCTTCATCAGGTGCTTGACGTCGTAGGCCGACGGGAAATACAGCTTCATGACTTGATCAAAATCCGATTCGTCGTTGGGGAGGTCGTTGCATGTCAGCAGCTTGGTAAGGTAGCCAAAGTCGTAGCCTCCGTGGAAGGAGATCCACTTCACGTTGTCGAAGCATACCAGACCGGATGGGATGAGAAGGGAGGCGAATTCGTGAGGGTCGATGCCGTCTCTCTCGAGAGACGCAAAGTCAATTCCGGCACTCGATAATGATTCGATCGACTTCTCGTTGTACATGTCGTCCTTAACGGAGAACTTGAAGTTGAACTGCCATGCATACGGGAACGGCCCTTGCGATGCTGCTCTCCGTTGAGCAGCACTCAGCTCAATGTCTTGCTGCGAGTTTGGTCTTGCTGGCGGCGTCTCGCCATCCTCGTTGAATAGCGTCAGTCCGATCTGGATGACCTTGAGCATGTCGACGTTGGTGCGCAGACATTGGTAGTGGTAGTCACTCTTTCCTCTGAAAGAGCCCATTGGCCGTGACACGACGCCTGGGAATTCCGTGTCCTGTGATGTGTACTGTCAGCCTCAATCCATCATCTAGAACACCTAGCATATCTGCTAACCATAGCAATGTACGGGTACTTGTCGACGAGCTCCCGTAGTACCGCCATCTCCTCGTGAAGGTTGTGTTTCCACACCTCCCTTATTCTACCCTTGTTCTGCGTCGTCCGCGCCGGCGCCGCGCCATGATCGAGCCCAAAATTATGTTGCTGCTGCCCGTGCTGCTGCTGTTGCTGCAAGCTGGCCGCATGCGCAAAACCCATCCGCGCAGCATGGCTTCCGAGACCGGTGTCGGCGCCGAGGGGGAAGCCACCGTTCAGACCGGGAGTACCGCCGAGGACGTTTCCGTTCGAAGAGAAGGCGTTCATCTGAGCGGCGTTGTTGATGTAGGAAGGGTTTGCTCCTAGAGGGGGTCCATGATTCGGGCCGTGGCCTTGGGCGTGGGAGGGGAACTGTTGGTGGTATGGCGATATGGTATTGGGCCCGCCAGGGAACCTAGGTAGCTGTGGCGGCATAACAGACTATGCCTCTCGAGAGGTTCGTACACTGAAATCGAAAGTTCACCGTGTCGTCGGGCAAGGTCGCGTTGGGTTCTGAGGGGTTGTGGACGGTCCACGGCCCTGCATTTGCGTCTGGAGATGCGAGTGAGGGACGAGGTGGTTGGCGGTACAGAAGCACCTTTGTTCTTCCCCGCTGATGGTCGGATTGGCTCGTTTTGAATGTACGAGAAGGGCGATAATTTCGAGAGGGGATAAGGCGTCGCGTCGAGTGATGCTTGCTGAGTGATGCTGATCGTTGTTCTGGGTTCGTGCGGAGCTAAAGCGCTGGGGAGAACGTCTGGTTATCTCGGATTTGGACAGAATGTGTGGATGAGGCCCGAAGGCTTGCTCTGGTTGACAGACCGTGGAGGACGAGGGGTGGTCTGTGCGAGACTAGAGCCCGCCAGGTACGTACCACGGTACTTTCCGCCGACAACATCTCAAAGATCTCCAATCAGCTTCGCCCCAACTCGACTGACCACCACCAAAGAGTCCATTGTTGTACGGCAAGACGACATTCACACAGCAATTATGCAGCCAACGAGGTAATTGCTCTCCAAAGCGCTCAATTGATATAGTGAGATGGAGAGCAGACTGCTGACGCCCATTTGACACCAGGTTAGCGATGGCGGCCACTCGCGGCCAGAAGCCCAACATCACCGGCTTCGACATGAGAGCCTTCAAGGAGGCGGCCGGCCAGCCCAGATACGACCCTTGGGAGAGAGCGTGAGTGGCACTTGAGCACGAAGCCCCCGACGAACACCGCGACATCCGCTGACAATGGAGACTACAGAGAGTCCTGGAGATACAAGGGCCCCTTCACGCGATTCAACCGGTTCAAGGGATCCTTCCCCGGCCTCGGCATCGCGACCGTCGCCTTTGCGGGCTACTGTGCCTACGAGTACTTTTTCTTGACCGACGACCACCACCACGGCGACGCCCACGGAAAGGACCACCACTAGATTGCCGAATGGATTGGTTGTGGGGGAGACGGAGAAGGGGAACACTCCGCTGTACATGTACCTCTCGAACCGGCAGACCGGCTCGCTGGAAGGATTTAGATGAGGACGAATTTTGTTTTCCGCTTTCAAGATATCGTGTGACTCTCAAGAGTGTTGTGAACAACAGCCTGGCTTTGATGCCGGTGGCTAACTGTGGATATGTCAGAGCGTTGCCCGCTGCCGACTCCAACCGTCAGGTCGATGAGAAGGAGAAAGCCTGACGAACACGCAAAGTCCGATTCTGAAAGGCTCCATTGGTCTCACTGGTAACTGTGGTATTGAACGTGGTTGCTCTTCTTGTCTGTATAGCCGCTTGCCCCTCCAAAGTCGACGGGCAAGCTGAATGGGCGCATGGAAACGGGCTACCACCACTTGCTTTCCCCTATTCTCTGATCAGCAAGCTGTCGCCAATTATCCTGTGGCACGACAGACAGTTCCTACTAGCTATACGCGGGCAACGGCATCACGATTTAGAGCATTGATCATATGATGTTTTGTTGCTGAATCTACACTACGTACACAGGTACTCAGGAAAGCTCGCCATTTGCGAATATCTCTATACGTAATGATCATATGGTATACGAAATAGACTGAACATCGAAACATGACTGAAGCAGACCATATAAAAGGAGTCCAGTCTGACGCTATTGCCAGAAGCGGCCCATCCCCAGAACCACGCAGCGGGCCAAAACGTATTTACGAAAGGAAGAGATGAGCAGGCTACGGACCTTAAAATCTCAACGATCAGCCATGAACACATGCTTGACTTGCATTCTCCTAGTGAATCACGACAAATCGCCACAGAAAAGCCTAGAAAAACAATAGAAACCACCACTCTGCCCTCCCAAGACCACGCCCTCTTGGCACAGACACCCGTTTCCACCCATCATCTCATAATTCTCACCTCCCTCTCTCTTACCCGTCCAAGCTTCCTTGGCCTTCTCCCTCCTCAACGTCAGCCTTCCAATATGAGATTAGGTGCTTGCATTTTTTCGTCTCGACACAACCCTATTACTCCCATAGATTCGATCCGGTCTTGCCCAAACATGTCACTAAGGATGCGTGGATGTCACAACGAGGAAATATTGCAGTAGCCAGACAGATTTCTTTCATTCTCTACCAAATCGTCTGCCAGTGACGAGGTATATGCCCCCATGTCCGCTCTCAAAGATTTCAACAATGCCAGCTCATTGGTATCGGTTTGTCACATCGTGTCCAAAGAAACTCCTAACTCATGAAGAAGAGAATATGAACCCCAGGAAACGCCAGTCATGCCGCGGAGGATAGCTCGCGCGGTTGGGGGTATGCAGATCACACATGACGACACAGTCAGTCAAGTCTAAGCCCGTTGACGACGTCCAACGCACTGTCGACACACGACTCCAGCTCCTCAACACGATGCTTCAATCCACGGTTCTCGTCTTTCAACAGACTGACCGTATCCCACGCGGCCCGCTGGTCCTGCCCGCGGCAGTTCGAACACGACGCCGCGCCTCCCTCCTCTTTCGCAGTGTCGCCTGTAACACCTCTCATAAGTTTCTGGAAGACGCTTGCCTGCTGTGGTGACGGTTTCGATGTCGGCGGCGGCCGTGAGGTTCTCGGAGGGCCGAGCGAATTGGACTTTGATGGGGTTGCTGATGCCTCCGATATACTGCCCTCGAACACGCTGGGTGCGGCGGTGGTAGGACTTCGTGACCTCGAGAAAACGCTGGCGTCCTCGACGCTCTCCTCGTCCGTGTCGAATCCCGCGCTCTTTCTCCACTTTCTCCTGGCCTGGTCCTCTTCGGCGCCGAGATCTTCGGATATTGACGATCCCTCGGAAATCGGACGATTCCTTTCACGCATCGCCCTCTCCTCTTGCCTGGCCTTCTTCTCCGCGTTCAGTTCGGTCATAAGCTGTTGCATCGACTGTTCCTGCTCGGCCACCTTGGTTGCCATGTTTTCAAGTTGGACTTTGAGGTGTTGGATCCGTGTGTCCGCCTCATCGTTTTCTTCGTTTTGAGCGTCCTTTTCGACTCGTAGTTCTATCAAGGCGGCATTTTGTCTTTGATAGGCGGTTTGGAACTTTGTTAACAGGCCAACGGCCGTAGCCTCTAGGTTTTTGAAGGCCGCAGGCGAGAAGGCGTCTCTGTGAGTCGGAGAGGTAGGAGGGAAGAGCGCTTCCTGGATGTTCATAGACAATAACTCTTCATCCTGCTGTGGGCTGACTTGTGTTGGTGTGTTCTTGGAGAAGGGCGAGCTGAAGAAGGCGAACCGTGATGTACTTGGCGAAACTCCTTTGGGTGTTGTCTCCGTTGAACCGGTTTGTCTTCTGCGTAGCCTGTTTGTAGGCGTCCCCTCTATCGTATCGTCGTTCGTCTTGGCTTCCTCTGTATTGTTGGGAGATCCACCTAGCCAGCCGCTCAGTATGCCTCCTCGAGTGGCATCTGAAGGCTTCCTGCTGTCTCCCGTGAGAGGCATATTGACCGACAAGGGGCGGCCAGACCCTCGCTCAAGGGATGGCGAGAAGGTGACTTGTGGGACGGATTTGCTGGTAGAAGGGAAGTTTGGTACTGAATGCTGTCTCTGGTGACCAGAGTGTAGTCGAGGAAAGCTTCGATCGGCTCCAGACGAGCTAATGCGACACGGCTCGGGCTGGACAGGCGGGTTGGTGTTTAAGGCAGCACCGGGGGTAGCGCTTGGGGAAGCAGGATCGTCTTCTGGATCAACGCTCTCAGGCCCATGTGCACGGCGTAGAGTTTGAGTCTTGTCCATTCCAGAGGACTTGGTTGGGCGTGGGAAAGACATCGGGGAGTCGGGTGTGGAGGCGGCGGCGTGACGGCTTAGCATGATAAGTTAATGTTTCGTGTGGGACGGGCAATATGTGTCTCCCAGCTTGAGTCTAGCTGTACGGCCGGGGGTATCGCGGGCTTGGGTTGGCAGCCAGACCAAGAACGTAAATGGATCGACTCGGGCCACAAGCAACGGAAGGGGAGGGGCGGACGTCGCGAGCTAGGAGCAACCTAGAGTCAAGACGGACTTTTTCGAGGGAAGAGCGTTGGAACTTTAGGGTGGTCGGCTGGTGGTGGTCGCCCGCTCGGTAGGGATGGATCGAGCTGGGACAAAGGGGAGTGCGAGTCTGCGAGACTTTTTGGCGTGATGAGATGCCAGGTCCCCCTGCAAGCGAGAATGAAGAGCGTCGGTCGGACTAGGGAAAGTTGACAGGCGACGGACGGTCAAGCACAACTCGCATGAACCTCTTGTTGGAATCGATGAAGACGGCCCTTGGGTGCCCGGTCCTTGCAGACTTGCAGTATAGTGAGGTCGCACAGGGATGGTCGCACAGAAAGTAAAGGTGCGCAACCAGCCGCAGATCGTGAACAAAGTGACGAGAGCTTCCGGCTTGGAAGGCGTCGGCGGCGCGGGATGCTGTAAGCCGTCGAAGCTGTCAAAGTCGCAGGTGAGTACACGACTGCGCTTGTGGCTGAGAGGCTAGTCGCGATTATCCCGATCCAAGGCTTTATAATACCTATTGATATTCGGACTGCTTCCTCCAATGTTGTGACTATGCAAAAGTGTCGGGGTCACTCTGTACGAAGTATAGTACAGGCATAAAAAAGCGGAGATATTGGGGTGCCCGGTCCAGCGTTGGATATCGGTCAAAGGAAATGTGATAGTAAGAGTGGATGGACGAGCCTCCGAGTCAGCATGGGCGTACAGATAGGCAAACGTCGTTTCGTTTCGATTTGTGCGTAAGTATCCGTAGTTGCGTAATGTACTCTGGAGGGATGGATATTAGACAGGAAGTATCCGTCAGTGTTGATGCAAGCGTGCGAGGGAGACAAAGAGTGCGGCCCAAGAGTCGTGAAGCTGCATATAGCCGGTACAATGTATCCGTGGTATGTGCAGGTGTCGAAGAAACGGGGAAGACCCCAGGTTTGACGCAGACACAGAGGGAAAAGGCGTGTCTGTTCCCACGAGGCCGGCGCTGCAGGGGGTGTCGACGTTATGACGGCGAGTGACGGAGAAGAAAAAAAAGCAAATAGCCTTGGTTTTCCCCTTTCGATGTGCACAGGACTGAGGAAAGAGAATGGAAGGTTCAGGTCGACAGCCACCAAGACGAAGGAGAGAAAACAAAAAGAACGCCGGGAGGTCCCTGATAAACAAATCATAGGACCCGGGCAGGAGGCGACGACGCGGGCGACGTCAACATCCAGCAATTGGCGGTGGTTGGGCGGTCTCCATCCCGTCTCCAGCAACTTGGCCGTGGAACCCGTCGACCCGATCACCATTTGGGCAGTGAAAAGCGGACCGGCAACGAGGTACAGGCTGGCAGGTCCAGATTCCGTGGCTCTGAACAGTGAAGTGAGGCGGCCCTGCAATCGCCATCCAGTGCGTCGTCACTTGACCATGCCAACGGACAACACTCTCTCCTCGTCGTCTTCCGCCATTTCTCAAAGTGTCCAACGCACCGCCGATTCCCGAACGCTCTTCCCCAATTGATGGTCTTTCCCTCCCTCTTTTTTTTTATGGAGCACGTACCGCACGTCCCCAAGTCCGTGCAATCAAAGGTACCTTTCTCTTGGACCCTGGAAATCGTAGGTATTGCAATTCGACATTAAAAACCACCAGATGATTCCTCACCACTTTGTCGTGACTCTGGCTTGTGCTTTCCAACCGTGCCCATGCCCGTGCCCCGAGAGGCTTGACATCTGAAAGTGCGATGAGATGTAGACAGGCACAAACACATAACTCACTCAAAGTGTACTGCCTAAGGTACTTGTGTATCTACACAATAGAGGCATTCCATTCCCCGCGTAGGAATAGCAATCGGCTGCCTTCATCTACCGGAAGATCGGCGTCTAGAGTCCGTCCTCGCAGATCTTCTACATCAACATGGAATGCAACCCCAAACTAGCGAAACCTCCAATCGTCCCGAGCTCCCGAAATCCAACGTTGGAACAAATCCCAAACATGGTAAATCGCTAATTCTGTAGGGCACACGTCCAACTATGAACACCAATGTTCAAAGGGGGCAAAGCAGGCGACTCAACCTTACTCACATTAAATCCTACTGAGAATAAGGTAGCTTAGAAGGGCGAACGAAAAAACCCCCATCGACGGCTCAAGCCCGCCCTTCCTGCTCCATCCCGCCACGCTCAGGCATGCATATAGAAAAGAAACCACCACATTCCACATCCCAAATCAAAAAGACGCCTCAACCGCCACGGTCCATAACATCACGCGCTTCCCATGCTCCCTTCCTAACCCAGGCAGTACCATCGCAGTCTAAATTTTGCGCCCCTCGTGGAAATTCCTTGTCTCGTCTATATATACAAAGAAAAAGCACATCAAGCGTCGAACACCGTCGGAACATCGTAAAAGGTCAACGAATGAGCCCGAGACTTGCATTAGAAGAGACCTCTCTTTTTTTCCACGCCGCCATTCCCTTGCACCAGGTGGCTGGGCCGCCCCGTAAAAATTCACTCCCCCCAGAGTTGAGGCTAGACCTCCTCTGGAAAAGAGACTGCCGCACATATCTACACTCTCCCTCCCGTACTGAATCAAAAGACAAATCCTCCCTCTCCCTCTCGGCCCCCCGCACGTACCATTCTCCTCCTCAGCCGGACAATGCTTGTACTTTCCAGGTTGGGAAGAGATGCTTTGGCGGGGGGAGGGGGCTGGAACTTTACCAACGAGGTCGAAATGGGCACTGCAAAACTTGATAGGCTACTCATCAATAGGGTGTTGATTCGGTCAACTTCAGCCAGAAAGGCAAACAAAACCCACGGACTGCGATGTAATTCGCTCTTTCGCCGTCAACGACCGTCATGACTTAGGACCTGCTCGGGAAATACTACGTACGCGGAATCGCATTCGCTGTTTGGGTTCCTTCAACCTTGTATAGCAAAGTTCATGGTTAGCTTTATTTCTCTCTCTAGGGGATAGATCTTATCTGAGCGACATCGAAGCCTGTCCATCATCATTGTCATGGCATTGGTTGGTTCACATTCACAATCACAGCCACGATGGTTGGGAACCCAGCTGGCACAACGAGATTGAACAAGATTGGGTTTCAAGTGCCCACGTGGGGCTTTTATTCATGCCGGCCATACAGATACATCTGTACTGTACTGAGTGAACCCAAACCCGGCTCACGAGAAGAGCCTACCAAACCATGCTCAACCCAATAAGTGGTATCCCAAACCAACGAAAAACCCGACCCAGAAAGTACTCCTGCAGCCAACCGCTCAACATGCAGCTCTCCCCTTTTTCCCATAGGACCAATCCTTTCTTTAGTAGAAAGACTCGACCATGGTGTCCTTGAGCTTCGTGTTGACGTTGTCCGGGCCCAGGCCCTCGCCCAGTCTGAATACACTCTCGATAACACTGAGTTCCGTCGCCGTGGTGTCCAAACCGGTCACGGCCATCCAGTCGTTGACAACCATACCCGAACCGACAACGTTGCTACCACGGTTGACACTGCCGGCCACGAGGGGCACCTGCAGCAAACTCGACAGCTCGTCCTGGTCTTGAATTGACGTCTTGGGGTGCACGAGGCCGCCCTGGTTCGTGAGCGACATGTACGAGCCGACGAGCACGTTGTCGGCAATGGTCTGGCGGAACACCTCGACACCGAGGACGTCGGCGATAATCTCCTCCGTCTCGCGCTCCAGATCGGGGTGGATGAGGGCGATGTGGTCGTTGGCAACAATGACGTTGCCGAGGGCGGAAAGACGCTCCTCTATTCTTTGGATGCGGACTTCATCTGGCAAGCTATTCCGGAGATGTTGGAGCTCCTGATCGGACGTTGTGTTTGGGACCAAAAGACCCTTGCGGTTGCTAGAAGCCGAGACCAGTCAGCAAAACTTGAAGCTCACGCGGGTTGTGAGGCCGTATGCCCAAACACACGAACCCTCCCAAAGGATCCATCGCTTGTTGCTTACCCAGCTGTTAACCGGCCGATGATGCGGACACCGGCGATGCTTGCCCTGCAGATGGGAATGACACCCTGCAACTCGGCCTCGAATACACTGTAGAAGTTCTCGCTGGCACCCGGGGCGACGAGGGCGTAAGAGTTGGTGAGAGTTGCAAAGCAACCAATTCTAAAAAGGAGCAGAAAAGTCTCGCGTCAGCACGTCTGGTTGTACGGTAAAGAGCATCGCGGAGGGTGCGGGTTGCTGGAGCAAAGGCGTGCAGCACAATGGCGGGGTCGATCCGGCGGGGTTCTCTTACTCGTTGGAATTCTCGAATTGCGCGCGCACCGCCATGACTGTGGTTGTTTCGGGGGATACTCGATTACTGATTGTTGAGGGGGTTTGAAGGTGATGAGACTTTTACGGCTATAAAGACTCGTAAAAGATGCTTCGTTCGTGAGAAGAGGAAAATAAAAACCCTTGGCGCGGTCGTGTGGAAAAATTGTCGTTCGTCAAGGATCTTGTCGTGAGGGTGGTGTTGATGATGGAATTTTTGCAGTGGCGGAAGTCGCAATTAATAAAAAGCGACAATCGATAGAGAGCAAGGTGGGGCAATTACCTTAGCTGCTCAGGTCGACCACGGGTGCCAGCCCAGCACCAGTTCTTCACCACACTCAATGGGCTCTGCCTTCTCCTTTCTGGGCTTTCAGGTTTGCTTTCCATTGAGGGGAGGGGCGCCGGGCAGTGCGGGGCACACCGAGCGAGCTGTGTGGACCCTGATTCGCCTCAAACCGCCCTGGCTGCACAAAAAGAGTCAATTGTCGCTATATGGCTGATGAGTCACTCCGCATCAGAACCACACTACCTCACATTTCCCCGGTTCCTATTACAAACCAAGCCATAACCTGCCCTTTCAAGGTCCTTTTCCGCCGCGGCTGCATTGCCACTGTGACTCTTCGTCCTAATCCTGCAATCTTGCATTCTAGAGCCGAGATAGTCTCTGCATAGGCTGACAGAGCCAGCCATTGGACAGTTCATTTCCTGCCGCAGCAATATGCAACTGATGAATAGCATTTGTATCATCCCTCACCGTTTGAATCACCACATCAGTCACAGTCATAGCATTCACCAATGTATTGTGTTACTATTATGCTAGGCGGGCTCTCTGGGCTTGCTGTCCGCCAATCTCCTTCAATTGACCCCCTTAACTCCCTCCTTACGTCTTCTTGTGCTGGGCCAAAAACTCGTCTAAATCAACATGTATCCGTAACCCCTTGGATGACATCGTATTGAAGACGGACCGCAGCTCGAACTCGTCCATTACGCTGACGAGCGTCGTGTAGGCTTCGAGTGCCAGCTCCTTTGACCACGGACAATGGCGAAGACCTCGAAAAAACACATCCCTTGCCTTGGATCTAAGCTGTTGCCTCGCGTAGCTAAATTTGATGTAGCATCGCCATAGATCAGGATTGGACCTGCATGCCGGGCTGTCTAGTGCCCGCTCAAAGGCTGCTTGTGTGGAGTACACGTTGCCCCTCTGCAGCTCATATCGAATCGCAAAGACACGGTTGCTGATGCTATCATTGGCGTTCGTGAGAGCGACTTTTCGGAGAATGTCACGAACAGGGTCGTCAATGCCGAACGTGGTTGACGCCCACGAGAACAGGCTCAAGAAGATTGTGTTGCGTGGAAACAACTCAATGCACTGGCTGAGCTGATCTCGCAAATACGCACGCCGGAATGGTCTGCCTTGACGTTAACCTCGAGACATTTGGAGGAATTAGGACATGCTTACCCTCGGCTTGCATGGTGGTAAAGAAGCCTCGCAGCGACTTGAAGAAGTCTCTCATGCGTCGACGACTTGGTCTGACCTTGAGCACAGAGTTCTGAAGACGCGGTCCAGATTTTCTCCATTGCAGCCGAGATGCTTCCTTGCGCCTCTGATGCAGGCTCAGATCCTTCCTGGGCTGTGAGGTAGGCCAGCAATGCCAAGCTCTCGGCGGTAGCTATAGCTTCATCGAGCTGCTTCGTCGACATTTGATGCTCCAGAGTAGCCGATAATGATTGATGTACCTTGAGAAGTTGTGTAGGAGAGGGCGTGATTGCAAGGGCATTTCTCCAGGATTCGTCTGTCGCAGCACAGATACGCACCAAAGCTTGAGCATTATTCCCTCCGTGGAGTTCCAGCCAAGCCCAGGTATTCCATAACATTGAGCCATCGGTGTTGTTGGAGGTCTAGTAGATGATCATTAGAGCCTGGCCAATAAAATGTACATTGGTGTAGTGTTAGCACTTACGGTAATCAAACCTGTCGCTGAGCCAACAACTTGGAGACCTATTCCCGCGTTGCCGTTGGAGAACTCGGCCAGAGCATAGGCATTGTATAGCCTGAGATTCGAAGGATCTTGCTTGATGAAAGTCTTTGCGCGCTTCTTGGTGTTGCTGGGATCATTGACAACTTCGATGGCCAGAGAGTACTCGGCCAGCTCCCGGTAGCTTCTCGACTTCATTAGCAACCGAAGAGTGCTGGAGACAGCTGCTATGGTGACGGGTCCGTCAGACTCTTTGGACGTACTGGTCCACCCGCAAAACGGCGAAAACCATCCGGGACCAGCAAACAGCAAGTCAGCCGACAGCGCGTACCGAGATGCATCTTGCTTGAAAATTGGAACCAGCTTGGTTTCGTCTAGGACGTTGGATTCGTTGGGGCGCTGTAGTACGTCCTTCTCAAACAGCCTCATATTGCTCATGATCACTGTGTCGTTCTCTGCAGCTTCCGTCCAGTCGCTGGTCCGGAATCCAGTGGGTAAACCGCAGAAGAGCAGGAAAGCATCAACTAGAGGCTTCCAAAGTGAGGGAACAACCTCTGAAGGTATCACAAATAGTAACTCCTCAATGTCAGAGAACATAACAACACGGTAAGGGTCATCCTCGAGGACATCGTCGGTGGCTCGTGCCGGGTTCCTTGAGTTCGTCGCTCGAAGCCTTTCCGTTGCACCCCAGGACTTGTACACGTCTCGCGACTTGGGGACAGTATCGTCATCTGTCCGGGGTTCCGGAGGGTCGACAACGCCATCCATCTGGACGTAGTGGTTCCACCCGAGGGCATTGTCTTCTCCTATTCTTGGTGACTCGTCTTCCCAGAAGTCTTTGAACGAACTGACTATCTGAAGTTCTGCCATGGTGTCGCAGACCGCTGGCCGTTGCAAGTTGAGTTCCAGGAGCGCTTGCCAAGCTGCGACTGCGAGCTCGCGGAAGCCAGCATCGTACATGAACCTGGTTGTTCTGAGGAATACATAGACCATCTGCTCGTAGCGCTGGGTCTCTGCGTTACTTGCGAGGCGGCTTGGCCCGGGCGACATTGACACCATGGCTTGCTTGTAGACGGTCTGTAATCGATTGACCATGAGGGCTTTTATGTCGTTGTACTGGAACGCAACCAAATTCGCAAGTTTGTAGTCAGTTCTAGCCTTCCACAGACAAAAGCTATCATCATGCTTCTTCGCCAAATCCGCCCATCGGCTCTCGAGCTTTGAGGAAGACCAAACCTGTGCAGCTTCCAGCATCAAGCCAAGAAGGAGCCGTTCCTCATCTTCGGGCTTCTTTGCGTGAGACAGGGCAGACTCGAACATTGATATCTTGATTTCTGCAAAGCTGTGAACCTCGGCTTTGGTGGCGTCTCGGTCCAGGCTCCCGCCTGCATCTAGCAGCACGTCTTGATGATTGATCAGTTCAAACCAGGCTTCAATGTCTCCAGGGTGCTCCTTGACCCGACGGGACAATTGAATCGACCGTTGTCTCAGAGGATCATCGGATCCGACGTCGAAATCGCCAGCTTCGGCATCTGAATCGAAGTCGATATCGCTGTCGGAAAATTCATGAGCCTTGGCCTTGCCTTTGATCGACCTGTACGCCGTCTTCTCATCCTCTGATGATCCCGGCGACTCGGCGCGCTGTCGCTTCGATGACTTGCTCAGTGGAACAAAGTCCTCCTCAGCAAGATGTACATCGGTACCACTGGGACTGCTGCGTACGCGTATACGAAATGGCTTTGCACGGTGAGTCTTGGATTGGAAAAGAGCTCGATCTCGCAGCGTCGAGGTTCCTTCTCCCGGCTGTCGAATACTGAAGCGCTCCTGCGGGCCGTCTCGATGAATGTACAGATATCCACCTGAGCCAAGGACTCGTCCACGGCCACTGCGGCGGTACAGGGGCACGCGAGAACGATCATTGCCGCCGTATCTTCTGATTAAGGGGTCGCCCTTTTTGTCAAAGAAGAAAAGACCATCGCCGGGCTTGTCTTTCAGAACAGGTGCTACCTCGACTCTCTTGACCAGAGCTCGTTCTTGGCTGGGACTGCGACTCCGACTTCGTTTGCGATGTTGCCGACGATGCTCGGATTCATGCTTCGAACGGTCATTGTGGCGCCGAGACTCATGACGAGCTCGTTCTTCCTTGGGCTTCTCTTCTCTATTCTTCTTCCGGTCGCGGGAACGCTCACTTGAAGAAGGTGGTGCTGCACCCGGGGCTTTGGGCTTAAACGACGAGAACTTTGGCACCGTCAACTTTTTATCCCCAGGCTCCGACATATCGACGACGCCGGCCCGCAGCTCACCGAATCATGATTGACACCGAGAGTGAACTCGGCGCCGCGGCTGCCTGCTAATGTAAGCGGCTGACTGGGAGTATGCCCTGATGTCCAACTGCGCAAAGTTGATGCGTGTGATGTGCTCTGATGGCTATTGGCTACGGTGATGGACCAGAACGACGTCAAGGATACCGTGGCGTAAGTCGCGTTGTCGGCTTGACGGTGGCGGAAACGGGCAATTGTCGGTACTGGAGTACGGAGTACTGTAGAAACGTGGGGGTTTGGTAGCGATCTACCTCACGCATAAGGTAGAAATTAGAACACAGAACACGACAACCTTAATCGAACGGTAGCAGCCACGCAGCGTCGCACCTCAACCGTTAAAGAAACCTGGGCATGTGTGGTTTGGTTTTCGGAGCTACGGCTGGCATTGAGCGCCTTCAACGGTACGGAAAACTGGGTACAGGGACCGTGGCATGTGATTGGCTTGCCCGTCTTATGTAAGTCACCTGGGGTTCACTCTGCCTCTGCGAGTGGAAGGACCATGAAAACAGGACCAGGCCCAGGATTTTGGTTCTGATGGGCCTCGGCTCTGTCTCTGAATCCAATTATTCGGAAACGAGGACTAAACGGGTCGACCGGTCTGCTTCAAAATAGATGACAGGCAGGAATGGCGATGGCGATGGCTTTGATAGCTTTGATGTCGTTGTTGATGAGGGTGTCATGTCTTAATCTGACTGACACTGGCTGACTGCTCTTGGGACTAGTATAGTGCCAGTCAACATAGGATTAAGGCCAAAGCAATCGAAGCACCACGCCAAGTTGGAGGGTTGGATGGTTGGATGAAGGATGGGCAGAGTTCGGAACATTCCAGGATGGGGACGTGGAGAGCGACCCGTGACTGAGGACTTGAGGCGCTGGAACGGGACAAGGGTGGGATTCGGGATTGACAGTCGCTTGACTCACGCACCTTGCAGACGTGGGATTGGATACGGATTGCACTCGGAATGATGCCCTGAAGGAAGGCGGTATGGGGGATAAGTTGGCATCGGCGCACCGCACCTTGGTAAGCATGGTGGTGTTTAACTACCTTATACCCTAGAAATGTGCCTTTGCTGCAATCCAGCATGAAAAAGGGCGGTGGAGGGGAGCGGGAAACAATAAGTGAATCGGCAATTTGGGTAATGGAGGGACAGTACGTACTCCGTACTTACGGGGTGGTGAAAAAGATGAGGGACGGCCGCAATGGTGCAATCTCAGGGTCCTCGGTCGATCTGACCGTTTCGGCGGGAAATGCGCTAGGCGTCAGCCAATTACTGCGTCTAAATGTCTTACAGAAGCATCCACCCTAAGAGTCACCCGGTGCAAATGACCTCAGAGCCAAGAACGCCCTCCCACCGCTACGAAGTATTTACACACTTTGCGGCACTGCCAAACTGTTCAGGGTGGATCACGCTCTTACAACTTACCGCGCGTGCCCCCGGCGCAAATACGCTGCACAGCCCAACCTGGCCAACCTTTGGTGTCCCTTGTGGCTCTTGGGGGGCATTCGGGAAAGTGGACGGGCGACAGCTCCATCTCGAGGCCTGCCGCACCTTCTAGCACCCGTCTGGGTATTGCGTACTACGGAGTAGAATAACCAAACTATCGGGGCACCTTGCGGCTCTCTCTCCAGCTTCTTTTCAAGTAGATGGCTCCTTTTATTCTTTTCCCCTAAACATCCTCCTCCTCCTCCTCCTCCTCCTCCTCCTCCTCCTCCTTCTTCTTTCTTCTCGTCTTGCCCACCCTCCAGCGTTCTCCCCTGGCCCCGCCGTGTACACACCCGGCGACGCAGTATACACGCCAAGGAACATGTCTCGCCCGCGATAGTCATCCGCCTACACGTTTCGTCGCATCTGACACCGAACCCCACGTCGTGATCCTGTCTCCCGCCTCCCCCAACCTTGCGCTTGCTGTGCTCAAGGTTGTCTGCAGCCTTGGAACTTGGAACGCCTACCAAGTTCACTAGGTTCACGTGCTAAAACTTCAGCTTGCTTCAACCTAAAACCATACAGCTTGCTTATCAGGACAGCCTTCCCTTCGAGGCTTCCGCAGCTACCCCTGATCGTCTTTTGTCCAAAGCCCAGATTCTAGACTACTTGACTGCGTCGAATGCTATCCCATCTTCCTGAAAGCTGCAAGCTTCCGCTCTTTTGCCAACTAACATCAACCTTGCCTGGACTGCCGCCAAAAGTTGCTGGTTGAGTCGAAATATCCAAGATTCGAAACAAACTCCAGAACTCAAACGGTTCGAGCCGTCTTCACACACACCTACTGCGTAGTCAGCCCAATTATGGCGGAATTACCGGACGACAACGCGCCTTCGGGCCCTCCCTCGCCGATGAGTACGCGACGACCGAGATTCGACTCTCGGAGAAGCTCGGTCGGAGGAGAGCCGGATGAGCGCTCCCCTTTGCTTCTGGGTGGCGCAAGATCAAGAAGGCGTCTTCACCAATCCGGTCCGGAGAGCCCAAAGTATCTGACTCCGGGCCTGTCAAGAAATCATAGCACTGCCGGTATGTCGTTCCGATGTTTTCACATGCTGCGTCGGTATCAGGAAACCGAGAAACCAAAAAGGCTAACTTGCACCCTCGCTATCCCAGGGAGCATCAGAAGTTTACACCACAGTCGCAACCCGTCCTTGGGCCAACGCCTCTCACATGCCTTCTCCGACTTTCCCGATCCGATGAGCGAGTCGAAACGATCAATACAACCCAACGAGCGCGTATGGTACGATCAGTTTACATCCACCGACTGGGTCCATGATAATATCATCGATGCCCACCGAGTCAAGGCTCTGAAGATGCGCAACGACTTTCGGGGAAGGTTATATGCCATCTTCGACGCTTCACAAGGATGGATTCTGAGTGCGCTATGCGGTTTCATCGTCGCCCTCGTCGCCTACGTAGTCAACTTATCGGAAGCCACTGTCTTCGATTATAAGTACGGATATTGCGCGCGGGGCTGGTACATTAGCGAGAGAGTATGTTTTACTGCAACCAAAGACTTTTAGAAGACGCTAACGCTGTGTATAGAATTGCTGTCCGAAGCAAGGCCCTTGCGAAGATTGGCAAACATGGTCCGAGGTTTTGAGGTTTTGGCCATTTGGAGATGTAGGCACCGAATTCACCATCTATTTGGTTGGCTGCGTTAGCTTGGCAGGCATCGCCTGTGCCATGACTTTGACCACAAAGACCGTGGTACCCTCGGCATACCGGATGACGACGTTCGACGAAAACCTCGCGGCAGAGCTTGCGCCGTACGCAGACGATCCGACGAGCGACGAAAGCCCGACTCCCCCAGAGATCGTTGAGGCGATTGAGGCCGCTGTACCTCCTCCGATGGTGTATTACTCTGCTGCCGGGAGTGGGGTGGCCGAAGTGCGTGTCATTCTCAGTGGCTTTGTCCTGCACGGTTTCCTCGGTGTGAAAACCTTGGTAATCAAGTCTGCCGCTCTCATTCTCAGTGTGGCATCCGGCCTCAGCCTCGGCAAAGAAGGCCCCTACGTGCACATTGCTACCTGTATTGGAAACATTGCTTGCCGTCTCTTTTCCAAGTATGACAAGAATGATGCCAAGAGGCGCGAGGTGTTGTCTGCAGCTGCAGCTGCAGGTGTGGCCGTCGCTTTTGGCGCTCCTTTAGGAGGTGTTCTCTTCGGTCTCGAGGAAGTCTCGTATTTCTTCCCAGCGAAGACACTCTTCCGCACCTTCTTCTGCTGTATCGTAGCCGCACTATCGTTGAAGTTCCTCAACCCCTACGGCACACACAAGATTGTAATGTTCCAAGTCAAGTATGTGGCAGATTGGCACTACTTTGAGATCGTCTTCTATATCGTCATCGGCATCCTGGGTGGTGCTGCCGGTGCTCTTTTTATCAAAGCCTCTAAGCACTGGGCCAAATCATTCAGAAGGATCACTTTCATCAAGACGTATCCAATGCTCGAGGTACTTCTGGTTGCTGTCGTCACCGGTATCATGAGTTATTGGAACGTCCACACAAAGCAGCCTGTGGCCAAACTGATGCTTAACCTTGCAGCCCCATGTCACGACGGCTCCGGTCGCGAAGACTATGGCCTCTGCCCAACTGCTATGAAGGACATTCCACCTGTGCTCCTCAGCCTTTTCACTGCATTCCTTATCAAAGGTTTCTTGACGATCATCACGTTTGGCATTGTAAGTACGTCCATTTCCCAATTTGATCACCATTCTAATACCCTCTCAGAAAGTTCCTGCCGGTATATACGTTCCGTCCATGGTGGTCGGCGGTCTCATGGGCAGACTTGTCGGCCATGTGGTGCAGTACATGGTTCTGCTTTGGCCCGACTTTGGGTTGTGGGGGGCATGTGCCGCGAAGGAGGCGGGATCCTGCATTCAGCCGGGAGTATACGGTCTCATTGCTGCTGGATCAACCATGTGCGGTGTAACCCGACTCTCAGTTACACTTGCAGTCATTCTGTTCGAGCTTACCGGCAGCTTGGATTATGTTCTGCCATTCTCTCTGGCAATCCTGGTGGCCAAGTGGACTGCGGACGCCATTGAGCCGAACAGCATCTACGTAGGTTGCACAAATGCGTTGAGTTCGGGCGGCTACTGACTATGATAGGATCTCCTGACAAGCATGAACTCGTACCCCTTCTTGGACAACAAGCACAAGCCCATTTTCACTTCGGATCTTGCAGACATCGTTCCTCGTGTCCGACGTGAACGCGTCATTGACATCAGCGCCTCTCCAGTGGTGTCTGCAGTCAGCCTTCGCAGCAAGTTGCAGACCCTCCACAGAGCTGGAGAGATTGACGGAGGTCTTCCCATCATCCGGGATGGCATCCTTGTTGGCCTAATCCCCGCTCCAGACTTGGAATTTGCTCTCGATAACTTGGATGACGAGGCATCAAGCATGTGCTTGATGGCCCAAGTTGCAACCATTGAGGACTCTGATGATGATGATGGTGAGACGGACAAGACTGATTTTACTCCATACATCGACCCTGTAAGTGGCCATCGGACCTGGCGAGTGATATCGAGGCTAATTCTCGTCAACAGGCACCTGTGGCTTTGGACATGCGATCCCCTATGGATCTTGTTTACGAGTGTTTCGTCAAGCTCGGTCTGCGCTTCGTGTGTGTGCTGAAGAATGGACGTTATGCAGGAATGGTGCGTAATTTCTTGATTGTTTGACGAGGTCTTTTGGCTAATTCTATTTCAGGTACATAAGAAGAGCTTCGTGAGATACATGCGGGAGCTTGAGGAGAAGGAGGGCCATTGATCTGGTGTCCATTTCTGGAGCAACAAACCAGAAGTTTGGGCTCAATTCACCTTTGCATTATGTTTTTGCACCTTGCCAGCATTTTCACCTCCGACATGTTTGGATACATTGTCAGAGACGGAGGAAGTCTGTTTTAGTTTTTGCATACCGCCCATGTTTCGATACTTGCGGCTTAGCGTGCCTGGGTATGGCGTTCACATCATGTTTCTCTTTAAGATACTGTCTCCTAGAGCATTCCTGAATGGTCGACTGTGCTCGAACCTGGGTGTATAGCATTTTTTCTTTGGCTGGGAAAGAAGGACAGAATACTTGGGGAAAGGCTAGATTGATTATTGTGCACATAAAGAGTGTCGTCGCAACAAATGCACGAAAGTAACCACAGCAGACAGAGTCTCATTTCCCAATCTTTCGAGACCGCTTTGAGTGAGGTTTTGGTGAAGCGATATAATTGAACAGATGTGTCAGTTAACCGGCCAAAGCCCCCCGTAGGCCGGGCATTGGCCATTCCCGTCATCGAAGATAACCTTCGGCATCCGGCGCGCATCCTCTCGGCCGCCGAAGTGGAGTCCTTCAACCGGCTTCGGCCCGACCGGACCCAGCCCGGGCTTGTCGCCACCGGGCAGAACAATTGCACTGGAGCGGGAGGTTAATGCCAGTCCTGTCTTATGCGATTCATTCTACACTTTGGTCAAGTAGGCAACACACGCCGACGGCGAGAGGAGGGGCGAAATTCAATCTCTTAGTTTAGGTATGGCGCAAGAACCGGCAACCTTTCCCGGTTCCGGTTCTCCGGTCCCGTCATCGGTCGGTGGGCTTTTTGATTCGGCGAAGCGCTAAGGGTAGTCCCCAGATATTTGCCCCTGGTGGTGGAGATGTTCGTTTCCACCTTTGGGGGGGGGGGGTTTATTCTCCATTTCTTATCGAGGTATCTGTATCAATGGGGCTGGTGCTTATCGCCTGATCTTTGTGGTTTGCAATGCGACGGAATCACACCGAGGGTTTGGAGGGTGAATTGAGAGGATAACATCAGTACATCTGGGGGAAAGAGGGTTGATGTGGCGAAAAGTAGTTTGAGAATGTTTATGAGGCTGAAGATGCGCCAAAGACGGCATAAAGGACCAACTTGGAGGCGATTGCGCGCAAAGCGAACCGATTGGGCGAAATCTGGGGTACGTTCACCGCGGTAGCGCGCTTCCTCTGCCCAGGAGGAGAAGATACCTCCTGCACCCAAGCTCCAACAGAGTTTCGTCGTATCAGGATGAACATGGCCGAGCTTCCTGTAACTAACGCAAGCCACTTACACCTGCCGAATGTGTTGATTCTCTGAAAGAGCAAGTCTGCCCGAGTGTGAAGTTTCTCGGTTCTAAAAAGTGCCAACCTGCCTAAAGTGATAAGTCTGTGCCTATTCACGCCGTTTACGCGAGTTGCTGCTGGCTTTGCCGCAGGTTATCTACTACGGGAATAAGGTAAAGTACTTAGGGGAAGCGAGGAGAAGAGAAGGCGGTGGCGGCGTAAACGGCGTAAATTACCCCTCCAAACCAAGGCCCGTGTGTAAGGCAAGGTACCTCAGCAAGGCAGTGTGTCACTGCTATGTGTGTGTGAGGTCAGGCCCAAGGACCCCAGCTTTCAATCTGCCCCACATTTCCCTTGACTGGCACGTAATCTTGGCAGGTCTCCCCGTCATTGCATTCGCTGGGAGCTGAGAGACCTTGCTGTGCTTGCATTAGTTACCTTAGCTTCTTCCCCCCGCCAGCAAAAAGATACCAATCTTTCCGCAGTAGATAGGTGAGGTAGCTGAGGGAGTGGCGCTCGGTCTGGTCGTTGCGGTCAGGAAAGCCAAGGGCAAAGGTACCTTACCTTGACTCAACTCCAGGCCAGGGGACCAAAGCTCAAAACAAGACACATCCGTACTACATGCGCTACTGCGGCTGCTGCTACTATCTAAGGTGTATCCGTACTTGCTCT
The DNA here is from genome assembly GCF_030869305.1 of Colletotrichum tamarilloi. Classification (NCBI taxonomy): domain Eukaryota; kingdom Fungi; phylum Ascomycota; class Sordariomycetes; order Glomerellales; family Glomerellaceae; genus Colletotrichum; species Colletotrichum tamarilloi. Next base: position 196,802 of record NW_026849399.1, read on the forward strand.
CCACCACCGGCAACGGCAACGCGGCGTCGAGTTACGTTAGATTATCCAAGTGATAAGCCGCTGCCACCCGTAATCTATAAACTTGGTCTTCCCCCTCCCCCGCCTCGTAGCACGTTGTTCACAGCTTTCCTTCTTCTCTTTGCTCATCTTTCTTTTGCGATTGACCAATTGATACCCCCCTCTCTTCTTTCCTGCCCCTCCGATATCGCACAAAGCTTCCAAGTCGCCATCGTCTCTGTACACACACCTCAGAGAAGCCGTCTCACTCTGTTGGTGACACGGCAACTGAGAGGAGCTTCAGCACTTGACTGAAGGAGAGAACTCGTATACATTCAAACACACAAAAACACATCAGACACAATGGCCCTCCTCAGAGCCTCCGCGTCCCTGGCGCGTCCTGCCGCCCGCGCGGCTCGCACACCCACCGCGCGCAGAGCATTCTGCCTCTCCGCCTCGCGCATGGCCGCCGCCCCGAGCCTGTTCGCCGGCGAGCCCTCCGGCCCGGCCCTCAAGACTGACATCCCCGGCCCCGCGTCCAAGAAGGCCACCGAGGACCTGCACAAGGTCTTTGATACCCGGAGCTTGAACATGCTCACCGACTACAAGAAGAGTTTGGGCAACTACATTGCCGACGCCGACGGCAACGTCCTCCTCGATGTGTAAGTGAAATCATGTAGAAAAAGACGGATGATAGCTATACGTGGGGTCAAAAGCTTACGAAATGTTGACAGCTACGCTCAAATCGCTTCCATCCCCCTGGGCTACAACAACCCGGCCCTCGCAAAGGTCGCCCAGACCCCCGAGATGGTCAACGCAATCATCAACCGCCCCGCCCTGGGCAACTTCCCCCCCGAAGACTGGGCCGAGGTCCTCCGCACCGGCATCCTCAAGGTGGCGCCCAAGGGTCTCGACCAGGTCTTCACCGCCATGGCCGGCTCCGACGCAAACGAGACTGCCTACAAGGCCGCCTTCATGTGGCGCCGCCAGCAGGAGCGCGGCGGCCCGGACGTCGAGTTCACCGCAGAGGAGACCTCCTCCGCCATGAACAACCAGTCCCCCGGCGCCTCCGACCTGTCCATCCTCTCCTTCAAGACGGGCTTCCACGGCCGCCTCTTCGGCTCCCTCTCCACCACCCGCTCCAAGCCCATCCACAAGCTCGACATCCCCGCCTTTGACTGGCCCCAGGCGACCTTCCCCTTGCTCAAGTACCCGCTCGAGGAGCATGTCGAGGAGAACGCCGCCGCCGAGAAGGCCGCCCTCGACGAGGTGGAGCACCTCATCAAGAACTACCACATCCCCCCCGCCGCCGTCATCGTCGAGCCCATCCAGTCCGAGGGCGGCGACAACCACGCCTCCCCCGCCTTCTTCCGCGGCCTCCGCGAGGTGACCAAGAAGCACAACGTCCTCCTCATCGTCGACGAGGTCCAGACCGGCGTCGGCGCCACCGGCAAGTTCTGGGCCCACGACCACTGGGACCTCCCCACCCCTCCCGACATGGTCACCTTCAGCAAAAAGGCCCAGACGGCAGGCTACTACTTCGGAAACCCCGAGCTGCGCCCCAACAAGCCCTACCGCCAGTTCAACACCTGGATGGGCGACCCGGCCCGCGCCATCCTCTTCCGCGCCATCGTCGACGAGATTGAGCGCCTCGACCTCGTCAACAACACCGCCCGCGTCGGCGACTACCTCTTCGGCAAGCTCGAGGGTCTGGCGAGCAAGTACCCCGGCCAATTCGCCAACCTCCGCGGAAAGGGCCAGGGCACCTTTATTGCCTTTGACAACCCGCGCCGCGACGAGTTCCTCAAGAAGGCAAAGGGTCTGGGCATCAACATTGGCGGATCGGGCGAGAGCGCCGTCCGTCTGAGGCCCATGCTCATCTTCCAGGAGCACCACGCTGATATCCTCATTGAGGCCTTGGAGAAGATTGTCAAGTCTTGGTAAAATAAAGAAAAAAGTCAGTAGGCTCGAGTAAAATGGTTGAAATGTGGCTCATGTTGTCTGGGTGTTTTTTTATGGAAGCATTATCTGCGATTGGGGGTTTCATCTGGTCAATATTATGATTTAGCGTATGAGTATTGGTCTCTGAACAAAACAAGTTCACAAGAGGACATTTTGAAAAGAAACGATTTCTACAATAATGCCAATCCTTCATAGTTCATAGCTTCCAAGACCGGCACTTGGCGGTCCGGTTTGTGTGACTCCCGCAAGATTTGCACGCCCATCCGAGCGGAAATGAGACCATGTATTCCAGGTCCTATCATATCGTACACTTCTCTGTCATGTCCAGTTCATGTACCTCGTCCAGTGGTTACACGTCTGTCTCCCCTGAACTCCTTGAACCAGATGAAAAAGGCAAATAACCACCTCTCACCGCCTTGTTCTGTCCACAGCAGGCATATGCAAAATAAAATTATAAAAAAAAGTCCGACAACGCCATAAGCTTTAGAAATACACACCCATTGTACCAGACAACTGCTGCACAGGATGGGCCAAAGAGGTCTTGTACTAAGCCGTCGCTGGCAAATCAAAGGCCGTACAACGGCCATGATGAGACTTTGCCTTTTCAGGCTGCGGTTTCGAAGGTATAGCAGTGGATGGATGGTTTCAAATCATCATCGCACCAGGCTCGTCAAGAACCGCTAACTCGCCAGCCCTTCTTGTTGTAAGTGGCCAATATTCGAGATGGCCTTTTCCTTTTGCGAATCTGACACATTTTCGTCCTCGTTGTAGGCGTCTCTGGGTATGTCATCAGATTGCTGGCGCGATGATTCACTTGGTGTTGACCGCCCAGACTCTGTCTTGGTTTGTTCGCCTGTGGAAGTGCCCTAGGGTGCGGATCAGGACTTTGAATCAACTCGCAAAACCATGTCCACTCACCAACTGTGTCCTGCCAAACGACTTTGGCCGACCTCGTCCTCGCCTTGTTGGCTCGTTGGCGGCCTCAGAAGGTGGACCGGGTGATAATCTGTACACGGCGAACTCTCCTGGTGTTGTTGGGCTTTCCCTAGCTATCGGCCGGGGCGCCGGCGCCAGAGGTGTAAGGTGCTGCGGCAGCAAAGGTCGTAGTTGTCTCGCCTTGTCCGCCCGTGATGGTCGACCTCGTTTCCGCGGGAGCGGCGCTTGCTGTTGTTGGCCGGGGCTTTGAGAGCCGTTGGTCACCCCGGCGATTTCCATGCCGGCGGGTCGCGGCTGTATGTTGGCAAGCTGCTGATTATGCAGCTGTGGAGGCGCTGGCAATAACGACGATACGGGCATCGAGCTTGAGTAGGATGCGAGGCCTTGAGTTGCTGAGGCCAAGGGTGGTAACTGCGCTGGTGGCTCCATAGGCGATGCGGCAGCCAAACGCTTTGGTGGCTGTTCGAGGAGGTCGTTCATGGACTTCCGCTTGAGGTCTGGCACCCGCATGGGACCTTGAAACATCTGCTCGGTGACCGCGAGACATTGTCCCATAGTGCGGCCTGTATGGTAAATGTCAGCATGAAACCTGGAGTTCGTCAAGGCTGACGATCCGTACCGCTGGGTAACTGCATCTTAAGCCAGTCTGGCTCGACATTGTGCGTTTTCAAAAACCCCACTAAGAGGCCAACATCTAGGCTGCTGTTCTTGATGGCTTCCGCGAGGATGAACCTCTGCCGTCGAGATGCGCGTCAGTGTCGATGGTCCGTAACTGGATGAAGACCTCCTGCTTACCTTTTCCTCCTCTGTAAAGGAGTAAGCCATCGCGAGAAGGGCTGGTAACTACCCGTACGGTTTTCATAAAAGAGAGAGATCTTGGACCGTAGAGGAGACGAGATAGGCATCTGCGACGCGGGGCTCTAACAAACGAGCGGATCGGCTATGCTAGCCGGTGGTGACGGGCGAAGAGTTACTGGGTAAACAACTATGGCAAGAGACAGGACGCAAAGCGCGCGTCCGGTGTCGACGGAGCCGGCACCGTCGACTAGAAGAGTCCTGTGACCAAGCAATCAACCTATATGGAAGGCAAGCGCGGCGGCGGAGAACAAAAGCTCGCGGCAAAGACGGAGAATAAGCGACGCCAGTATTCCTCTGGCACCGTTAGAAGAGAACGTCGACGGCTGCGTCTATAAAGACGAGACGCAATGAGAAGACAGAAACAGCTGGTGAAGAGGGAAGCGATCAGGCCGGCGCAAGCGCGCGTTCTCGACCTGAAGCCACCGTGAAGAAGGCCTCGCACCACAACGAAGTTGACGGGATGTTGGACGAGGCGCAATGAGGGGGGGTAACACAGCCTGGACAGGCCGTGTAGGAGGAAGTGGAGGCTTCGATTGTTTCGTTTGCTTCTGGGACCTAGGCCACTTTGCGACGAGGGCCTGCACGGCGCGCACTCGGGGACTGGCTGGTGCGACTAGGGTCGGGGTCGCATTCATCAGGCGTGTTTTGCGCGCGAGGGAGCCTGGGGGAAACAAGCGAGACAGGTTTGCCGAGAAGTCAGTTACGCGTTAGGCCTGTCTGGGAGACCTTCCAGGGTACTGGTTCTGTTGAATTTTGGTATCCGAATGGTAAGTTGGACCGGCTGCTCGCAGCAAGGTTTAAAGGTCGGAGAGTTGCAAGGTGTTAGTTCTAGTAGTTAGCCTCGACTCGAACGGCGGGCGAGGCGGGCACTGTTTGTGTTAAGATCCGTGATGACGAGAGGGGAGTGTATTCTGGTCAGTCGTGATTTCTGGGAAACCTTTCGAGGCAACGATATCATGCGCAAAATGGATTAACAATTCGTATCTCCAAAAGTGCCTTTGCCTTGTTGGATGACCCCAGTGTAGAGTTGCAGTGTCCGAGCGAGGGTGGCTGGGGAATGCCCGCAGATCTGTCGACTGATGGCGATGACTGTCAAAAAGACGGCAGGCTGCGGCTCATTCATTAGGGCCCCGTCTGGAATGAGCAAAGCCTAGACCGGCGGGGAGGAGTGCCTGCTTAGGTGACGAAGTCGAAGCCGAGATGGAGTGCAGAAGATCGAATAGGAACACAGGCCGATTTAGCGTTTCCGGGAGAATTGTCAAGGCCGCTTCGTCTTGGACGGTAAACCAACTCTTTCTCGCTCGCCAACCGTTGATGATGGACTATCGCTGCACCGCCAATCTAGTCGGAAGTTGACGCTAGACAGTGCGCACAGAGAGAGAGAGAGGGAGGTGGGTTGGGTTGGTGGGTGGTATGGATGCTGAAAGTTGGCGCAAGCTGCTTGTAGGTGCATACGAACAGTCGAGATTCCAGAGGCTAGAATCAGGTTGAGAGCGCAACGACAAAGTGGTGGTGTGGTGTGGTGTGGTGTGGGAGTCATCGTCCGCATCGGCTGCTCTTTGGGTGCGTCTTTGTCCATGTCAGGATGTCGTTGAGAAGCTCCTGTCTGCTTTTGTCATTGTCGCCGTCGCCGTCGCTGCCGCTGAATGCCTCTCGAAATCCTATACTACCCTATCTCGTCAGGGTTTCCCGTCCCTGGGCTGAGCTGTCTCTTGCGGCTGGCTTCTTTCGTCTTCCCCGGCAGTGGCTTTATTCCACGCGCCTCTCGCGCCTCCGATTCCGTCGCCGCTTTCTTGCTTTTTTGTCGGCAACCAACCGCATCCTTCTTGGCCATTTTCCCTGCGCATGTCTCACCAGTCCCCCAAAGTGGAAGAGGGTCCATTTGGTTGGCCGACAGGCACACCAAGAGGGCCTCAACTGGGCCTCTTTCGATCGCATTCGAGTTCGAGAACGGGGTCCGTCTCTCGTAATAGCTCGCAGGTTGATTCTCACTGGAGGCATCCGTAGCTACCCATCATATCACATATGACTGCATACGCTGTAGCTGTAGCTGTGCGCTGCGTTGCGTTGTGGGCTCTCCTCTTCCCTATGGTCGGTCTCCGATATGCAATCGACAGAGCATCCATCCCTGTCTCCCGCCCGTCCTGCACACATGCTTCGCTGCAGCACGGTCCCTCTGTCATGGTGCTAGTGGCCTAGCACTGGGCTGAGATGAGCCAGATGCAGGAGCGGTTCTCTGCGGAATGGGAGAGCAGCGTGCAGATGCACAAGTAGATGCAGTGCGATTCAAGGCTCTCCCTGGAGGTTGCGTCCGCTGGCCAATCCGGTGGATCGACATGGAGCGCCTGACTCTGGGTCGCTGCCACTTGCAGGACGTCATTGTCGTGGTGTTGGCCGAAAGCATGATACTCCCTGCTTGGTCATAATAAGAGACGTAAGCTTAAATGAGAAATAAAGTCGACCGTGAGGATATTCGTCAGCACTAGCCAACAGTTGTGATTATGTCTGCGAGTGTTGAGGTCAAGATAGAGAAATAAGTACCGTAGGAAACGTCGCTGCCATCGCCAGCGACTGACTTCAGTCCAGCGTGTATTCGATTCGGCGCCACGAGGAAGGTGTGCTTGAATTGGGATGCGCCGGCCCCTCCTTCCCTTCCCCACCAACTAGGTTCGGCGAGTGTTCCGTCAGCAGGCGCCGCTTCTCGTCGTTCCTTCCCATCTCCATCTCAAAGGCCGGCAGTGCGTCATCCCATTCTCCCCTTACAAAATGCGCGCCGTTTGCCCCCAACATTGGAACATCAGACGTCGTTTTTGACGACAAAGACAGCAAAGGAAAAAATAAAATAAGAAAATTGATCGACGTACGACCGAATAAGGATATCTGGGCATCCTAGTGCCCGCGACAAAGTGGCAGTTCAACGCCCTCATTGGCCGCAGCACACTCAGGCCCAGTCCAATGCCAACTCTGGCAGGAAACCACTGGATTCCCTTTACGCCAATCATGGACCAAAACCGGCATCCGAGCCAGCACAGGGCACGGGTTCGTCACATCGTTCCGCTGTCAGAGAGCCGCAGCAAAAGGCAGCGCCGCATCTCAGTGGGCAATGGACTGAGGGCTGAATTTCCCTCCCGCCGATTGCTGCGTGCGGCGCCGCGGCCCAATCTGTGACCCCAAGGCAAAGAATGTCGATGTATTCGTGGTGGGGCTGAATCAGCAAAAATCCCAAGATGCTTCACAACTTGCGCTCGATAACGATAACGACAATGACAACAATGATGAGGTCAGGTCGAATATGAGTCGGATTGGACAGGTCGACGGATTGGATTTCACTTTACTGGGTCGCTGCGTTCGTCCACCGCCTCTTTATACCTACTGCCCACCTTGGCCACTTCATCCGGCTTCAGCGACGTCTTTGCTGCACAATGAGCTGGCATCCTCCCACTGGAAGGCCCCACCCATGTACAACGCGTCCATGTAAATGGCTCCGCCGTTTCCAGATGGCAGCAAACTACCTAGGTCGGCTGTCACTAGCAGTCGAGCATGCCCGAAGCTGGGTACGGCCACTACATGCTGGCTCTTCCATGCAACGGCATCGTTGCCACACAGTGAGGTCTGCATCACATCGCTGGGTTTCGTGCATCATGTTGCTTCAAACTACCCTTACCCTTTAGCTCCTGCTCACATCTTCTCGGCAGCTCATAATCGGTACGCTAGCAACTCGTCGGGCTGCGCAGGTTGTACTCGACTAGTTGACCATCGGATGAGCATGGTTCAGTGGCAATGTTCTTCTATGGAGACGGCCTGGGTGGCTCGACTGTAGGTCCAAGTCGCCGATTCTGGGTCTCCTCCAAGATACATTTTGACTGAATTTTGGCTGATGCTCGATACCACATGGTGGTAGTAGTACCAGTAGAGGCGAATGAATATCTAGCGACTCACCGTCTCCGCATACCACCTGGTGCAGATAAGCCTCCGACCTAATCTGGTACTCTCAATGCCCAGGGGTGTTCCTTATGTATGTGGGATATAACAGAGACCAGGTGGATGCAAAGTGTCGGTGAGGAATAACCCAAAACTGAGTTTCCTGCTTGTAATGAACCCCAGCTTACGCATCAAATTGCCGATTGGTGCGCCTTTTCCGACCATACCGTCTCTCACCTTTGCCTTCTTTCATGTCTGTGTGGTTTCTACATTCTTTGGGCTGTATTTTGGGAAGATATCAAACTCTTTATGGCGGGTTTCCAACATGCGTCGGCTCGCCTACCCGCAAGGAATTGCGTTTTCCAGAGCGAGGAACAGGCCTATATACATGCAACATGTACGATTTCCAAGGTTATGAATGGGTACCGCCACTAGATATCTCTACAGGCGAGAACACAACTAACACAGTCTATATCACCTGGAGTTGGGATCGAAAAGCAACGCTCGGTGTGCTCTTTCGGAATAGCGCGTTGGGCAATTGGGCAATCATGAATTCATTGTGGCTTCAGTGACGTGGGACTCAACGAGAGAACTTGAAGCATCCCGTTCGTAAGTACCATTGTACTTCGTACCGGCTGGGGTCATATGGTGGGGTTTATTCAGACGCAGCCATTGGGCAGATCTCCCGCATGCTATTCCTGGGGAAGTTGCGATCGAATTTCAAAAGGCCAGGTCTCGGGGCTCGGCGGTAGATATGATCCGAACAATTTGCACCACCAGTCGGATCGGGGTGCTGGCCATGATTGACAATGGCTTACAGCTGTTGGCGGTGCTCCCAGGCTCAACCACAGGGAAGTGGCTAGGCTCTTAGACCCCAAGCCCAAGCGCGACGAGCTGAGTGGCTGCGCACCTTCGGAAACTGGTGCTGTGAGATAATCCTCGCCAGTGTCCGCCGTCCTTTGCGACTTCGTTCTGGATTCACTACAACTTTTTTTTTCCTTCTCCGGGCGCTCTGTCGGCCAAACCAACAGCCCTTCTCTGGCACATCATATATCACGCAGGAATTCAACAGCCCCAATTGTATCTCCGGCACGTCGAGCGACTGTTTGCAATGCCGAGAATCTCTGGCTCCAACTAGTAATCGCTTCACCACCCAACGCGCCGTCGCCGCCTCTCGCAACTCGTCCCCCCCGTTTTCTCTCTCGCCTTCCCGTTCCTTCTTTCCTTCCCCACCCAACACAACAGCTCTTGCCCCTACATGCGCACCGACTTGGCTAAATCGCAAATTGCTCATTTTCCACCTCTCGATTTTTCTCTGAGCATCCGTCGCTGCTCGAGGCTTTGGACGACACGAACCGCGAATACCGTCACACATCCCTCGTCTCGCGCGCTCGCCCTACCGAGGGTTCCCGCACTTTCTTGATGGAGGATGAAGCGCTGGCGACGGTGAAGATGGAGGAGGTAAAGATTGAGGATGGTGTCCCGCCAAATGGCGTCAACATGGAGCGAGATCCAAGCAGGACATCGGCGCAGAAGAGGAGCAACCAGGGGTCTCGCTCTGCTAGCATATCACCCAGTGAGGGCATGGTCAACAGCGAAGGCATCTCGACGCCAGGAGGCACGCAGCGACCGAAACTGTCACGCAAAGCATCGCAGAAGCCCGTCAAGCGCGAGTCGCCTCTATTCCACGATTTGCCAGACGTCACGGAGCAATCGTGCAGTACCTTCCAAGTCATACCCGATTGTCTGTATGGATCCAAGCACATGGGCTCGACCGACAACGATGCCCTCGATTGCGACTGCCGTTCTGAGTGGCGTAAGTTTCCCCGCCCTCCCTCGCTGCTGTGTGAAATCATCGCGAGCTCACTCCTCTAACTGAAATTCGCCTGTCTGCAGATGAAGGAAAAAATTTATCGTGCGGCGAAGACTCCGACTGCATCAACAGGGCGACGAAGATGGAGTGCCTCGCTGGCGCCGGCAACTGTGGTGATGGCTGCCAAAATCAGAGATTTCAGCGGAAGCAGTTCGCCGATGTTTCAGTGATCAAGACGGAGAAGAAGGGCTTCGGCCTCCGCGCCAACGTTGATATGCAGGCTAACGACTTCATTTTCGAGTACATTGGCGAGGTCATCAACGAGCCAACCTTTCGACGACGGATGATACAGTACGACGACGAGGGCATCAAGCATTTTTACTTCATGTCGCTGACCAAGCACGAATTCGTTGATGCGACAAAGAAGGGCAACCTGGGGCGCTTTTGCAACCACTCATGCAACCCGAATTGCTACGTCGACAAATGGGTCGTCGGAGAGAAGCTGCGCATGGGCATTTTCTCCTCACGCAAAATCAAAGCCGGTGAGGAGTTGGTGTTCAACTACAATGTTGACCGTTATGGGGCCGACCCCCAACCCTGCTACTGTGGCGAGTCGAATTGCACTGGATTCATTGGTGGCAAGACCCAAACCGAGCGGGCGACCAAGTTGCCCCTTACTACAGTGGAGGCGCTCGGCATTGACGACGGTGATGCCTGGGACACAGCGGTGGCCAAGAAGCCGCGCAAAAAGAAGCCTGAGGAAGACGACGAGGAGTACGTTAACAGCGTGCAGGCTAGAAGCCTCGACGATGATGATGCGCGCAAGGTCATGGCGACTCTGATGCAGTGCAAGGAGAAATGGATTGCTGTCAAGCTGTTGCAGCGCATTCAGCAGTGTGAGGATGAGCGGGTCATCCACTCCGTCATGCGCATGCATGCCTACCAAATTCTCAAGACAACGCTCAACACCTTTATCGACGACCACAACGTCGTTCTCCAAGCTCTCGATATTCTCGACAAGTTTCCGCGACTGACCCGAAACAAGATTGAGGGCTCAAAGATTGAAGCCACCATTGGTGTACTCACTCAGTCAGAACATGAGGAGGTCAGCGCGAAATCGAAGAAGCTGTTGGACGAGTGGTCCAAATTGGAGCTCGGTTACCGCATCGGGAAGCGAAAGTTTGACCCCAACACATCTGCCACGAACTCCTTCCAAGAGAGGCGCAACATGGATCGTGAAGAGGATATGACTGCAAAATCGACTCCTGACCCCCTTCAGAATGTCGAAATTCCCAAAGGACCTCGGAGCAACATTCCTCAACGCAACACACATTTCTTCAATGGCCCTCCACGCCAACGAAGACACCAGAACTTCAACGGTCATGGAGCATTACCACTCGGATGGTTCACAGCGACGGATCAGCGTGGGAACACGTACTTCTACAGCAAGAGTGGTGCTACAACCTGGCAACGTCCCACTAAGCCCGCTGACGCTCAAAAGGCGACGCCCAAGGCGTTGCAAGAGCAGCAGCTGCTTAAGAACATTATCGACCAAGTCACCAAGGAGCAAACCCCCAGACCTTCGGCATCACAGACACCTCAACGCGCAGAGACTCCCGTTCAGGAGAATAAGCAGGAAAAGTGGCGCTCTCTTAGCATCGACAAACAGATGAAGATCTATGAGAACACGGTATGTATAACTTCGTTTGAGCTCCTAGTCACATGCTAATGTTCTCTGCAGCTCTTCCCCCACGTCAAGTATGTCGTCGATAAGTACAGACACAAGCTTCCCAAGGACGATCTAAAGCGACTCGGCAAGGATGTCTGCAAGAAACTTGTCTCCTCCGACTACAAGCGCAATCGGATCCAAGACCCCACGACTCCACTTGATCAGAAGCAGGCTAGAAAAGTTAAGGCGTACGTGAAGGACTTCTTGGACAAGGCTATTGTGAAGTTCAGACATCTCGAGAAGGAGAAGGCGATTCCCGAAGGCGACATAAAAAAGTCAAAGGACCCTGCCACTTCGACCAACGAGGAGATTGATTCACCAGCCGACGAAGTTGTGCTGTCCGACAATGAGGACGGCGGATCGATGGGTAGTCCTGAGCGCAAACGCAAGCGTGAGGAGGAGGCAGCTGAGTCCCGAACCCTGACTCCCTCAGACGAACCATCTGTGAAGCGTCTGAGAGAGTTTGACGCGGATGGTGCAACACCACCGCCTCCACCCCCGCCGCCTCCTGCTGATCCGGCACCTACTGCTACCCCTGAGGAGCCGCTGTCAGAAGAACAAAGGGCTCTGAAGGAGCAGGAGGAGGCTCTCATGCGAGAGAACGAGGAGTCTGAACGCCTGGAAGAAGAAGAGCTTACCAAAGCTATGGATATTGGAAGCACCCTGAATGGCCACCCTCCGGTAAATGGGGTAGGAGCTGTCGATGAGTCCGCCATTGCCAACACCGGCAATGAAGTGGCTCGGCAGCAAGAGGTTATGGGTCACTAGACAAAGCCACGACACAACGCCTACCTCAGGCTTGGGACGTTGTCCTTGGAAGCTAGGGATACCCAGATTGTGCGACTTTCCAACGGAGGTGGGGCGTCAACTAAGTGAACAAGCCGAAGTGAAGGGAACTCTCTCGGCCTTGTATGTATAAGCAGGCATGTTGCATTTTTCTCGTTCTGGGAGGGAACCAGCAGACCCCCACCCAAACAAAACAAAGGATCTCTCAGATACTTTGGTTTTGTTTAGGGTGTTTTGTTACGATTATAATGTGGATATTTTCGGTCATCGACAAGAAAAAGAACTGGTCGTGGCCAAGTGAAAAAGCTGTACCTAGGTCATTGTGTCGATTTTTTTCTTCTTTCTTTTTTTCTTCACCGACACCAAGCCTATGTTGGCTTTTGGGTGGAGTGGGAAGTATGGGAATAGGGCAGCATGGCATCATCCCCGATGGCGGGCGGGCATTGGGTTCCGTTTTTTTTTCAACGAGATTTGGGCACCGTGACGACAAAAAGTCATACCAGGCAATTGGCGTTTTTGTACAAAAGGAAAAAAGGCAGCTAAGAAACATAACTTGAACTAGTAGTAATGGATGTGAATGGAGACCTCGACATTGAAGAATCACGTTTTCTAGTGTATGTTGCAAAGTGACATCTATTCACATTGAGGTCAGGAAAGATGGGGGGCATAAAATGGATATGAACACCAAAGTTATTGCTATTTACCCTTTCTCTCCCTTTGATTCAGAGTGCCTCGAGGCTTCCATTTTGCTTTTATAAACCAGATAACTTTCCCCCCTATTCTCGAAGACCGACTTGACCATCCCATGATGAACGCCACGCCATATATGCCAAGTGCGAGATGCCAATGGGCGACGTAGTAGGCCCGATACCATATATCCTCTCCTTCTGGACTTGGGCTTGCGCCTCTCTACCCAAGGGGGTTTAATCCTCACCGTCCTGAGGATCCAAGGGGAGTCGAGGTGGGTGAGAAACAAAAGCGAATCCCCAAATGTTGAGTTGCCTGTGGCTTTATATAGGGCCACCAAATTGGAACTCTCCTTCTCTGCCGATCCCAGGCATCCACCTTCCTCCACTAGGCCAGATACACTTCAGACGCTGCTCATGCCTTCCTTCTGCACTTTCATCACGCCTGAAGCGATTCGTCCACGGTCTCTCTCTACTGCCAGACAAAACGTAGTCAGTTCCTCCTCTGATCTTCCATTCTTAGTCGATTACTGCCCGACCCATCCCCCCGTATCATCAAAGGGCTCCTCCATCTCCACCTCAGAAACCTCATCCTCACTATCACTCTCCTCCCCACCGCGCTTCCTCTTCTTCTTCTGGGAGGGCTGCACCTCGGGCGCCTCGTCCTTGCGCATAAACACAAAACTCCGCGCCGCCCTCTCCTCCCCCTTCCACGCCGCCCCGCTCGCCTCCCCCGTCTTCTTCTCCCGTATCACACCCGCCGTCCGCGCGTGCTTGTAACCCGGGTACGCGCGGGAATGAAACTTGAAGCTCTCCAGCGCCTGTAAGCCCGCGTGGCGGCCGAGATCCTTAACGTTCCAAAGCGTGTAGGGGTCGCCCTCGAATAGGGTCACGACGATGGTGCCCTTGGGCGCCAGGCTGGGGAGGGCCGAGGTGAAGAAGGCGACGAGGAGCTCCTGGTTGTAGCGGACTTGACGGTTGCGGTCGGTGGATTTGCCGCCGACGTGGGGGAAGTTGAAGAGGATGCGGTTGAAGATGCCCGTCTTTGTCGGGGCCGACATGTGGAAGCCGCGGTGGTTCGGGGCAGATTTGCGGGTGAAGGGTTTCATGGAGCGGGCGTCGATGTTGTAGAGGACCCTATTGTTGTTCTGGACGGGGGGTTTGTATTTCTCATCATCGTCTTCATCGATTTCCTCCTCCTCCTCTTCCTCTTCTGCTTCTGGTGACTCGGCCTCGGTGGGTTCCTTGCCGTCGTTCTCGTCGTCCTCGGCGTCGTCCTCGGCATCGCCCTCGCCCTCGCTCTTTGCTGCTTTTGACTTGGTAGGTTTTGTGGTAGCGGCGGTCCCGTTGATCTGCGCAATGTTCTCCGCGGCCTGGGGGTACTTCTCCAGCAGCTCCCGCTCGTTCTTCTCGAGGACCGTCGCAGTCAGGTTACGGCAGCCATGGTGTGTTGCAAGACTCGCTGCGAAGCTGAGGTCGCCCTCGCCGATCAGCAGGATGGTGTCTTCCTTGGAGAACGGTATCACAGGCTCCTGGTTCTGGTGGTACTGCTGTTGCGCCTTCTTCTTCTTGGCGTCGCTCTCGAGGGCTTGGGCGCTCTTTGGGTTCTTCTTCTTGTTGTTGTTCTTGCCATTGTTGTTTTGCGGTGCGCCTCCCGTCTTCTTCTTCACCGTGTCCACGAAGTGGCTCTTGTGGTTTATCGACCCGAGCTTCCGCTTCTTGGCCATGATGGGTAAGGGGTTGTGAGAGAAAGGCTGGTGGCTCGGCAGGGGAGGTATGCGGCGCAATGGGTGGCCGGGTTCACGGTCCGGGCCGTTTCTTGGTGTTCGTGGACTGGGTTAGGTTTTTCGAGGTGACGTCCGGCGTACGGCGTGTATCGCGGTGCAAAGTGGGATGTGGTGGTCGGCGGCGGTGCTGTTGGTACCCGTGTCGGCGCCGGGGGGTGGGAAGGGTGTGTAAGGTATGTACCCCACGCTCTGGTTGTACCGCGAGCGAGAAACTTTTTTTTTTGGCCCTGCTCTTCCCGGGGCCCTCTTTCTGCCGTATCTTTTGACTTTTTTGCGACGCTACGGCGGTGAGCACACATGGCGCTCTCCGGCGGCTCGGGAATAGACGAGGTTCAGCCGTGGAACGCTTCGCTTTTTTTTCAAGCTCGTCAAGTGTCAGTGGCCTCCTTAGAAACCGACCCCTAGTACGGGGGAGTGGATTGGGCGACACCGGGTTATGGATAACCACAGGGGGGGCGGATGAGAAAGAGGGCGGCGGGAGACGGGACCTGAGAAGGTATCTGGTACATTTGGTGCGCGGGAGGAAGAGTGTGCTGTTCAGGCGCCAGGGGACTCGTGGGCCATGCGCACCCCGGGCGTGCGTCGTGAGATGGATCTTCAAGTTTGCAGGTGCTGCAGGGAGGAGCGGGCGAGGAGCTGACTGCCTCGGATCTATCGAACTTGGAAGACACCTCGTCGTACTTCATGGCAGTATTGCTCTTGATAGCACTGAGGGCTGGCCCGGACCCATCTCTGTGCGATCTATTGAACTCATTGCTTTTGGATGCATGTTTTGGGGTGAGGTGTCTGATGGTGGTTGTTGTTCGTCCCTTCTTCTTAGCGTGGCCCTTATTAGCTAAGTGGGCCGATACTTGGATGAATGAGGCTTACCTGGCACTCCCGAACCTTGAGCAACTGGCGGCTTGCTGTGTACGGAGTACGAATAGTAGGTATCGCAGACGTAAGGGAGGCGAGCATGCCAGTACTATGATTGTGTACAACCCTCCAGAAGAGGACTACTATCATTTGCTGGTCGCCATAAGATCGTGGGTAACGGAGCGCGTATAGAACAACCGCGTGCTTGCTTCAATATCTACGTAATTGAATTTCGTTTATTGTTGCATCATGCCCAGAACACTCGTCGGTGAGCCAGCCATACCAGCCACAGAACAACAACACAAAGCTGCACCTCAACGGGTCCTGGAAAAGAACTTGCAGCCGTCCGGCTGGAGCTCGGGATCTGGTTCAACAACAGGCCCACCCGGACGGGACCAGGACCTGTAAAAGTCGCCCCGTCCGACAGGCTGTCCGACTCGTCCGAACAGCCTGAGGTACCCGAGATTGAGGCAAAAATATCTGCTTTGCCCAGTTTGATAGAGACGACACTGCTCAGAAACAGTATGAAAAATCTATACCAATGGAATATGTGTGGACCAAGGAAGATGAGCGTATGAAAAATACTCTTTATGTTTGTTGCGCTTTTATCCAATGTCGGATGGCATTTACAAAGCGGCTTCGTCATTTAATCATATTTAGAGCCACTTGGATTGGGTCAGGCAGGAAGGAGACGCACATGGTTGATAAGGAGCAGAAGTCGGGGGCCGACCGACCCCATTGCTGTCATCTCCAGGTCGTCGTCGTCGTGATGTCGGACGCGCTTGAGAAATGCTGATCCTGCTCAGAATGACCGGCTGGACGTTTGGGAGAAGCGGACAAGAAGGCACGCCTCGGTCTATGGATATTTGTGTACGCACAGAGTAGGTAATCATACACGTTCAGAAAAGCCAGCACACATTGGGAACACAAACGCAGAAACAGGCAGCCATATGAGCAAGGTAGGTATTCACCGGTGCAAGCAGGTTCTGTTAGTTGGGACAGTGAGACCGCAGGCATTCATCATTGCTCAAAGATGCAATTCTGGCATGCTCGCCTGTTGGCCTGGCAAGTCGCAAATGCCCGTTACGAAGACCCGAGCGAGCCAGCTCTTAGAAAAAAGGCTTACACTCAGATACGCGCAAGGCACAGAGTGAGGTACGCGGTAAAGTACATGACAGCACCATGGACGGCCAGATGGCAGAATCGTAATGTACCGGGTACCTCTTGCCCTTTTTTGCCAACAGGGGTAGAAGGCTATTTCCGGTCGTCGGATTTTCTGGGTCTCCGGACGAATCAGGGCGCGGCAAATCGTGCCTACTCCTACCAGATCGGTGTAAGTGTGTGCAGCACAGTGCTGGGCTGGGCCTTGCCTTCCGCCTCGCTGTAGCAGGGTGGTCACGTCTGTTCCTGCCTCTGCTGCGCTCCGCCTGGTATTATTTGCAAAAGGCAGGAAGGGGAAAAAAGCGAAGCAATCTTCGTTCCACGCTCGCAATTCAACGCCTCATTCACGCTGGCTCACTCTTACAGCCATCTCTGCGCCCGAGTCTCATCTTCACCCTGAACCCATTTATCCCCCTCTCAAGCTGGTCTCTCATTGAGGAATTCCGCTCGCTGCAGAGAGAGGCCAGCCGGCTGTCATTTTCTTAGCCCACACCACTACCATCCCCGTCCAACCCACACACCTTGGTCCTGTTCTCCGAACAGCCAACAACCTACAGACATCTTCAAGTCAAAGCACTTTCTTGACCCCGAGCAATCGCGCCTGCTCACATCTTTTCTGAGATTGACCGAGAATTCTTCGGCCGCTTCATATCTCAGTTTTCCAACCCGTACCGCGCCCCTTACCTAACTCTACCCATCTCACAGACGCCCCCATCTCATTACACCATACCCGCTCTCACTTTTGCCTCCACATACCCCCATTTCCCCCGTCTTCACGTCTCTTTCATGAACGGCCATCGCCATCATGTCAGACGTTGAGACACCGGAGCAGTCTTTTTCGACTCCGACGCCTCAGCTTACCCCCAAGGCCAAGGGCCGCGGTAGAGGCCGGGGCAGAAAAGCTGTCGCGCCTAAGAAGGAGCCTCCCAAACCCGTAGCCACAGCCGGCACTGGTCGACGCGGCCGCTTCAAGCAGTTCTCAGACGACAAAGTCCAGGCAAATTATGAACGGCAACGCGAGCTCAAGGCACAGTACGCGGCTCTCGCTAATGCCGTGAAGCCAGCGCTACAAGATCTGGCATCGCGCTCTATCGACACACTCACAAATGACAAGGACTACCACAAAACGGTGCCGGAATTCAAAGTCATCGAGGACAATCTCGGCGCTCGCTTTGAAAGATCCCTCCTTTACTTGGAGAACAAACTGGCGACTGCCGCCAGAACCGTCTTCAAGTCCAAACATGCCAAGCTCGGCGCCGTTCGCGATATTTTCAAGGTTCGTGAGGCCCCGACTGATATGTCATATTTTTTTCCCTCTCCCCTGGTCCTCTGCTAACGTCACCCGCGGCATTAGAACGGAGTTGAAGATGCGGAAGACAGATTTTTGGATGCGCAGCTTCATCGCCTCAACCTTCTGGAATACCTTCATGATCATGGTCTTCCTGTTGACGTAAGTTCATTCTGTTCTTCATTCTATTTTTTTCTGCGTATCTCGGTTATTCACACTGGCCTCAGCTCGTCGATGCCGGCTGGAATTATAAGCAAATTTCGGACAAGGAAGCCCAAGAATTCGGCCTCTATGAAGTCTACGTTGACGGAGCGCTCGTTCCCTATCCTCAACTCGTCGAAGGCACCGAAGCCCATGCCCTGAGACAGGCTGCTTGGGCGGAGCCACAGACGGCGAAGGAGACTTTGGCGCCGCCTTCCGCGGCAGCGACTGGAGGACGAATCAGCAAGCGCAAAGCCAACCAACAACCAGATGGCCAGCCGGCCTCCAAGAGGTCTGCTGCCGATGTCGCGCCCGTCCGCCACATTGCTGGTATCATGTCGGCTCAGCATGCTCCCATTGAAGACGAATCGAATGAGAGCACGCCGGTACCTGAGGGTCCGTTGACGGCTGACCAGAGAGAGCCCGCCTTGCCAGCAAAGGCTTCAGAGCCAGATGAATACGGTTGCAGACAAGTCAATCGGCCGACAGCCAAGAATGGAGCGAGTATCGCGAATCGCCTCATTGTTCCTCCATCGTTCCAGTTCGACGACGACGAGATTGGATTCCGTGATTCCACCAACTCCCCTAGGCATGGAGCCACGCTCGCTAAGCGTGGAAAGTATCTCGGCAAGCCAAACTCGAACACCTGGCACTTTGATCCTCTGCTTGCTCGTTGGGATGCTAGAGACCTCGACGAAGAAGACTACGACTTGGAACTTGTCCAGAAGCACGGCACTCATCCCCGATTGGGCTGCTTCCTGCCCACGAGCAAAAATGACTCTGAGCCGCCAAAGCCAGAAGCAGAGCCGATGCATCCTACTGTTTTCCTTACTCCCTCAGGCAAGACCATCCACGCATCTCGTGTCGTCCCCGTTGCAAAGGTCGAGATTGCTCTAGCCGACAAGCCATACTCGGAAAGAATGGGTGCGATTCTCTCTTCCATCTGTGAAAAGGAAGACATCTCTCCCGAAGACATTGAGGGACCTGAGCTTAAGGCTCTGAAGGAAATCTCTGAAGAGTATGCCGAGCAAAGACTCATCGCCGAGTCTATCAAGGAGTCCGAGCCCGCGAGTCTGGAGGATACGCCTGCCACTTCGCCCCTCCCTATGAACGACTCTGCCCTCAACATTGCTGGGTTGGAGGAGCTCGTCGTGGCTGCGGAAGCCGTCGAGGCGGAGGCCAAGGTCTTGGGATCTGTCGAAGAGAATCCGGTGATCCTGCCCGCTCCGACCCCAGTCAGGCCTGCTACCCGTGCTTATGACGCTATTCGCGACATATTTGGAGGGTCCGAATCAGCTGCCGTTGAGCCTCCAGCTCCCGTCCTGGTGCCGGAGCCTATTGACACTACTGCGCTCGCAATCCTCGCAGATGCGTCTACTTCCACCTACCCTCCCCAGCCCGTCGACCTTGTCATGGCCGATGCTCCCATCAGCCAACCCATTCCAGTTGACGGTCCTCCACCTCCCCATTCCCATCATCATCACATCGACTCTGGTTATGTGGTTCAGCCCATTCCCGCTGAGTTCCGCATCCAGGCTGCACCTTCAAACGATAGTGTCGGCTGGATTGAACCACGAATCGCTTCACCAGGTGTCGACGGTCGGATTCACCAATCTATCGAAACTCCGTCGATGAGAGATCCGTACTCGAACCAATTACCCCCTGCTCGACCAGTCGAGATGTCTCAAATGAGGTCCTCGATTGACGCCACCAATGATACCCGCCGGCACTCCATGTACCACGAGCACAGCGCTCCTTCGGCCTACAACGAGCAGCACTTGCCTCATCCGCATAACCAGCAACACCTGCCGCAAGCAGACCCCATGATCGACCCGCGTCTTTACTCTGCACCGATGGACGCGTCGGCCGCACATCATGAATATCAACAACAGGCTTACGGTCAGAGCCAGCAGGGCTACCAATTGCCCAGCATGCCTATGCAAGGAGGACCCATGGCACAAGCCTCTCCCCAGCTGCAACAATCTGGCTCCACATCTCGTATGCCATTCACGAACCCTTCTCAGGACAGGAGCTCGCCGCTTCCGCCCTTGCGACCGTCCCGTGGCCGCAAGAGTGCTCCCGCTGCACCAGAGCAGGGTGTTCAGATCGAGCAACATCAAATTCAGCAGCAGCAACAGCAACAGCAGCAGCAACAACAGCCGCCGCCGCCACCTTATATGAGCACCAATAGCGGCTCGTTCTACCCCCCTGGTCCACCCAGGCCATACCACAATGGATACACACAGGAGCAGCCAGGTTTGCCGCCCATGATGAGCCAGTACCCACCCTACACAGGCTCGCAACCTCCACCACCACCTTTGCAGCAGCAGCAACAGCAGCAACCGCCGCCTTATGGACATCCAGGCATGTCTCCCACTTACTCATCCATTGCCCCGGCACAAAGCCCTCCGAATCTTCAGTTCGTTCCGCAGCAACCCGGCGAACCGTCTAGAAGCCGGGCTGGAAGTGGCTCATCGACTCCAAGTGCACAGGGAAACAGCAAATACCCCAAGCTGGCCCCCGCCCCCCTGCCTGCTCACAGAGTAGGCTGGCCTCAAGGCCCTGAACTGCGAACCGTTCAGTATGACTACAAGGAAAACATCAAAGACTATGCGCCTACGGAACCCCCTCCGCGTCGCGGCCCTGTCCAAATTCGGGGATGGAACATAAATAATAATAGGATCCAGCGCCAGAAGACAGATGAGAACGGCGACGAGCGACGCGGGTCCCGCTAGGAGCAGATTCTCACGTTGCCAGAGCTGAACCCAAGTAAGGAAGGTTTAACAGGCGCGGGAGTGAAGAAGCCGGCTGTCAAGAAGCCAGCCGCTAAGAAGACAGCTGCCAGGAAGACGACTACGAAGAAGGCGGTCGCTAAGAAGACGACTGCCAATAAGCCAGGTCCCAAGACAACCTGAATGGAATCCGAGAATCGTGTCACAAGCGGATCGGAACAAGCGAAAAGAGCATGTATTATTATCACATCACTTTGGACATTGGTCTTCCACATATGAAGTCCTTTGTTCGCGTCATCCGTATGCGGATGAAAGACACAGAGAAAGAGAGAGAGAGGGCTGGGCTGAAAAGCCAGGTGGAGAAGCTCATTGAATGAAATGAGAGCTAGGGCCGAGAAGCCGGGGTCAATAGTGCCTCAGCATATTTGGAATGATAATGAATACGAAAAGAAGAATTGGTTTTGAGAAGGATGCTGCTGAGCGTTGCTTGTGAAGTGAAGTCATGGTTCATCTAGTTTCCGCGTTATCTCGTGCGGCCCAGTAAGTGATGTTGCCTCATGGACGCTTCATATCCGCCAAGAAGCAGAGTGGTACCAAATGCTTTGGTCACTAATCGAAGGTGAGCTCGTCGATTGCTTAGAGGCAAAATCGGAGAGCTACTATAAGTCTGTGTTTGTTTCTTGCTATTAATTTGGATTAGCTCATATGTTACTCTCAAGATTATTATACATACCTGACAGACGAAGTCGAGAAGTAGCTTAGAGAGACGTTTCTTATCGTCCATACATAGAGAGAGAGAACACACAGCTGCTTGTTTGCTCACTCGAAAGGCCTTATTCACACTTCTCATAGAACTTCGCATAATCACGGCAGCCTTGCATGCCAGGAGAAAGCGGCATTGCTTGGAGTTCGCGAGGTCATTGAGGGAGGAACCGGAGTCACAGTTCTGAAAGTTTCATAAAGTTTCATAAAGTTTCATAAAGTTTCAACAGAACAGCATAATGCAAATGGAGCGTGAGCCTCTTCAATTTTGTGTTCTGATTACAGTGTATCTGATATTACATGTATCCGAGCCATTTTTATTTTTTCCGCACCGGCGAAAAGGGATGTTCAGGACGAATTTTCTCTGCCATCATCGCCGACCCCTCGCGAGAAACTGTTATACACATACACACAACCGCAAATGTCTAAACCACTGCCTGGCAGACTACTGCGTGAGGATCTGGTTGTTGAAGTCCACCGCACCATCCATGCTCATCATCATGCTGGGATCAGCAGGCATCAGGCCCCCGCCATTCGGCATGAGGCCGGCGGGAGCAGCGAGCGAGAGGAGGCCGCGTCCCAGCTCGCCGACGGGGTGGAGCGGGAGGACCGACGCCTCCATGGTGTTGCCGTCAAAGATGACCATGTTCTGGATGGGCTGCTGGGTCTGGCCGAGGACGTTGATGACGTCCTGCGCCAGCTGGCCTCCGAGAATGGCGGTGACGGGGGCCATCTCGCTGCCGATGTTTTGCAGGAAGCCGCGCAGGACCTCGGAGCGCAGCGTCTCCGAGGGCAGGCCGAGCTGGGCGTGCTTGGCCGTGGCGAGCTTGGTGAAGAGGCCGAGGTCCTCCTTTGTGTGGCTGGGGAGGCGGCCGCTGTTGAGCACCTGGAAGTCCCAGAGGGCGCGCAGGCACGAGATGACGGGGCTGACGGCCTTTTTCCTGCGCGCGCTTTTTGCGTACTCGTCGGGCAGGGTGGCGCCGTCGCTGGCGAGGTACCAGGTCGAGTAGAGCTCGCGCTTGGTCACCATCTCGATGGTCTTGCCGCCTTCCTTTTTGGTGTTGACGGCGACGACGCTGCGGGTCCGCGTCTCTGGCGCGAGCTTGGTGGCGACGTTGCCGAGGTCGCGCTCGATGACGTAGTCGTGCTCGATGAGGTCGGAGAAGACGAAGCCGTAGAGGCCCTGGGTGCCGGCGGCGTAAAAGGCGCGCTGGTGCAGGCGGGTGGCGGTGTTGATGATGTTGAGGGAGTCCGGGTCGAGGTCGGTGGCGATGACGATGTCGAACGCAGAGAAGTAGCTCGTGCCCTTGGACTTGATGCCCTCGGCGTCGACGTTGACGCGGACGCGCGGGTTGAGCTTCTGGATGGCGGCGGCGGCGGCCTGCGCGCGGTTCTGCCCGACGTGGTGCTCCTCTTCGGAGAGGAAGAACTGGGAGCCCAGATCTGATTCCGAGACGGGGGCGCCGTCGAGGATGGTGAGGGAGCCGATGCCGGCGAGGACAAGGTTCTTTGCGATTTCGTTGGCGAGGGCCTTCATTGTGATGAGGAGGATGTTGGCGTTGCGGATCTTTTCCTGGGCCTTTATGCCCCAGAGGCGGATTTGACGGTCGTAGAGCGCAATTTCATCTAGTAGAAACTGTCAGTTTGTCCGTACGGTCTCATGTAGGTAGATGGCTCAGGCCTACGTACCTGCGCTCATGCCCGGCGCCGGAGCTGGGATATTTGGAAGCATGTCGTTGCCCATGAAGATTTGCTGCTGTCCGTTCTGCTGGAGGATCTGAGGCATGAACATCTCGCCCGTGGGCAACATGCCGGGAAGGATGCCGGGCATGGCTCCGGGGATGACTTCCTGCAACGCTTCCGGGAGTACCTGGTCCATTGGCGCGGCTTGCATGCTAGGATCGAACCCGTTGGAGGGATTGGGAAAAGGCATGTGAGGCAGAGCGGTTTCCTGAGCTGACGCGTTGCTACTCGGGGCCGCGGTTTCTTGTGCGGGTTGCTGTGCTGGCTGCTGCTGCGCCTGCGTCTCTGGCACCGGCGTCTCCTTCGTTTGCGGTTGCTCCTCCATGATGAAGTCAGGAGATAAGAGTGATGTCGATTGATGAGAATGTGTGGATCTAAAAAGGATGTTGTCCTCGTATCCTGTGGAATTGAGTCGCGAATCGTCAGGGCAGCTCAGTAAGTCATGCGCGTCGTCGTTTGGCTCGTGAGATGAGTTGGCGCAATGAAGCGAGAGTTGAGAGGTGAGACCGCGTCAAGTGAGATCGGTTTTGAGTCCGTCGTAAAAGATGTGAAGGGGGTATCGCAGGTTTCGCTCATCCAATGACGGAAGCAGCAAAAAAGAAATTGATGGATTTTCCAGAGGGAAAAATTCCAGACAGAAGGAAGTGATGGCGATATATGAGAATGACCTCTCACCTCACAAAGCAAGGCTGAGGACGGGATGGGTTCACTTTGAGGTCGAGGCTAAGGTACCTTAGGAGGCAGGTAATAGAGCAAGCTTCGACAAGGAAGGCAGCTTCGACAAAAGAATTGTTAACGCGGCGGCCCTGTTACGGTACCTAAAGTAAGTAAGGTAGGTACGTAGAACGCTCGCATGGAACGCAGTCCTCGGCGTCCCTAACACGGATAACGCGCTAAGGCCACGCTTAAGTGGTACCTTAGCTTAGCAGAGTGTTACATACTAAGATGATGTATCCCGTAGCATTTTGGTGCCGACGCCCCTCTCTCCCCCGTTGCCTCACTGGTTCTTACAGGTACGAAACCCCGCGATGGGCAGGGCCAGGGGGGTCTCTCTTTAGCGGGTGCAGCAGGGCGATTCCACCGCTTTCACTGGCTGTCTGCTCATTTGCTCGCCTCCTATCGAGGGGGACTTGGAACAGAAATCCAAGCACCAGCAACAGCACCACCACCAGCGGTCAGCGGCACTTCAGTCCAACTCCAACTTGTATCATCAACCAACCATCTTTGCTTTTCCGCCGACCTGCTGACGACACAACCCGAGCTGCATCGACGGCCGTTCGCGCTAGCTCCGTCTGGCCCTCTTGTCTGCACTCATACTCTGCCCGCTTCTACCACCTATAGCACCAAAACCAAAGCTCCAGACTCCCACCACTCTTCGATTCACTACTTGCGACGAGGGTCAATACTGGGGCCAGCGATCGCCCTTCGCGTACACTACCTTTGTTAGTGCAATCCTGGTGGATGGAGGAGGTTCAGCCCGTACGCCCAAGTTACACTCCCACGGGCGGTTACGCCTCTCATCCTCTTCTGTGCGACGATCTCGCCTTATCTGCTGGCTATTGACACTTCTACCCTCTTCTAGTCGCCGCCCCGATCGATAACCCTCCAGGTAGCTGGATCACGAATCTTTACTGCTCGGCCGCCTTCACTCGATCCCACTAAACCCCATAATTTCCACCCGTCGAACCGGCGCTCCCACTCTCGCCGTGGCCTATCTCACGTCGACAGTAACGAGCGCAGCACCAGGAGACTTTCACAGATCGGTTTGTCTCCTGGCGCGTGCGTCGCTAAGCCCTTGAAACCTTCGTCAACGAAGCATGTCGTCACAACGGCCAGACCCGAGCCAACGTATTCAGAGGCACGACGACGACGAAGACGACGACGGCTACCCGCCCCTGCCACCACACCGCAGGCTTCCTCCACTACCGCCGATTTCTAGAGACACGAGTCGCCTCACCTTCTCCCCAAACACCACACGACGACATCCCTGGGAGCCTGAGCCTTACACTACGCAGGACCAAGCCGAAACCTACTACCAGCTCACGCGGCACATGGCTGATCGGAATTTTCAGGCCGAGTACGACGAGCTCGTGGGCAACAGTTTGAGTGGCTTCACGGCATTTATGTCTCAGGCGCAAGACGACTTTGGTTTCTCCCGAAACAACAGCCTTGGCTGGAGCCAAAACTCAAATTTGCTAGATATCTTGCAAAACGACCAGAACGACCAGCGAGACGACGACGATAACACCCGGCGCCAACCCCTCCAGTTGCCCCCAGTCTTTGGGTACAGAACTACCAGGACAATTAGCGGGCGTCAACGAACTGACGGCACGGAAGACGACTTGGAAGCAGTCAGAGCTCTGTGGAATAGGAGAGCCCAGTACAGCTCCTCACCCTTTTCGCCGCCCAGGATGCCTCCCAATCAATCCCCGCCAAATCTTTCGCCTCTACCTCCGTCAGAGGAATACCCGGAGGAGAATCGGAGGGTGAAGAGGAGAAAGCTGGACTCTGAACGAATTGCCCAGAGCTTCACGGGGTTTCGATATGGACGGTATGGCCAGGTCGAGTCAGGTCAACTAAAGATGGAAATCATGAGCTGTGATGGGGGACTGTATGAGAACGCCACCCTTCACGCCCACGAAAACATCCTCAAGGACGACAAGACTGTATACTGCACACAGTCTAATCGCTGCAACATCATTCTGCGGCACCAAGGTGGTACGGCTTTCAGCTTGAAGGAGCTTGTCATAAAGGCGCCGGCATCGAATTACTCTTCACCGTAAGTATCTCAAGTTTCCCCTATTTTCTGGGAGCTGTATCTAACAGATACACGTAGCGTACGGGAGGGTATGATCTTTGTCTCTATGAATCAGGATGAGCTTCTTAGACGAACGGCGGAATACGAAATACAATATGCTCCGCAAAGATCAGGTCGCACAACGGCTACCAGAGCACTAGCCCCGATAATCTCAATACGGCATCACGAAGACGGAACGACTGTAACGAGAACGCACACTCGGCAGAGACGGCTATACAGTCTGGGACACGATGACGATGAAAATGAGAGTCGGACAGCACAGATCCCGCCGGAATTCACCACACACTTGCCACCCTTCAACATCACCACCGAATGCAGTTACGAAGAGACCGACGATGATGATACACCTAGAATCACTGCGAATCGAACTGCTCCCAATAGAATTGGGTCCTTGCCGTTTGAGAGTGACAGCAGCGACGACGGCAATCCATTTGCATCCGACTTTGAAGATTATTCCTTCACAAACCGGCGCCGTGACCCTACTGATATGTCACTGGCAGAGGCTGTTGAGGCGAATCAAATGGCAACGCAGGAGGCTGTTCGGGCTGTCAGTGGTGGACGTGGTCTCATGGCGCCGCATGCCAAGTTCTTTATTGAGAAGGACAAGAGCAAATGCACAATACGCTTTGATCCGCCAGTTGCTGGAAGGTTCATACTCTTGAAGATGTGGAGTAGCAGTCGTGCGGCTGGCAGCAATATCGATATACAAGCGGTCCTTGCCAAAGGATTCGCTGGACCGCGGTATTTTCCTTCAGTGGAGTTGAGATGAATGGGTGTGGTGGACCAGGGAATGAAAGGAAAGGGGTTTACGAAAACTTAATGACGGGAGGATAGTTCTATTCTCAGGATGACTTTCTCGACCAACACGTCGACGGCGTTCAGGTTCTGTGGCCAGCAATAGCTAGGCTGGTCAAGTGTGACTCGGAAGTCACCTATATTATACCAAGTGCGAATATACCAGGATTGGGAGATGATGTAAGAATTTCCATGTGCCTCTGAAAGTGCAGTGTATGATGTGACATATCTGACGCTGCAAGTCTGGTCCGCGAGTAGTTCTAAAGAGGTTTTGTATAAGGAACTGACTACCATCATATCCACAGCTCAAGAAGATGTGTTCCGTTATAGAAATGGGTTCTCAATGTTCAAAGACTTTAGAAAAAGACCCAGGTCGTTGTAAATGTGGTCGTTAGTCAGTCATGAATTGATTTCATTCTTACCTTTGATTCGACATTCCACACGAGCCCACCAATCGGCCGGCACCAATTGTCACTCAGCTAGCGCAAAACTCGGAGTGCACCACGCACCTCACACTTACACTCAACCAAGGGAATAGCCAAAGCAGAGTTTATCACCCTCGAGGCCATACTTTACACCCTCATTCTTTGGCGAATTACCCAGGTCTAGGGAACCACTTGTTTTTCAAAAGGCAGAACAGCGCTTAAAAAGGAGGAATATCCACCAGAAAACCATCATGAGCCACGAACTCACGCTCATCGTCGCGGCGACGCGCAACATGGGCATCGGCGCCAAGGGCGGCCTGCCGTGGACGGGACTGAAGAAGGAGATGGCTTACTTTGCGCGCGTGACGAAGAGGCTTTCTCCACAGGTACGTAGAAGGCCATATCTTCCTTCTCCTGCTCAACTCGCTTCATAGGAGATGGGAGTCTTGAACATTTTCTTGAAGCCTAGTCTCACTGGCGGCTACTGCGACATGATATCGCATGAGAACCTCATCACAGCGCACAAGTGCCGTTCTATGGCTGACAAGACAATCGGGCTCTAGGCACCCTCAGACGCCCTCAACGCCGTAATCATGGGCCGCAAGACGTGGGACAGCATCCCGCCCCGCTTCAGACCTCTCAAAGGCCGCCTCAACATCGTCATCAGCCGCTCTCACCCTGCTTCGTTGGACACTTCTTCTTCGGCTGCAGGTACGGACACGGCGGCGGTCACGGATTTCGAAAAGGACGCAGTAAAGGTCTCCTCGCTGGACCAGGCCCTCGCGTTCCTCCGCTCCGATGCCAGCGGAGCCGCGGCCGGCAAGCTGGGCAAGGTGTTTGTCATTGGCGGCGCGCAGATCTACGGCGCGGCGCTCGAGGTGCCCGAGGCCAAGAGGGTTCTGCTGACGAGGGTTATGGGGGAGTTTGAGTGTGATGCGTTTTTCCCGCTGGAACTTGGCGGCGAGGGCGAGGGGAGCGAATGGGCTCAGGTTGAGAAGAAGGGGCTTGACGAGTGGGTTGGGGAGGAGGTTGAGGGGGGTGAGATTGAGGAGAATGGGACAAGGTATGAGTTCCAGATGTGGGAGAAGATTTGATCTCGTAATTTTTGGGTCATGAATATTCTTTTCCCTTTTGCTCATCTCATAGTACAGGAAGGAGCGATAAGATGACTACATTACAAGAAATGCTGAGTTGGATGGACTCTTATTCGTGATCCTCCATTCTGTCTGGGAACCTTTAATATGCGTTGGTGATTGTACAAAATTACAAGGCCTGCAGCATCTCCCTTCCCCATGCCAGGCTCTACAGTCTGCGACGTCCGTCAAATGCTGTACATGATTCTCATCATCTTCCCCAAAAATCGATACACTACGGCGACCCACGAATCGTTCAGAATGTCTGATCCGCTGCCATACGACTACCCTCCACCCTCTCTCTCTCTCTCCGAATCCTTCTCTTACGCCTTTACCGCCGCCTGCTCCTGGTCACCCCCAAGCTTCGCAACATCCCCCTTGACCTGCGGCCCAACAGCATCAACAAGAGCAAACATCTCCCTCACATCCCTCTTGAACACTTTAGCCGGCGCCACCAGAATGTCCTCCACGGGCGCCGCCTCGAGGTCCTGCAGCGTAGCGCGCATCCACCCGACCACGGCAGCGACCTGTCGCAGGTCGGCATCCTCGCGGCTCTTGAACAGGTTCCGCCACACGGCGGCGCCGAGGACTTTATCGTCCTTGACGACGCCCTCGTCGTAAGCGGCGATGAGGCCGCGCCACTGGACAAAGATTTCCTTGAGGTAGCGCTGGCGGAGGGCGGACGAGGTCATGCCGTGGTTGAGGTGCATCATGCGCTCGCAGTCGAAGAAGAACTGGTCGATGAACTGGTGCTGCAGGTTGCGGGAGCTGTCGCGGTCGAGGCAGCGCAGGCGGGCGAGGACGAGGTACATGTGCAGCATCGTGGCTTGTGACCAGGAGCTGAAACCCGGTTGGAGGTCGAGGACTGTTAATGGATGTGTCAGTATCACTGCGATTACAACTCAAACATGGGAGGGATGGGAGGCAGAGAGGAAATAGTTAAAACGCACATTGCAACCACGGCCCAATGGGGTCTCCAACCTCCTCCCCCTCGGCCGTCATGCGCACCATATCCTTGGCGCGCTCCTGCTCCGAGATCTTGTACAGCGCCGGCGACGAACAGATCTTGTATAGCGCCTCGAGGCGGGAGGTGGTCAGGGTCGCGGCCATGGTCTTTGGCGCGGCGGCCATCATGCCCGACGCAATGGCCTGCTTGAGTCCGCCGGACGACGGCGCCGCCTCCCGCCGCGTCGCCGTCTGGCTGAAGTGCCTCCTTCCCATGGTGGTAGTCGCGGCTGGGCCGCCGGTCTTGGATGTCGTCAGTACCGCCGCTCGGCGCGCCGTCGCGGCGATGGATATCTGCTGGGACGGCGATGCGGACGCCAGGTCGGCGGTGGCGCGTAGGCTCCGGGCTAGGAGTCTTGCCTGGTATCGGCAGCTTTGGCAGGCCATCTTGAAGGTTATTGCTGATTCGGGATATCAGGGATATCAGAGAAAGGACCGGGTTCCGTGTCTTATCTAGGAATGTTGCGTGTGTGATAGGTGTAAAGGGGGTCGTCGATTCATTCGAAAGTGAATGCGGTCAATCAAGGTCTCGTGAGCCGAAGAATCGGGGTATTGGACGTTGACCAGCAGCTTGGGCCCAGAAACGCGGAGCTCACAAAAAGTCTGGACGTCATCCAAAAAAAAGTTCATGAACACATCGAATTGGAAATTTCGAGCTAGCACATGCCAGGCCGGCGGAACTTCGGGCCATGTCCACCACGCCTGCGTACCGTGCTTCTCTCGAAGACTAGACACTGTAGGCAAACACCATTCAGCTTCTTTGGATTGACAATGCAACGACGCTCAATTACCTTGACTTCGATCTTGGCGTTTTGCATGCTGTAGTTTAGAAACAGAAATCGGCTACTTTTCTTCCCCCCAAGGTGTCGTCGAACTTCATGGACGGCCCATAAAGCGCACTTTCTCACAATGAGCCTTATTCCAGGCTCGTTACTTTGCACCTAAAGTCATTCAGAGCCTTGGGAACGCTCATATCTGATGTTAAAGCAGAGATTAAGCTCGTAGTGGCCGCGTACGTATGTCGGCAATTCTATCTCCTACAATTCTCGTAACCAATCATACATCGAGTCTTACAATGCGAAGCTTTCCATAAAGCCTCTCTTATGGTGTGCCCAAAGTCTGAGTCTAAGCCAGAGCCAATTTAGACATTCCGCGGGCGCAGCCGTCATCGCATGGTTGTTCTGATTCTATCGGCACGGCTGTCCTCATTTAACGCACTTTGGAAAAGACCAGCGAGGCATTCGTCCCGCCAAAGCCAAAGCTGTTGGAAATAGCAACGTTGACCTGTTTCGCTTGTGCCTCGAGGGGTACCATATTCATGGATCCCCCGACATTTGGATTCTCGAGGTTCAGCGTAGGCGGCACGATATCCTTTTGGTTAAGAGTCAGAGGAAAACATTCAGTTGGGCAGAAAAAGACCAAAAAAGTCTGGGGAAGATAAGGTTCTGGTTTCAGAAACCAAATAGCCGCGACTCACCTCTGCAACCGATAGCACGGCGAACAGGGCCTCGATGGCGCCAGCCGCCCCTAGCAGATGGCCAACGGCACCTTTGGTGCTGCTCACAGTCACCTGCGACTCGTCCGCGTAACCCTCCTCGCCTGTCATGATGCTTCGTATCGCGGAAGCTTCTGCCGCATCGCCAACCTGTGTCCCTGTTGCATGCGCGTTGATGTAGCTCACCTCGGCCGGTCGAACTTCCGCGTTCTTCAGAGCAAGCTTCATGGCGCGGAATGCTCCGTGTCCGTCTTCCCGCGGGGCCGTCATGTGATGCGCGTCGCCGCTGCACCCGTAGCCCCTCACCTCCGCGTAGATGTTGGCTCCGCGGGCCTTGGCGTGCTCGAGTTCCTCCAGGACAAGGACTGCCGACCCCTCCGAAACGACGAAACCATTTCGGTCGCGGTCGAAGGGACGACAACTGGCGTGGGGGTGGTGGTTGTAAGCTGTGGAGAGGGACCTTGCCCTCCCGAAACCAGCAAAGGTCAGGGGATGGATGCAGGATTCCGTTCCGCCGGCAACCATGACGTCGGCATCACCAAAAGCAATGAATCGCATCGCATCTCCAATGGAATGAGCACCCGTTGTACAGGCGGTTGTGACGGAATGGTTGGGGCCTTGCAATCCGTACTTCATAGAGATATGGCCGGCGGCCAAGTTGATGAGAATCTTGGGAACGAAGAGTGGTGAAACCTTCTTGTAGCCCTACCAGAACAGACTTTAGCTTGGCTTCGCTTGTCGATCACTGCAGCGAGATCTCACTTGTTGGTTGAAGGCCAAGCTCGTCTCGTAAATCTCCTCGAGATTTCCTATACCGCTGCCAAGACACACGCCCGTGGCCTCCTTGTCCTCTTGGCTCTGCGGATTCCACCCGGCATCTTTCATTGCCATGTCGGCGCATGCTACGGCGTACTGGGCAAACTTGGACATACGACGTTGTTCCGTGGCGTCCAGCCAGTCACCCGGCCGCCACTGATCGGGACCTGAGCCATGACTGGGGACTACGCCAGCAACTGTGCTCGTCAGGTCTTTCCAGCGGCTTCGCGGCTCAAAGTCAGCCACACTGGTGATGGCAGATTCTCCAGCCAACAGACGTTTCCACGTGGTACGCACGCCAACACCGAAGGGCGAAATGGCGCCGAGCCCTGTCACGACAACTCGTCGCATGACTCTTGTGCCATAGCCAGGGTCAATATCTGTGTGTCGTTTTGAACTACAGACGCACCGACATGTAAATGGGGGGAATAAGGTAGCAAACGACAAAGTGGAAAGGGCGGGGATGAAAAGGGGAGAGGCTGCGCTGGGGCGATGTGTCTATCGCAGGTAGGGATGATGGTGATTTGGTACGGTAGGGTCCTCCGTGTCAATGGCTAAGCCGGCAGCGATGGTGAAGGACGGTTGTGCGGTCTGTAGGACAGGTGAAGTCGGAACAATGTTACGGATAGGTTAGTAGAGATGTAGGAAAAACCGCGGTCGGGTCGCTTCTGCTGCGGCGCCGCACAGATGCAGTTTAGCGCGTTCTTGATGGGAGAGTACGTACTCGGCACTCGCTAAGGTGAGGTGTCGAAAAGTGCAGATTGTCGACCTGTCGCTGCAGGGGCTGCATGCAAACACTGTGCTGTCAGAGGCTGTCAAAGCGAACAATGTACAGCTAAAAAGGGGGCTTTTTGGTGCTGAGGCCACAGTGTCGGGATCTCAGTAGCGTAAGGTATGGTACCTTATCTTGAGTTCCATTGACCCTCTTTTGGGTGAAATGCCCTGGGCCTAAATGGCGGCGGGGGACAAGTGCAGCGGGAAGCGGGGGACACTAACGTCGCCTCAATGGGGGTTTTGGGTCTGGAATTCTGGATTCAGCCTCTTAGGTGTCAGATGATTGGCTGGAATCGGGGACCTTGGCCTCTGCGTCGGAAACGCAACGCAACGCTGCGCAACGACACACGTTGCGACTGGCGCATGTGCTCTCACTCTCACTCACTCTTTCTTTCCCATCTTTCTCTTGACGTACAGTAGTCTCCCACAAGCCGACGCTTCTTCCATGTAAAAGAAGCTTTTCTTAACTTGCTTCTTTATTGCACCCTCATGAGACTGGGAGGTGACATCCTCTACCGCACCATCGGATCATCCTGCTCAACCTCACTCCAGGAGGTGAACTAGTCCAGCCATTCAAAGATCGCCAATCCCTGGAAGACGACATCTCATCTCACCAACCGTTCCATTGAGCCACGTTTCAGACATCGACGTCTTCCCGGCATTCCAAATCGTTATCATCGCCAGGTTGAGCAGCCAAGAGAAACAAACGAGCCCGCCAGGAACACAGGAACACACACGAACAGAGGGCACACTCGGAAGCTTGGCCATCCCGCCTTGCAGGGTCTCCCATCGCATTTCGGCATCTGCAAAACTCAACGTCCGCCTTCATCAAGTCCATCCCCGCAAACTTGCGGCTCTGTATCCGGGCCTCGAGTCGCCACACCACACTGCATCTGTGCTGAGTTGTGCCGCAGCTTGGTTTCAGCGTCGCATTTGTTTCCCTTCTTATCATCAATGACCACTCGTCCTATGAGAACTCTGCAACCACTTCGATCCAAATCTTCTTGTCCGAGCAGTGTCACCAGTCGGGAAACTCGCCTTCCTTGAGACTAGCCCCCATTCATGCCTTTGCCCTCGTCTTTCCCTCGACTTCTCTGGCCGTCCGATCATCCCACAGCATCACACCCCTCCACCATTATTCGCTCCAGTCATCGCCCTCACTCACCCTCGCCATCCTTTAGTCTGATCCCAGTCTGCGGATCGCCCGTCCTTTCCTGCCGAGCATCACCCTGTTTCCTGAGAGCACGGGGTCGGCCCTCCTGCGTACCAGGCACTACTAAGCACCTGCGAGGTTGATTCATTCGAGTCCCAGGTCCAATCACGCCACACTCACTGTAGGCCTCGAAAGAGACTCTGTACATACCAGAGGCTTATCGAGTACAACCAGAGGCTCATTTTTAGCCTTTGCTTCATGTTGGTCTGGGATCGGCGCTCGTAGCTCGTACCTCTGCGGGTTCCCGTCTCCCGCCTCTCACACACACTCTCTCTCTCCTAACGCCATCCGCCTAGACACTTTAGACTCTCCCCCCTATATAGAAACCCACTGCCTCCTCCTGCTTTTGGACGTTTTGACCCTGTCGTCGATGATTGTGCTCCCACACTCCTGGGAATACTTTCAACATGCCCCAACCATCTAATGGCAAGTCGTCTGGTACGGCTTCAGGACCCATGATGGCGGACAACGATCGCGGGCTCGATACCAAAGCGGAGGTGGAGGTCAGTGGGCGCGAGATCAATCCCGCCGACTCTACCACCTCAAGATTCTCAGACCGTGACCCGGTCGAGGACTTGAAAGAGAGGCTCTCGCAATGGGGTGAGTCAAGTGTCTATCACGGCTATGATGATGAAGATGAGCAAGGGTCCGAACATGAACTTCTCTTAGATCCGAGTCTGCCCGAAGAGTACGAGACGAGAATTCGTAACGCGGCATCGACGCCAATCGAAGAGGTCGACGATGAGTTGGCTATGAAGAGGGAGGAGGAGGAGGACTCGCCGTATCCCGAAGTACGCGCAGCCGTTCGCAACTACGACGAAGATATGCCCTGCAACACCATCCGAGCCTGGACTATCGGTCTCATGTTGGTCACTGTTGGTGCCTCAATGAACACCTTGTTCTCACTACGACAGCCTTCCATCGGTCTTGGTCCTCTAATTGCGCAGATTATTGCATGGCCTATCGGTCAGGGTTGGGCCAAGGTGATGCCTACGAAGCAGTTCAAGACCTTTGGCATCAAGTGGAGCTTGAACCCGGGACCGTTCAACATCAAGGAGCACTCCATCATTGTCGTGATGGCTGGTGTCTCCTTTTCGGTTGCATACGCTACCGACATTATCCTGGCCCAGCTGGTGTTTTACAAGCAAGACTTTGGCATCGTCTTTCAACTGCTTCTCACCATTTCCACTCAGTCCTTGGGTTACGGAATTGCCGGCATCATGCGAAAGTTCCTCGGTGCGTACTCGTAAATAAACTTCAAGATTTAGGCTCGCTAACCTTACTATCAGTCTATCCGGCTGCTATGATCTGGCCCGGAAACTTGGTCTCCGTCACTTTGATGAATGCCATGTACGAGACGAATGACAGACCCGATCCCACTTTCATTGGTGGCAGCATGCCTCGATACAAGTGGTTCGGTATCATTGTTCTTGGCTCATTCTGCTACTATTGGATC
Organism: Colletotrichum tamarilloi; assembly: GCF_030869305.1. Taxonomy (NCBI): domain Eukaryota; kingdom Fungi; phylum Ascomycota; class Sordariomycetes; order Glomerellales; family Glomerellaceae; genus Colletotrichum; species Colletotrichum tamarilloi. The sequence goes on from NW_026849399.1 coordinate 231,949, forward strand.
CCCGGCTTCCTCGCGCAATTCCTTAGTATCATGGCATTCGCCACCTGGATTGCCCCGAACAATGTTATCATCAACCAGCTATTTGGTGGAACGAGTGGTCTGTCACTTCTGCCGTTGACTCTCGACTGGACTCAGATTTCCGGATTCGTTGGCTCCCCGCTCATTCCCCCATGGCACGCCATTGCCAACACCCTCATCGGTGTTGTTACCTTCTTCATCATCGGCTGCTCCGTCTTCCACTACAGCGGTGTGTGGTACGCTCAGTTCCTGCCCATGAGCGACTCGGGCACGTACGACAACACGGGTAACCCGTACAACACGTCTCGCATCCTTACCCCTCAGCTTACACTGAACGAGGAGGCGTACAAGAACTATTCACCGCTGTTCATCAGCACCACGTTCGCCATGTCGTACGGTCTGTCATTCGCTGCCATCGCTTCTTTGATCGTCTACACCTATCTGCACAACGGAAAGCAGATTTGGGCCCAGTACAGGAACAGCAACAAGGAGCAGCCCGATATCCACATGAAGCTCATGAGGAAGTACAAGGAGGCGCCGACTTGGTGGTACATGGGCCTCTTCGTGATCGTAAGTAACTTTGCTGGATTTTGGGGTCCGTCATGATGCACTAACACGCGTGCAGATGCTTGGTCTAGGTTTCGTGACTGTTCTGTACTACCCGACCAACCTGACCTGGTGGGCCTTCCTTTTGGCGGTGGCCATTTCGTTCGGCTTCTCGCTGCCCATTGGCATTATTCAGGCTGTCACGAACAACCAGATTGGTCTGAATGTGTTGACGGAGTTCATCTACGGCTACATCCAACCTGGGCGACCTCTCGCACTCATGATGTGAGTTACACTGTGTTCTAATCGACTTTCATCGACTCGTTTTGTGCTGACAAGTTACACAGCTTCAAGACTTTTGGCTACATCACCATGTCCCAGTCCCTCAGCTTCGTCTCTGACTTGAAGTTTGGCCACTACATGAAGATCCCGCCAAGAACCATGTTCATGTGCCAAGTCGTCGCAACCACCTTCTCCTGCTTCATCCAGATCGCCGTGCTCAACGCCGCGTTGAAGAACATCCCCGATGTCTGCACGCCGCACCAGGAGAACAAGTTCTCTTGCCCGGGCGGCCGCGTCTTCTTTGCCGGTACGTCGTCCCTACCCCTCAACCCACTCCCTCCCGTATCACAAAACTAACAGCCCCCGTCCACAGCATCCGTAATTTGGGGTCTCATCGGTCCCGCCCGCATGTTCTCCCCGGGCCAAGTCTACTCCGGCCTCTTCATCTTCTTCGGCCTCGGCGCCATCCTCCCCGTAATCTTCTACTTCGCCGCTCTCAAGTGGCCCAAGTCTCCCGTCAAGTACCTCATGGCGCCCCTCATCTTTGGCGGTGCCGGCGCCATCCCTCCCGCGACGCCCCTCAACTACCTCTCCTGGGGCATCGTCGGCTACGTCTTCCAGCACCACATTCGCAAGAAGCATTTTGGCTGGTGGTCGCGCCTCAACTACCTCACCTCGTCGGGTCTCGACCTCGGCCTGGCGCTCGCCACGCTCGTCATCTTCTTGGCTTTCACGCTTAACAAGATTGAGCCGCCTAAATGGTGGGGTAACGATATCGTGACTGCAACGATGGACGCGCAGGGCACGGCTATCCAGGCGACGCCCGCGCCTGGAACAAAGTTTGGTCCGACAAGCTGGTGAGTATCGACAATAGCTTTCGGCGTCAAAATAGGTTTAAAAGAGGGACTTGTATCACTAAAGAGCCGTAAAACACAGGGAACACTAGGAGAGAGACATGGGGATATGTCCCATGTTCCATGTTGCTCCTGCCTATTCCCCCCCAATTTTGTAAAGGGGGTTTACTTGGAAAGACCCAGTGGACATTGGATACGGATGATTAAATGGGTAGAAGGGCTGGTTACCACGAATATTAAGGATGGATTATTTATTGTGTATACTCTCTATTTCACGCGAGTTAAGTCTAATTCCTACTTTCCACTTTGCATAATGGATGGGCCAAAGATTCGTGCATGTTGCAAGAGACACGACACGTCCAAGCATGTTTCCTCTTGTGTGACGACACAAAGAGGGTGATGTAGGTTGTGAAAAGAGCACTTCGTAAGAGCACGCGTTCGGAATCACCAATGGCGTCGTCTTCCTGAGATAGACGTCACCCAAGGACACTTTCGATTTCAGAGATGGGTAAACGTCTATCACCTAGTGAGTACACGGCTCAACACGGTCGTTTGGCGTCTTCACGAAGGTGAAGCTGTCTGTTTGCCATTAACGTCGGCAAGCCTATCCCGCCAAAAATTGGCTAGATTTTAATCAAGTTCGGAGCATCGCGATACGCCAGTGACACCTCGACATCCTTACGCCTGCGCCTCTGTACGCACATCGGTCAACGACTTCAGCCGGGCTACGCCTCGACGCCACAAGACAGCCCAGAAGCACACGAAGGGACAGGCTATCGTTCAACTCGACGGCACCATGGACCATCATCACATGACTAGTCCGCGCTATGAACAAGGTACTTCATGATTTATTTCACTCGAGTCTCGGGCCCTAATGCAAGCTCGGCATTCCGAGCCCGAGAGTGGGAGAGAAACACGCAGATCTCACATCTAGGATCTCGGGGACCCGAAACCAACGACGTCGCAGCGGTAGTGGGCTGATAATGTGTTTACCGCACGCTCCTCCTCCTCCTCCTCCTCCTCCACCTTGGCATAGGGATCATGGATGGACAACCTGGGCAATAGAAACGGAGAAGGGAAAGAAAAAAAAGACGACTCTTGATGGGTGGGACCCGGGTACGAAATGTTCCAACGCGCGCGCGGCGGGTTATTTATTGGCGCTAACGATTCGGGGGTCTTGAGCCGCCGGGGCCGTTGGGTGGATCCCTTACGGGGTCGGCCGCGGTTCGGCGGGGCGGAGCGCGGGCAACACGCGCCTCGCAGGGACCCGACCTGGACGTCGTAGTGTGAGTGGGGTGGGGGGGACCAATTTTTTGTTTGCCGTTCCATTGACTCTCGAAAGTGGCACCGGTGGGTTGCTTTTTTTGTCGGGGGCGAAAAGTGCCAGTGAGGATGGAGTCGCTTTGAAGTGGAGCTCGCTCTCTGTTTCGACTTTTGAGCGTTGTTTCCTGTAAGCAGATCATGTTTAAGTCTGGAACGGATTTCATCTGAAAGAGTGCGAGCATTGATTAGCAAAGCGGCATACAGGAAAACGGGATTCGCTGTCGTAAACGAGCTGTCAGTTTGGACTTTGTGTCGTGTTAATCAACGAGGCTCCTCAACAAGGGCAGAACTTCTTCCAAACAGGACACAAATATCCGTACTTCAGCCGGAACCAGGAAAAAGCTTTTTTCTGCTTGCGGAGAGTCCGCGGTTAGCCACGCCCGGTCGAGTACGGATACGTCTTGGAGATTTCAAAAGTCTGATATATTGCCAAGAAAATGAATGGGATTACCAGTCCCCTCCCAAAATCCAATGCCGCAATACGAAATACCGGCCGAATGGGTGGATCCCGCTACAGCTGACATCGTCTTTTCGAATTGTCATTACGAATCGCCTGCAGGCTTGAGAGATGCCGGCCGGAGTGGGGGAGGAGGATGAGATTTCCATGGGCTTTTCAAAGTTCAAGCTTCTTGATGTGGGCTTTCGGCAACAGTAGCTTCTTCGGGGATCCAAGAGCCGCAGGTCCCCAACCTTTTTGAATTCTTGTTGGCTGCCGTTGATGCCAATGTTGCATCCTTTATTTCGCCGAGTTTGCCCATTGTCGAAATGGAGCGAGTTGGTGAACGCCACGGCAGGCCCTGTCAAAGTCTGCGGAACCGGGTACAGCAACCAACGGCAGTTTGGCTGGGTCCCGTGCCGTAACCCCCGGCGGCCTCACTTGAAGCTCATGATGTAAGCAGTATGAAGTCGTTCGATGCATACACTGCATACATGACTGCATATGCCCCTTTGACCGAGTGTTCCCGGGGGCAGGCAACAACGGCCACATTGATGCGGCCAAATGCGATGCAACTTCGGTCCAGCCACTCTTTCCCACTTTATTTTGACATCCGCATACAGAGCTAGAGTTGCTGCAGCATTGTTTGCACTTTTGTCATGTGCTCGAACCGTGTCACGCATGTCGCTATGTCATAGTGTATAGATGAAGGATGGGATCAGGATCAGGATCGGTGCTAACATGCCCCCTTGCATGACAGATTCAACCCGCCTCCAGTTTCTCCCTCTCTTTTCTAGAACCATGCCTGGAATGCCACCGAATCCTGAGCTTGCTTATTCCTTCTTTCCCGGTTTTTTTTCTCTTTCTGCCCGAGTCTCCACGCCGGTATGCATAGATCGTACGAAGAAATATAGGGCCGAGACTTTCTCCAATTTGGCATCACTGATCAGCGACTACGGATTGGCTGTTACCTCACGGGTTCGCCGTTGGACCAACACCACCACCACCACCACCAGTCTCACACCGCCCTCCCCAGTTCCAACGCCGCCTAGAAACGGCCTCCTCCGAAGAAAGCTGTCAGTCGCGCGCGGCTCACGCTAATTAGTCACTGGATAGAGGTGGGAAGCTAATTTGCCCTACCAATACCATACCCCCGTATCTGGAATGACATTCCAATCGAAGTTGCCGCTAAAACCGTCGCGGACTCCCGCGAGACTTCGAGAAGAAGACGCCCCCTAACCTTCCCTCCCCTGTCATGTCTTGCTAGTTGTCTTCCCAAGTGTCTCACCGTGAAGAAGGAGCGTGGAAAGAAGCAGAACAGGTCGAAGGAAACTTGGGAGAAGCTGAGGAGGAGAGGGCCGGAGTCTGAGACACGTGGCGGTGATCTATCGTGATCCCGCGCAATCAAGGGGCGGATCTCCCGGGGTCCACATGCCCCCAATTGATTATCGAAGTCCCTGGTAATGTCAACGTCGTCGTACGGACTCAGAATCGTGAACAACAGCAGGTGTCCGTAGGGGAAATGACACCATGGACGGAACTCAGCTGTCAGCCTCGTCTCCAACTGCATTAGTGTGACTTGATGGTGTGTCGAGCAGCTGAGTAGTTGAATCAACGCTACGGGGCTAATGCTCCTGGCGCTAGATATGCGGTAGCGCTCTTCGTGGCCCCCGAGGGACCGCCATTTACGCCACGCATCAAGTCCCAACGGGGAGTCTAGACTCCGCCAGAGCGCTGTGGCGGCCACGCTCTTCATTGATGCCGGAAACTTTGTTCCTGAGCCGGCCCCCAACATTGCGGCTCAAGTCCACAGTATTCGCAGATAGCACAGGTGGAGGATACTCGGGCGCCGTCAAGCCGCTGGTGCGAAAAGGGGGGGCAGGGAGTCCGGGCCGGCCGGCTCGGAGTTTTGACGGCCGGCCGGTCGAAAGCACCACCAGCTAAGGACCAAGGTACTGAGCTGGGTTTCCCATAGTAAATCTAGCCACTAGATATGGTTCCCGAAAACGAGAAGAGAGTAGCCGCATCCAGCCTATCATATCGTTCGTCTTCTTGTTTCTGCTCTGTGCCCGTCGAACAGTGATCTCTTGACGTCTGCCTCCAGAAACTGAGCATATTGGGTCTGTGAATCTCTGACGAAGGGACCGATCTCTGCATCTCAATCATTAGACGAGCTTCATCCTAGACCCAAGACGCACGTCCTTACACATTACGCTCTCGTTTTAACGGAGTGGCCACCAGTGAAGACTTTCTGACTCAACTAGGAGAACCAACTCGCAGCAGGTGCTTTTCCTCACTTCCTCAACGACATCGAACCGAGCCGAACCGAAACCCTACTCCTCCCTCGATACTCCCCGCCCCCAAGCCTCTCGTCGACGAGATTACCTTAATGGAACCTCTAGTTCAAAACGCCGACGACCGCCTCCTCTTCCTCCTCCTACTCCTCTTCGACCCGGTCCCACCTTATCTCTCCTCTGTCCTTGACCCCTTGATGGCGAGGAGGAGGAGGAGGAGAACAATGACGACGACAACGACAACGACTATAGCAAGCCGCTTCTTGGGGGCCAGTAATCCGCCGACTACAGAAAAATATACCTTGAAGATAAAACCCCCCCCTTCCTTTTGCAACGAGATCATGGGCAGCATCAAGTCGACTATGAGCCTGTCTCGCAGTTGAGCAAAAAGAGAAAAAAAAAACCTTATAAAATTGACAGAAGTGACAAATAAGAGCATTGCAATATCCTTCGTGGCTACAAAGGTAATCTAGTATCTAGTCAGACACGCAGCCTTACTTCTCGTCGGTTGCCGAAACGAAAGCAAATAACATGAAACTTTTTGGTATTCTCTAGCCCGGCGTAGAGCTTTTCCTTTAGTGTTTTCCCACTTAACTTTGTTGCTTGGCATTATTCATCCCTTTTCCCCCGAGTCTCCAACTTCTATCATCGCGACCGGTAGTCCGGCCCTCGTAGCAGTAAAATACAGTATTCGTCACAATGGCTCCTCCGAAACGAATCAGAAGTCAACTCATGACGTTGAAACACCTCTTCGTTTCCCCCTAATCTAGGTTTTGTTGAATAGAAATGATTGCCTTCCTCGTCATCCTCTGGGTATCTTTGCTGCCTCCAAAATCACTTTTCTGTGCCCTCAGGCTTGGCTCGACAAATATGCTGCTGGCTGTCATATCCACTGCAGACCAGGTGCCCCAAAATGCTTCCAGAACTACCCATACTAGGAGTATTCTGCCGGAACGTACATTGGTACACTAGGGGCCGTGTACCCCGGAGGCCCGGCCGCTGGCACCCCAGCACCGTTAGGACCGCCAGGCACAACGTAGTTCGCAAAGCCTTGAAACTGCTGCTGGCCGGGGCCTTGCGCAGAGAACACAGGTGCGTTCACGGTCGGAGCTGCAACCGCGGCTACCGCGACGGGAGGCACTCCGGCGCCAGCTGGCACCGCTGCCCCCAACGCATGAGGCCCTCTAGATATTGCGTTGGGCACAGCTGACCAGCCCCAAAGCTGATCGAACTCGAGCTCTCCATCACCTGTGTCCGAGTCACCACCCATCCGCGCACTTTGGTCACCCTGTGACATGCTGGGGGTACTACCGGCCGGCGAGGCGACGGCTGACGGGCCTGTAGACGTAGGAAAGCTATGGTCCGTCTTCATTGACAGCGGCGGTGGCGCCATTGGCTTGGCCTTGTTTCCTGTCATGCCCGATACTGTGGCAGCCAGCGAATTCTTACGTGAAGACTTGAAGATGGTGCCTATGGGGTCGTTGAGGGATGTCGGGGAAAGCATTGGGGGCGCGGGCATGGCTGGCTGCTCGGTCTTCTTCTGTTGTAATTCGTAGACGACGTTGCGGAAAGATGTGAGGATGAAGAGGAGTCGACTAGCCTGCGGGTCGCTGGTAGCACAATACCGCATAATAGCAATGGTATTAGATATCGAGGCCGCGTAAGTCGGGTTGGGGTATATAGATGCAAATTCGTTACTCAGTATAACGAGTGAGGCAGCGAAGAGAAAGTAGCTGGATGAGATGTTAGCATAATGCAGTTTGTAGTCCATTTTGCATTTACATACAGAACAAAGGGGTTTCGTTGAGGAAGGTAGTTGCTCTCAAACGCCTTTTGCACGTAGATGATTGTCTGGTTAGAAGCGTGTAAGCATGCCTCGCAATACTTTGACATGCGATTGATCCAGCGGGGGACCGGGAGAGCAAGACCGCTTCGCTCGCCGTGAACTTTACTCAAAAGGCAGAGAAAAAATGGACGAGTCAGTAAGAGAATAGAGTGGCAGTATAAGAGGTTGACATGCAGAGCCGCGATGCCCTGAGCGGGGTTGCTGGGATCGGCGGCCACCCGCCCACCCGCCAATTCGGGGCTCAGAGTAGTGTACCAGGTGTTGCACTGCTCCCAGATCTCTTGAGCAAGGCGGACCGAAATTCGCCGGCGGGCGTAGATCTTCTTGAGAATCTGCCCAACGATCCGACAAGATCGCACGGCGGCGTCGAGCCCATCATCGGGATCCGTAACACGGATCAATTCCCCTTGGGAGTTTTTTTCAAACACCAAAAGCGCATCTACAGAGCACTCTTCTTCGTCAATGGCGACCGGTCGGCCTAGTGATGCCGCGAGAAACCGATCGAGAACGAATAGACTTCTCCAGAGGTTACGGCGGAGCCGAATCTCCTCGCCATTGAAAATAAAGTGGTTCTCGTGGACCCTGTGTAAGCCAAGAGCAAAGCCAGAACGGACCGCCATTCCTAAAGGATGAAAGCATTAGCTATGATGTTCCGCACGGGATAGCTGATTATGGCCTCACCAAAGTAGGCGTACGCTGCGTTACGTTTGGATATCGCTAGCATATAGACAGCCATCAATGACAGTGCCTGCACAGACCAAAAGTCTGCATCTTCAAATCCGGAAATGGGGTCGCCAAGAGCTTTGGCACTCCTGAAGAATAGCTCGGCGCGGTCATATCGACTTGCTCGGAGCTTTTTGAAAATCACGTCTTCTTTGCTACCGGGAAGTGGTGTCCCCAAGACGGTGCCGATAGCAAGGGTCAAATGCAATAGGCAGAGGAAAGAAGATTGCGCTGCCAATGGATCTGTGTAGCAGGCTTCCACGGACTCTTCAAATGCTGCTCTGTTAAAGACCTCGATCAGGCCGTGAGTCTATAGCAAGTCAGCAACTAAACCTCATGAGCGTCGTACCGAGTACTCAGGGGAATCGCATACGTTCGTAAAGAAGGAGTCCAGCAGAGCGTTGGCTGTATCCCTGTCGGGCAGGATATGTGGAGGCCGAATGCTATCCGGGATAGCACTGGTCGCCTCCATGATCTTATGGCGGCTAGGGTCCAGGGTAAAGTCGCTGGGCCCAACGCTCGCCTCAACAATCATTCGTATGAGCTGTAGGTAAGCCAACGAGGCCGAGTCGCCAACGTAGACTGATCGTATGATTAGTAACAAGATAAATACAACGCCCTGGCATAGGATACATACGGAGTCTGCCTGTAGGGTCCTGCAACATTCTGGTAGATTGCATGAGCGATGTCTCTTCATCAGGTCCTGAAGCGGTGCTGTGCCTGGAGCGAATGTCGAACTCGCGGTCTACTCCCAGCATTTCATGGTCCTGTTCGATAGATGGCTTTATATCAGATCCGGCGGTTGGTTTCGCATCGTTGACTGGTTGGTTCGGTCTCGAGTCCCATGGGGTCGTGGCCGCCGCGGGGCTCTCAGATGTGAGTGAGCCATCTGGGGCTGTTGGCTTCACCGTCGGTAGTTCTTCAATATTGCGACGCTTGGAAGGAGAAGCTAATTGGTCCGGGGCGGTCTGCTCGGAGCCATTGCTAGTCGTGTATGTACACTGAAGACTCCTCTTGGTACAAGTGCCGCAAGGGCGAGCACCGTTGCACTGTCAAGTATCGGTCAGCGACTGGAAAGTGACTTGGCGACTAACGTGATGCGGGAGGTGAACCGGACAAGGTCTCGGAAAATTGCAAATAGCTAGCACTTGCCGAGCTTGAGGTCATTCAGATAGACCGGGATGCGGTGTACACGAGACCGGCAAGGCGGTAACCCGTTGTCGATCGGTAGTGGGGCACTTCATGGGATGAACCAATGATCCTGGGAAGTCTGTGACCAGATCGTCGGGTTGCCCACAAAGACATGCTCTGACGAGGGGCACCCCGGGTGCTGGAAGAGATGCCCCGTTTAAGGGTCCAGCAAATTGAGCAACGAGTGCGAAATGTGCTGCAAGAAACAGCTCGGAAAACAGATGGAGAATGGTGTATCTGCATGGATGCCCACCACCCACTTGGATGGACCGGACTTAGTTGGCAATGTAGCATTGACAATCAAGGCAGAGAGGGGAGCTTGCACGATTAAAGTGTATTTTTTGTCGAATTGTGAGGCCACGATCAACGCGGTCAGAGGATACGTCGCCATATCGGGCCGGAGAATTCCCCCAACAAGAGATGGTTCCCGATACATAAGCCAGGTTTTTCAGTGATGGGCAGTCTGAATCCCCATTCATGGCAATTGGAATGGGATTGTACTTGGTTCTTCTGGCAACTAGCCGAGACCGGCGCGAGGAAATGGTGGGGAGTTGTCAAGACGTTTTGGCAACGCCACGGAGGGAGCTCTAGGTATGCCGGTACTAAGAGCACTAATAATATGACAGCTGGGGTAAAATGTGATGGGCTGGGAAGCGAGTAGGACAATGTGGAAAGAAACAACAACAAAGGGTGACGATAGTGCTGGTCGGCCAGGCTTGAATTCGGGCTCTACCACGAACAGAAAACAAGAGTTGGGTGCACCAGGAACGTGGGGGATGGGGAAAAGAGGATGCTTACCTTTTGCTTTCGTCGCTTACACGTGTCACAGGCCTGTGCAGTCCGTTGGCGCTTGTCATCTGGGACCTTGGGTCGGGTCATTGTCGAGGATGTTGATGCATCAGCCGACGGTCCATGGACCCTGGATGATGCCCGTTATCCGACGAGAAGACGATGTGGAGTTGGAGATCGGAGCAGCAGCGGCCGCACCAAGACCAAAAATGTCGCAGCGGCGGGGATGGCGGGGGAGGGCGGAACTAGGCGGGAGCTGTTTCGAGGGTATACACTACAGCCTACAGGTAACTGTAAGTGTACAAGCTGTCCCGAAAGGTGAACTGTAGAGAGGCGGATAGCAGCAGACAGCGGGTGCGGATAAGTGTAAGCATAGGCATGCTCATGCTTCCCTCTCACTGCAATAAGGTAAGTTGACGGGAATGACGGGCGAAGGCAGCGGGTAGGAGATGAGGGTGCGGAAGCCGCAGCCGTAGAGACGGTTCCGTGCTCTGCCCCCGGGGGGCGGGAAGCTAGTAAGGGTCGGTTCTTCAAGCAAGCTTTTCTGACATGTTCCGACGACAGACAAGCAAGCTCGCTGGACGATGATGGGCAGGCGAGGATAACCGCAAGTGGGGAGCTTTCGGATATGGGGGGGTTGTTACTTTAAAGAGCAACACCCCAAGGTACGTGATAATGAGATGTGACGAGGGAAGCAGCAAATCTCAACTTGTGTTATGCCGCGCCGGTTTGGCTTGCTGCGGGTGAGCAGGAAAGGATAGGGCTGGGGAGGACTGGACTCCAAGCTGGGCAGGACAAGACTAGTGAGATGGTATGGTAAAGAGATGGAGGGGACCGCCGTTACGGCAGGCGGATATCGGCGATGGCGGGGAACGACGGGTGGAAGGACGGACGTGGACGTGGGCGTATGAGAGACAAGTAGAGCAAGGCCGGACGAGAATGAGGAAAGGGTAGAGAGAGGACTGGGCGGGCGAGGGAGGGAAGGGCGAGACTTTGATCGGATATGGGACAATCGACCAGTCCAAGAGACTCATCAAAAAATGGGCAAAAGTACGAAGGACGCGCGCTTGTTACGCCCAACGTAAGTCAGGCCAGGTGAAGGGGACGGGGGAGTCGGGGGACTGGGGTGAGCGAGCTACTTGGACTGGAGCCCTTCAGGGAAGCAGGGTCGTGCAGTCAAAGTCGAGCTGTAGCTGGAGGCAAAGGCAAGGTCAAGGTGGTCAACAAGCTCGAGGCGAGTCGAGTCGCGCAACCAAGATGCGATGCGAAGCGGGGACTCTGAGAGAGAGGGTCGAGGATGCAGACCAGGGGAACTCTGAGAGGAGGAGGGGGGAGTGGGCCACGCAGGGTTCAGCTTAAAGCTAGGACCGCATTGTAGGGCAAGGGGGGGGGTTCCTTCAAGACGGGAGCAATGGGAAATCCGGGCCCCCGTCATGTCATCTGGATCAAGTCGGGTTGGGAGAATTTGAGAGGGACCCAAAGTCGTGTTCAAGGGGGTGGGCGAACCAAGATTGACTCACCTTTGTTCCTGATCTTCTGAAGAAGGCGAGACCCTAATGTCCCGTTCCAGCAGAACAGACAAGACCAGGCCCAGGCCCAAAACGGCTTTGACGGGACAGCATGGGGGTCAATACGCCCATGTGCGCGGTATGCGTCTAGAGACAACCAGAACGGCGCCGCCGGCCTATGTAACGCTTCGGTGCAGCATGCCGGCCGAGTCTACCGCAAGCTTAACCCCAAGATTTCCGAGGTTAATGTCTTTTATCCAGAGTGTATTCCTCTACGTATATAAGAAGGACTTTGATAAAGGATGGTAATGATGATGATATGAGTAGTGAAAGAGGCACATATCAAGATGAATAACAGGAAATCGATCCCGTCCCCCACTCGTCTCCGTATGTACGATGTGATGAAGCGCTGGTGTGCGACGCTATTCAAGGCTCGTTTGATGAGGTTCAGAGTTCAGACGTACGAATAGATGGCCCCCATGTGCGTGGCACAGACACTTCGCAGCCAAGCAGTCGTCTCGCAGATCTTTCTTGCAGAGCTCATGCAGAGAAGAAGCATGGCATTCATCGTGGAGCTGGATCAATGTTTTGCAAGCCTCTAAAGCCAGTGGCGCCACCGCTCGCTAGCGTTGGATGAGAAAAGCAAGAGGCCCCGAGACATGCTTTTGCGATTTAGCGGCGGCGTTTGCTGCCTGCCCTGTCACCTCACTGCGACCCTGGACTGGTGGCTGTCTGCCATGCATAAGATACACGAGCTGGCCGTAGGGCGAGTGCCGGAGGTGTGGCTGGACCTTGAGAGGCCACGGCTCGGCCGAACGTCTTTGGGCTGGGCTAGACTTGGCTAGAATCTGCTGGGTGGCCCCCAGGCTACAGTGAGCACGCGAGACGGGCGAGGCTTGCAGAAGCGTGTCCAAGATGTGAAACCATCATTCTTCTCCCTTTTCCCTGGACCTTGGGGCCGACACGACCGGAGATTTCCATCTCACATCGGTGTAGGCGACTAATCCATTGAGACAACGTGCTTCGATTGGAATGGTTCCGACAGCGTGGTAAGGCACCATCCCCCTCACATCGACTAACGTGCCGTGCGTGCTTCCTGGAGGATCGTTCGCTGGGGCTGAATCGACTAAGCACCTGGATGACATTCTCCGCGTCGTTCTAATTTTCGCCTATACCAACGTTAGCTCCGGTTACACTTTACGATTGCTATGGCTCAGGGGTTACTGAGGCGCTGGTATTGACTGAGGTAGGTCCTGGAGGCGGCAGTCGATATGCATAAATGAAGTTTGGATTGAACTAGAAGGTGCGAAGGCGCATCATGTATTGACACCGCAAAGTTAGTGATGGTGAGTGATGGTGGCGAACGATATTGCATAACACGGACGATGTAACGGGTAGGAAATGCCACAACGGAGCATCTCGATTGCTTGGTTGGGAGATGCAGCGAAGAAGGTTGTTGATTGCAACCTGGAAGTTACTAAGGTAGACACGGATACCCAAAAGAGGAACAGTTGGCAAGGTATGAGCAGAGCTACGTGTGCCATTCTCGGTGCCTCCTTCCAATGTCTTTTCCTGTTGCAGAATGCTCCTTGCTCCTTCTGCAACCAGACCGGCGCCGCCCTTCCTGCCTTCCGGAACCAAAGCCGGGTCGGAAGGAACTGCGACGGAGCCAAGTCCGGCCCGGCACTGACACAAATGGATGCTCATCCAGTACAAACCCCCGCTCCGATGCAGTCGCAATCGGCCCCGAGGACTGATTCCTTTCTCATTTCCCCCGCGCCCTTTTGAACTCGTGGCTACTGGTCTCATTACGGAAATCCACACCTGCATCGTCGCATCATCCGATAGTGCTCTCTTCAAAGTCAAACATGGATCGCAACACAACACCGTTCATTCGCACGCCATTCAGTACAGTACTTGAAATCCAAACCCCGTACTCATAAATACTTACTACACACCCAGATGCCTTACTCATTCTGATTCCCCTGCAGCAGCCTCCTCATCTCAACTTGTCTGATTGAACCTTATCCAGTTAGCATTCATCTTTATAAGATGGCAGAAGTCCGAGCGATGTTCGATCTGGGCAGGTTGCCACAGCACATACTTACCCGTCACAGCGCAGCACATGACGCTGCAGGAGCTGCGGATTTTCGCATCCTGGACATAGCTGGATCTGCACAAGAGTTCTTCACCGCAAATGGTCTTGGTCGGATAGCGCACTCACAGACCTTCCATCATCGTCATTGAATTGCCGTTTCCGGTGACAGTTGGCTTTACCCAGACCCGACCGTCTGGGAGCATTTCCACTGCCCACTCTGATCTTCAAATCTCTAGGTACTCGTACACATTTCGTATTTCGTCAATGACAGCTAGGGATTCAGTCGACTGCAGTAGCTTTTGCCATTCGCGCCTGGCCTTTTCTTTCTCAACTTACCACTCGATTACAGAGCCCTCATTTTTTAGATCGGCATAGACTCCAGCATGAGAAGATTCAGCCTATCATTTGCTGCTTACCACTCGCAACGCTGTCGTAGCCCTTATGTTACATGTGTTATGTGGTAATCCCATTAACAAGACCATGGTGGAGTACCTGCTAAAAAGGATGTACTGGGACGATTTCGGCCAAATTGCAAATATCGCTACTCAAAACCAAGTAGACGGCTCTCTTATGTCGAGCCGGCCGCCCTGTTTTCTCCAGGTCCTCTCTATGGCAGGTCTGAGCAAAACTCGCGCCCAATTATGTCTATATTGTCTCGAGCTTGCACGACGCGTAGTGTGCTCGACGACGTTCGCTTTGCCAGTCTAGTCCTGACGTGGATCATTCTCCTACAACGGTCCTCCTCAGTCAGGTCGAACGTAGCTGCCACCAATTCTTCCAGCCTTGGTCTTCCGAGTTCATCGCACATCCAAATTACTATTTAATATACTGTCATCTGTTGAAAAATGGTCTCCAGATGCTTCCCACGGTAGACCATCCCACTCATGAAGGCTGCAGGACTGTTTCGATCGCTAGCCACGGCATAGCAAAAGATAGCGCATCCGTTCCCATCAGTCATATTCCATTTGACATCTTCTTTGCATCGTGAGGGAATGAGGCCTGAAATACAGAAAATGTGGTCAATGTGACCCGCGTACGGCATGGTTCCCATGATTGTCCGCATTACCACAAAGGGGCATTAGCTTGCAATCTGCAGACAGATTATAGTTTAGTATCTGACCTACAACTTACAGTGGATGATACCAGGAGATCCAATAAGCCTTTCTGCTTTCAGGTGTGACTCGAAACTGAACCGGTCATGAGAAGAGCAGGCCCTTCCGAGCTACAGCACATGCATTGAAACTGTTAAGGTCTTAATGAGACGAGTTTCCCGCTTGAAGACAACATGTTCGCATAGAGTATAAAGGCATATGAGCAACAAGACTTGTCTAGACTGAACTTCACGTAGTTAATTGCCCTCTCAGTCCTAGTCACACCATAGCTGCCCAGCAAGTATTTCTCTAGCATATGGATGTAACTAACAAATCTGTGCCACCGGCCGTCGGTTTACATCCTCTGCAGCATTCCAACCTTGTGTCCCTTTTCGGGTTCATCACTAGAATCCCCACAGGCCCTGCCCGATTACAGCATCTCACTCTTCGCCACGACACCCTGGACACAGTCTCTTGGGTACGATACAGCTTCTAATCTTCATTACAAGACTCTGGCAGGGATTGTGCCATATTTATGGCTCTAAGTGCGTGTGGAACGATCTCTCGCATTATGACAAGGTTCGGAGAGAATGCATGAGAACAATTCAACGACAAAGCTTCATCATACGGGGTCCAGACTGTAGCTCATCGGCATTCAATCGGCCATCGAATGGACCCAAGCCTTGCTTCTCTCGTGTCTTATCGTTTCTGTCCTTCCTCGGCAATACCTCTCTGACATGTATTTATGTGTTCAAAGCGCTGCTAGGGATTCCAAGGGTTGTAATTAGATCTCTCTCGTTGGTTCGAAGCTATCTCCGAGATGAAAGGCTTTCTTGCTGCATCATTAGCATACTCAGACAGGCACACCTTCACCTTCGTGTGGGTATTTTTTTGAGCTCAAATCGAGGGAGATTCATTATCGAAAGATCTAAGGACTCAATCCTTCAGCCGCGGCGATCCCAACCACAGCCCACTTGGAGAAATTGCGCTCTGGGAAGTAAACAGTAAGGGCTTCTTCCTCTGACACAAGTCATGGCTGTTTGACTTTAGGTCCGACCTCACCGGCTTCGGTAAGTTTTTCAGGGACATATCTGTTGCCCACAGCTCTTGTAGCACTACGTCCTAAGCCTTGATGAAGTTGATATCCTGTCTTGGAAGAATGGCACCCGCCCCGGCTACCTAGATCGAAACAACTCCAGTATAGGCTAGCAGTGCTGGCCGCCACCTCGAACAGGCCGCCCATCTCTCGCAGCCGTAATGCTCCCATGCCCACCATCCTTACCACAGTCGACCGGAACAGAACGCAGAAGATACCCAATAGCGAAGCCTAGGTAAGCTTTAGATGCGGTACTGTGTCGTGGGTTCCCGCCGCGCTTTGCAACGCTTTGATAGGAAAGTCCCGCAGACATGGATCAACACCTGACTCCTTGGACTTATGTCGAGATGAGATGGGAACAAAGAATTTGACTCTCTGTAGCTCATTGTATCTCACGTGAATAGACGCAGTGCCGCTCTAGGTGACGATTGAAATGGAGTTGAGAAGAAAACAGCCCTCCTGTAGAGAAGAGTATTCCCGCTCTCCAAGTTATTGACGTCTAAAGCCGATGGTTGCAACGAGCTTATAGAAGATGGTCCGACCTATTCATAGATTGTCTTGTTTTGTTTTGGCCATTCTCTTTGTTACCGGCAGCGATTATCGTCGAGGAAAGGCATTTGAACGCCTTATCTGGATGCGAAGTCTTGCGGGTTGGGACTTTGAGCTTCAGCAGTGCTAAACGCAGCCTTGGTGGATTGTAATGGAACATACTTCATCGGAGCTGCGACGGAAGCAAACGCTGTCTCTGATGATGAGACAGCTCTATTCCGAGAGAAATATGTATCACGACAGGGCCTCATTTTGGCTCATCGATCCCCTCTATTCCGGTACTCGCACCCGAATATCGGCCAGACAGGTTGGTCCCTGGAGAAAGCGTGCGTTCGATCGGTCTTGCCTTGACTTCAAGGTCTGGAAGTCAGACTACCAGAGGGCACGAGGCTAGGCAGGCCATTTGCCAACCAAGGATCGCACCCATAAAGTTCTTCAATACCCTGACAAGTGGTTCGCTAAGAATCAATGCAGTCACCCATAATCGCCATATCACCCTTACTAGCCCGATTCTCGAAACACATCTCCACGAAGACGTTGGAATGGCATGAAATCAGGAAAGCCAAGTATCCTATGAACCCAAATACGAAGGCTTAAATCCAGCCTTTGTTCTAGATGGTAATCGAACTTTCAGCGCAGGGTCATCAGTCTGCCCCCCCCCCCCCCCCCCCCCCCACCCCACACCCCACCAACACAGCGACCTCTGCAGCACACACAACACACAACATCCACGCTTCGTTCCCACGGCCATCCCAACATTCCCCCAGGGGTCTCCGACACCCCACCCCCCCCCCCCCATCATCTACAAGAGCTGGAAGACACCTTGACTGCTGCAAACCTCGTAACATATCTCTCAGGTATTTCTACAGAATATTCCGCGAAGCTGACGACACCTGAAGTATCAAGAAAAGAAAAAAAGGAGTGACAGGATCCGAAAAATAGACTCTACCTCGGAGACAAGGTCAGAAGACCACAATAGCTACCAAAGCACTCGCCCAAGCGGCTCTCAAGTGAGAGACCGAACACAACGTCAGGATTCAGATGTACGCGAATTATGCCTTGCCTTTACCCAGGTAAGGAGCGCAACACTATCCACTCTACTCTGAAATATCTCTTCTCCTCGAGAATGGCTCATCAATTTCCTTGCATGTAAACACAATCGTTTCCTCTCGAGTTGCGGCTGAAAGGCAATCCATGCAGAAGCCCCCTCCCACGGCGATCCATGTCTGTAAATGATTTCACTGAGTTCTGTATCATCTGAGTCTGCCCTTTTACTTTTGAGCGGCCACTTCTCTATAATCAGTTGGCTTGACGGGAACGCTGTCCACAGTCTTCAATAAAAACATTACCCAAGACGGCATATACGACAGTTAAGTATGGGGCTTCAGTCATTAGAGGCCACTCTCTTTCAGATCGAGCAGACTAGGTTTGTCCACCAATAACAATGAACGTGCCACAGATACATCACATTGCAAGGCACAGCGAAGGAAGCATGGCCAATGAGGTATGCGTTTCATCATGTATTAGAAGCCATCCACCAGCTTGTCTTATGGACAAGTATTCATCTACCATAACCAAACACACAATGCAACTCATGCGGGATTTTTTTCGTGCCCCATGAAACCAGAAATGACTAAAGCCACTCGACATGTAGTTCCGCCAACGCCAAATTGAAGCCTGCAATATGAAAGGTAAACACGTCTTGAGAAGAGAAGAAAGAAGAAGATGCCTTCGCGCCCAATGTCACTCGCTTTTTATCCCTCCCATCCCAGTGATGCCCGAGAGAGACCTCTGTGTTGAGGTCGCGCCAAGAAACCAAACAGACGGGAAAGCGACAAGATCTACTGTGGCCTTCTACCACCTCAGGCGGTGCAAGAGATAAATGCGGAGACTGAAACCAGTTGACCGCCAAAACCAAAACGCCTTGTACGCTATGCTCTACCATGCTGGAAAATAATGACGAATAACACAATGGTTGGAGGCGAAGCCAACGGCCATGCTCGTGGCAATGCCATGTGCGATGCTGCAGAAGGAGAATTCAAGAAAGCAGCCCAACAGTAGAATCGAACCTCAAGAGGGGGGTGGGGGTATCATGAAGGGTATCATGTAGAAAGGGCAAGTTTTTTTTTTCCTTTAGCCAAGGGTGCGGCCACTGTGAATGGCCGCGGGGTGGTGATGGGAGTTAGTCCGAGGGGTAGTAGGACTGGGCCGAACTGTCGAGGCTGGGCTGAAGTCTGGCACCAAGTATGTTGGCGGGCGAGAGGGATCCCAGCCCTCCTCACTGAGCACACTGAGGTAGCCATTCCCAACCTTGTCCCGCAATGCCTCGATCTTACGGCGGTACATTTCCCCGCTGACATCCCAGTCCTGGGAGTCTGGCGGAGCATCGCGGGTTGTGTAGATAGGGGGAAGTTCGGGAACCACGCTAGTGTCTATGCGGGGAACTTCAGGTTGGGAGTCGGCCTTTCGATTGTCGGCCAGAATGGCAGAGGGAAATGGAGGAATCTCAGGGGCCTGTGAAATACGGTAGTTGTTGGTGTCTGGACCGACTGCGGTGGCTGTGGCATCGGAGGCGAGCACCTTGATGTTCGCAGGGGGTGACGGCACGATACCAGGAGTCACCGTCACAGAGGCATCCGTGGTAGAAAGGTCTACTATCCGTCTCTTTGGTGTTTTGCGGCGGCGAGTAGAGCTGGTGTTCACCTCGCTGGTGACAGCTTTGGGGACTGGGCGCTCCTTGCGGAGAACTGAGGGCTCCTTGGGGATGTCGTAGATGATGGCTGGCTTGCTGACGTCAACAGCCGGGATGTCGGCGGGAGCGGGCTTTACGACCGGCACGGCGGCGGGCACCGGAGTACGCTCCACCAAGTACCTCCTCTCCGAATACGTGGGACCGCAGTTGTCAATGACAACGTCCTCGGTGTAGCCCGGGGTCTTGCGGAAGAGGTTGAAAATTGTGATGCGGTAATCCTTGTGGGTGCGGGTGAAGGGGTTGCCCTCAACCCAGATCTCCCGGATGTCAGGGATTCCAGTGAGTCTGGCCAGCTCCATAGGGTCTGATAGACGGTTGTCGCGAAGGTCCAATCGCTCGAGAGGATAGAGCTTCTCAATGCCGGCGATTGATTGCAGGCGGTTGGCGCGGAGGTTAAGAGCCGAGATGGCCGGGAGGGGATTGCGCGTCAAGGAGTGGAGCCCATCGATCATGCAGTGTGAGAGGTTAAGTGCGCGAAGTGCGGTGAGGGTAGCCAGACTGTCGGGGATCTGAGTGAACAGATTGGATGACAAGTCCAGGGAGTGAAGGGTGTTTGCGAGGGGAACCAAGCTGGTGGCAGGGATGGACGTCATGGAGTTGTCGGCCAGACTGAGGTGCTTCAAGAACCGCCACTTTGATGCTGGAAGAACACCCATGCTCAGAAGATTCGAGGAGCTGTTGGCGCGGCTGTGGTGCCACGAGTCCGAAAGACTCGAGTGCGAGCTGCCAGAGCCGGAGCGACGAACCTTGTGGCCTCCTCTCATGTGGGAGGGGTTGCGGGAGCTGACTGGGCGAGTAGGCGAATTGCTACGTGGTCTTGATCCCTTTGGAGGCGACATGGCCTCGAACGTTTCCGCCCGAGCCAGAGATGGCCGTCTGCCTTCACCGTGAACATCATCCACAGCATGGTCTTGCGTGCTTAGAGAACCAATGCCCAGGTCACCAATCGAATTGCGCGGGTCTGGTGAGCCCGGCATTGAGGGTGACTTGTGAAGTTCAGCGTGAGGAATGGTGGGACTCCTGCGAGGGCTGGAACTTGCGGGCCAAGGGGTAGTGGGCGATGATTGTTGCTTCGACGTCCTTCTCCGTCGCTTGTCCATATCATCAAGCACAATGTCAATTAGGATATCCGCAGGGTCCTCAACACCAGCGCGCTTCAGCGTCAGCGATCTCAGCTGCTCGGCCATGCGGTCCCACCCGAAGAATTGTCGGAAGTCGATGCTGTTCACCTCGAGGGCCTGGACATTCTTGAAGACGTATAGCGGTACTGCTGAGTCGAATGGGAACTCTTCGTAGCCGCGGATCAGCCGGGCGCGCCAGTCGGGGGCAAGGCGAAGGCAAGGAATTTTGGTGAAGGCCGAGTAAAGGTATTTCAAGTCAGCCTGCGTGGCCGCCTTCTGCCGCTCGGTTCGGGCGGCCGAAATGCTCGCGCCGATGCCAAAACTCGTCCAAAGTGCCGACATGCCTGACATGACGCTTCGAACGCTGGATACGGAATGGATAGAACCAACATCGGAGCCGCGGCTTCGGGATCTTTGGGTGTTGCTCAAAAAGGAGACATAGTTGGCGGATGTTGAGCTATCGTGTAGGTTCTCGAGACGAATCTTCATGGGGCCAACGGGAATGGCGAGTTCTTCGAATCGAGATAGTAGGTAAAACAGATGGTGCGGCGTCAAGGCTAGCTTCGCCGACTTGACAGTGTGCGAGGTGAAGTTGAGAGAACCGAGAGAAAGAGCGGATGCGAGTCCGCTCGAAGTCGAGGCCGAAGTCGAGGGCCTCTCGGGAACGACCGGTGATTGAGGCGTGGGAATGGAGCTGACGCTCTGAGAGGAGCCATGGCGAGAGGCAGCCTGTCTTCGGAATTGCAAGGCGTTGGCGAGAGCCTTTTCGTGCGTGCGCACAAAGCTGGCCAGTTGCTGTAGACGACGATGTTAGCACAAGCAGCACATCAGACCAGGCAGCAAAGCCCATTGGCAAAGGCATGAGAATATGGCTCTTCCGTAGTAGCGTACCTTTATGAACAACTCCCCGTCTTCCGAATCCATGATCAAGGACGCATCAGGGGCAGACGGAGTACAGGGTGTGGGTATCTTGGGGGTCGGAAAGGAGGGAAACGGCGAGTATCGGCGCCTAATATGGTCGTAGAAGGTATCGTTCGTCTATAAAACCAGATATTGCTGGTAAGTCGGACGATGGAGGCCAGTCGTGACCGGTTACACCGCAGGCTGTACGAGGAGGGTTAGTATGTTGTTGATGCGTGGCTGAGTGCTTTTCAAGCAGGTGAGAGTGGGAAAATCGGAGTGAGAAGTCGAGGAGAACAAGAAGCGCCGTTGCGACACTCTGCGCAGGCAGCACAGTCGGAAAAGATGAGGAGGCTCGTGAGAGGGACCACGAGCGATGTATCCCCGTTGCAGATGCTGCAGGAGCGGTCTTGTCTCACAACGCTGGAATTTGAGGGGGGAAGTACAAGACGCCGAGGACAACGAGGGGAATGTAAAGTGGTGTTGCCAACTCTCGAAAACACGGGGCGGCCGACGGTGGTGAGTGACAGATGATACAGGCAAAGGCAAACACAGGCAGACAGTGAATATGACAGCCAACAGCAAAGCAAGTGGGTGGTGCAGGATGCAAAGTGCAGTGTGCGAGGCAGAGATTTCCCCTTCTCGTTTCCTCTCCTCTGACGAGGCGGCAAGATAAGCAGGCAGTGTAGTGAGGAGTCACAAAAACGAGGCAACAAGCTGGGCAAGAGGCAAAAGGCAGCGGTCAAGAACCATGGTACTGGTTTCCTGGTGTTGTTGTTCTCCTGAAGGGTGGCCAAACAGAGGGCACTCACAGTTTTTTTTCTCCTTGGTGTTTCTGGCGTGAAGCGAGATAGAGATAGCTCACCGGGGACAGTGGCTCTCTTTTCTCGGGATGTAGATTTCGGAGGGCTCCTCGTAGGAAGACAGAGGAGAGTGGAAGTCGGGTCGAGAGGATAAGGAGGAGGTTGAGGGTATTCGGAATTGTGATTCGAGGTCGAGGAAGCTATTTCCAAACTCCTCACGACAACTCTGCACGACACAGAGAAAGGAGTGTGAGGGAGACCGAGAAGGGTCTTTCTTAGATGGAAGGGGGGTGGTCGGACGGGGTCCGGGTTTAATAATAACAAATGGTCGCCAACCCAGGCCGCTGATGGTGGTGGTGGTGGTGGTAGCGGTGCTAGGAGGGGGGAGTGGGAGTGGGAGAGAGAGAGAGAACCGAGAGGTGTGGTGCGCGGGCTAGAGCGGTAGGCGGTACGAGACTCTTTCCTTCCCTCTGGTCCTTGGATACCTACCTAGATACCTGGTAGATTTAGGTACAAGGTAGTGTACATGGATGTCCATAGAGCCGGTACGTACTCAGACAGCCCACGGTCGAATCAACCCACCCGCACCCACACCCTCAATCCACCAGATGCAGCGAACAGAGGACCAGCGGCCAGCCTTCCCTGACGGGTGACCCTTGACCAGGACATGCTCGTTCGAATATCGACAGGGGACTCGAGGACCCATCTCAGTCTCCCACTTTTCAAAGGTGGATACAGATACTGGAAACTGGAGACTGATGATCCAGCAACATGCCATTGCAAGTATCTGAACATGGAGGAGATAGAAAACCCACAGACTCCAAGGACACCCTGATCGTCAAGACTACGGAGTACGACTGCTTTCCTTACCTTAGCATACTATCCCCCCAGCACCCGAGAACGCCCATGTTCAACTTAGCACCGCTCATTTTCTCTCTTAGTCGACCCTGCAGCCCGCACCCTGCCACAAGAGGCGCCGAGGAGGGTTCGCCAGCGGCAGCAGCGAGCAACATGGAGTGAGAGAGCTGGGTCAAGAAGACGACGGTTGGTCGTGGATGGTGGTGGACGATGAGAGAGAAACGCTCGCCAGAGGCAGAGACTGGATGAGAAGGAGACAGGGTGGGAGTGATTGGAAGCTGGGGTCATCCCTGGTTTGTGGCGGCGGGTCATTCACTCAAAGCAGACCAAAGTACCCGGTACAAGCTGGAGCGCCATTTCCATTTCGACTGCAACTGCAACTGCCATTTTTTTTTTTCGATCCCTCCTCCTTCCTCGTCTCACTCAACTCAACCGTTGGCGTGGCAGGTGAGGCAGGAAACAAGAGGAACTCACGATGCCTGCACCTGCCTCCTGTCTATCCTCAGCCTACCTCACCTACCTACCTCACGCAGTAATCACGTCTGCCTCACACCACAGATGATAATTGCAACCTGGCTTAGCTAATACCATTTCCAATTACTCGATACTGACTCTCTTCCTCCATTCTCTCTCGCTCGTTGCAGCTTGCATCTTGCAGAGTAGACTTGCAGAGACGTGCAGCCCGGCCTGCAAGTCGATGCCTCCGTGTGTTTCTGGTTGTCTCTAAACTCTGCTCATCACATTCTTTCCCTGCCGCCGCGACTGCCTGCTGCGCTGCACGTCTGTTTGACTTGCACCTTCAGTTTTAAGACGTGCATCGCAAGCGCAGCATGCGGCGACAGGGTGCAGTTGCACCTCAGTTGACATACTGATTTCGTGTGAATTCTGGCCCATGATCTTTTTTTTTTTTTTTTTTTTTTTTACCTCTCGCTCTCTTTCTCTTTGTCCTGGGCTCCTCCGGTCTCCGTGCCTTTGGCACCTTGCCGATGCTTCTCCCAATGCAACCAACCCACACCCCCGGAACCTCATCATATCCTCCTCGACCACGACTACGACTCGAACCGGCCATCTCTTCTATTGCGACTCGGTCACCAATGCCGCCGTCTCCACGCCGCCCGACCCCCCGACGAGCCCCGTTCTCCTCGTCCCCTATTTCTTACATGCCTTGTTCCGTACTACGTACTATCTATACGTGATATTCTCCCATGACTTACGACAACCTAAGATGACATGCACGTGTGTCCCGTATCTAGTATCGCAGATACTGCTCAGCTCCAGACAGATAGTTATGTACATTAGGCGTCCAATCCGTCGAGCTATCCGGCGCACGGTCGCTCCATCATCTCCCACCTTTGCCAAGCCCTAACAAGCCTGAGTAGTGGCTTCGTAGTAGACACCCTTGTTTTTTCCAGTCACCCTTCCTTCTCTTTTCCCATCATTTAATTCTCCGTGGCAGCACACATCAAAGCAGTCAAAACATCCATCGTCTTGCGCCTCCGACACCATCTTCTCCGTTGCTTGTCTCGCCATCGGTTACCGGGCGACCAACGGGCGGGCGTGCGGCAGCGGCGGTCAGATGACACCCGTCGCCATCAGCCGGAATGGAACACCTGCGAATAGACACGATTGTTCGCTGCAGTCTGTCGGTCACCGGCCAAAGTGAGACTGACGGCTGACGGGCGCGAGGCAAAGAAACTGTCCAATGGTGCTTCGTACTCTATACAAGCACACTCCAGACCTCTCGCCCGTTTGTCGCCGAGATTTCGGAGCTCGTCTGGGGTGTGTAAGGAGGGGTCCGCCGACGGAGTGATCCTGGCTTGCGGCTGGGGCTTGCGCTTGGCCCCAAACGTGTGACAAGCGACGAGCAGCACCTCGTCAATACGGGTAGTGGAGGTAGCACGAAGAAAAGGAAAAGGCATGGTATGTCTCTGCCCCCGAATAATATCAAATCGTCGGCCATGTCCCCACCATGAACGGGCGAGTCTTATTCGAGTCTTCCTCGGTATGTCTGCACCTCTGGAATTCGTCAAAGGAGTTCATCACGATCAACAAGCACCAAGAGTATCGGGACTCTCTAGCAGTCGCATTCCTGGCACACGAGACAATCACATCATCGCGACCCCATCCGGATCCAGCGCATTGGGATGACCGGACGAGTGTGAGCATTGCGCCTCCAACCTCTAGAGCAGGAGCCAATTCGCTTCCCCAACTTGCCGGCCTCGGGTCCGGCTGGTGCGCATTTCCACCTCATTTTGTTCATGCGAACTAGCATCAAGGATCTCCAAAATCGGTCCAACCGCCAATTGCCATGGTATTCTTTTGTTTACACCATGGAAGGTGGTTGTTTTTGTTGACGGGTTCCCCGTCCAACTTGTCAATTTGTGCTGTATGGAGTAGTGGCAATCGGCTGCGCTTCTTATCTGGCTGTTGTCTCCGCGGGGTCGTCTGAAGGCGGTTGCCATCTGCCAGGAGAAGCCAAGCCCAGCAAGACCACGGGCCGTTGATAACGCATTCCAGCGAACATGGCCGACTCGTCATGCAAAGGACATTAAGCTATAATGCCGTTGCCCGTTGTAAAAATGGACTGATTACGCCATTGTTTTCTGACGGATAAAGTCCACGTTGGCGATGCGATCTGCTGCAACTTGATGCCGTGTCAATATATCTGCCTTTGAGGTGTTGTCGTGATCGTCAATGTTTGACGCGACAAGACGCGGCGCGAGGGTTACGAAGTTGCGATGCGGCATTACTTTTGGCGAATGCATAAGGTAACGTCGCGGGGCGTTTATACCATACCATTGCTATGGAACAATACTTCGTACTCGGTAGTTTTAGCCTGGAGACGACATGGGCACCAACATTGTCAAGGCATATACTCGGTATGGTAGTTGATATTGCCATGAAGGACGATTCAATAGCTCGAGTTGGCGACTGCAAAAGAAAAGCATAGTAAGATTGCAGCGGCTCAAGAGATCCAATGAAGCGCATGGATGGTCACGGCGACACTGGATCGTGGCGGAGAGGTCAATCTCGTCTTTTCATCGCCTGTTTCGCCTGGCGGTCCACTGGAAGCCCCCCCCAGCACGGTCATCCCATGTCGTGCGCTAAGGGATCCCGGGCAATATGGCACCCTGCAAGCCACCCCACTCGAGGACCCTCCATCGTCTTTTTGAGAAGTGTCAAGGGCACTTTGCACTTGCAAGTGTACATACGGATACAAGCACAACAAGGTGGGTGGCGCCTTCCTCTTTCGAGCAATGGGCAAAAGATGCATCTCGCTCTCATGCGCAAACAAATCTCACTGGCTAGGATTGTGGCCATGTCCGTGCACTGCGCTCGTCAGACTTAGCGTCTTGGACTATGAACTTGCCTGTCTTGGTACCGGTACTTTACGGGGTAGGGGCCTCCACCTCTTGAGGAGCAGAACGCAACAGGGAAGCCAGGGAATATCGGGCCAGCACAGAAAGGCGTTCCTTCTTCGCGGTTGCATCTCCTCCACATGGAATGATATAGCGATATTCAACGGCTGCTATCACCACCCGAAAGAAGAAAAAGGTGGTCCCTTAATCAGTCCGAAGCCATGACTCTGTCTCTTCGCGACTATGGCCGCCTGTAATTCGACATCAGATATATGAGCCTCATCTATCCGTAGGTACGTTGTTGATTCATACTGCGGGAACACTAAGGGCCACCATAGTAAAT
The DNA here is from genome assembly GCF_030869305.1 of Colletotrichum tamarilloi. Classification (NCBI taxonomy): domain Eukaryota; kingdom Fungi; phylum Ascomycota; class Sordariomycetes; order Glomerellales; family Glomerellaceae; genus Colletotrichum; species Colletotrichum tamarilloi. The sequence continues at coordinate 258,729 of NW_026849399.1, forward strand.
ACCAGCCGTTAGTGAGAACAGGCAGTACAGTAACGTCGAGGCAACTTTAATCTTCTGGTTTCTGTCTTCCCCCAGATCATCCCTCTAAGCGTTTCTCCAGTTTCCAAGGGTTAGATTGAATGTTTGCCACTGCGTTTTTAGAAACTGGGCTGAAGAATCGACACCTTACCCAAAACCAGAATTCACAAACCTGGGGTAATAGGACCAACATTCTAAAGGGCTGAGAAACATGTTCTGGATGAAACGTTTGTCCAGGCCGATACCCAACTCAGATAGACATGTTTTGCGCCTCAAACCAGACTTTGACCGGACTAAAATAGCACATTGCTTCGACTCTGACTAGGCAACTTGGGTAAAAGCACGTTGATGATAAATCCAAATGAAGAAACTAAAGTGCTGCCAAACAACACCAACCACCACGTTTATTCACTTAAAGTAAATAGGTACTTGGAATGGCGCACGTTTTCTCTCTGAACCAAGTCCTCTTTCTACTCGGCGCGCGAACCCTTCGGACCCGACTCTGGAGCCAAAGAGATCCGCGCTACTATTTCGAGAACGAACGGTCAACCCAACCCTTCTCCAACGACATGACATGTGCCCTGCGCTTAATACCGTTTATCCGCACCGAGGCGTGGTAATTAACCTGCCTTGTCATCTTGATTACCCAACCGTGCAGATATTCTGGGTATAAGCCTGGACACAGCTCCTTGGGACATTATCTACCTTATCTTGCAGACATCGATAGTATCCAGAGTTTTTCTTCTTCTTCTTCAGTGTTTTGTGAGTCTTGACCGTTCCTTCAGGTAGGCATGGGAAGGGACCAAAGTATGAAGGAACTCCCAAAGAGTCAGGAGGCAAGGTCGGCCGTTCGTGCCTACCTAGATACCTCTTCAACTCCAAGTTTATCCATGTCTCTTGCAATACAAACGTCCCTCAGTGAAGGCACCTTACCTTGGGTCCTCCGTACTACGACTCAAGGCAGGTGCCCTTTCCCAAGGTACCTTACTTACTACACGTATTTCAACATGCTTCTGTCGAACCTGCCATCTTTCTCCGAGCGCCACGCCAAATGGAAGTCACGATGATCATCTACAGAAGTGACTGCTGTGTACAGATGCTCTTTCCCCCCATGCCAGTCAACCAGTTACAGACTCGTCCCGCTGGTTTCCGCTCGTCGATCTTGGTGCGGTACCCATACTTTTGTTGCGCGTGCACGCATTCCCATTATCATCCTCCAAATCTCCAGGTGCCCCTCTCCGCTCTATCGTCCAATTAGACCATTGGCACCATCCCTTTGCTTCCTTCCATGTGCCGTCGTCACTTGTACCGAAACATAGCAAAGAAGATCTTTACCTTTCCCTCCTCGGCCGAATTGCACATCACCTTGTTTCCTCCCACCTTTTTTGCTACATGCATGCAACATGTCGGCAACGCACATTTTCTTCCAGCACATATCACATACCAGAGAATCGAATCAAGCAGGATGAAGATGGGGCCCGAATTGCCAAAGAACGCGTTCCGCCGACACGGAGCCAATCCGAGCAAGGTTTGTAGCTGCATCCTGGGCGGAAACGGAGCAGCAATTATGTCATAACTCCACCAGCTCGAGGGGCCGCGATGCCACCTGATTGGGAACGCAGCGAAAGCACCACAGCGCAACTTCGCAACAGACCTCGTCGTCGATGCGAGGGCATGTCATCCTGCCTCTGACCCTCCGCCCGTCATCCCTGCAGACAGCCAACGACCCTCCACCAGCCGATCCCTCCCACGGCCATTCTTCACAACCTCACCCCCACTTCACCCTTCTTTTCTTCCGCCTGGCTGCCAATCTAAAAGGGCAGACGCCGAATTGTGGATGGCATCCCCCAGTGCCAGCGGTCTATTCCTCTTCGGGGACACACCTGGTTCAATCTTCACCACCATCATGCTGTTCCCCTCCGTCCAGTGCGCAGGCGCGGGCAAGACAGAGAGAGTAAACCGGCCAGAGGAGACCACGCCCGCCGTCCCCGTGGGACATTTACATCGTGGCAGACGCGCGTGGAATATCATCGTGCACCGACGTGCAGCACCACATCATCCACTCTACCAACCAACAACCCATGTCGTCTCCGGGCCCTCTCTTTCGCTCCATACGCCGGGCCTCTTTTCCATCGTCCCACGTCCACGGCCCCGATGCTATGCTTCAACTCTGTCATGACGCATGCTCTTTCACGTCGCAGGTCGACGTTTGGTCACTACCTATGCGCGCTCTCTAGACTCTCTCCCATGAGCTGGGATGCTGACGCGCTGTTACATAAACGCACCCGCTCGGCATTCATCATTGTGGATTCAGGAACGGGGACTCCATCGTCAAGCAGCCTCATTTTGCGAATAGCTGCATTTTCCATTGAGATTCACAACAGCCTCGACGGAGGAATCGTACGGCGGCGCTACGGATACCGCCTGAGACGTTCTCGATCGGGAACGTTGCAACAATGTCGGTCAGCCGGCGGAGTGCACGGCCGACCCTCTTGCGCGGGTGCTTGCAGCGGCGGAAGTGTGTGTGCACGCTACATCTGTCGCTCACAGGTATACGATACATGCCAACTTTGGTGTACGCGGGATACACACTACACTACACCCTCAACTTGCTGTTCCTGCACGTACAATGGGTGAATTGACGGCGAAGAGTACCTATTGAACCTCGCCTACCTACAACCGCCAATCGCCAATCTGTCCGCTTCCCCTGCCCTACCACTCGCTCGATGCGATGCCGTGCAGCCCCTCATTTTCACTCCGTAGACTACCACCATGCGCGACGAATCTCTCACACTCTGCAACACATTTCTTTGCGCCTTCATGTCGCTGCTGCTCTTCACCGCTTCTCCGCTGTTCATCGGAATGTCCTAGAATGAGGCAAACGAGGAACGGGCAAAGGATGAACAATACGACTGTTTTTCCGTGTCTCGCGTATTGGTTGCAACGCTGAACACCTTGTTTGATCACATCGAACCTTTGCCCCGTCGCATTCTCAGGTGTCTTCGTCTGGCGGGGTCAGCCTCAGTGCCATGTGCCCCGCGCGGGAGTGGTAATGAACCAGAACATTCATCATGTGGGCGTGGCTGCACAGTGCCGCGACGTCCTCCCAGCCACTGACACTGATAGCTAGTCGTTGGAGCTCGTTACCCAACCCTTTTCCTGCCGCCACGAACGGGGCGGTTCATCTGGCGGTCTTAGATATCTGAGACCTGGTACCGGAGTAAGGGCGAGGCCGGAAAGGCGCAATCGCTGTAAAGCGAGTCAGTCCCATATCTCAGACGACTACTGTTATTCTGGCGTCTGCGCTGACCCAGGCACGAGAGAAGCGATCATCAGGCACTTCAGGCTCGTTCTCAGGGATGGCTCTTGTTTGGTGTGGTTCGCTGCACTGAGAAGGGCGGTGGGAGGATGCAGGTGGTGCACTACCAGACTACACTACAGCACCACCTCGAGCCTAAAAGACATGATGGAGGGCAGATGCTGTCTCCTCATTCGACGTTGGTTTGTCCATATCAGTGAAACATGGCCCAGACCGAACCAGGCCGCCTACGAGGTTCGCGACTTTTGACCTGCAGGCGTCAAAATCATTTGACATTCAGACATTTTCCTCCGCATCCTAATCGGGGTGCGTGGTCTTATCCGAGAGTCCAGGCCTGCAGACGGGGAGAAATCGCCTTTGATCGTGGACGAAGCCGTGATACTATGTCGTTGAACCCGAGCCGAGAAGAATGAACCACGACGGCCAACCACCGAATTCGCAGATGCCTTGGAAGTTGGAACAGGTTCCGATGCCAAGGGAGCGTCGCTAATGGACTAGGAATGAGCGGCGCCGCTGCGAGCATGTGAGCCCATCCATGGTGCAACGGAGCCGCCCACCAATGATGGGCCGGACATGCGAGGCTGGAGAGTCTATGAGTCTGGGGACTGGGAAGCGGGAGGACCGCTGACTCGCCAGCCAAGAGAGATCGTCCAGCTGTGCGATTCACGTTTCACACCGTGAGTCGTTTTTCTGATACTCACCGTTGAGCGGTGGACTGCCGAACAGCCGTCGATCTCACCGGACCTGGGCTACCGAAGAGGTTCCATAAGTGACCGAGTCTTGCGGCTTGGAAACTTGACGTGTCGACTGCAAATGGGATCCCGACGAACCAACCCCCCCGCTACCCAGCTAGGGAAGACTGGCTTGCCTTGGTTGTTGACGGGTTCTTCATACAAGCCGGGAAGAAGTGGCCTGCCTTTCGCCAGGAAACTCTGGACGGATGGCCGGAGGAGCATAGCATCACATAGCTACAGTACACTACGCCTGAGGTGTCGTTCACGCCAGCCACAGCACTAATGCAACTTTGCCATTTACACTACCAAAGCTCATTTGTATAAGCTGCAGCAGGATCCACGGCTTCACCTAAAGTCTGACGTTTGTTCATACGCCAAGATTGGCGACCACGGATCGGGACCCTCACTTCTGTTCTCGTCTTCCAGACGCGAAAGATGGGAATTCCGCTATTACCGTACTACACGGGTATGAGCAATGGCGCTACTCTCGCAGCAAGGTTCGATTCAGATCTAGGGTGCAAAAAACAAGGCTGCTTGAACCCTGAAGATCCTCCAAGAATGCGCCGTCTACTTTACGGTCCTTACCGAGCTCGCCGAGAGCTGGAACTCAACCGCTAATACGTGACAGTAGAGTTGAGGCACATGATTTGAAGATGCAGCCGCTTCTGGGGGGCGAGGAATGCACATTTGTCGTCTCATCATGGGGGGGAAGAGAGGCTACAGGGAGGCGATACGCCGATTGCTCGCTCACCGCTCCGTCGCGAAAATTCTCTTTTTCCTGCAGGCTCGCACACCTTTTTTTGTTTTATGCGAGAAAGACTGCAAAGAGTGGATTCTCCGAGACGCACGACTGGAGGACGACCGGGGTGGTCATCGGGCCTTGTTCCACTAGGAAGGCAGAGGAGGAATGACGCTATTCCCAGTACGTCTTAGAGCAGGAAGCTGGGATTGCTCGAACCAGTTGACTTCTCGACTGTCGACTTCAACCTTGACTTCAACCCTGACTTACATGAGGGTTGTGATGGTCTGTGCTCGTGCTGTTGGCGGCTCATGACGAGCAGTGCCACGGTCAAGTGTACACACAATCACGGGCTGTTCTGTGTCTCTACCTATCTCTGAGCGCAGCTGCGGTCTGGTGCAAGAAAAGGAGGGGCATTGATTCGGACCCCTGGAGCTGCCCCTCGATCTCGTGGGGAATTGGCGATGACCGTTGGCTGCGGCCAACCAAACGCCATTCCCGCCTGCACCACGCAACCCGAGTACGCATCCTCATTCTCCCGCTCTCTCCCTGTCCTTGGACCGCAAATAGACGCCCTCAAGCGTCGCCTACCTTCTTTGGCAGGTTCTCGGTACAGCTTCCATCTGATCTCATGGCGGCCGGCATGGAAGCGAAACTCGGCGGAGCCTCTTGAGTCCCTGTTGAACGGGGTCCATTGTGAAGCCTCAATCCATCCCATACCACCAGCTCCCGTACGTATACAAGGCCTTGCCTCATGCAGACACTCGTCGGCGCATGTAACAAGATACACTATCTTTAACCTTTACTCGGCTGAGGTGTGATGGAGGTTTAGAGGCTCCGTTTCTCTTGTCTTTGCACTGCCGGCAGCACACCACAGCGGCTCCATTCGAGATGCCACACTTTCAGCTTTCCTATCCAATAAGTCCGCGGTGTTAACTGAGTATCCAAACGGGGCTACTGTCGAATGCTATCTATCGGAAGGCTGCATATCCCCCCCCCCCCCCCACACTAAGGTATAGGTATGCTCATCTCGGGAGTCTGCACCACATAGTAATTACACTACACTAACACAATGAGTACACTAATACCTGGTAGGCTCCTGTCAGTCCCCGGACCTTGTCTCTTGCGCTATCCTCTGCTACGGCCTCCGCTCTCGCACGTCAACAACCAGGTAGTCGAGGACCCAATTTGCAGCCGTGGGGTTTTTTTCGTTTCTTTTTTGCGGGCATCGTACGAATTGCCTTCGAACCATCTTGAGCTGATGATCTGACGCTTCTACAACCACCAGCCATGGTAGGCGTCATGTTGTGATGGAGGATCGCGGGGAAACCTCATCCATCGCTCCATGCTTGATACATTCCCTACGCTTACCCGCAGACACGCGCCAGTCAACTTCGGGACATGCCTGGTATTCAGACTTGGGGCAGCTGCTCGAGGACCCCTCACTATGTCTTTACAATTTCCCGCACTGCAAATGCCATCCGTACTTTTTGTACGACTTTAGTGTTGCCTCGAACTGTGGTGCAACCCACCTTAGATTTTCTCATTCTCTTTGAATAATGGAATAGTTGCAGACGACCTGCCCCTGTGCTTCTCATTCTTTGAACGGGCAGAGAGCACACGCTCACTGCATACAGACGCCCGGAATCAGGCACTCGGTGGCCTTCATGCCGGCGTCCGGAGCCGCCATCTCAGCCGGTGGGGAATGCGATCGAGTCCTGCTGCATGTTCCCCCTATTTACAACGGCCAGCCATTGCCCGAGTTCGGTCTCCCGCCAGCGTAGGTCCCGCTACGCTGTGCGATGCGATATAGCGATACCAATAATCAGAGTAAAATGGGGCATGAGTCGTTCCACTCAGTTCGGTGGAGACTAGGACCCCCCATCAGCCAACATCACGCATGATCTCAACCCTGACCATTGTTGGACGACCGACTCGAGAGATGATGACGGCATCGTTTGAAAGGCGGGGTGGAACGAAGGATAATTCCTGAGCGTGAGGTGGCCGCCAGACCGAACCACCAAAGCCCGCAACATCTACTCTTCTCCAATCCTCCGTCCGGCAGCGGAGGCAAATGTCGAATTCCATTCGTTGCAACCAATCCCGCACGGTGAGAAGGCCGCTTACCATCACACCGCTCAGCAAGCGCCCGGCAGTGTGTCCTATACCTCACCACTTTGTAACCTCTCTCTACTGGTTCTTGGGAATGGCCTCACCCGAGGTCTGTACCCCGCCTGCTGCAACTCCCCCTCTCTCCAAAGACGAGGCGATCGACAGGTCCTTCTCTGCGACAGGACGAACGCTCATCAGCTCGTCGGAGGGGCAGAGGGAGGACCTTGTATTTCTTCAGTTGCCCCTCACTACGCCATTTGGAAAATGTCTGTTGATCAGCCGTTGAAGGTTCGACGTGGCTTCTGGCAGGCAGGGATAGCCTCGTTTCGCCCCCGTAAACTCTGAGGCTGACTGACCGCCATAGATCGCCCGCCACCCGATGTATACACTATTCCACCTTGCCAAGTGGGACTTTGTAGCCGCCAGCTAAGCCAGCACCAGCCTTGCCAGCCAACTTTTTTTCTGGAAGTTTTGTTTTTCCTTCGTCGGACTTCTATGCAACGGCCGGCCACTTACATGGACAGCACTTACACAGGCTTCACCCCAGCCGCCACCGGCAAACAACCACGCTGTCGGTGGTTCGTGATGCGATTCCCTAGGCGTTTCCTCGATCTGGACCTACTGTGGCATCCTGCTTTTCGACATGCGCTAGCCACTGGCTCAGTCCACAGTCCACGTATCTTACCCCAAGAATCTCTTGACTGTTTCCAGCTTCCGAATTCCCACAAATACCATTCACCTTCTGGACCCGAAACGATGAACATCAGGGAAAATGCCCGCCGCGGCGGTTGGGTCGGAGTCGACTTCCCGAGGTTGGGGGTGTCGAGAGACCGTGTGTACACACTACTTTCTCATTTTCCGATGCACGCCATATAGGACAAGGACAAGGCGAGACACACTCAGCTTCCAAACATAGAATTAGGTCGTCCTAGTATGACCGATCATCAGGGACACCAGAGAGGGCCGATCAGGGGCTCTAGGCCGATCTGTGCCCGTGGCCCTTCTGCCCCTCCCGTTCTGTACGCGGTGAATATCAGAAAGCACTTTTTTTTTTCTTCAAGTAAAGCGGCGCTCTGAGGCACATGGAGGGGTAACGGTAAGGCTGTAAGGGGCGGTCTGGTGAAGATGTTGACTTGGCTCCCTCGGGATGCACGTACGCCTTGCTGGAACCAAGGCAGTTGTGTTTCTTGCCATGTCAGGCCCACGACTTTTGTTGGATCGAGATGCGTTTTGCGGGTTCCGAGAGGGGAGCTCTATAGGGCTGCTTACATTCTGTCGGTCTGGGCCCGGTTGAAGCATGCAGCATGACTATGTAAGATCGACGATGTTATCGACGGTTTCTTACTCCTGCATCGCGAAGAGAATGCTGTGGATGGGTACGTTCGGCGGGGTTCGCCAGCAACATGCGGCAACAGCGCGTCTTTGCTTTCCGTGTAATTTGAAGAGATTTTGGGACTTGAGGTTGGTGACATTTACGTTGCGAAGTGGCTTTGGAGGGGGATACTGGCACCGGGCAGCCTCGACGTCTACCGGCTCGGGGCAGGCTGGTTCTCCTCTTCGGTTCTCGCTAGGTCTTGGTGAGTGGTACATCGCGTCTGCGCTCAGAGCATGGCACAGTGAGGTTTGTGTTGTGTGTAGATCGTCCCGCTCTGGAGTCGTGGGTGAAAGGGACTCTGGATGTCAAAAGTAAGTTACCGCGCGACACTAGCCCAGTGTCTATTGTGAATGTTTGAGACACCAGTTCTCTCTAGTTTTCTCTCAGCTATCTTGTTCGTGGAGACGTCTCTGTCCAATCTTTTGAGCATTAAATCTGCTAGAATCTCGTCTACATTGGGATTCAATCATGATACAGTATTGTACAACCTTGTTCAATGATAGGAGAACAGCTAACCTCCCTCTCAGGGCAAGTGCGAATTCTCCCATCATCCACGAACCCATCAATCACACATACATACCTAAATCTCACGCCCCAATCTTGACAAGACGATCAATAGCCCGTCCATCATCTAGCGCCCAGCCTGTAGAGACGTCCAGCTTGAGCTTCTCCCCGCCCGCCTCCATCCTCAGGAACCCTTCCTTGGTGATGGCCCTCCGGACGCCGTACCACGCCGCCTTGAATCCTTTACTCGCATGCCGGAACGGCGTCGTCATGAGATGTCCCTTGTCGTACTCCCAGTCGGCTCTCGCCTGCACCTGCCTTTGCCGCGCGGCGGCCCTCTCCATGGCGGGCGTGGGCGTTACGAAAGGCGAGTAGATCCGGGTCGGGATGGTGACCTGGTCCGGCGCGAGGAGGAACTTTTTGGGGGTTCCGGGCAGGATGCGCTCGCATGTGATTTCGAGCACGACGGGTGTTGCTTTTGCGCTGCTCACGCCTAGGGGCAGCACACCGGCGGCGGACTTTTCGCCCGCAGACTTCAAGAGGGAAGCCGTCGGCACGGCGCGGATGATCTTGACGATGTTGCGGGCGTTGAAGAGGAAGTAGGAGCCGAAGCCGGCGGTGGCGACGCAGATGAGGGCGAAGGCGTGCGGGACCCAGGCGGCGAGGTCGGGAGGGGGATCGAGGAGGGTGAAGTAGTAGTTCACGCCGGCGTAGCTGTAGAACATTGTGGCGGCGGACCAGGCCGAGACTTTCATCCAGAGGTGGGAGGCGGCTTCGTAGAGGACTGTTGGTTGGGGGCGCTGGGCGAGGGTTGTTGCGAGGGCGTAGGCTGAGCCTGCGGTGGCGCCGGCGCCGGCGCCTGGGGATGCTGCCGCGGGGTTCGTTGTCGTCTTTGGTGATGTTGATGGGAGGGGGTATTTCGAAGGAGGATGAGGTTTGGAGACTGCGCTGCGGGTGAGGTTGTTTGGGATCGTTGTCGTGCGCGAGGGTTTTGCGGCGTATCGGAGGGGGAGAATGGAGCTGAAGAGCCGGCGGGGGAGAAGGGGTTGTGTCGTTGCCGTTGTCGTCGCGCAGAGGGGCCCGGGCCGGGAGGCGAGGAGGAGGCAGAGGCTCATGCCTCTCGAGGAGGCTGCCATGGTTGCGGATTACTGGTGGTGGTGGTGGTGGTGGTGGTGACAGAAGACCTATGAAATGAAGCCAATTATACAGAGAAAAAAAAAAGAGGTTTGGGAGTTTGCGCCGCAGTGGCCGTGGCTCAATTGGTCCCGGCAGGAATGCGTCAAGCTGTCGCGGGATATCGTACGTGGTGGAAATTGAAGCTATCCAGAAAAGTTTCTGTGGAGCATCAGACGTCTTGACGACCGGGGTGGAAGGTGTCTCCACTATCGAAATGCGACGTCCAATCTGCAGCAGGGGACTTTTTTTGGTGTCCTTGCCTGCCCGTGCTGTAAGGTAAGGTGAGGTGCGGTCGGAGAGCGGCGCAACGATAAGGCGCCACAGATGTTTAAAACCGCTCAGAAAGCGAGTACGTACTTTTTGGTTGTCATCCGATCTAACGGGCGAGGAAGGGGCCAATGGGACCAACAATTTGGCGGCATTTTCTTGGTCCGTGCTCGCACAGCGTCTCTCCTCCCCCCCCGTCCGCCGTCAAAATTCGGCGATAAGCCACACCAGGCCCAGCCCGGTCCCACCCCAACAGGTCCATGATTGCTGGCGCTAGAAGGAAGCTCACCCAACGGAGCTCGACAATTTTATCCTTGCGCGAGAGAGAGAGACGCAGAGAGAGCACAAGGCGCCGCCCCGGGTTCGCTTTTTCGACCACCGACACCGACCACGCCCGAACGGACAAGCCTTCGTTCAACCCACTTTGGCGATTTCCTCTTCTTTTTTTCCCCTTGTCCACCGTCCTCCGACTCCAACGACCAAAACGCCTGCGTCCGTCCCCTCGTATTGTGTGGTCCGACAACGGAAAATCAATTGGGGAAGTTTTTTCTTGAAAGTTATCCCTCAATTGAATCGATCCGAACCCGCTCCGCTCCCTACGTATCCCCGAATAAACCTCCGGCTCCGACGAACGGTTCCCGTGAATTGTAAAGATGACTTCCCTTGCGACGGCGGCTCGTCTTTCTGCGAGGGTTGCTGGCCGGAGAATACCCGCAGAGTCCACAGCTCGAGGTCCGTAAATCAACTTGTCCCCTCTCAGAGATGCTGTAGCTGTCAGCAGATACACCCTTTTGCTGTCCCTCTGCAACGACGTGAAACCGCGAGACAAAACCGGAGCTGACCACTCTTCGACCTCCCCATAAACAGGCTTCCGGACTTCAGCACGATGCCTCGCGGCCCAGAACTTCTCCATGCCCGCCCTCTCCCCGACCATGACGGAGGGCAGCATCGCCAGTTGGAAGGTCAAGGAGGGTGAATCCTTCTCCGCCGGCGACGTGCTCCTCGAGATCGAGACGGACAAGGCTACCATGGACGTCGAGGCCCAAGACGACGGCGTCATGTTCAAGATCACCACCGGCGACGGCGCCAAGGCCGTCCAGGTCGGCACCCGTATCGCCGTCATCGCCGAGCCCGGTGACGACCTCTCCTCTCTCGAGGTTCCCGCCGAAGACAACAACACCTCCTCCTCTTCGAAGCCCGTCCCGGCCGCCGAGAAGTCGGCACCCAAGAGCGACGGCCCCGCGGCGGCATCGGCTCCCGCGCAGCAAAAGGGTGGCGCGGCCAAGACCTCCGGTTCCAAGGCCCGCGAGCAGCGATACCCCCTCCTCCCCTCCGTCCAGGCCCTCGTCAACGGCCACGGCCTCGGCAAGGACGCCGTCAACCAGATTGAGCCCACGGGCCCCAACGGCCGCCTCCTCAAGGGCGACGTCCTCGCCTACCTGGGCACCATCAACGCCGAAACCCCCTCCAAGATTATGAACCGCGCCGTCAAGATGTCCCACCTCGACCTAAGCAACATCAAGGTCGCGCCCAAGAAGGAGGCCCCGGCACCCAAGAAGGCCGAGGCCGCCGCCGCCGCGCCCGCCGCCCCCGTCGACTCCGAGGTCGCCCTCCCCGTCTCCCTCGCAAAGGTCCTCGAGGCCCAGAAGCGCATCCAGTCCACCCTCGGCGTCTTCATGCCCGTCTCCACCTTTGTCGCCCGCGCCGCCGAGGTCGCCAACGACGACCTGCCCCCCTCGGCCCGCAAGGCCACCGCCGACGAGCTCTTCAACCAGGTCCTCGGCCTCGACAAGCTGGCGCCCCGCGGCTCCCGCGGATACTACCTGCCTCAGATCTCCGCTCTGCCCGAGTCTTCGCTCCTAGCGCCCCGCGCGTCCAAGAGATCGTCCTCGGCTGATATCATCGACTTGCTCGCCGCGCCCGCCAAGAAGGCCGTCCCCGCTAAGAAGCCGGTCGCTGCTCACCACACCCCTGGCATGTCGTCCGGAAGCAACCTGTTCACCGTGACGGTGCCGCAGGGCGATGAGAAACGCGCCAAGGTGTTTTTGGAGAGGGTCAAGGTGATTTTGGAGGAGGAGCCTGGCAGACTTGTTCTGTGAGTTGCTTGTATGGTAAAGAGAGAGAAATAGACGGCGAGCCCCCCTAAAGAACGCGGGGGCGAGTGGTTGGTGGGGGAGATGGGAACGAAATAGTTCATCATCGCCAAAACGTGGGAGACTGATAGAGATCTTTTTCTTACACCCGACGCGGTGGGAAGAGAATGTACTTGTAGCGTGTTGTGGAAGTGGGGATACAGTTGAAAACGTCATATACAAATATACACCGTCCCAAATTCAGTTTTTCAGATGATCTTTCTAACCTTGCTGGTCGTCAAGAGCAGTGTCCGTACCATATTGGCCGAGCTGTCTCGTCCTGCAGCTGTCGAAATGAATTGCGACCTTATTGGCACAGGCTCTCGTATATATCTTGCCCAAGGGTGTTTTATGTGGGGTTTCACTCAATGGACCTGGGAACCACATCGCGGCGCTATCAGTCTCCAACGTCTCCCCCTTTTCTACATCATCAAGTACGCGTCAGACAGTCGCGGTCCCGGTGCCTCTTCAACACAGAGTAGAGAACATTTTATCGAGAGCTGCGCTGACGAAGACTGAATTTGTGTGGACTACGTTGGGATTCTATCTCCACTGGTGACTCTGCCCGCTTGACATATACATCGGATGGGTTATCATGGGCCAGAAATGGTCCTTTTTAGCGGGCCAAGTAGATGTCAATAGCTATGAACATCGCCGGGCATACTCCATTTCCTCCAAGATGGCAGGCGATCCTTTCGTTTCGACATTAATAAAGCGGATGCGGCCCATGAAGTTGGTGGGGTCCTGCTGAAACTCGTTGGAAGATTTACCCTATCTCCTTGTGGTGTGTCTCGGTGTCCATCTGGATAGAATTCCAATGCGAATACGGACCAGGGGGTGAGCCACGGGTTTGTCTACTTGATCTTCGGCGAGTGATCTGAAAGTCACCCGCGATCCCAGCCTCTTGTCCCCTCGGTTGGCCCAATCCATGAGGGAAAATGAGCTTAGGTGTTACCAAATGGCATCAGCCTCACTCCTCATCCTGTTACTCTACTCATGACATCTCGCACCAAGGGCACGCGTGGAGATCGGCCGCTGTAGACTGAGGACTTTCTACGTTTGGTCGGTATATATAGCCTTGCCTCTCTTACCTCAAGGCGCAGCTCAAGGTGCAGCTTTTAAGTGGCGAAATCTCTATCAGCTATCCAAGGGTACATGGATTGCATCGGGGCCCTGTGGCAGGAGCCGTACAATGTTGAGCATTCCGGGCATTTTGTTAAAGACTGTGCTCCGGCGCCCCGTCGGCTGCCTCGAGGTCATCGTCACCGCTGAAGCTTTAGGTGTCTTTGAGAATGGTAGAATGCTGAAGCCCGCGCCTGCGCCCGCACCGTCTGCCGCTACGATCAGTCACTTTTGAAAGTGCTCTGTTTCTTCGAGGGCCTTGAGGTTGATGTTGGTAGCTAGTGGGTCTGTGGAGGTTGTCCGTCATCTTCACTCCCTTTCGAAAACTATGCCATGATGGAAACTCTAGCAAGCCTAAGGTGTAGAAAACTGTGGACCCTACGCCTAGAAAAGACAACGTATTGTGAGTTATCACAATTCTGGTCTATACATGACACTGATCCAGACGGCAATTCTTCCTTCAAGGTGTCTCTTGGAACGAGATACAGGATCGCTGGAACGTATTGTAATTCGCAATAGCTGCTTGAGCATGAAGAGACTAACACAGAGACGCACCTCTCCCAATATTCAGTTCCATGCCCTTCATTGAAGCTGGTGATCACTCACTGTGGATTAGCAACGATCTTTCTCAGGATGTAAATGACGGCATTGAGTGGCAGCTAGTGTAGATACAATACTCTCGGCAGAAGCTGGGACATGACATGATAACTACTTTATGACACTCATCAATAATTTATAGAACCTGAGCGCTGGCTATCTATCTCAACCAGCGAACTGAAACATAAAACAGCGTACCGAAAGGTTGACCCTGCAAGCAGTGCTACCAAGATCGAAACCCCATTTGACTTGCTCTCATAGCTCATCAGCCATGAATCATGAAGAATCATTTCCCCTTGGTCTCATAAACAAGTGCCTTGATCATGAGTATCGGATAACCTACAGCTTTCTTCCTACATAAGACGACGATGAGTGTCAACTAGAACAAGGGTCGGCTCTCAATCCGCAATTCAATTGAGCAAAACGCGTTCATTACCACTTTCATTACACAGCATTTTCTCACCCGCAACAGTATTTCATTCTACTTCCCAGCAAGTTCCCGGCTTCAGAACATCCCCCCCCCCTGTAACTCAGTCACTTGTTCCTGCAGATTGCGACTCTCGTATTTCCTGTGCTTCCGCAGGGGGTCTTTCAAGTTTTGAGAGACAGGACTCGTCAACGAAGCAAGATCAAATTTCTGACGGGGCTCATGCCCCCTAATTACGTTAAATTCCTTTACCAAAGATAAAGAATGACCAAGAGTTGACTTGTGATAGAGACTCACCGGGCTTGTAATGCCTTCCTGGACCCGGCCAGGGAAGCTTGCTTCATGCCTAGATCTCTGCAATCGCTTGATTCTCGCTCACGCGTGGATAACGGTACTTCAAGAGTGGCAAAGGTGTCTGAAGATAGACTCCGTGCATCAATCCTGTTCCGAATCTGACGCCTGTTGTTACATACAACTCCTCTACCCCCCACCCCCCAATAACCCGCTGTCGAAGCTAGGTGGCATGCCTCACTAGACGCTTAGGCACCAAGTAATATAAAAGCACCCGTCTTGCTCTCACTTCAGCTCGCTCGGTATGGGTGCTGGCGGGGATTGGATGCGAGATACTTGAGGGGAGGCTCGTGACATCCTACAGGCGAGTTTCGGCTGAGTCTGACCCAATGCTTCTGTGATGCACTAGTAAGGATGATGTCCTGCGCAACTAGTCAAGTCAGAACTACTCCAATACCCCATCCTTCTTTCCCTCAGTTGGATGTTCCATGAGAATATGCAGACGATGAGTAGAGCTTCCCGAAGGCGGGCTTGTCAGAATGACTTTCGTTCAACGATTTAGCCGAAGAGCCTCACGGTGCTCGGTAGGAGCATGAGTACACTCAGATCACCATGGTGTAACCAGTGTGTTCATTTAACACCAAAAGACTGGAATTCTGAAGACATGATCTGTGGATGAGAGAGAGAAAAAAGGGGATAAAATGTTACGTCACGTCTTATAGAGGACACTTTCCAACAGAGCTTACCGTCAATATGACACCTCGAACCATGAACTTGGAAGTTCATAGTGTTCCTAGACGTAACTTCATCATGTTTGCCTTTTGATTCGCTCGCCTTGACCCTCAAGGTTAGGCTGCTGCTCTTACGTCGTAGTCCTCTGCCTGCGTACGTCCAGCACAGCTAGCAAGAAGTCTCGACTCCTTCTCTTACCCTCGTCGCTGAGATTTGGACTCCACGGAGTATCCGACAGCCCTGATTTCTAAGAGTAGCATGCAGAAAGAAGGCTCCTGACGGCAAGTAACGGAGCTGAGCTAGCTTTGCGAGTTTGCATGCTAGGTCGCTAGTACAGGATAGCCAGCATCAGGCTATTCCCGAGCCAAATTTCCATCAATAAAGGCGTTCCACTTAGCCCGAGTACTATTTCATTGAATGCCACATCACTAGAACGAAGACCCTTCAACGGCGGCGGTGGGGGTTGGAAAAAGCTGATCGCGTGGCTCACTCATCTTGCAGAGATTGTTGGAGTATTCTCGCTGTTCACACAACCCATCTAGAGGGTAAAACCATTCATCTTGAAATATTGAAAACTCAAAGTGACCAAATCAGTGAGTATATCTCAATAGAGGGACCTCGCTGTCCAGATAATTTCTCCATATCTTTGAGACTAAAGTATCGAAGTGTGAGAGTTGCTCATCTATCAAAGATGCAGCTTCGGACACTGACCACCGTAGGAATGGCTGAGACGCAAGACATCGTCATGCGTTATCACGTAACGAATGGAAAGTTTGCAAATCTTTGTCACAGGCGAATGACTTGAACGGGCTTCGCCAACGTCGCAAAGCGGGTCAAGAAGCTTGCCGAGGTCGGCATTTGGTGAGAACCCCGGACATGCCAGTTGAATCGTGTGCGAAGCTCCCAATGGCACCGTAAGCTTCAACGCTCGTCGCCAATATTCGTTGAGACATTTCGTGCTTCAAATTGACTTCAGTTGCTCTCTGCACCAGTGTCGCTGCCTACATTACACATGACGAAAAGGGAATGCTAAGCAAAGGCTTTGACGCCGACGAAATGGACCTAAAGCGCGATCCTGATGAATTCGCGGACTATCATGAGGGGAGTAGAAGATAAGCTTGCCACCAAGCTGTCGTTTTATCACATAGAGTGGTTCCTGCTTGGTAATGAGGTTGCTCCATCACACCGCTCATTCATGAGGGCTATTGCAGAAGGACTGTGGGGTTGTTAACCCGAAGAGTAACAACTTGCTTGAACGTGGTTGTGAAGCAATGAGCTATCGAGTGTAAATTGTGCTGTCGATGAATGTATTTCTCAAGGGCTGTCGAGAACCAGACAGTAGCCGATGCTTCATGCTGAGAGTAATTGTGAGAGATAGCGGTTGCGAAGGGCCAACTCATGCTCGTTTTCCGGAGCGTCCGTTCTCTGCATTGAGAGGAATTGTCGCGCCTATGAGAGTTCCAAGGTTCATGTATACGAGGCTCCTCTGCTATGATTATTTTATCATTCAGGTTGTCTCTGTCAAAGTGTAGAGAAGCAACCGTTCTAGCTTTCTGAGCAAGAAGTGCGATTTTTCTTGAGTGCGAGTCAAACAGAATATGTCCCCGGGACCAAATAGAGTTGCGACAGTAACAGGAACCAGCGAAGCGATAGCAGGGGACTCATGACTGCAAAAGGTAAGGTGAAGTAAGGTAAAGTGCCATAGCTTAATCACTCAGAAAGTAGGTAAGCGAGGCCAGCGACACAAAAGCGAAGACCAAATGGCGAAGGGGGCAACGATCTCGTTAGTGGGGTTCCACAGGAGTGCACCGATGGAGATTGTTCCCACCGTCTTACCGACCGCGAGCTTGACGAAGCGAATGGTCGCGCATATGCGCGTCTGATGAACTTTGCGTTTGGGAACAACAGACTATGTGAGTAGGATGGAATCCAGGTGTCTAAGTAGCACGTCAGCGGCATTGTGCGGGTGTTAGGGTAAGCCGACGGGCTGGTGTTGGGAACGAGGCAATGTGTCGTTTGAGAGCTTTGCGACGATGTGGTTTCGCTCGCATTTGTTTCTTTCGCGGACTCGCAGATGGTGGCTAAGCAGGTTATGGATACGCCGCTCACCTACCTTAAGATCGTGACGTTGCGCCACCTCGAAAATAAATATTTTGTGGTAAAGCTAGGCTCACCGTAAGTCTCTCAAGAGCTGGATTTCATGAGTGCATGAAGCACAGTGACTGCATAATTGATCACCGTTCATATGGAAGCCGAAACACCATGGCATGTGTGAAAGCCAGCTGAATCACACACCCTCATTGAGGCCGGAGCTGGGTAGCACATTCTTAACTAGGTCGAATCTCCCGGTCGGGGACGGGGAAAGGTGGACAACCAGGAAAGCCGACACGCAGATCCCATGAGCCAGCCGAGGACCAGGCGAAGATTCAAATCGTGTCAAAACTTCTGGAGGAAGGGGGAAGCAACATGCCGAGGTCATTGGAAAGTTCCAAGTGACGAAAGGCACAGGAAGAGAAAACATAAGAGGACGAAGCAAGTGTAAGTCAGAATGGCGCAGGCCGACCCCTGGACTTCACAAGCCGGGTCTCCCAAAGCGTGCCTGACCAGATCTCTGACCGCAAGATGTCTAGCTGAGATTGGACCCTGAAAGCCAACCAAGTCTAAACGGCAAACAAGCAGGGAGGCCATGTGGCGGTGGACCAGCGGTGGCCGATCGAGGAGGGGCGGCGAGGCACATTGGCCGCTTGGCCGCCTCGGGAAGGGGCCCGAAAATGTGGAGAGGCATCCGGGGTAGAGGAGCGGTGTCATCAATGCCAGTCGCAAGTCTAAGGTAGCGGCTCAGAGATTCGCGAACGATGCGCTGACATGCGCCACTGGGACCATACAGAGAGAAGTATTGTGCACAGATTATATCTCAAGCTGGGCGAACTACGCAGTCTAGACTATGGCGTAGTTGAGTGAATTGCGCCACCGGGCTTTTCGGCCGAGTCGACTGGCTCGTCTGGTGGTTTGTAGCGGCCTTCAATTGACTTTGGATTCTGCCTCTAAACATGGAAATAATGACTCGCTGCATCTGAACTTGTGGAGAGACACAACGTGTGTTTGGGTATAGGTATGCAATTCGCCTTAGACATGTTGCGCAGACATCACACAATTGCCGTACTAAATGGACAAGGGAAGACGAACAAGATCGTCGTAAACTGAAAAATTGTATGTATGTCAGCCATGGGGGGAAAGCAATGAGATTAGTCCTTGATGCCTTGCTGAGAATGAAGATGACATTGGTAGAGAGAGCGGCTACGCTTGATTTGGCATGGGATTGTGGCCCTGTCGAGGAATTTCCATTTTGATCTGATAGAATAAAGAAGGAGCAATCGGCCCAATCAACGGTGACGAGTACGGAGTAAGGTGCAACGGTGCTAGTGGCAAGTGCAAAGGAGAAAGGGTGGATGCGGGTGCGGCTGCCCCTCAAGGCCCTTGTTCCTTCCCCGAAACATGAAGCGAACCCCAAGGCCCCAATGCCCCAATGCGGCACGCGCCCCATTCAAATCCACCCCTGCGACTGCCCTGCCAGATGTTCACGGATGACTAATGGCGCGTTCCCCCTGCGGCTAGCAATCGTATCCGGGTCCGTGCGTTTCAACTTCACGCGTTGTCTGTTTTTCGCACCCGTAACTCTGAGCCGCAAATTCGACGTCACCTCGTCTCCTGATGATCTGTTCAACTCTTTTCCATTTCAGCATCACCTTCGCAACTGCACTGTAACCTTGTTGCGTGCCGGAGATTCGTGCGCGGTACCGTTTCGCCAATGCCCCGCCCCTTCCTCCAGCCGTACCACTACTCCGCGCGCCACCTCCTCCTGACGCGGTGATTTCCGACCACCTCTCTTAATCCCCATCGAAACAAGTCCCAATACTGGGCCAATAATCGCGAAACATGCCTTCAAAGCCTTCAACACCGAGGCGATCCTTTACCGGTCGAAAACGTGGACGTCCTCCAGGTACAACCAATGCCACACGCAGTGCGCGCGACCTCGAAGATTCCCCCGCACCACCTCCCTCCGGCCGATCTACGCGCGACCACGCCACCCCTTCTGCAGTTCCTCACACCGAGCCGGCGCCTAAGAGAAGAAGATACATTCCTGGAGGCGCTGGTGGTGGAGGCCGTTTCATCGATGATGATGGAACTGAGACGCCCATCGCAGCAGTGCGTAGACCACCAAGGGAGCCGCGCAGCGTGTCGGCGATAGTCCCAAGACGAGAACGAAGCGCAAGATTACGAACCGCTGCGGATCGAGAAGACATGGAATTCAGTTCGGCTGCGGCTGTCGCAGCGGCCGTTGCAGAAAACGAAGGATACAAGCCCAGAGAGGAACGGGGCTGGGAGGAATTCCATCCTAAGCTCGATATCGATGCCACATTCATGATGTTCCGCTCTGAAGAAGTCGATGGAATTCCTCTCCCTGTCGCCAAATCGCCTCCAAGGACACCAGCAGGAATACGGCCATCCACCCCGATCAATGGATCCAATACACCCTTGAGAGAAATGAACCCGGCTTCGACGGGCAATACACCGGCGCCCACCACAAATTCCTACTTCAGCCTTCCCGTCGCTGGAAGTGAAACGCCACAGAAGCGTCGCACGAGGCCACCCCGTGAATCTGTCTCCTTCCTCGGTCGAGATCTGGCTCCAGCAGCGACACCGAGACTACCCCAAGTCCTACCTATTCGGAATCAAACCCCTAAGGAGCGTCTGGATCTCAAGGCACCTTCTTATCGCAGATCTGACCAGGTTGAGCAATTCGAGAGCAAGAGCTTTGGTCAAGCGCGATACGTAGATAAGTCGATGATGAATGTAGGATATCAGGAGACTGATCGTTACATGCGCTCCGAGGGCAGACTTATTAAAGCGGCGGAGCCAAATTTGGAGGACGACCTCGAACAATCAGCGGCCAAAGTAGATGGCGAAGCGCAACCAATATCTGGAACGAATGTTGGACGTGTCGAGTACGACATGGACGAGCAGGATGATAAGTGGTTAGAGGTTTACAACAGGGAACAAAGGAAGGGCAACGAACTGGAACCAATCACCCGCGAAGTATTTGAGATTGCCATTACGAAAATCGAAAAAGAGTGGCATGCGTTGGAAAAGCGGATACCAAAGCCCAATCCTAAACCGCCTCAGACCCATCGGCCGCGGTCTAGTTCGGCCGCGGCTGTCAATGGCGAACCACAAGTTGGGGAGGAGCAAGACAGCAAATGCGCGATTTGCGATGACGGCGACTGCGAAAACACCAATGCCATTGTCTTCTGTGACGGATGCGACCTCGCAGTCCACCAGGAGTGTTATGGTGTGCCCTTCATTCCAGAAGGCCAGTGGCTTTGCAGGAAGTGTCAGCTCATCGGTCGAGGCGTACCGGTAAGATTTCATCCCGCGCCCTTTCACTTTCTTGACATCATTACTAAAATGCTCCACAGACTTGCATCTTCTGCCCCAACACAGACGGCGCTTTCAAGCAGACCAATTCATCCAAGTGGGCGCACCTTCTCTGCGCAATGTGGATTCCTGAGGTGTCCCTTGGGAATGCCACTTTCATGGAGCCTGTCATGGATGTGGAGAAAGTGCCCAAGACGCGCTGGAAGTTGAATTGCTATATCTGCAATCAGAAGATGGGTGCCTGCATACAGTGCAGTAACAAATCTTGCTACCAAGCGTTCCACGTAACGTGCGCACGACGGTCGCGCCTCTTCCTCAAAATGAAGAACAGTCACGGGGCGCTTGCAGTTCTTGATAATAGCATGATACTGAAGGCTTTCTGCGACAAACACTGTCCTCCCGACTACTCCAAAGACAATGGCGTCACTCAAGCAGCGCGGGAAGCTAAGAAGTTCTACAAGCGGGCAATGAAGGGACGGATCTGGGCAGACAGCCAAGCAACAGCTCATGCGCTGGCTGCAAATCACCGTAATGCCTTAACAGAGCACCCACCCGACGAAAGTCAAATGACGGGAGCCAAATTTGCGTCCTATGTTGGCGGAGACAAAAAGAAGGGGCAACCCGGAAAGCAGATTTGGAAGCTACCTTCAGGCGCGCCCATCATTCCCCAAGCTGTCTTTGAGATTGTGGAACAGGCGCTTTCTCGGTTCCCGTTCCGCAAGCGCAAGGATTTCGTCAGCGAAGCATGTCGCTACTGGACGCTCAAGCGCGAGGCCCGCCGTGGTGCGGCGCTTCTCAAGCGACTGCAGTTACAGATGGAGACCTTCTCATCGATGGAGCTTACAAGGCGGAACTTTGCGCAAATGGGTCCATCTGGGAAAGCCCGTCTTTCACGGCGTGTCGAATTCGCCGAGGCGTTGCTCAAGGACCTCTGGGAACTGAAGCTTCTCTCTGAAAGCGTCGTCCAGAGAGAGCAAGAAAAGCTCGACGCTGCAGAGCTTGAGCAAGAGTTCGTGGACACTTGCTATTTCCCAATCGCGAAGCTGCTGGGACCGGTCGTTGAGAAGGCGATATTGTAAGTGATATCATCCACTTTGTCGAATCAACCTGCTAACCGGACTTAAAGCCTCGACAAAAACATTTTTAAGGAAGGCCTCTTGGAGCTCCAGGAGAAACTGGAGTGCCGATTCTATACCAACACCCTCGTCTTCACCCATGACTTGTGTGAAGTAATTCATGTCGGCATCAATACAGAGCCTACGCACCTCGAAAATCCGTCCCAGGGCGGCACTCTCTCGCCTGTAAAGCAGAACTTCCACGACCCGAGGCAGAGGAAGACGCTCGGCAAACGAATACTGAAGGCTGTCCAGCCACAACTTGAAACGGCCCTCAAAACAGAAGCCGAAATCACTCACAAGCCGTATGAGACTCTGGCTAAGGAGTTTGAGGGTATGCTAGAAGCCAGCATCGAATTCCGTCAGCCATCCATCACCGTCTCCCGCACAGAAGAGAGCACCGAACCCAGCCAGGATACTATCATGGTGGATGCTGCTACCGAGCAGATCACTGTTGCAAACGACGAGAGCGTCAAGGGTGCAGGCGCCACAGCCGATGCTGCAGCAGACGAGATGGACATCGATGCCGAAGGAGAAGAAGATGACGGCAATATTGAAGTCAACACTTCGACTTTGGACAAGCCAAGCGACGTCCACTCATCGAATTCGTCGGTAGCGGGGCATGAGGGCAACGGTAAGGCTGCTGTCAAGATTGAAGGGTCAGTGGCTCCGACCGTTCAGCCCACAGATACGCCGCCTGAGGCGGGCTATGTGCCTGCCAGTAGACCAACGCAACCGGCCCCTCCAACGCCACCGCAGTCCAACGGCAGCCTGGGCAACGAGTCCACAGATCCATTGTCTGAGGGCGGCGTACCCTGGTACTTTTCCGACTTCAAACCCAAGGGAACAACCATTGTCGAGGAGACGTGGACCGGTCGCGAGGCGCTCCGCAGTCTTAGCGAGGACCTCACCGACATGGATGAGCAGGAGCTCGAAGGCCTGGCCTTTGATGTAGAGGACAGTACTATCACTGCATCGCCAACCGTCAATGACGAAGTGGCGGACACGATTGTCAGCAAGGCCAAGTCCAACAACAACAACAATAAGGTCCGCAAGCGCACGAGTGCCCGAGCATCTGCTAGAAGGAGATAGTTGTGCTCTTCGCCCCCTGTCTCTCTCAACGACAACCCTCTCTCTTCATGGAGAGTCGCAACGCCCCTTTGTTATGAATTTTGTGTTTTTAACGAAATTGTATTTGTACAAGAGAAGACCCCGACGACATGTCCCAATTGTTTCTCCCCCTTGCTTGCTTTTCATTTTCCCGGCAACTACATCTCGCGTCACGATTCCCCCAGCTTTTACACCGTATCCTTTAACTACACCCCGTGCGCCGCGTCTACTATAGCGAGGCCGCGTGCCTATTACTACCATCAATACTTTTTCTTCCTGTTTCTTCCTTGAATTTTATTCAGTGGGTTTGATTACTAGGCGTTTAAGAAGTTGGAGGGAATGCCTCCCGCAAACTTTCACCAAACATGGCTTTGGCTTCAAGGGCGTTTTCGGATCAAGGAAGAGTTTTTACCAGGTTAGCAAGGGGGAGGCTTCACGCACACACAAACACCCCGTTATACCGCCCACGCGAGATGGGAGAGGCTTTTCTTCTTAGCTTAGCTAGTATTGAGAGAGACTTCTTATTTTCTTCTCCCTGTTAAAGTCATGAGTATGAAATGTTCTGAGAGTGAGGAAGGAAAGAAGAGGTGTTGTCGTTGTTTCTAAGTTTTCCTGCCTATTGGTGTTCCCTGCCATCTTTCTTCTAGGATGGAGCGACGGAGGAAGGTGCTTTGAGGTTGAGACCTATCCGAGATCTTTGTATGTAGTGTGAGTGGTATGTGACGATGGTCGAATAAGAGTTTCTGAGTGTGCAACATGAAGGTGCGTGCGCGTGTGTTTTGGAGAATACACTACGTGTTCCTTGTATCCTGATGTTTTGAAGTTCTTGGGTAATCTATTCATCTGTGTTGTATCCATATATGAAAATGTGCCGTGATTGGAGTTGATGAAATGTGAGTTGTCTACTGCGCCTTGTGTTTAAGAATACTTTCAAGTGTCTAAAATACTCCGTGTTACGTGTTCATGTACATGAAGACTGGCATGTGACCACCAGGAGGGTTGACGCCCGTCTCGGAGTATACACCAGGAACTCTGAAATGGCTATAAGCGTGATGTACAAAGATAAGTATTACTGGGTATTCCGCCTCTAAGGAGAGATGTAGGAACCGACGCAAATTTATCTATCCGCATGTATCACACTTATGTATGGGCTCTGCTACCATCATATGAGTTATCGAGAACCCTAGACATCATGTATGAGATGGCGGAGTTCCGCACACAGATAAGCAAATCGGCCACGAGCACCCGGTATCCCATCAACTGTGAGATGCCGTCAATACATCTATACGTACTTTCCTAAGAGGCAACAACGAATTATATCTATCCGGACCTATTTCTCTTACATCTGCCAATGAATAGGTTTGAAATAAAAATAAAAGTTGGAGAAAGACTGGAGATGGATGTACTGACGCCTCCCAGCAGTTTAAGGAATAAGTCGTGAATAATGGTCAGAGAGCCTACTGTCTGAAGGCCAGCTTACTACCGAGACGCGACGGAGCCTCACCAGCGGCTATCACGCTTAGCGGACCTCAAAACTCAATGCACAGAAAACCAAGAGCCCCAAACCATCAGCTGAGAGTATGAAGAATCAACTGCAACTTCAGAGTCATGACAAGGCTGCGCGGAAGTCATACTCCACATGTCTGTCTGCCTAGGCACACGTCCTCGAGGGCAGAAGAGAGGGTGGGCACTAGGGATGCGCTGCCACGTCGCTCAGTCTGTGGTGGAGGGGCATTGAATCGGTGAGAGAATGACGGCCACCACGACCAACCCACCACTGCGAAGAGGTGAGTGTGCCTGATGGGGGGACGTCGCGGGGCAGTCATGTGATGCGTACCCACCCGCCGAAAAGTTGGGGGATTGACCAGGAGGAAGATGGACTTGGAAAAAAAAAAAAGGCCTTCATCTGAAGGGAAAAGCAGCATTGCGTGGCTTGTACCTATTCAGAGAATTGGCTGAAGGGCTTTTCTCATTGGACGCTGGAAAGCGCAAAGGTCAGCCAGCGGGCGGGGGGAGGGACGTCGGTATGGATGGGGGGCACCGCCAATTGGATCATACAAAGTACTTGACTTGATGTAACTGGGCCACTTTTCCCCGATTGCCCCTCCTTCCCCCCCTCTTCATCGACTGAGAGCGGCGGCCATGGCATCTGTTGGATAGGAGGGGAACCCGAACTCAGATGTAGATCCTTCGGTCCTGGCCGAAGGCTGCGAGCGAGTTTGTACTGTAGTCGATGGACTCAACTGATTACCCATCCAGCAGACTGCCTAGTAATACCAAGGAGGATGTGCTGCACGACATGATCCTGACGCACTCTTCATACACTTACATGCTGTACGGCTTCCGTGGATGCAGGCTGACTGACAGGCAGACAGACACATGACTGACGTAGTTGGCATACTTTTGCTGCGGTCGAAGTCTTGTGCCGTTGGTTCCGCAGCTTGCGTCTCCCCATAGTCACTTTCTTGTTGAACATTTCGACCCTGACGTGACGTGAGGTCCCGTTTCGTCCACATTTCCTGCATAGAGAGATTGAGCGGTATGTGCCGGAATTCCCTCAAGGATCGACTGCGGAATTTTCAAATGCAACGAGGCTACCCCAATATTCTACTGGTCAGACAGTTTTCGACTTTCGGGTGATATCTCTCCATTGAGTGCCCGTGCCAAATCTTCGCCTTGACCGCTTCAAGTCTCGGTGGTCAGAACCTAGAGCGCATTGGTGGGTGTAATTAAGAGCCGCCGTCAGCCTCTGGTTGGCAACTAAGAGCTGGGCAAGGCTCTGGATGAGGGAACGAATAGGCATCGAGCCGGTCGAATGAACGGGGTCAGTTAGCCCATCTTAGCAGCTCCACAGCCCGTCTGACGAAGCTGGCCTTTGATGTAAGTTGAGAAATATCACCATGCTTACGGTTGGATGCTGCCCTTGAAAGTGCTGGTCCCGATTCAAGTCGATTTGTGAGAGTATGATGCCCGTGTTCTCAACGGTAGCGGTTGGCTGGGTTGATATCGGCACCTAACTGTGGTCACAGTGGTGTTAGAGCCACATCTCTGTCGATACCGCGATGTGATCGACGCTAGATTAATATGTCTTGGTCTGAGTCACTGGGTTTGTTGCCTCGCGGATTTGATCTTACAAACAAATCGTCAAATGTTCGGGCCGGATGCGAGGCCTGGGAGAGAGTAAAAAAGAGGGCAACAATGTCTTGCATCGAGCTGGCTTGCATGTCTCTTCAGCTGATCTTCGAAGCGTTGGCGTTTTCCCTCAAATGGCCGTGCCACGCGGGGAAGCTTTTGAGTAGAGGCTAATCTTGGCATCTGCTGAGTACCGTAGTGAGACGGAGAAGTTTTCGAGGGTTGGGGTATGGGCGGGCGGTGTCTGAAAGCGACCATGGACCGAGAGCGTCGCTCATCGAACAAGACAAATGCAGGACTCAAGTGTCACTATCTCATATTCTACTGGCATGGAGCAGCGCCTGCGAATAATTGGATGCTTGAGGATTTCCGACGTACAGATGTTGACTGTCCCTGGACGCGGAAACATGGAGCGTCTGGTCTGCGTACGACTCGCCGTCGTCTTTAACAGCACTGATAAAGTTCAGGTGCGAGAAACACACGACACGTACACACGATGACTAGTGGTAAGGTTGGTTGTGTCGAGCGCGAGCGGCTTCAGATGAATGCGGTGAATGGTGGTATTGGCGAGCGCCTTGACTTGTGTGGCCACCCGGTAGACCGTCTGACATGGCGTTACTCAGGGGCCTATTCGGGGTCGGACCCTGATGATCATGGTGTTATGGTTGAGGAGTGACACTCAGTAACCACCAGCTCGTAGGCGGAGACGAGGAAGGGAGATGCCGAGGGAGAGCGGCATGGATGGGATTGCTTCCGTTGCGCTGTTGGAGAGGAGGCACAAGCTGGGTGATTGGCGGTCCAGAAGGGGTCATCGCTGTCCGTCGTCGGTCTCGTTCAAGCCTGTCGGCCCAGCGTCCCAGAGGCTGCAACATGTGGAATTTCGAGTGTCATACATAGAGTAGAGTTGAAACGGAAGACTGGTGGTTTGTTTAGCAAACGATAAACCACTATGTTTGTTACTTTTCTGGCCCAAGATGTCTCGCAACTTAGACTTGTGAATGGATGATGGACGAAAACGGCCATGGCAGACATCTTTCTGTGTTGTAAGGTGCCAGTGGACAATGAGCGTCAGGTCTGTGACAGGCTTGGGGGGGAAGGGAAATATCTTACGAAGCAAATGCCAAGTTGTATGAAGGCAAAGTTTAAGGTAAGAAGGAAGTCAAGCTCAGCGCCCGCGCAAGCCACAGGTGGAAGGAAAGAGACAGTCAAGTGGGAGATAGAATGATCTTCCACTTGACTTATCTAGATCCCTACTACTATGATTACTATTTCTTTTCTCTTTGCCCTCTATCTATTCTATGAATAGTACATGAAAACAATAGTAAGAAGAAATAATAATAGAAAAGACAAGTACCTTACAGTATGAAAGATAGCAGCGGTAGGGCGGTAGGCGATGGAACTTGCCTACCTCAGTATGTTGGGGCATTGGCCGGCATAAGGTACTATTTTGTCCAGTGACGTATGGAAGGCTTCAGGCGGCAGAATGGCATACATACCTTCCTCACAGGGCACCTTCCCGAGGCAAGTAATTCAGAGAGGCTCGCTAATGGTACCTACCTAGGTAGGGTTGCATAGAATCAGAACAGAGGTACTAATAAACTGCATGCATAGGAAGGAATTCATCATAATGCAATACCAACGACCTACTGCCTATTACCTAGGTACGTAAGGTTGGGCAGATAATCTCCGTCCGAATGTTTGACTCGCATGGGCTGCACTGTCAGTTTGCAAGCCGGATATCTGGTTGCAAGGGAGGGAAAGCACTCCCACTCGGGGATTTGGAGAAACATCTCTAGAAGTAAACAAACCAGATGGGGGCACAGGCGATGACTTTGGCACTAGACGCTCGGGATTATCAAGGGGGAGGCTGAGCCGGATGTGATATTCGACGGGACGCCGCCATGATACAAGTTTAGAACAGCGGTATCTCCAGGTCCAGCTCCAGCTCCCGAGGCGGGTCCCGTCGATTCGATGACTTGGACCATGGTCAAAAGCCAGTCGGTCCGGCGGGTGGGGTTTTTCATCTCTTCATGACCCCCGGTGCGTGACACCTTCATCCACCAGCACCACGTCCGAGGCCCCCAGCCCAACGTCCACTCCCACGGCATACGGAGACGGCCCACAGGGTTCCGCGCTCATGGAGTGTTACCGCTCCCAACTGAGGAGCCTCACCTCCCGCAAGCTTTCAGGCTCGATGAGGCCCCTGTGGCTAACCCTTGCTGCTGGGTCGTGGATTTGTTCTCAGTGTTCCACGGGTGGGCAATGCCCCAGACTGGCACTTCAGGGACAATGCCATGGCAGATTTGCCATCATGCTTCCTTGGATAGAGTAGGAATCCTAATGGCGCATCTCCCAGTAGCACCCTCTGGCTTCAACACCTTGATAAAGATAAAAAGTCCCAGCCTGAGATGGTCGCGAGCCACCTACCTAAGCCCGGTAGATAGGAAATGCACATGCCTCATGTAACATGTCAAAACCAACCAAATTATGTAGGCCGTACAGATGTAGATGTGTCTGATCCAAGGTGAGGCAGGTACTCCCAAGGCGTGTTGCGGTAGTTGCCGTGGCCGGCAAGACGGGTAAGGTGAGAGGCAAGCAAGGGAAGACACGAACAAAATCAAGGGCAGGCACCCCCTGCCGCACCTACCCTACCAGTCAGTACCTTACGCATGCCTGGGTCGCGCTTTCCCATTCCTCCCGTCGCCGAGAAAAACGTGCCTGCCACTCCTGCCCAACCTGAAGCTCCCTGACTGGTCGACGGGCGGGCGACTGGCGTGCTGAGAAACGGACAACGGGAGGCGCTTGCCGATGCAAAGACGCGGTGATGCACCGAAATGTGCCAACCCAACCAGCGACACGCTTCAAAACACCACACCTTCACTTTCTCGCTGGTGTGCTTACCTTACCTGTGGAGGGAGGGCATGTCTTCCTTAGCAGGCGGGAGGACGTGGAGCGATGCGCCTACGTACCTTAGTCGGGGGCGGCATCTACCTACCTAGTTGGCAGGCGCGATGGGAGAGAGGGAAAGAAGAAAAAAAAAAAAAAAGAAACGTAGATACGGATTAGACGGGGACTGAGGGAAAAAAAAAGTCGAGACCAGTACTACGACCCCAATTTTATCCCGTCCAGATCTCCCTCTCTTTGATTTTTTTTCTCTCTTCGTCCTCCACCTTGCCTTATTCCTGATCACGATCCTCGGCTTCGCTTTTCATTTTCGTATTATGAGGCCGCTTGTCCGTTCTCAAGCGACATAGTGAAGCAGCGGAAACGCGAACAGAAGAAGGGAAAACCCAAACCCCCATAAGTAGGCATAACATAATACCTACCCGGTCTCACATTGTTTTCCGTCTTGCATCCTTGATATTCGCACAAAGTGCAAGTTCACCTCAAAGGCAACCTAATTTAATTTTGTCTGTCGCCTCTGGGTTTGGCATCTCTTTCTTGCCCGTCCTGCCTGCCTTTAACGCTTCGAGAGCCCATAATATCTGCACCACCCACACCCATCAGCGATCACTTAGTGCCCATAGCACTATCCCTCTTTAGCCATCCCCCCTGTAGTACGAGCGACCCCCCTCACGCTTTTCTCACCCAGACGCAGGCAGAGGAGACCAATCCCTCCACACCTCTCTCTTTTCCTCTCCCATTTTCTGCGCTCCTCCTGCCGACTCCTGCCTTTCCGACCGAGCAGCCCGCCGCCGCCCAACACAAAACACGAAAATCCTCCCCTCAAACCCACCCTCACCTCTCCCTCCCCCCAAAGCCTCTTTTTTCCCCCACGAGGCCACCTCTTGACCCAACGGCGACGATACGTCTATTCAAGACGACAACGCGATCTAGAGATTTCCATCTCTTCAATACATTCAAAACAACGACGATCAATCAAACAGACGAACTCCGCATCGCTGTTTACGGCAAGAGCGGCACCTGCTGAAAAAAAGGCGAAGCTATCAACAGACGGCCCTATCTCCAGCGGCGAATCCCACCCCATACAGGCGAACTCGATCCCGCACAGGGACGACGAAAATTTTCTCAACGACGACGCGAGACGCTACCACACTTTCTGGTCTGCGAATAATCCATAACGTCGAACATTTCTGTCGCCGCTTTCTCTTCCTCGGAAAGAAAGGCCTACAAGAGCTGAGATCACTTCGCCGTAAGTCTTTCGCCCTGTCCCGCTCGCGCTTCCCCTCTCCTGCCTACTCACAACCACGTTGCCCTCAACCTCCCCGCGCCCTTCCCAAACAAAGCGGTTAAACAAGTATTTTACCATCTTGCGGCATACTGACCACGCGTCTTTTCCGAACAGACACGAGAAGTGCATCGTTCCCGTAAACTGGGCATTCTTTGTCTCTGGCCGCTGCAAAGTACACCCCCCCCCCCCCCCTTCAGTGCTCTTGCTTGCCGCAGTCGCGAACAATCCCCTCGGTATCAGCGGGCCATCTTTCTGGCTGGTGAGGATTTAAGATGGCGGACCAACATGAGGTCGACCTTGACTCGATAATCGACCGCCTCCTCGAGGTTCGTGGAAGCCGTCCCGGTAAGCAGGTGCAGCTTCTCGAGGCTGAGATCCGCTACCTCTGCACCAAGGCTCGTGAGATCTTCATCTCCCAGCCCATTCTTCTCGAGCTTGAGGCTCCCATCAAGGTACGCTTAATCTTTGGGCCTGGGTAGGCCAACTTACTTCCCCATGCTTTGCCTTCCCCGAGTTGCACAGACCTGCTGACGCCAACCCCTCACCCAGATCTGCGGTGATATCCACGGACAATATTACGACTTGCTGCGTCTCTTCGAGTATGGCGGCTTCCCTCCCGAGGCCAACTATCTCTTCCTGGGTGATTACGTCGATCGTGGCAAGCAGTCCCTCGAGACCATCTGCTTGTTGCTCGCCTACAAGATCAAGTACCCCGAGAACTTCTTCATTCTCCGCGGCAACCACGAGTGCGCCTCCATCAACCGTATTTACGGTTTCTACGACGAGTGCAAGCGCCGCTACAACATCAAGCTATGGAAGACATTTACGGACTGCTTCAACTGCCTGCCTATCGCCGCTATCATCGACGAGAAGATTTTCACCATGCACGGCGGTCTCAGCCCTGATCTGAACTCCATGGAGCAGATTCGCCGCGTCATGCGACCCACTGACGTATGTTTGCACCCCTCACGAAGCCAATTGCTGGCCTCGTCTCGAATTACTTATTGACTAATTCTTCAAACCACAGATTCCCGATTGCGGTCTTCTCTGCGATCTGTTGTGGTCTGATCCCGACAAGGACATCACAGGCTGGAGCGAAAACGACAGAGGTGTCTCCTTCACTTTTGGTCCCGACGTTGTGTCCCGGTTCCTTCAGAAGCACGATATGGATCTGATCTGCCGTGCCCACCAAGTCGTGGAAGACGGTTACGAGTTCTTCTCCAAGCGCCAGCTCGTGACCCTGTTCAGTGCACCGAACTACTGCGGAGAATTCGACAATGCCGGAGCCATGATGAGTGTGGACGAGAGCTTGCTCTGCTCGTTCCAGGTGAGAAGACGGCGATGGAAATTCTACTGTGCCGGCCAAGTCAACTGACGAGACTCTCCTACAGATTCTGAAACCTGCTGAGAAGAAACAAAAGTACGTCCCTGGTGGTCTCGGAGGCAACAGCCGACCAGTCATCTCTCCCCGGAAGTCCGCTTCCAAGTGAAATCAAGAGTTTATACGAACATGCACATCTTTTTAGGTTCGGCCGTCGTTAAATGCCTCCCGTCCATATCGACCGCTCTACTTTTACGTCCACCGACGCGGGTCTCTCGCGACCCCTTCACACCGTCCTCCCGCCTTCTCGATCCTCTGAGTCACCATCCGTCCACTCTTCGACTTGTCCGATTCTTCCCGAGCCCACCCACCGACTACAACCCGCGCAAACTGTTCACGATTACGGCTGTCTGGTAGCAGAAGATAAACACACAAAAACACTGGAATTTGCAATGGCTATCACAACGTTTCACGTGCCTCTGTGCGAAGCCCCTCGGTGGACATGAACTCACCCAGGGGTGTAATAATGAGTGATTTGCACGCCAATAACGCGCCAAGAGCAGCCTCGATTTACTGTTCCATCGTGGGAATACTTGTCCCCTCCCCCAGCCGCCACTGCCACAAAGGCTTGTCCAAAAGTCATTGTGCTGAGGCGCCAATTGGCAATATCCACCGTGGTCACGGGGATCATATGAACTTGAACATCCGCTATTGTGCCCTCGAGCTTGCGTCGCGGCCGTAGGGGGCCGTGTCTCAGCTCAATGTCGTGGTGGCACTTGTAAGACTATAATCTACTCGGCATAGACAGAAGCAAGCCCGTCGCGGGGTTGGTATTCTGGTTTCTCAAAGGAGGCATTGCTCATCGGCCGGGCAACGGGGGGGTTGGGTGTCGCTTTTCACTTCTTTTTCTGCTTGTACTATTCTCCATTGACTCTGGTCTTTTTTTTTTCCGTCTTTTCTTGTAACGCTGGAGGAGAAGGGGCGTATGGTCGGCAGAGGTCTGTTGCTGAGACATGTGTTCAGGGGATCGCTGCACAGATCACTGTGTGTACGATCTTGGAATGATGGGGTCTAACAATCCGGCTCCGAATTGATGGTTTCTGTGAACAGTTCGCTCTAGGCATTCCTGTGGGGTTGACCCGGCGTGGTCAGGTTCACGTCGAGTTCTGTCGCAAAGGAGGATGCTGCGGCTAGTAATTGCAATGAAAAAAGCCAACCTTTATACGTTTGATCAACCTGACCGGATTTTCGGATGCGGAAGTAACGTGCTCATTGTGTATATTGTCTGTGTTTACTGAAGATTGTATGCTCCCGCTGACGGAGAAGAGAGTTCTTGAAATCATGCATTGCATGTTTTGTGTTATCTAGTTAAACGCTACATGCCCACGCGTGCCACCTAGATACCGCGTAGACGTTCCCGTCCGTGCCGATCCCCAGGTCCGAATCACTAGTAATCCCGGTTCGCATTCCAAAGCCCTTGCTTACCGCCCCCAACTTCCCCGGCCACTGGGCAACAGAAGTTGAGAGACATATTGAAATACCTAGGGGTAGCAGTTGAGGCGAACATTGCGAGCTTGGGATCCCGTGGCCATGGTGCTACCTACGGCTAGCCCCGCGCTCCGGTCCCCCGCGCCAGGCCTAGCAAGGCTGGCTACACCAGAGTAGAGCAGGGCAGGGCTGAATACATTGGCCTACTAGACCAGATCAGGTGCCGATTGTATCTATAGGGACCCGGGTTTCTCATGCACAGTCCTCGCACTTCTCCTTGTTGAACTTGGCCGGCGGATCGTCATATTGCTGGCCAGGCAGCTGGCCTGCGGGCGAGATCTCGGCCTTGGCCTGCTGTCCCTTGTTCGCGCGAGCTGCGCCGATGGCGTCTCGGGCTGCGTCGCTTAGAGAAGAGGATTCATTGTGTTCTTTGCTCTCGGAGGTGGGCTTCGTTTCGCTGCCGGCTGGGGAGTGGCCTGCGTTGGCGGGGTGCTTCTTGAGCTGGGAGACCACGTCCGAGGCGGCTGCGGAGGAAGGCATCGTCATTGTCGGCGCCGCGGCGAGTGCGTCGGAGGCCAGGGTCGGTGGTTGTTGGGTAGAGGTTTCGGGTGTGATTGCTGTTGCTGTCGTTGAAGTCTGATCCGTCGTCGCGTGTTTACGGTCGACGTGGCCGAGGTCTCTGTCGGGCTGGATGACGTCGCGGAGACGGCGCTTGAGCTCCTTGGTCTCGGGGAAGCCTCCTTCGGTCTTGCGGTCCCAGAGGATCGTTGAGGAGGTCGTTGTCGCGCCGTCGGGTTGGTGGGTTAGCGTCACGGTGAAGGTGCCGCCTGTGGAAGGTTGGAGGGCGACCTCGCCGATGGAGGTTCCGAATGTCGATAGGAGCTCTTGGGCGAACTGTTTGTGGTGTAAGAGAGGTGTTTTTTTTTTCCCGACTTGTGTATACCTGGCTTTTGAGTAGGGTAGAAGGGACGGATGATGGGCTTGATTCACGGCGGAAAGGGCAACACTAGGCCAAGCACGAGTTGGAGGGGTTGGAAAAGGAGGTTGAGGGTGTCAGGGATGTTGCCGAGGATGAGGTCATCAACGGCCACCTCCCGTATAGAGGTAGGACCTGTGTAAGTGTATCCTACCTTGCGGCAGATAAAGGTAGGTGTTTACAAATTAGGAAAGGCAGGAAGTAAAGATGGATGGCAAAAGACCCGGCAGTGAGGTCTCCCCCTCCTGCCCTTTGGCTTGTACTTACATATGCTGCGCGAAGCATCCACTTACACTGAGTGCAGAACTGGATCGCGATGCGGGGCAGCGGCGTTGATGTCGACGCTGACTGCGGTTCGGTAGATGTTTCGGCCATTTCGGGATTGTTGCTGTTACCTGGAACGAGGAACAGGAGAGTAGACTACTGTGCAGACCTTTGTGGTCTCCTCGTTGTAGTGATTAGGTAGGCTGCGCGAGGAGAGAATGGGATGGTGAGGGAAATGGCGTTCTATTCTCTTGTTCTTCCTGCGTCATTGGCGGCCAGCCAGTACTTTTTCGGATTGGGGAAGAGGGGGGAGGAGGAGGGGCGGTTGGTGCCATCCCAGCTTTCCTCTGATGATCAGGTAAGCGTGCAGGAAGCTGTGGCCATGCCGGCGCTGGTTCCATTGAGACTGGGAGGAGTGGAAATGGAAAAGCCACACTTGCTGGCTTACGAAACAAAAAAGGACCCGGCGGAAGTGTGCACGGGGAGATGGAGTGGAGGGACCTACGGAGTATTGTAAGAAACTGTTCGGATCCGAACTCGCACTCGGAAGGACGGTGATGCACCAGCCAGCCGGCAAGAGCCTTGCTCTCAGCCGTGACCATCTGGCGGCACATCCCATTGAGCAACGAAAAGAGAAAAGCCAGGCACACGCCAGAAAAGAGAGAATAACGGGCCCGCATATGAACTTCCCTCCCAGGACATTCCCCCCCCAGAACCCAGCACGTCGGTGGCAGCCAGTGGCTCGAACGCCCTGCAGCAATTCAGGTACGGGTGGGCCAGCACCAGGGATCAGGGCCGGCAGGGCTTTTCTTCGGACTTGTCCTGTGCTGCAAAATAGCAACACCAGACGGGGAGTGAGTCGTGCGGAAACAGTGTCTGTTGTTTTGGGACGCGTTTGCGCGCCGGGCCCTTTCTCGACTGACGACGTTGGGAAAAGCCGGTCCTGAGTCGACTCCGAGGTAGAATAGGCAAGGTAAGGTACGGATACGTGTGCATAAAGTGCGCACACGTAACTCCGGGGCCGGGAAGACTTTTGGAAACACGTGTGTGCCCGTGGGACCCGTGGAAAGTGGTTTCCGGAATTTCCTGACCGTGAGGTGAGGTATCTTACCTTGCTGCATAGTGATACAGCCAGCGCCTGCAAAAGCCCCAACGTCTGCAGAACACTGGCGGTGGGCACATCGCCTTGATCTTGGGGGTTTTGCTAGGAGGAGAGGACGGTTATCACCCACCTCGGGTACAGCAGCAACCTCGGGATAGGGGCGTAGTAACAGGGGGTGCTGGAGTACGGAGCCCCGTCCGGCAACGAACACCACAAGGCAAAGATACCTTGGACCAGAATTGAAAGGAAAGATTTGTGGTGTTGCAGCGGCGATGGCGGGAGGGAGAAAGGGGAAAGGAGAGCAGTAGAAGTAGTAGTAGCCATCATTCAGTATCTGGACACAGTGAAACACCGTATGAAGCAAACCAGAACGTTGAACCTCATCTAACCAGCGTTTTATCGAGCGCCGTACGCAGTACAGGCTACGGATACAACGACTCCAATTGGCAATGGCGGCTCACCGACGGTCCAAAGAGAAAACCACAGGTCCCACCACTACTGTACTCATTCTTAACCCCCCCCCTCCCCCCGGTAGCCGAAGACTCGAAGCGAAGGGGAAAAAAGATGAGTTGACAGGCGGACCAGGCCCGATGTAATCCTCGGGAAATGAAAGCTGGAGCTCTTGTAGCTCTTTTCGGCCTCGAACAGGCGGAGTGCGGTAACCTCCCCCCCATCGGCATCCAATGATCCAATCCCAGGATTTCGAAAGTCGGCGCCGAACTGTTCATCCCCCAGTCTCGCTCGGCCAGGGCGCAGGGGGTCATGAATCCATAAATCTGGCTTTATTCATAATTTCACAGTGAGAGAATGGAGGTGAGGACAAGAACGAAAGAGAAAAAAAGGGACGCTGCATATGTCTCAGATTTCCTGCTCTCTCACCTGTGACCTGAAGTGGTACCAGCCCAATCGTACCCCCCCAGAAAGACCGCAAGGCGAGGAAGGGGGAGTAAAAAATACCACACGAAAAAGCTTGTCCCCCATTCCCGTTTTTAATCCCTCTTTGCTTTTTCCCCAGAAGTCTGCCTGTCTCTCTAGGTATCCGTAAGGTAAACGGCCCTGATGTGAACTGGTTTGCAATGTCTCTCGTCTTTCCCTACTTCCAGGACCCTGGGTCACCACCCTCACTCCCCCTCTCGCTTGCTTACCAATACGCGATCGGGTTGGCCATCATTTCGAAGATGCGATGCGGAAATCTGGCTCAGGTCACGGGAGTTCCTATTACTTTTGCGTAAGCCTGTAAGGTAGTAAACCATACCTGAAGGTAAGGTCACGCTGCTTCTCAACCTCCCCCCCAAATTGGATTGGCTGCTTCCCCCGGGGTCCCGCCAATGCGGCCATTGGTTGGCCGAAATGACCTGATATGGGACCACCGCAGATGCGAGTGATTTCATGGCTCCACGGGGGGCGCGCGAGATGCAGGCTTGAGGAGGGTTTTGGTGATCTGCCCTCTTGTGAAACCCCCCTTCAGGCTTCAGGTATCCGTAACATGCACACCACTTTTGTTTGATTCATCGTTAATCGAATTGCTGTCCATGATTGCCGCCGTCTATCCGCCTCTTACCTACCCCAGTGATCGATCAACTGCATGGCACCAAGCACCCCCTGACATCAAAGTACGACGCGACCGTAAGCCGTGGTAATTGCTCGAATTGTTATCTTGTTTTTTCGTGGAGACCAGGGAATTTGATGGATTGAAGCTATTCACACACTCGGTGCGGAATATAGTGGACAAGGGGGAGACCCGAGAAGGAAAAAGAGTACAGGACATCAAGAGAATTATTACATGCTGAAGAGCTGCCCGCCAAAAAGCCCTGCCTCCCCAACGACAACCTCCCAATAACAACAGAAAAAGAACAACATAGAAGCATTATCGTAGCGGGGTCCGTTGCCTCTTCAACTCTCAAGCATCTCCCCTCGCTTCCTCTCACCCACCTCCTCCGCTGACGGAGCTTGCTCGCTTCTCCCTTTTTCACTCACTCTCTCAAGTATTACTAACCCGTGTCGCTGTCCGTGGCTTTTCGTTTTGATCCGTCAAAGGGGACAAAGGTATCTGTCGTTTGGCTGGCATTGTAGAACCCCCCTAAACCCTTCCTAACCCAGGAAACTTTTGTTTGCTTTTTCTCTTCGACTCCAAGCTGGTCCAGGGCTTTTTTGGGATCCCGATGATTCCACGACCGCGTAAAAGAATAATCAGCAGGTGTCCTCTGTTTTTCTTTTCCGGTTCTTCGAGAAGAAGCGATCGTTCGCTGTTTACGGAAGGTTGCTGCATTCCCGATGGCCCTCGGGGGTCTTGGTATTCCACGCGTAAAATAGAAAAATGACAGTCCGATCGGAGCATATCGACTGTTCCGATATCAACATCGCTAACCCATAATATACGTTGCTTTACATCACCAAGCAGCATCCGCCGCTTTGTTGTGGTGCGTAGGGGTCTTCGCCGCGGGGGACAGCGCCCCAAACCGATGGAACCATGTAGTCCCTCGTGCTGTTGCAGTAGGCAATGATGCTAGAATGATGTGAGTTAGTCGCTGATTCGCCCGTTCGCGATGGAATCAATGGCTGTTTGTTCGCATTGATTTGCATCGATGATGATGATTGATAATCCGAGACCTACCTCTTAGAAGCATTGCTGACCGGAATCCGTTCCCTTTCGAGATCCTCGCGCAGGCGGTTGTTGAGTTCCGTCAATCGTCTCAGCTTGAGGTCGGCCATCGACTGCTTGTTCTTCTTGATCTGCGACGGGTCGCCGACATCGCGGGAGGTGTATTGAGGCATTGCTGTCGCGGATCGGGGGGCTGGAGACTTTGATGAAGAAGGTGTCGCGGAGGATGAGGCGACGGCGGCGGCGACAGAGGGTTCAGCGGCGGCGGGTTGTCGTCGTGATTGTTTGTCGTCGGAACGAGGCTGTTGGACCTGATCCTGCCGCTGGCGAGAGGTGGGAGAAGTGGCTGTGGTGGCTACAGCAGATGATTCGGCGGTGGTAGGAGAGGTGGTGGTGGTGTTGTGAGAAGAGCGTTCCTGATGAGAGAGCATATCGTGTCAGTTTGATTAAAGTTTCCCTCTTTTGACTCCGCTTTGGCGGTGGTTGCCGCGTTTTCCCACCACCCCGTGGTACGAGCTCAGGATCGGAAGCGGGATGGGGAGGATTTAAATGGCCAGTAGGGGGGCGAAAAAACTCACAGCAGCGAGAACCGCGGGGGAATTGAGAGAGTGATCAAGGCCGGTTTCGATCGAAGCGAATCGACAAAGGAAAGAACGTCGGGGGTGATTGGATTTGGGGGGGAGGATTACGAGTGTTGGAAGAGATGGGTAGGTTGGTTGCTCGGATAATGGGTTGGGATTTGGAAAAGCAAAGGAGAGGACGGGACGGGCGACGGGGAAGGAGGAGGGAGTGAGTGGAAGGAAAGGTAGAGGTAGAGGTAGAGGTAGAGGTAGGTAGGTGCAGGCAAGCCGCAGGTGCAGTTGGGAATTGGGAATTGAGTAGGTGAGAGAGAGGACGGGAGGGAAGTCACGTACTGCTAGTGTCTGGGAGACGGGCTGGGACTGGGAATTGGGACTGTGGACCAGGACTAGGAAGGCTGGGATTGGATTGGATTGCGGAGCCCTTGGGAAAGATTCCCCTAACGTGAAAGGAAAGGTCAAAGGTCAATGGACGCAAGGTTACCTTCTTGCGCTAGGGCCACCAGGTGCGCCATGGAAGCAACGACCGCCCCGTCCCTGGAGGGTACCGAGCCGCATTGCATCTTTGCTGTACGGAGTACCGCGCGCGGATTTTTATGGAGCGAACCGAAGCGAGAGTATTTGCCAGCTGCTGCCAGACCATCACAAGTTTACATCCTGGGGTCTACTGCACAGTACCTGTGTGTGCTTGTGTGCATGTTTGTGCATTTGTGCAGGCTGCATGCTGCACTGCTGCAGGTCAAGTGCGTTTGCGTTGCTGTTGGCAGCACCCTCCCCTGGGTGGAGTGTGGTACCTGACAGTGTGTTCCAAGCGGTTAAAGGTACATCCACTTTCTTCTCCTTAGTCATCATTGTGGCTTTTGGATTGGACAGCGGACGGGTCGGCAAGGGTGATGACTGGACCCGGCGCCGGCGGGGGTGTTCGCTGAGGTTCCAGTCGCCTCACAAGAAATACTGAGATTGTACGTACGTACTTGTAGAGAAGCGACTTGGCGCACGGACCCCATCTGTTGTAGACCAGCATTGGTGGGATTGGTTGGAAATTGGCCGGAGCGGGCAATCTCCCATATTTGGGTTTCCCCTAGTTGGCCGGTACCCCGATTGCGCCCAAAGAACACGGATACAGTCATGACGATGAGCACGAGACGCGACACCACGACCGTACAGAGTACTCCAAGTCGCAGCATGTGGTGTAGGTTGATGACGATGAATGAGCTGCACATCTTGGGCATCAGGTGTGGCGAACCCAACATTTGGCCTTCGTTTTTCTCCCCTTTCTTTTGCGATTCCCGTGCCCAACTGCCATACCAAGACCCGGCATCTCGATCAGACTTTGACTCTGCACTGCCGACTATTACACAGAAGTCTCCCATATATCGTGCGGCACTCTCTAGCCGGCTCGCCTCGATGCCGAAGCCAATAGATGTCGCGAAGTTTTCACGAGGACCGTCGTATGTATGATAGGGTGTCAACGACATTTTTGCTTTTAACATTGAGACGTGCCATGGAACTCTACCTCATGACGTTTTCAGTTGGGCTGACGACCCTTGGCCCTCCGGCCAGACAAAGAACGGAGAGCTGCCGAGGGGCTAGCTGAAAGAACACGCTCATGAGAGATGCCCACGGCGCCATGCTCTATATCGGGAATATTCATAATAGATGTACCGATTTATATCGGTCCTTTTCTCGTCTTGTCCAACGCGAATTCTTTGCCAGCTTACCCGAAGTGACGACACGCTTATACTTACGCAGAAGATACTCGTAACTTACAAGCCTGTCCGAGGAAGTTATCCATACTGCTGCCCTACCCGTTCACGAATGTATAATTATGCACATGTCCCCTGTGCCTGCAAGTTGGAAGTGAGGAGATTCGATTCAAGATTGGTGATTCTCGATCTTCCCGCTCTGCCGAAAAAAAGTGTGTGAAGTCGCCATCTACCTCGGTCTCGGTGGAGCACAACGGGAGCATGCCCCCGTCCGTATCCGGGATTAAAGAAAGTTCGGGGAGGCTTTTGACTAGAAACCGACAAGGCTGGCAAATAAGTCTGAAAATCACGGTTGGGACCTATCAAGTGAAGTGACGGGAAGGAAGGTTTCGAAGAGACTTGGTGCAACGGAAAGCGCAATGTTCACTCGAATTGGACATCATCTCAACAGTGGAATCGGCGACTTCGTTCCCGTGACGGAATTGAGCCATGGGACAACAAATGACATCGGAGGTACCTCAGTCCTAGCCTGCCCAATAATTTGGGACGGGACGACAGAAGTGAACTGAGGGACGGGAAGGTGCAGCAAACCTTCAGTGGTAAATCAGTCAGCCTCGGCTGACATAATCTCTCATCACGTGATATCCGTTTCGCACAACGCACGGACGTTCGGAGCCCCTCAGGACTCGCATAGCGGCCACACACGAAATTGAAAAATTCGTCTTTGCTGTGTATAGCATCAACGCCAACGCACCGAGCGACAGCCAAGTCAATATCTCGCTCGCACGAAAAGGCTTGCGCTGCAACTCCTCAAACCAAGGACCCTCTCGAGAATAGTATTTTCCCGCAGAGGAGGTTGCCCATCATGGTGAGTTCCTCTGTTCGCTTTCTCAACCTCTGGGCCCGCCTGCCCAAAAATTTCCCACATGGATTTGACGCTACCCCTCTCCGACTTTGCTATCACGGGGCGTCATCTTGCTTGCTGCTGTTGTCGAACTGAAGTACTGACAAGAAGCCATAGCCTCCTCCACCTCACCAGAAGCCGGAGAACGTCCTCAAGCGTGCTCACGAGCTCATCGGCGTCAACCAAGTCCCGGCCGCCCTCACCCTCCTCCACGAGCACATCACCTCGAAGAGAAGCCGAAATGTTCCCATCGCGTCGCTGGAGCCGGTGATGCTCCTGTTGGTGGAGCTCTCCGTCGAACAGAAGAAGGGAAAGCTGGCCAAGGATGCCCTTTACCAGTACAAGAACATCAGCCAGAACACCAACATCGGCACCATCGAGGTAAGCCATCTCGCCGCCGCGGAAATGGGTTAGGGCAACCGTTGCTAACAGGGATATGCGCAGCTGGTTCTCAAGAAGTTCATCGAGCTCGCCGCCGAGAAAGTCACCGTTGCCCAGGCCAAGGCCGATGAGGTCCAGTCCAGCATCGAGGCCAACACCTCCACCACCAACGTCGACGACTTGGAGGCTAGCGAAACACCCGAGTCCATTCTCCTTGCCACCGTCTCCGGCGAGCAGTCCCGCGACCGTACCGACCGCGCCATCGTCACCCCGTGGCTCAAGTTCCTCTGGGAGGCATACCGCACCGTTCTCGACATTCTCCGCAACAATGCCCGTCTCGAGATCCTCTACCAGAGCACTGCCATGCAGGCCTTCGACTTCTGCCTGAAGTACACTCGCAAGACCGAGTTCCGCAGACTTTGCGAGCTGCTCCGCAACCATGTTCAGACTGCCGCCAAGTACTCTGCGCAGATGCACGCCATCAACCTCAGTGACCCCGACACCCTGCAGCGTCACCTGGAGACCCGTTTCCAGCAGCTCAACGTTGCCGTCGAGCTAGAGCTCTGGCAGGAGGCCTTCCGCTCCGTTGAGGACATCCACACTCTCCTCAACCTCAGCAAGCGCCCTCCCAAGAACATCATGA
The DNA here is from genome assembly GCF_030869305.1 of Colletotrichum tamarilloi. Lineage (NCBI taxonomy): Eukaryota > Fungi > Ascomycota > Sordariomycetes > Glomerellales > Glomerellaceae > Colletotrichum > Colletotrichum tamarilloi. The sequence continues at coordinate 301,224 of NW_026849399.1, forward strand.
TGGCCAACTACTACGAGAAGCTCACTCGTATTTTCCTTGTCGGCGAGAACTACCTTTTCCACGCCGCCGCCTGGTCCAGATACTACACCCTTCTCCGCCAGTCCGCCGCTGTCGTTGCCAGCGGACAAGGCAAGAAGGCTGACAACCCTCCCGCTACCGAAAACGACCTTCAGAAGGCCGCCTCTTTCGTGCTGTTGTCTGCTCTCGCCATCCCTGTCATTAGCACCACCCGCTCCCGCGGTGCCATGGTCGACTTCGATGAGTCTCGCAAGAACAAGAACGCCCGTCTTACGCACCTGCTCGGCATGGGCCAGGCCCCTACCCGTGCTGGCCTTTTCCGCGATGCCCTCGCTAAGCAGATGCTGAAGCGCGCTCGCCCTGAGATCCGCGATCTGTACAACATCCTCGAGGTCGACTTCCACCCTCTCTCCATTTGCCAGAAGATCTCCCCTATTCTCACCAAGATCGGTGACGATGCTGAGATGGAGAAGTACATCCTGCCTCTGCAGCAGGTCATCCTCACCAGACTGTTCCAGCAGCTCTCCCAGGTGTACGAGACTGTTGACTTGGCCTTTGTTGAGAAGCTTGCTCAGTTCCCCGAGCCTTTCCAGGTTACTCGCGGCACCATTGAGAAGTTCATCATGAATGGTAACAAGAAGGGTGACTTGGCCATTCGCATGGACCACGCCACCGGTGTCCTCAGCTTCGACAATGATGTCTTCTCCTCCGCCAAGGCTGCCCACGCTGGATCTTCTGCTGGCTCAGCTGAGGCCGACGGCAGCTCTGTCCAGCGTCTCCAGAGCACCCCCTCTGAGATTGTCCGCTCTCAGCTTACCCGCCTCGTTAAGTCTCTTCACACTACCTGCTTCTACATCGACCCTACATACAACCAATCCCTTGTTGCCGCAAGGGAAGCCGCTCTGGAGCGTGCCCGTGCCGGTGCCGAGCAGGAGCACCACTCCATTCTTGCAAGAAAGGAGGTCATCCACAAGCGCAAGGAGGAGGCTTCTGAGGCTCAGGCTCGTAAGGAGAGAGAGAATGCCCGCCAGAAGCGTCTTCGTGAGCAGCTGCTCCAGGAGGCCGAGGACAAGCGCCTCGCCGCCGAGCAGAGAGAGCGCGAAGAGAAGCGCATGAAGGCCGAGCGTGACCGCGTCCGCAAGGAGGAGCTGAAGAAGCAGATTGCCGACCTCAAGATTGGCAACAAGACGATTGACATCGACATGGACAACTTGGAGAACCTCGATTCCGGTGCCATTCATGCCATCAAGCTAGAGCAGCTCAAGCGTGAGAAGAACGACGTTTCAGAGAAGCTCCGCATCGTCTGGAAGCGTATCGACCACTTGGAGCGTGCCTTCCGAAAGGAGGAGGCCAAGAAGCTGCCCGAGGACTACAAGAAGCAGACAGAGCAGGACCGGGCGACCTACGAGGCTGTCAAGGCCCAGACCCTGAAGGAGGCCGAGATCAAGCACAAGGAGAGCGTCGAGCTGAAGCACCGCCTCACCCGCCTGATGCCCGAGTACGAGTCCTTCCGCGCCAACCTCCACGAGCGTCGCCGCGACGAGTTCGAGAAGCGCCGCAGAGACGCAGAGAGGGAGCTGGAGAAGCAAATCGCCGCTCGCAAGAAGGAGTACCGCGACCGCAAGCTCCGCGAGAAGCGCGAGCGCGAGGAGCAAGAGAGAGTCCTCCGCGAGGCCGAGGAGCGTGCCGCCAAAGAGAAGGAGGAGCAGGAGAGACGTGCCGAGGCCAAGAGAGCCGAGATGCAGCGCCTCAAGGAGCAGCGCGAGCAAGAGCGCCAGGAGGGTCTCGAGAAGGCTGCCCTCCAGGCGAGACGCGAGGAGGAGGCCCTGGCCCGTCGCAAGGCCGAGAGAGAGTCTCAGCGGGCCGCACCACCTTCCCGCGTTCCCGAGCGTGGCACCGATTCCGTTCCCGAGGGTCGTCGCCCGCTCAACCTGCCCGGTGCCGGAAAGTGGCGCGAGCGCGAGGCCGCCAACAAGGCCGCCTCCCCCGCCAACGCCGATGCCGCCCCTGCTGCTCGCGCTCCCCCATCCCGTGGCCCGGAGCGTTCCGAGCGCCCCGAGCGTTCTGACCGCTATGAGCGTCCTTCCGAGCGTGCTGAGCGCTCTGAGCGCCCTGAACGTTCAGAGGACCGCCCCAGTGCCGGAGGCCCGCCTCGTCTCGCCCTCGCCGGCAACAAGCCCAGCTGGCGTGAGCGCGAGGCCGCCAAGACCGCTTCTGGTGGTGGCGCGTCGTCCGACAGTGCCCCCCCGCCCCCTCGCGCCTCCGGCGACCGTGGTGGTGCCCCCCTTAACCGCGGAGGCTCCGGACGCGATGACCGTGAGAACGGCCGCCCCGACCGAACTGCCTCGCCTGCCACGCCGGCAGAGCCCCTCAAGGCTTCCGGCGCTCCCGGCAAGTGGGTTCCCCGTCACCTTCGCGACAAGGCCTAAATGTGTAGTGTCGATAAAGACACTTATCATGGCAAGAGTCACATAGGAAGGACAACGAAAATTGTGGGGGAGGAGGGGTAGATGGAAGTGAAGGGAAGTGGTTACCGCAAGTTCTGCATCGGCGTTCTAGGTTAGGCAGGAAGTTGTTTTAAAAAGGATGTAACTCTAGAAGCCCCCCGGGAAGGATGGTTTTCTTCTCTAAAAACCCGCTCCTTTAACAGAGGGGGCAAGCTAGAATGGAAGTAACAGATAGCCTTTAATCGTCGATCAGGACGGGGGTGAAATGTGACATGACTTTTTTTGGCATAGCTCCTGGCTGGAATTGAATTATTTTTTGCACTTTTACCCGTCTCCTTCTTTTACGGTGATGCTCGAATGTGTGCTGTTGATGTTGTCGGTGGTCTACGGTGGACTAAGGTTACGATGCTGCCCAGTAAGTCGCTATCAATGGCGTGTAAGAGCATGTTGACCTCGTAGCGGTGGTCGACGCGGCAGGGAGGGCATCGGCATGGTTTGGCTCAGGCGCAGACAGCAGCTTGATCGCTTTATTGCCTAATATCCTCCACACCAGACTGTCGACTCGATGAAGGCCTCACGAACTCTTAGCGCCTAGTTCTAGCAGTGGTTTGGTTTACAGTCATCACGAAGCAGCCTCGGTTCGAGTTGCGAATGAACATGTGCGATGTAGGTCAGACTGATAGGGAGTGAGGAAGTCAAGCAAGACGAGAGGAAGACGAGAGGAAGACGGGAAAGGAACAGAGAACATCTCCAAAGTTCATCCTGCTGAATCGGAAGTCCCGACGTGTCCAAACCTTCAGTTGGTCCGCATAAGTCTAGGCCTTTGAAAAGGTCCAGTTAGGGGGTAAGGTAAGCGATAATTATGGCGATCCCGACGATCTGCCCAGAGCCTCGTCAGGGGTGACTACCCTACATCTGCTCAGGAGGGGTCGGCATCGCGCCGGACTCCGCATTCGCATCGAACAGATCTCGGAGGATTCTAGGAGATCCACGGGACGCCGCGGGTTTCCTTGGCTGAGCCGTCGTCGGTCTCCCGTCGATACGAGATTCAGCTTTGCCCCCTCCAAGGTGGAGTTTGAGGATCAAAGCCTGTGGAGTAACTTGGTGAGAAGCCATCACGGGGTTTAGATCCAACACGAAGACGATACCGAGAGCCGAAGAGGTGGCCTTGGCATCCACGGTGTGGCGCCGGCGACCATCAGCGTTGTTGAAGAACTCAAGAAGCCGTTTTGGCTGGGCGCAGATTTTCGACCGAGCAACCATTATCCTCAGTTGATGGGCGGTCGGACTTTTGCAGACTAAACAGTCTAAAGCTGGCTTTCTTAGCTTAGCTTCCCTTGGAAAGGGGTGTTCATTAGCCCATATTCTCAGGTGGGCATGGTTCAGTTGCATTGGCATTTGGGCCGGCGCCGTCGACGGGAGAATGGGGCGCAGCTCTCTCCTTCCAACGTCCTAGATCTCTACTTGTAAGAACTGCGAAGAGGTTATCAATAAGCTTATTGATTGTACAAAGGAGCCGTTGCCTTGGGAGAACCCTGTGTTGCGACTCCAGTCTGTGGCCTGTATGGGGTAACAGAACGAGGAAGAGTCGAGCTGCTGGCGTAGACGATTCGTTACTTTTCTCGGCCGCTTACACTGGAATGTCTAGACACCGTGGGTCTTTGGTCAGTCAGTCGAACAGAGGGCGCTTTCATCCCAAGTTTGCAGTCCCTGCAACAAAATTTTTGGGAGCTGAACAGAGGGTTGATGTGACTAACAGCGCAGACCACTGTGGTAGGGCCACTCTCAGTTTGTCGACAGTTACTTCGGTCAGTGGCTCGTTGAGTCGTTCAACATCAGATGCAAGCACAGAAACCCAATTAATCGTTTGCAATAAGATGTTGTCTTCTGGTACGGCCGTTGGAAGGCTGATTTGATGTTTCCACTTCGGATTCGCTGCTCACTCGTATTCCGTGTTGACTTTGCATTGGAGGGTCCGACTGTGCTCACCTGCAGTTGAGAGGTCTGTGTCTCGTCGTTCATCGCCAGCAAGGCTGTCAGTCCTGCCGACATAAACCGCGCGATGAACGACTCGAGCAAGGTGGAGGAGGCAGCCGACCCCTGTTGGCGGGAGTGCCCTTGATCTGCGGTGCTCCATCTCAAGCACCACTACTGCGTGTATTGGATCAAGACCACCCCGCATACGATCGACAGCTGAAGTGTCCGAGATGCAGTTGTTTATACGCACCGACGCCGGAGACCCGAGACCTTGGAAGGGAGAAGGGATACGAACCACGGAACATGAAGTTTGCGCGGGCAGATGCCAGAGCATATTTCGGGATTTTCGTCCGAGGTTCATGGTGTTTTCGTGTAAAAGCCGGGAACATTGCATCGATGTTCAATATTTTGTCCGAGCGGGTGCATGTTACGAGGCCCTGCAGCAATTGCCCTGTGCTCTGAGACGGTGCCCACTGCCAGCGGCTGAATTGTTGTCGACTGTAGAAGCAAAACAAAAGAAAACTGACGGAGGGTCCTATCAAGGCCCTAGTCAGTGTCTTTAGTCAACCGGGGGGTGGACTTCAATATTGCAACCCGACTGCATTATGCATAGTTGAGAGGGGCGCAGCGAGCGGCGAGCGACTGTGCGGATCCTGACAGGTCGACTGGCCTAGACGCACGAGCAAAAGACTGCTTGTACGATATTGGGCTTGGATTTTACGCTGCTAAGAACCTAAGAGGGTCCAGTCCACCACGGTCGTGAGTTGGAAATGAGAATGACGCTGGGACGCAGAGACGAGAAGAGAAGAGGAGAGGGCCCGGCCCGAGTCAGTGCCTCTGTCGGGTATCTTTGTGGTGAGGACAAGAAGAGTGGTCGATGATGGAGGCTTCTGGGGTGGTCGTTCTTGGAAGGCATTCAATGTCAAAAAGATATTCTTAGCAAAAGCAAAAGCCGATTACCCCTGATCGAGATTGCTTGGAAGAGGAAGCATAATCCATAAGCCACGTTCGACGTCGGTGGCTAATGTGTGCTTGGAAAAGGTGATTCCAAGGAGATTGAATCTGACAGCATGATAGAGACTAGGAAAGCTGGCCAGCTCAAGCTTGTTTAGGGCACTTTTGGTAAGCGGCAGATGGAATACGTAAGGTAAGGTACCTAGTGGGAGGCTCAAGAGACTCAGAAGTCTCCATGGGCGGGAGGCAAGGCAAAGAGGGCAAGAGGGCGAGATGAGATTAGCAGTCAAGGAGAAAGCGGCCTAATGCAGGTACGGACTTTGGAAGTACCCCTGTTCGCCTGTCGGACGGGATGAACTGGGATCAAACTGAGCTTAACACTCGCTGTAGCCAATAAGACTGAGCCCCTGGCCTGGGTATGGGGCCGTCATCCTTCCCGATTGGGAGGCACCCTGGTTCTTGCCTGGGCTGCCCGGTTTTTGTTTTGTTTCCTTCCTCGCGACTCTCTTTTTAGTCTTTGTGTGTTTTAGCCCTGGAAACTGCACCTAAGGACCTACCTTAGATATGGTATGGTATCCATGAATCCTCCCACCGTCATCCGACGACTTCCGCCGATCCAAAAGGAGTCTGGTCTCTTCCTTCACTTTTCAGCTCTAATCCACTTCTGGCGTGGGCTACCTTTGCTCGGACTCCTCGACTTTGCCCATTTGCACCTGTCCGGCCCCAACTGGGCGGGTAATCCAACATCAGAGCATCTCGGCCCTTGCCTCTTGACCCAAAGAAGCATGGCATTCGCTGACTTGGGTCCGTAGACCTGACTACTGGCGCAGGTGAGGATACACCGACCGCCGCCCCCCTAACGTTGCTGTCTAAACTTGTATCCCTCTTCCCCTCGAGGCGCCGCCCACTTCTGTCACCTTGCCGAGTCTATTCTAGCTTTTCACGACCTGGCATCACGGGCGCGATGTGACCGTCCCCGTCACCGTGGCTTCCGTGAAAGACGTGCATGCAAACCAACAGTTCCAAACAATGTCTGCCAAGGCACCGTTCACGCTGGGTATCTTCCATGCTTTACTCTAAATATCACACTAACTCTAGTCGTGGCGCTCTGCCCCCGTCCAACCTGACACCACTCTATCGGCCGCTACTCGCATCACCCGTTGAGTTTGTTCCCCTGATTGTGACTCTGCCGGCCGGGATGTCTATCAATCACTCTTGAGCTGCCCGATATGATCAAATTTCACTATATATGATGGCCCTCGATGCCTCTCATCCCCGTCTTTTTTCCAGCTCATCACTCACAACCCAATCTGGGAAGACATTCGCTCGCTCTTGCACACTCGTTTCTTGCAAAGAGATATCACATTCTTTCTAATAACTAATACACACCATCGTTTATAATGGCTCCCATCATCCGGGCCCTGGCTGCTCTCGCAGCTGCCACCCTCTTTAACCAGGTCACCGCGACCACCACCGAGCTGCCGCCTTGCCTCGACGAGTTCCAACCCTTCACCTACCAGGGATGTTTTCAGGAGAAGGGCACCAAGGGCGAGAATGCCCTCGATTTCCGCTCCAGCCTCAACCAGCAGAACATGACCATCGAGACATGTGTCGATGCCTGCAAAGGTAAGCCGTCCTGACCAGCTTGATGTTTGACACGAAAGCCTAACACGATGACAGGTAATGGATACCGCTACGCCGGTCTCACCTACTACGGCGTCTGCTACTGCAGCGCTACCATCAACAGCCCTACCCTCGACGAGTCTGTTTGCAACTACAAGTGCACTGGCAACAGCTCCGAGACCTGCGGTGGTCCCTCGGCTTTCTCTGTCTGGCAAGATCCCACGTTCCCCTCTGGCGGTGCCACCGTCGACGACTACACCTCCATTGGCTGCTACACCGACGACACCAACCATGGCCGCACCATTGCTGAGCGCCAGGACTCTGTTGACTCTGCCACCATGACTCCCTCCACCTGTCTCGCCGCTTGTGCCAGCGAGGGATACGCCTTTGCCGGTGTTGAGTACGGTGGTGAGTGCTACTGCGGTGTCGTGATGGGCAACTACACCACCGCCACTACCATGGACAAGTGCAACAAGCCTTGCAACGGCGACAGCACCAAGAACTGCGGTGGCTCTGCCGTCATGGAGATCTACGTCGCCAGCAAGCTCAAGTCTCTTGAGCCCTGCGGATACGTCCCTCCCGTCAACTCGGTCTCGTCTTCATCCACCATCTCCATCAGCACTTCGGCCACTATCCCATCCATCAGCATTCCTCCCACTACCTCCACCACCTCGACCACCATCTCTACCCAGGCTCCTCCCTCCACCACCACTGCTCCTGTTACCACTTCTCAGCCTCCCGTGACCACGTCTAAGCCTCCCACTACCATTGCGACCACCACTACTCCCGCTGTCTGCACTACCACCATTGTCACTCCCGCCACTTGCGAGTACGGCTGCGGTAGCTGGTGCAACAAGAACCTCCCCGACTTTGACGACAACGACAGCTGCACCAAGGCCCACAACAGCTGCAAGCTTCAGGTCAGTGCCTGCCTGAAGAACGCTGGATGGCCCGGCTCTGCCAGCTGCATGGACTTCAAGGCCTGGTGCAGCGATGTCAGCAGCTACTGCTCCAGCTCTTGCAAGGGCAAGGGATCCTGCTCCAAGAAGGACTGCTTCGCCAAGAAGGCTCCCAAGGGTTACAAGCCCGGTACCACTTCCGTGTCTACCTTCCCTTGCCCCTCCAAGCCCACCACGACCTCCACCCCGGTCACCGTCGTCCCTCCTCCTCCTACCGGTGTCTGCAAGCAGCCTTCCAGCTGGTGGTTCGGATACGGCCCTGGCAACCCTGTCGGTGGCATCGAGATCCCCATCGTTACCTGCAATGACATTGCCGTCGACTTCAAGGCCGGCAACCAGTTCAAGCTCTACCTCCAGGCCGACACCAAGCTCTGCAAGTCCTTTGGCCGCGGAAGCGTCGCCAGCGTCTGCCAGGATGCCTGCAAGGAGCAGTACAACGCTTGCCAGAACACCTACGCCCAGGGCTGCAAGACCTGGAACAACCGCCGCGGCCGTCGCGACGATGCTGCCGTCTACGCTCGCGCTCCCGACTTCGCCAAGCGCTGGTTCTTCTCGGACAACTTCAGCGTCGCCATTAACAAGTGCACTGTCCAATACACCGACTGCCTTTCTGAGAACCGCAACTCCTATGCGGCCAGCAAGTGCGGTTCTTTCGGCACTGGCTACTAGAGAGCTTGCTTGGCTCGCTCTCTCGGGGATGATGCTCACGAGTAGATGTGATGGATGGGGAGTTTGATTTTTCCACTTTAAAAAGGCATTGGCGGCAACTTTACACTCTTTAGATGGTTGAAACCTTATCGGTATTTAATGGCTAGTCTTCTCAATATAATCGGGCTTCGGCTCATGTTCATACTCATATTTGCTCATGATGCTTTTGGAATTTGATGGAAACGACAATGACAGAGACAATGAGCTGTGACACTATGCTACGCCGTACCCCTATGGGAGTCCGTCCCCCAAAGGCTGCATCACCATCCCGACCACGCTTCCCTTCACTACCACGAATACCGACTTATGTCACTTCCGTGAAATTTTTGGGTATTGAGGAAGACCACATTGGCACATTGGGGTCTTCTAGGCCTCCCCGTTATTCTGACCGAGGTAAGCACGTGGTAAGGTAAGTTGACTAGGAACTAAATCTTGCGCTTGAGATAGAAGCTAGTGGGCTTGTGGCGTGATACTAAAACCGGGGTAAATTGGATGCTAATGAACTTCCGAGGTAAAGTACTTAATCCAGGTGGTCTTGAGTATAATATTTGAAATCCAGCACTCGAGAAAGCAGTAATCAATAAGTGCGGATCGAAAACCTGGGATCTGGGAAATAAGGAAAACTGTTTCCCGGTATAAGCTTGAGCAATGAGGTGAGGTCAGACACGATCGGCCCACTGGACTGCCTACCCAAGGAAGGAGAGATTGATTAGGGCTCGTGCGGCTTTGCCGATGCATCGCATAGCTCGCCAGCATGGCCAAGTGGTAAGGCATCGCACTTGTAATGCGGGGATCCTGTGTTCGATCCACAGTGTTGGCACTGCACGAAAGTTGATTACTATCAATCTTTGTTCTTTTTGATTTTCTTTGATATCGGGCAATTTTCTTTTGTGTTTGGTTTATGGATCTGTAAGGGATGGGGGCATGCCGTTCGATATTTTTGGTTCAAGGTTTGTATTCTTGTCTTTGAGTTTGGAGGTGATGGAGGTAGGGTAGTATTGGGGTTGCTGGGAAGTTGAGTTGGATGTCATGTGAGGGGCGAGACGTTGATTAGGTGGCAGGCAGGGGACCTTGCTGGGCAGGACCATGGCTGGCTGTAAGACTCGCAACCATAACTGCGGATGAGGGCAAAGACACGCGAGGTTTCTTTCTATGATCATGTCTCGGTAGTGAGAATTTCCTGCTGGGGTTGGTGCTGTCGTAGATGATCTGTCTGAGTTGCGTCAGTGATACCTCAAACAACATGATATGTCTCGTGGGCCGGGGGTTTCTTTTTCTCTCTCATAGTTCGGGGACAGTGGCCTGATGTTTCTCAGGAACATTGGGTGAGGCGCGATTTTAATTCCAAGTTGAATTCTTGAAAGGATGAAGATCAATCAAGTGCTCGATTTTTTCAAGGGAGGATTTGGAGATAACCAGTTGTTACCGTTAGTATGAAGGAATACTGTCATGTTGGACCGGAAGTTTTAACATGTCCTAAACCACGACGGCGGAGTGATATGCCAGGTTGCGTCTTACGAGCGAGTAACACCACACGACATCACTGCAAGCTTGGGACACATATACATCTCACAACATCATAGGAACATGTGGTGCACACCGAAGACCCGGGTATGGGCGGCTGCGAGCTTGCGGAATGGTAGCGTTGCTCGAGTCGACGAAAGTCCTAATTGGGATTGAGTTCGCCGTCTTCCCCAGCTTTGTGGAGCTTCGCGCTCAGATGGTATTGGCCGTCATCGGGTAGCCACCGAGGAGGCTTGGCTCGCATCTCGCGGCGGGGTGAATACGGTGTGCGTGTGTGTGCTTCGACACCGAGAGCTGGGTTTCAAGAGCTGGGAGGTCAGGGCAGAGAGGGGCACCGAGCTCCCTCGTTGACCATGTCGAACCTGCCCCGCACAATGTCATGCTCTCTTGGGATTTTAATGGAGGGGGAACAAGCGATGTCAGTTGAACTGTTGGCAGCAGCGGCAGCGACGACAAGCGACAACGACAGCGGCAGCGAATACGGATGAGAGAGTTCGGTGCTCGGTTTGGTTTCCGTTTCGGAGCCGGGGGCGCCGGCTGGCACAAGATAAGGGACGATTGGTTGCCTTACGAAGAGGATGTGCCGAGGATCCCGCCCCTCCTTCATGATTGTTCTTTCTCACAATGGTCCTCACCTCCTCGGTTTTCGCGCAAGCAGCATAGACCTGGAGATTGTGTTATGCTAGAGCGAAGTTTGGACGGGTCGAATGATGCTGGAGACCATTCGGCACCGGAGACCGGGACCTCAGATTGGCCGAAGCCGTCGAGACCGGGAGCTAACAAGGTGAACCAAGATTTGGGCGGCGTGATGGGCAAAAAGTGAGGTAAGAGGGTACATGGTGAGGTACCTAAGGTGAGGGGGGGGGGGAGAGGCCGACGCGTCTAGAACCCTAAACACGGCAGGTTGTTCACACTGAAATTGGCAGGCACGGCACACAAAATTGGAGGTCGGAAGAATTGCTAAGCGAGCCGGGAACGCAGAGCGATGATCTCACACCAAAACTGCCCTTTGCTGGGTGGAAAAGAAAGAAAGACAGTGCCCTTTCCCCCCCCTTCTACAGGGCTCAGCGCTGTGCTCCCGGCGTGTGCAATGCCCGTGCTGAAGCCATTTCCGGGCTGCCATTGGGTGAAGGGAGCACAGCGTGCCCTTTCTGCCTGACCTAATTTGCTCTGTGCTTTCCCGTCGCTTCCCTCTCTTGCGCTGTGTGTGGTGCTGTGATTTGTCCCGCCCGGAACCCCAGTGGCCCCATCGTGCGCAGTTTCTTCACCTCAGGTCCCATCCGTAACATCACCAGAGCACCGGCACCAATTGGTCCCATACCCCCCCATTGAGCATCACCACCACCGCCAGGTCATGGTGTTCTAACCTTGTCTCTTACCCCAATCATCATCCTAGACTAGGTCGCTATTGTACACCACAATCCAGGCGACAAGATGTCGGTCGCAAGCAAGGTAAGCTGAACCTCTGTCTCTATTCTCGATGTCGTTTTGCGTTTTATTTTGGTGCGAGTTGTTTGTCGACGGAGTTGTTGTGTGTTTGTGCGTCGACCTCGTCGGCCTCGTCATTCCCCTTGTTGGCGGCCTCCTTCTCGATGTTGTTTTGCTCGACTTTTTTTTCTGGCTTCGCTCCTGCCATACATGCCCTTGGGCTCCAAAGACAATGAAAACTAACAAACGTACCTGTATAGAACCTGTTCGAGCTCCTCGGTATGCGTCTCCCGAATGAACGAACCGACAAGTCGTACCTCTGAACCAATGCCCTAACTTCCCACAACAGGCAACGATGCCGAGGATGACACTCCTCAGGCGCCCGTGAAGACGGTTGAGAAGAACTCTCTGCGCTCAACCAAGCGCGGCGTCGAGCCCGAGGCCCCTTCCCGTGCCCCCGCTGCCGGTGGTGCCCGTCGCAACAACGCCTCTGGCAACGAGGCTGGTGAGTCTGCTCCATCATCAATTTGCAGACCTCGGGAATGCAGACCCCGCTTTAGACCTTGACCCGCTGACACGACTTCTCCCGCCCATAGCCTTCCGTGACCGCGGTGCTGGTAGCGACCGCAACCGTGGCAAGACCACCGACGAGCCTGCTAGAGGCGGCCCTCGTGGCGGCTACGGTGCCCGTGCCCGTGGAGGTTCGTGATGTCCCACTGTCCCCATGCTTCGACGTCGCATGCGTGGAGAAAGGATGGAACTATTCGCGTACTAACAAATACAATCAGGCCGTGGTGGACGTTTCCCCCGTGAGCGTGATGACCGCCAGTCTAAGGGTCTCGCCAGGTAATTTGAACCGATTCACGCATAACACTCCACGTACTTACTCGTCGCAGCGGCTCCGAGAAGCAGGCTGCCCAGTCTTGGGGCGCCACCGAGGGTGAGGCTGAGCGCAAGGACGAGGTTGCCGGCGAGGCCATTGCCCAGGCTGAGGCTAAGGACGCTGAGGCCGAGGCCGCCGCTCCCCTCGAGCCCGAGGAGCCCGAGGAGAAGCAGGTCTCCTACACCGAGTACCTTGCCCAGCTGGCCGAGAAGAAGCTCGCCATCGAGGGCAACAACAAGGTCCGCGAGGCCAACGAGGGCACCAAGCTCAAGAAGGAGTGGGCTTCCGCCAAGGAGGTCTCCCGCGATGAGGATGAGAACTTCATGATCGGCACCGGTGGCAAGACCAAGCGCGAGCGTGAGCGCAAGACCAAGCAGCTCTTGGATATCGACCAGCGTTACGTCGAGCCCGAGCGCTCTTCCCGCGGCGGTGCCGGCGGCCCCCGTGGTGGCCGTGGCGGTCCCCGTGGCGGTGCCCGCGGTGGTGACCGTGGTGACCGTGGCGGTCGCGGACGCGGCGATGGTGCCCGCGGTGCCCCCCGTGGTGGTGCCCCCCGTGGCGGCCGTCCCCAGGGCGCGCAGATCAACACTAAGGACGAGTCTGCGTTCCCCAGCCTCGGCGGCAAATAAATGCCCACCATAGGTCGCCTATATTCGCCCACATATAGGTTGAGACAAATGTGCTCCGACACATATATCCGGCTCTAGTCAACGATGGAGAATGGAAGGGAAGGACCAGTTTTCGGGGAAAATTTGCAGAAAGGATTGGTTGCGTCAAGGTTTCCGAGGACTGGGCCGGCTGATTTCTGGTCGTTGCACGATAAATGAAAGGCTTTTTTCTATCTAGGTACTCATGGACGGTATCGTTCAAAAAAGTCAAAAATGGTCTCGTTTGCATTGGTTTTTTAAAGAGAGTAAAATGTCCCATCCACTATCGTGTGTTATTTGACGGCTGGTTATTGAAATGTTTCGATCATCCATTATGTTTGTGACAGTAAAGGGGTAATACGTATCGAGGAAGCTCTTATGCCTGTCTGTCACATTCCCATGACGATATTCTTATGATCATCAGTCGGTCTGTCTTTGGTTGTAGATGGTTATCACATTGGGTAGCTTCATCCACCAACGTCGGCCTAGTAGCTCCCCGTCTGAGCTGATGGAACAGCACATGCTTGGCTGAAAGTAAGCCCACCTGACCTCCACGCGAGGTCATCATCTTGTCGATCATTATCTTTTAGGAAAGCTCAGGGTCGTCGAATCAACTAGTGCACGCGAGAGCTCGCTTGTCTTCATACCAACGGATGTTGAAACTGGCAACGGCAGCGACAGCCTCTTACTGTGCTTACGAGTGCCTTCAACTCGGGAGAGCATGTTGTAAGTTGTAAGTAGATCCTGGAGAAGACGTTCCTTATCATTCAACAGCGTGGGAAAGCTTGAGGAGAGTCAGCCAGATAAAGAAGCGGCTTTTGTAAAGGATGTAAGTGGTCCATGATACTGGATTCTGGGAGGGTTTTTGCGCGTATAGCCAATTAGGCCGCTGAGATATCGACGACGTTTAAGGCTTTTGTTTTTTTGCTTTTTTTTTCCTTTTGGGGAGATGGCCAAGAGATATGAGGAGCAGCTACTCTATGTACAACTATCAGATAAGGCTGGACATGATGTCAAATATTTGATGAACCTATTTATAGCGCTTCCGAGGCGGGGCGAAAAGTAGGTTTCTCAGACCCTTCAGGTTGTTGTTTGCCATGATGATGATGTCGGTGTTTGGGCTTCACATTCGGCGTGAAGAGTAGGCATCGTAGAACCATCCCCAAAACTCAGAAACCAGCCGGCATCAACCCATACGTATAGCCCTCCACATCTCACTGCTTTGCGGCTGTGTGTTCTAGAGTGAATACGCTGCGACCTGGGGAAAAGACAACCCAGAGCGACAAGCTACTATTCGCTACCTAGTGGTGCGGGAAATGAAGCCACGAAAATGACAACTCAGACCTGACGAAAAGATGATCCAGGGCGACATGCTGCCATTCATTAGCGGTGCGGGTGACGAAGGAACAGAAATGACAACCCATGAATCACGCTGTATACCAAAGAAGTAGAGCCGCAGCCTGCATCTTTGAAGACGACCAACTCGGAAATTTGGAATCTTTGAAGTTCGAACCAATGCCGGATTGACACTTCCGCGTCCTGAAAATCCATCGTGCTGGATATGGATATTTGAGGTTTCTGATACTAGCAGTCACGGGCAAGCTTGATGGCAGAATCTTTGGTTGACTAAGGAGTCGATGTTGTCGTGTGGTGTCCCCTCTACCGGCGAGGGGGAATGGGTGCTCCTGACAATTATGGCAAATCCGTTCCTGAACTTGCACTGAAACCCTGGGCCGAGGGAATCGTTTGCCTGTATTCACCAGGGCGCGAAGCAAAGCATGAAGAGATGAGTAGAAAAGGCCATAAGTTCTGTAGGTAGCCTGTGCTTATGGTCTCAAGCGCCATGCAGTCATCCCCGAGAAAGCGTGGGTATTCGATATACAGTGAAGGCAGCGTTTGGGGCCACCTACAGCTAAACTTATGAGTATCAAGTACCTCAGCAAACGGCAATATCATGCATAGCTCATTACATCTTTTGAAGCCATGAGGCATCCGCGTGACTTTGAAAACACCTTACTTATGATCATGGAAGTTACGGCAGATTTTCCTCGGGCGATCCCTAGGCTCGATCACATTCGCAAGGTCTGTGTATTGGCAAAAAGACTCAAGAGGCTACTGGAGGTGTTGATTTCGGGACTTCATGACGCAAATTATTGATGTGCTCCTCGTGATCCAATGTCGACCCGTAAGATTGGTAGCAACGACACGCATTGGCTGGGGAGCAAATCTGAGCTACTATTTCCTTGAAGGTTGGAGAAGAGATACGCAATACTGCGGTGTATCTGAACCAGCCCATTCTTCAAACTTCCATTATCTCTGTTTTGTATTCCTCAAATATAGAGTATGAGAGAAAAGAAGATACTACCAAGTACGCGATCTACAACGCGACGTGGCGAAGACCTTGTAACAGAATAGAGCTCTTAATACAAGCTGATAAATGGTACTGATACGACAAAGAGACGTGCCATTCAACACACAATCCCGAGAAAGAACATCGAGATCTAAAACAACAGCCCCTCGTCAAAGTCATGGAGAACCCACAAAGCATCATCTATTTCCTCAGACAAAGGACTTGACCTACCAACGTTCCTGTTCAACACAGAGGGGTGTGCAATGCCATGACTGTGTTACCGAACATTGAAGAATGCATTTGTCCTCAACGTCTTTGATGGGCTTGTTGTAGAAGACAATTCCTGGCCCATGCGAGCATTGATGAATATATAGAAATACTTGAGAACCCCCAGCCTAGACACTGTAAAAACAACTGGACTTGTCTATCATCCTCAACATATACTGGGCTCACTGACCTCTGACGGATACACTCACTTACACAGGCTCCGCTGATACCACGGTATCAAACCCCTTCGAAATGAACGCGCCTCCTTACATCCATAACTGCGACGATTCCAAAGGTCCCTGGACCGTCAGCAAGCGATGCTCACTCTGCATCCCAGCCCGCCATGACGCAGGCAAAAAGCCCGGCAAGTCCGCCGCCATCAACCACCGCCTCCGCCGCGCCACTAACAAGCTCAAACGCCGCACGCCACCCCCATCACATTCCGTCTGCTCCGAGTGCGGCGACGAGGGCCGCACGACAGTGATACTCACCGAACCAGACTGGAGCCCAGAGCCAGAGCCAGAGTCAGAATCATCGTTGTCCGGTTCTGCTGCTACTACTACCAGCCAACGACCAACTGACAGCATAGGTCCCATGAACGAAACCCCAGCCGACTTCGTGTACAGGCCGCTGATTCCGGGAGATCACAAGTACCGCCACGAGAAACCCGCCGGAGTGGACGAGTGGTTCTGGAGCAGCGGCTCCGGGGAGAGCTACAACACCCGGTTCCCTCCCCCCTCGCTCGCAAAGAGACTGATCTACAGTTTCTGTTGCTTCTGCGTCGTCAGCATGGTGGCGCCAAAGCCCCCGAAGCTGACGGAATCAGAGCGTCGTAAGAAGGAAGAGGAGGGTTGGAACAGACTCCAGCGGGGCAAACGCCGTTCTCGCCCGTGGATCCGGATGAGCGATTGGAAGGCTATCAAGGCCGCCGAATTGGAGGAACGGCAGCGTGCAAATGATGAGGCCGGCGAAGCCGCTGGTCTCGGAACTATCGTAGAGGGGACAGTGACTGGAGACGAATGCGAATTAGTCAGATCAGGAGTCTTTGATTCGGACAGGCGTACTGCACAGTGGAACATCAGGATTCATACAAACGGAAGGTAACATTGGCAATCTGCACGAAATCAGGATTAGATACACAGCTTGGCTTATGGGAGACACCAGCATAGCAAAGGTATGTTTTTTTTTTTTTGGATAAATAGACAGTTCACAGAAATGATAATGATACATCAAGGTAGTAATACGTGTATTTCGTAAGTCATACCATCACTGCTTGTCCCTGTAAAAACGAGCAGCATCAATGCCCAGACTGGTAAAGAAGAGGATGGCATTGAAGGAAGCCATCATGTAAAACGGGGCGCCATTGGACACCGCGTCGAATAAGTAGCCTCCTAGCTTGGTAAGAAGCAAAATAGCTGCTCCTCCGAACCAGGAGTACATGCCGGCGATGGAGCCCTTGAGTCGCACTCGCGACACGGCATCCACGCTAGCGTTGTGTTGTAATAGAGGCGCAGACTCTGGGGAAGTCTCCATGGTTTCTGCTGAGTCTTCGACCGTGTCGATGACCTGAGACTTGGGGATATCTGCAGTCAGAACGCCACGGCCAAGGAAGCCGAGACTGCAGACAATGGCACCGATCTGGCTGATGCCGATTAGGATCACGATTAGGAAAATGGCAGGGCTGCCGCCTCGGCCGTCGACGTTCTTGTATTCCGGGCTCTGCAACTGTGGCAGAATAATGTAGCCAACGATACCGAAGGCAGTGGCAAGGAGAATGGGGTAGTTGACACGACCGCGTCTTCTGTTGAAATATCCGAACGCAGGCGCAGCAAAGAGACCAAACAGCTGAGCTACGCCAGTCAGGATTGACGAAAGCAGGTAGGCGGCCCGACACTCCTTCTTCAGCTCTGGCGAGGGGTCATGCGGGGAGCCCTGGCAGAAACCGTTGCTGATATAGTAGGTGTTGATGTAAAGGGGGATGAAGAGCGAAATGGCAACAGTGGATGCGCGAGCCACAAAGCCGCCCAGGTATCCCAGAGCGATCTGAGAATCCGTGAAACCGAGAGTTACGGAGTCGCGCAGGAGGCGGAAGTATGGAAGCACCTTCTGTAAAACGTCAGCAATTTCTCCAGAAACATTTACGAGGTAACGTACCGGCCGGGTTGGGTGGTCTGCCCTGTTGTCGTCAGACTCGTCTTCCGAGTCCGAGTTCGTCTTCAGACCCAATAGAGTACTCCAGCCCTTGCCTTCCTCGCCCTTGAGGTTTCTCAAACCAAAGAAAACGAAGACCGAGATCACAAACGCCACAATTCCCACCACATAGAAGCTGTCGGCGACAGCCGTAGCAGGTGTGATGCCGTCAATCTCACCAAATCGGGCGGGAAGCGGGAGGAACAGGGAAAGCGCGACCAGCGCGCCGCATCCTGTGAATAGCCCAACGTAGCCCGCCAATGACGAAGGCCTTCCAGCCTTTGCCTCCTCTCTCTCACTCGCTGTCGCAGTTTGTCCGTCTCCGCCGAAACCATGGAAGCGCGCCGGGGTGATAGTCATGTCGGATTCGAGGGACATGGCCACACTGTTGCGAGGATTATGCGTCGGTTTGTTCGCAGCGTCAGCGGAGCTGTCTGAATTGTCGCCATCGTCCGTCAATGAAGGCAGAATGGCCGTTACCATGGTGGCGCTGAGGGAAGCATATTAGCACATGTTGCCTGCTCTCGCTTTCTGTTTGTCACTTACGACGCTGTGGCGCCAATGGCAAAGAAGATGCGCGCCAGGAGTAGCTGCGGGTAGACATTCTTCGCCTGAACGAAAATAAGCAATGCTGCGCCGATTACGGCATACCCGATGACAGCCACCCATCTCACACCGAGCCGATCCGAGACGAGACCCCAGACCGGACATGCGACGAGGGCAACGAGCTCGTCTACGAAGCCGAGAGTGCCGACAATGTCGCCAACGCCATCCTTGACGCCAATGAGGTCGGTAATAACGAAGGATATGCTGCTGTTGAGGAAGACGAGAAAGGAAATAGAAAAGAGAGATATGCCGAGAAGGTATGTCACTGCTTGCAGCGTAGTAGTTGCCTCGGAGAAGGGCAGATATCGGGAGAGAACCGCCATGATGGAAAAGTCGAGCGCCGTGGTATTTGGTCGGGCGATTGAGTTGGTTCTCGTTATTTGCCGCAGACCACCGTTCAGGTCCAAGCTTACATCTCGCGGCGGGGGGAGGAGATGCTAGGAACGTCGGGCGGTTGAGTTTGTTGTTGTTGATCACAAGGGAGAAACGTGAATTAAGGTAGGAAGTGGGTGGGTAGCTGCGCACCTGCTGGTAGTGAGTGCCGGTGCGGGACGTCGGGTGAGCATCATACACCTGAATTGACCTGAGCTCCCTGCTCTAAACTCCGGTCGAGCCGCCTTACATAAGCCCCTTTATGACAGTCCAGAACGACGACCTTGCAATGACCGCCTCATTACGACCGGTACACACCCGTCCGGACACCCGCTACAGTGCGGACCCCGTGGCCGCCGACGTCGACAATTCCGGTCAGTAAAGTGCATGTTACGTTTAGGTTTACGAAGCTCCCTCAGCTCCAGAATTTGAAAGTGTTTGGCAATCGCCTCGGATTTACGGATACTTCGATACGTTTTCTCACAATACCTCAAAAAGTTCAACTCCGGAAAGTAGTCTTTCGTTTTGACACCAAACGCCATTGGCTGCTAGACGTTCCTTACGACTTTTGCCTCCATAAATGCCAGTTCCCGAGTGCCATTGTTCATTCCCCGACTCCGTTGCTTTCTCGTGATCGCATCCTCCGTTAAGATATTCTGCCGTTGTCCTTCCAATTTACCATGACCAGAGCACCTTGTGGTGCAGCACGCGAGCCCCCAGTCGTTCGAATTCGAACGGCGTGACCCAAGAGTCGTTGGCCGGGAGTTTGGCGAAAACGCTAGCTCCTTTCCAGGTCACAACCTGCTCGTCCATATCCCTGGCACTTCGACTGACCAAAATGCGATCGAAGAGATCAGGTCGCCGTGCCTTGAGCTTTTCCTCAAGCACAACTGTGAATTGGGGCGTCTTCGAACCACCTCCAATGACCATGATACTGCCCAGGTAATCACGCAGCTTCTTGTCGTCACCCTTGGCTGCGTTGTAAATGCTGGTCAGAATAGCAAGATCCAACGGTGCAGTGGGCAGAACGCCGTCGCGTTCAACTGCTATGGCCTTGGCGCTGCGCGCAGAGGCGTCAACGAACATGCCCGGGGGCGGCTGTGGAACAGCTGTGCCGTTCGGGCCCGGCGTACCGCCGTTCCTCACAGGGGGAGCGGGGCTTCCTCCGTTAACGCCCTCCTTGCTTCCGCCGAACACGAAAGGAGCTGGCACAGGCGTGCTGACACCCTCCGGCGCTGGCGATGGAGCATTGGACCCAGATGGAGTGCCGTTGATGCCGTTCTCGCCCCGCTTCAAGAAGTCAAACGGCTGTAGTCTTTCCTTGACCGGCGTCGATACATCGTTCTGCGATTGGGTAAAGCCATTGGTAGGCGCAGAATTTAATGATGGCTTGACGAGAGCCAAGATTCCAAACTGGGCTGCTGATGTCGGATCGTCGGGGATATCCACGTCGTATGCATTGTATGATCGGTCAAGCAACTTCCTCCGGCCTCTTATCTTGGTGCTATTGTCGAAGATGGCCGGATCATAGAAGCCCATGGGAGCCAGAATGACCTCGTCATACGTCTTGAATTGGTACTTGTGGGTCGGTTGGTTTGGAGCTCGCAGATGGAACTGATATAACTGGACAGATATGTCCGCTTGCGCCATCGTGCAGTGCTTCATCTTGAGCTCCTCAGCCAGGAGAAAGTCATGTCGCCTCCTAAGATTGATGTCTTGATAGGGGAAGTTGTCGTAGAGGAGCATCTTGACAAAAGTCTCCGTCACATCGTACCCGCCGTACTTCAAGTTGATGCGAGAGTCTTCAACGCAAAGGCCATCTTCAACGCAGGTGATCGATGTCTTTTGCGCTCCCACATCAACGACGCAGGCCTGAGTGTAGCCTGCACCGAACGTAGCAGCCATGCCTTCCTGAATAAAACATACCCGGTTGAACTCGAACCATGTCATGCAAGATCGAAGCACCTGCTCCACGTACTTCTTGTCGTAGAGATCTGGGATGACGAAGACGCAGCTGTACTGTCTCCAGGTGCTGTTCTTGGTCAGGCCAAGCTCCTGCCTGATTGCCTTGTCGAGGAGGGTTTCTAGATCGTCAAACATGTGTTCAGCGTTCAGGTACTCATCCTCGTTCATGTGTCCATGCTGAATGGGCCACCAGAGCTTGAATTTAGGTTGAGAATCGTCTGGCACTCTTTGCGCTTGATGCCCGATGAAACAAGACGCGGATGATTTGGGGTCGTCGAGATTGTTGACATCGGTCCAGTCGATTTGTAAAGGGTCGTTGTGTGTTTGAATAATTTCGGGCTCAGTCCGGCGGTTATAGTTCAAGACAAGTTCCTTGGAGTTGGGTAGAACTTTGCGCTTGTTTGCACGCATCTCCAACTTGAGATCGCTGCACATTTTGGTGTACTTCTTTGACCACTCCTCGCCGTATTGTTGGTCTTGTGTCTTTGCTTCGAATTGGCGCCGGGGAAGCGCTTCGTGCATTTCCGCCTCGGTCTGAGGGAACTTTGTCGCAAGTGTCATGGGGATGGACTTTGGAAGTGCGTCGCTGGCGAACCCAATTCGGAGGTTTTGACTGCCAGGGTGAATGACGATAACTTTGGAAGGATCGAGACCGGCATTGGCATCGGCAGGTGCTTCGTCAGGCTGAAGTTCGGGTATAACGAGAGGGACCTCGGCGCGCCCACTTTGCGCAAGAGCACGATCTCTGTCCTTAGCAGCTTGAACGATCCTGTCGCGGGTGGCGTCGCCTTGAAGTCGCAAAGCGAGAATCTGATCATCGCGCTTCATATAATCCCTGTTGGACGAGGAATTGTCAGCATCGCCGCAATGGAGATAACGCAAGGTAGTCTGTTTTCGAAAACATACGTGTAGTAGTTCTTCTGATTGATCGGTGTGACGTCTGGCCAGCTGGTCTGCTTCATTCCATTGTCGGTTCTCTCCAGGCCTATGGTACACGGTCAGCTTGCCGCTCTAAAGGGTGAAGGACTCCATTTCCACTTACCCTCCCGAAGGAGAACCCTCTCGCTGACTTTGCCTACCATGCTGTCGGCTTACTGCTCGGAATTGGAGCCAGAGAGCGAGCTGGCGTTGGTGTTATGGGTTTCCGAGCGGAAAGGCAGTGAGAATCGCCAGCCTCAAGGTTCGGATAGCTCTCAGCCTCCTACATGCAGCCAACCATCGCGACTGGCAGCCTGCTGGCCCGTGCAGAAAGGTGTGGCTGGTGTCATTGTCTCTGGTGGAGGAACTTGGAGGTCCGTGGCTCAGCACGTAGGGGCGGGAATATAATAATCCGAGCCCATCCTATTATGTAATAATCTCGATTTCGCCAGGTCCTGCCTTCTCCGCGCAGTGTATGCCCAAAGGAACACCGTCGACACGTAGCATGTCACGTCTCGACTCTACCCTACGACATAAACACTTTTCTTGGCGCGGCACAAAGTGTGTCTGGTGGAAGCTGCTCTGTTGACCACATTGGCACGATGTCCACCAGGCGATCCTTGTGGGATCGTTGCATTGAGCGCACAGTTGGGCACAGTTAAGGTCAAGTCAGGTCCTCAACGATACAATTCCGTTCTCTCGTCCAAAGAAGCTTAGATTCGTGACTCAGGGCGGTCCAAGCACCACGCGGTGGCAGACCATTTTGCGGCTCCAGAAGCAGCAAACCATTGGTCATGAGCTGGGTTGCTCGGACTCGGCCTTGGATGTTTGGTTGCTTGATGCTTTGCAGCTCAACTGTTGCTTGTTTTGCATGAGCGATCACTGAGTGGATGAACTTGACACGACTTCCGCCGAATCAAGATTTCAAACAACACAATTCGATACCAGCATCTCGTGGAAGCCTTGGCGAGAGCCATTCAACTTACCATTGAAGGTTTTCGCGTTGCAACTGCATTCTTTGCCAGGATGTGAATTTTGGTAAGCGATGCTGCGTCAGGTTCTGCGACTTTCAGCAGTTTCCTCTATCGACTTTAGTGTATGGTGCCTAGTGGGCTATTGTTCACTTTCCTCTTTGTTCACATGGGTACGATGATGACTTTGTCTCCTCTCAAAGCGACGCGCCCTTCCTCTTTCCAAGGCAGCAATGAGTTCAAGGTACCTTAAGCCGTTGGTACCTGACGTGCTCACCTTCCAGGACCAGGCATTTGACTACCAAAGTGGTAGGCACCTCACCTTGAGTCACCTGACATCGCCCCAACCATCAAGCAATGACGTCGTCACGTAAGGTTTCGCCTGCCAGATGGGAAACCACACATTGTGCCACGTTTGCTTCATGACTCCGAGCCGACTTCAGACACATCTCACTGAGAACGCTCGCGATCTCGCCCATCTCAACTAAAACCCTCCAACAGCCTAGACCTTTCCACTGTTCGCAGGCGCCCAAACCCCACGGCTTAGTCCCCCCTCTCATACCTAGGCCAAGAGCATCATCATCAACCATGCCTGCCATTCCCATCTTCAAGGACACTCCGATCAACGCCTCCAAGGCATCGGGAGCCACTCCGCAAACCGAGGAACCACAAGCCAAGGACCATTCCAATAACGTCGCCGAATTATCGCAAAGTCAAGTCGGCGCACCCGCACCATCATCCACCGGCCAGCAGCCATACCCGCCGGCACAGCCTGGTGCCGCCCCGTCTCTCCCTGTCCAGACAGCTTCCGCACAAGCATATCCTGCTCCGCGCCCAACTCCCACTCAGAAGACGAATGATGTCAGTCCTCCGCCGCCCCAACCAGGTGCTGCCCCCGTGCCGGTAGCGGGTACGTCGACTCTGCCTCCTCCGCCGAAGGCAGGCCAGACCTACCAGCCTCCAGCCCCAACACCCGCCACTACGGCCACCGTTTCTTACCCTCCACAAATGGGTATCCCTCCTCCAACCATGTCACACGCGGCGTTGCGAGGATCTTCCACGTCTACTACTAATGGACCTCAGATGACTGGGCCGCGACCTGTCCCACTGGGAGGCGATCCTCCACTCAGCCTCGAACACCCTCCAGGATATCAGCAAGACGTTAGTGCGTCTGAATTCAGTAGCCATCAAAGAGCTGCTCACCAAGCTGCGGTAGCATCATCGGCAGAGAAAGGCTATCAAAGTCAGCCGGAAGAAGGAGTATGGGACACTGCGAAGAAATGGGCACAAGCTGCTGGTGGCAGTTTGGCTGCGGCCGAGCAAGAAGTCTGGCGAAGAATCAACAAAGACTAGCACAGTCAGTCATGAGTTTTCCGTGTCACCGTATCAATCAACTTCACACTATCAAATACCAAGCCCATCACTTTGAGCTCTAGCTTTGAATAGACACCTTTGTGAATATAATGAGGATCGATTCGAAGCTTTGCCATCGGCGTTCTGCGCCATCTTGGCCGGGTAAAGCTGGCGATATGTTGTCAGTCTCCAACCGTAGGCATCAGGCGTCTAGCTCTTTAGGCCCCTCACCCTTACTCGCCTATTTCCCAGGTTGATCCATCCTGACACCTCGCACCAGTCGACTAACTAGCGCAGGGTTTTTTCGGCTTCGCGATTCCATCATTGTCTCCCTGATCACTTCTCGCGGTCTTGCCATAGTTGCAATCACTTTCTTTTTTGGAGTAATCGAGACTTGCCCGGGTCACAATGTGGCAGCAGCGCGCCCAAGACCGAAGGCCAACACGGTCTATGTCACTTCCAACCTTCTATTTCCGTCGTTGCCATTGTTGGTGCTAAACTTACACTAACGTTAGCCGGAACTCCTACCTTGTCCAGCCCGTCATTTCCTAGCCGTCCCGTCAGAGAGCTGGAATCATTCTGGCTATGGTAAACATCAAACACATCGATAAGACTGATAAAACGCCGACTAACATAGCGTACTGGAAAGAGTTCATCGCTACCCTGTTCGCCGCCCCTTTTCCCCTTGCGGCTGCAGATGTGATCTTGTCAGCCTCCCCCAATGATCCGCCTGATGTCTGGTACCCAGTATCGAGTCCAGTCGACAAGCAACCGATGGCGGGGTAAAGTCGCGTCATCATTGGTCTATGATCTCCATAAGAGCCGAGCTATAGACAGCGGCCACGGCTGGAGAGTTGGCGTAATTTCCCAAAACGTCCGAGGTTGTTATGCAAGCAAGACAGCCACTCCTTGTCGGCGGCCAGCCCGGAGGATCCACAGAACAACTCATCGAAGGCTCGGTAGAAGCTGACGGCGGATACTGGGGGCTCTTGGAGGCCACCGGCGCGAGACGTTGCATCTTCGCACAGACAAAATTATCAAAGACGGCCTCGTATGTGGTTGCTCTCAGATTCGCACGTCTGATCTAACGGGAGCGTCGTTTGTCTAGATGCTGCTCTACGGCGTAAGACGGTCGAGATGGATACCCGCGACCGTTGCCCGACTGAGGAAGACAACGCTAAGTTTCACTAACGCTGTACAACACACAGAGCCTTACGACAGAGTTTTTGGCGGACAAGCGATGTGCGTCGTTAGCGCCACGTCAATATTTACGGCGGGCAGACTGTCGCCAACGGATTCGCTCAACAAGCTTTAACAGCACACGGCCTTCTTCCTAGCGACGAATGATGGATGGCGGGTGCCACTTTACGCGTGTACAAGCTGTGCCGGATGGCGGTCCCCGGGCGTCAAGTCGCGCCCGCAATCTGGATAGCGATGGCGGGAGCTGGCGACCGTCTTAGGCGAGGGTATTATGGGTTCTATCAAGGACATCCATGGTTTAAGGAGCTATAGCGGGTGACCATTATATGGATGAACGGCTCTCCACCAACAACACGAATAGAGCAGCAAAGGCCAGAGGCATTAACGTGACGCGTGTTATTGCCGCCAAGTCGCCGTAAGTTGCTGAATGATTGGTCTTTTCTTCACTGATTCTTGGTCACAGGAGCAAGAAGTTCCTTTTCCCGTTTACACTGGTTCTCAGCCGGCTTTCAGCCTGACCCATGGCTGTCAAACCTGAGTCTTTTTTGGCCATGATCCACATCAGCTCATCGTGGTAGTATAGGTGCTTAGAGGGGCAACTTTGTGCGCACACTAGAGCAGACGATGGAGCGAATCACAGGCTGCGGGCGGCGAGGTGGGCGCGGCTCGCAAACAGGCGCGTCAATGAATGACAACTCGGGTTGAATGTGAAGGGAAAGAGGAGGAACAACCAGTCCCTTAGTCAGACGTGTTGGATCGCCAGCCCCGGTGAACCCTCTTGGCGCAACAGCCAAACCAAGGATGTCTCTACGGAATACAACAGGCAAACACGTCAAAGGGGAAGACCAGATTTAGGTTGCGACACCCAGAAGGATTGGTTGAGTAAGCGGACAAGTCACGACAGACAGAACAGAAAGTCACGTCGAAGCAAGTCGACTAGAGCCGAGCTCACACTGGGTTTCGTCCTGAAATGACCAGTTCTGGACAAGTCTCACGTCTCATACAAGAGCCCAAACGCCATCATCTGTGCGGCGTATTTGAATTCGAGGCCATCTTGATTTGATTTCCGTCAAAGCCAAAGTATTGGCAGAGTCTCAAAGAAGACAGTTTTCAAGAAACAACAGTAGATGGGGATGAACCTCACGGACAGCGCCGCACATGTCTGATTTGGGACCAAGCAGGGCTTGTCACAGCTGGTTGACGGCCTTCGCAAATGAAGTATAGGTGCAAACGAAAGCGAACGGGGTTAGAATGAAGCCGGAGAGCAGCTGACAGTTGCTGCTGCTGTAGGCGTGGCGTGGCAGACGCAGTGCCAGCTGGCCATGTATGGAAGCAAATGGGACGAGGCGGGCATCCAGATGCTAGGCAGATCGATCTTAGACGGGGTGACAGGCGACGGATCACTAAAGTTAAGGCACTACGGATCCATGTGGGAGGAACAGTTATCTGGTGATGCGGAAGATATGCTGCACGAAGATGCATAGCATCATTCTCGAGCACCTCCAAACTGGCATCCCTCTCATCAGGACACTGCACGGGACGAGACGGCATATCGTCGTTTGTTTGTGTTCCTCACGGCAACACGATCGACTGCCTTTGGCAGCTGGCAAGATTGTCGAGAGAAGGCCTGGCAGGCCATCGACATACGAAAGGCGCGGAGAAAGCAAAGGATGCGAGAGGCAGGCCGTTCCGGCGGGGATGAGGGCAACAGTGACAGACTCGGAAAGAGAGGGACTGCGGTCAACGGTCAACCCAGTCGAGGGGCTGAAGCGAGACAAGGGTGTGTCGTTCTGCGACAGATCTGAGACAGCTTCTGCCCCTGCTCAACCCCTGGCACAGCCCCCGCGTCCCCGGTGGACTTGCAGTAGCCTGGACCCAATCCAGCGAGTCACGACCACGAGTCAGCGGCGATGGGTGGGATTCCGACACGCTGTACAAGATAGTAGTGTTCCACTATCAGAAGCCGAACAACTTTTCCGTATGGCGTACCGTGGTTCTCTTTCTACTGCGATGTGTCACTGTCAACGCCTGGACATGGCCAATGATCCGCGGAATGGAGAGGACGGTACGCTACGGTACGCTATAGGATGAGAACGAGGCGAGAGTCGGACGAGATCAAAGACACGGCAACAACTGGCCAAAAGTCTGAAGATGAAAAAGCGGCCTAGAAGGCCCAGTGGGAGCATATCGGAGGACAAGACGGGATCGAGACCGGAGAACGTTGAGAGTGTTCGGCACCGAATAGGACGCAAAGTTTGGCCCGTCGATTTCAGAGATGGATCGCATGAGAGAATGATGAACTTCCATCATGATAATCCGCATCATCCATCCGTTCGTAACTTTCAGACTCAAGAAAGTATGGATGGTTGGAGCAATAGGCACGTATGAGCTATGGACGAACAACTTCAGTACGGGCAGAATACCTCACGGATATTCGCAGGTAAACGTGCCAACACTGCAGTCTGCAAGGCACGCCGCACCGTACGCTACAGCACAACACCACACACACACAATCATCCACACACTGGTGCATCCATCATCGAGTCTGACGAGGCACGAGGCACGCGGCACGACGCACAAGAAGCAGAGAGGCAGAGAGAGGGGACGAGCCCAATGGGTACGTACTGTCGTCAGGAACGGAACAACGGGACAGGAAGAAACCAAGGCCAAGACCAACCAACCCACACACCCGCAGGCTGCAGCAGTGCAGCACCCCTCCTACACCCCCCCTCGACCGCCCCCTGCAGATGCTTACCTCAGCGACAAATCATATTGCGCCGCCGGGCAGCTCAAAGTCAACTTCAAACGTGCTTGCTCCGTGCCACCACCAGCAACGGCAGCAACAGCACCACCACCCTCGCCCTCACCATCATTACCACCACCCTCACCATCACCACCACGATGTCTGCCGACCAACAATGTCAACGATGTTGACGACGTCCCAGCTCCATCATGGCGCACTCATATACCCTCCTTAATTGTTGATTACGGGCACGCCTACCTATGATCTCGTTCCCCCCTTTTCAAAATGCGTCTTTGGTCTGGTAATATCCGCGTGGTCTGGTCTCTCTCTCTCTCTCTCTGTCTCTTATGAATCCTAGGCACAAGAAGGTTTCTGTGCGGCAACGTGTCGTCCTTTTCGGAGACGCGATGCCTGTCGCGTGGACACACTCTCTGTTCGGCTCGTGCTCACAGTCACTGCTGCTGCTCAGCAACTGCGGTTGACTCCTCTCACTCAACCATGTCCAAAACATTTGAACCCACTCGCTATCCTAGGCAGACAGCCAAAAGATTCCATTTCTTCGATGGACCGCCTCAGGACACCAACAAATGGACTGGCCTGGAAACTGCAACTGGAACTGGAACTGGAGCTGCGACTGGAACTTCTTCGTCTGACCCCCTCATCCACATGGTCCCGAGGCTCCCTCCTCTCGGCAACCCTCCGCTCCTGAATCCCCTGCAGCCCTTCCGGAACGCAGCCAGACAGATATCTGGATAGACAGACAGACGAAATATGGAGAGACGAACAAACCGTCATCCACTCGCCGCAACCTTTCGCGCATTTTCTCCGATCTCCAGCCGTGTGTGCTCTGCATGCTGCAGCTAGTCAAGCTAGCTTAGCTCAAGCTCAGCTAGCTAAATCAAGCTGCGACTGAAGGCAATCTCTCCTTCTCCGCAGCCGCCGCTGCCTCCGTCGCCGAGCCATCAGCCTATCTGTAAACTGACATTTTCCTATGTACGCATCGACCCAGGAGCACATACCTGCATCTGTGCTGCTTTATGCCTGCCGCTCCTGTTCTCGCCATTGGCACAACGGCCGAACAAGAAAAATGAAGCCCGAGAGCGGATCTGCTGGAAAGGATAGGATGCCAGGTTCATCATGTGGGGAACCAGGGATTTGACAAAACAGGAACAGGTGTCATCCCTGTACCGCACTCGCTGCCAAAACAAGAGCCCGACGTCAGGATTCTCTTGCTTCTCCTGCCAAACACTCTCGTTCATGATCTTCATACCCGAGCTTGATTGGCCCCAGGTACTCATGGGTAAAATCTCAGGTTTCCACACCAGTCACTCTGCAGTCTCTGCCCGAGGCCCCTCCCCATGGCCCCCATGCCCCATTGGCCTGGGACGGGATGAGGGACTGGGCCTTGTACCGCGGCGGATTTACCTTGCAGACGTGCCGTACTCGGCCTACTGACACTCCAGACCAAGTCGTATCGTATCATTCCGATACTGGACTGAGGTTCGTCCGTGAACCCTGCCTTTTCCTTGGTTTCCGCTGCGAAAGGTTGGAACGCAACGCAAAACTCGTCCGCTAAAAGAGACGAGAGAAGAAGGGTAGAGTTACGGACAGGGGGTGGACAAGAGAGTACCTTACTGTCCAGTGTCACCTGTGGTCACTGGAAACTCCCAAGGAGGGAAACCAACAACGATGACTGAGGTGAGGTGAGGCCCGCTCCAGATCAGGCCCAGTCCAGGTGGTTTCGGCTCCGCTCCCACTTCTCAGTAATCATACATTCAGCAAGTTCAACGTACCGGCCGCCGGCTGCAAGCCACTAGCAGTAGCTGTGATCCATTCCGCTGCCTCACTTTCTTCCTCCCCGATGCTCCCCTTCTAGGCTCTGCCCTCTGCCCCTCGGCCCCTGGGGCCATGTCGCCACATGTGGGTGTATGGGATGAGACAAGCCACCTCCTCGGGAACTATTTCCTTCGGATCGCTAGGGTCCTCGCCAATTCTCAGCCCTGAATAACTGACGGCCCTAGTCGGAGACCACCGAAAGTGCCCTTCTAGCTCATACGTCAAGTGCGGTTATCGTCGATACAGGGCGATCTAGTGGATGGCCTTTGGTCCAAGTTTGGTCCTGTATTTCGTCACGACGAATTTCTCTGCTACAAATCCACAGCTGCACCGCCGCCGTGGGCTGCACAATATGGCGAGGGGACGGGGAGGTGAGGGGGGGCTAAAAGGTCTAGAAGGGGGAGGGGGTCTTGACAAGGTCTTGCAGGTGTATCCGTATGGAAGTGAATGGGTGGATGGGTGGATGGAGAACCAGGCCAGACTCGAGAGTAAGTGAGAAAGGAAGTATCCCATGGCCCATGGTTTGGTGCAAGTGAACCTCCTCCATACGTTATGGCAATTGTCTTTCCTACCGTCTACCCTCTTCCTTTCCGTCCCATCACTACTTTCTTCCTGACTGGCTAGTCTTGCCATGTTCATGGGCTATTCCTTACACTTTTTACTCCCACTCTCCATATCTCTCTTTTTCTCTCTCTGTCTGGGTTTCTCTCGGCCTTTCTGTCCGTCCTTTTTTTTTTTTTTTTTTTGTCCTCCACCCCCCTCCGACTCTCAGTCCCTCGGACTCTCCACACCACCATCAGCCCTCCTCCCCTCTGCTTCCTTCATCATACTCTCTATCCGGACCTCTCTCTGCCTCTTCCTCAACTATATTTCCCATCACGCTCTCATCGCGGACCCGAGTTCGTGCCATATACATAGTTTATGAGCATACATCCATCATCTGGGTACAGCCCTGTCGGCGTGTTTGATCCTTGTCCCCGTCTTCCAAAAGCAGTCGGGAGTAGGCCGCTCCCTGGTTCATCGGCATCTTACTCCCACACATCCACATCGACGAACAGATGTTACCTTGTCCACCACCATAAGAACCCCCCTGCAACTCTTGCCCTCTCGCTGAGCCAGGCCAAGCAGATTCTCGCACACCTGCCTCTGGCCCCAAGTTCACAGACAGGAAGAGGTTTGTATCAGGGAAATCCGGCTTAGCTCCAACCGACGTTCCGAACCTGACCGTGCTGACTTATTGGTCCGTTCATGGATGATGCTTCTTTTTCTACACTACTTCTTTTATACCTCCAGGATCCGTCTGCACCGCCCCTCGACCTGTCTTCTTTTTTGCTCTCCTTTCGCGTCCCACTTACCAAGGCCTCACTGCCCTTGATTCTCTGCTAGTCACTCCTTTTTTCAAGCCTTGTAACCTATAATACTTTTTTTCCTTTTTCGAGGGGGCTGCCTCTTCGCATCTATAATACCTACTCTCCGGGAGCTGGCTCTCTTCATCCCGCCAGGAACCAGGACGGCCAGCTGCGCGCTCCAACACTCACACACACACACACACCTTCAGCCATCAAAGCACCAAACGAGGTTGCCGATTATTGCAAACTCATCACGCTCCTTTACTGCCTTTGAGGATCGTACGCATACATACATACAATATAAATACAGAGTACCCAACACAAAGACTCTTATTACAAAAGATCCTCAACCGCGCTGTCTAGCTGAGGACGGGAACCCCTACCGCCTCCATCTATACACCACCCACTAGCCTCATCGCGAGGAACCGCTGTCCTTAACGCTCATCATCGTTCTCCCATCCCCGAGGGAAAGAGACCGGAAAGGGACCAAGAGAAAGCAGAAAGAGAAAGGAGCCAAGAAGGGAAAGGAAAAATCTACGCGTCCCCTGGCCCCAGCAAACATAACCACTCACGTCGCCGTCCATTACTCGTCCAGTCCGGAGATTATTTGTCTCTCTCCGCTCAGGTTGGCCACTGCGCCAGATTCTTCCAAGTAAGTTCCTGGAAGCCCTTCTCTGTCGGCCTGCCGGATCGCGCTCGTCGATACGTGGGCAGTGTGGATCCCCCTCACCCCCCGACTGCCGTCAGATACAACTGCCACCCTTGATGTCCCTCGTCCGAGGATCAATGCTAACAACCCACCGTCCCCGTTCAGCATCAACCCGATAATTGATTAACCGCACGCTCCCTTGTTCCTGTCTAAGCACCATGGACTCTGGTCAGGCACAGCTGTAGGCCCCATCCCGTCCCTGCAGCTTCCGGCATACATGACTTACAAGTACATTTTAGTCGGCAACAAATACACACATCTTCCTTCACCTTCAACCCTAACAACAAGTTCAGAAGAGACGTCCCGCATCGTACATCGACCATCATCAACATGAACGGTAATGATATGCCCATCAAACAAGAGGGCGTGGGAGCACCCGCCGGTGTATGGACAACCCCAACGTCTCAAGGCATGAGGCCCAGACCTGCGACCATTCACGAAGGCTTCTCTTACAGCATGGGCGATGACTACGGCGCCCTCCCATCGTGGGATTCTTCGCCACTGCCGATGCAGCAGACTCCGAGCGATGCCATGTCCCGCCCGGTATCAGTCCATCAACAAGACTTCTATCCCGTCACCACCATGGAGAACAGTGAGTCAACCTCATCCGAGGTTAACCCTTTTGCTAATCATTTCCATCAGACTGGCAACAAAAGCCATGCGAAGACACTTTTGAGTTCCATGGATTGGACACGGAGATGATTGGCCAGGCATACACCACCGATGAAGCCATTCCTGTGCTTGATCTGAGGTACCAGCAACAGGATAACGAACCGTTCAACTTTGACTGCGGCCCCAACCCGCGACGCATGTCTGGCTCATCTTTCACCATGTCCACGTCCGGTGCCCTTTCAGACATGCCTTCGTACGAAGACTTCTCAGCTGCACTGTCAGAGGCGCCATCATTCAGTTCAGACTACCCACCGCCGTCTAACCGCAATTCATTGATGTCGTCGACTCAATTGTCGCCGGTTGCGTCTCCTCGGATGACTCCCCAGAGCCGATCTGAACTTGTCAGGACTCAAAGCCGCGGTCGTGCCTCCCCTTCGCCTCGCCCAGGCATGCGATCTGCTCCCTACAGCGTTGAGCGTGGAACGACAAAGAGGTGGTCGACGGGATCGTACGGAACTCAGCAGAACAGACGTCAGACACCGTTCGTGTTTCATCAGGGGCACGATGCATTTGGTGCCCACCAGCGCATGTCTTCGAGACACTCATCGCCGACGATCCAGCACCAGCAGGTCCCATTGAACTTCACCAATCTTCAAGCCGCCCAGCAGCATCCCTTCATGATGGCCGCCCCGCCGCAGTACCAGAGAAACAGCATGAACAGTATGCTCTTGCCGTCGCAATTGCCCTCCAATGGCTTCCACCCCGACGCTCACCACTTCGAGGCCCCGCCGCCGCTTCTGTCTCATGGCCTCTTCCGCATGCTCCAGAGCAACGCCGATCCTCACTCGCTTCACAGCCACTACACGGATCTGTCCGACCCGCCCGACTTGTACGCTTCACTTCACGAGGAGCAGATCCCACCGCCTCCCGAGGACATGAACCCGTCTGACCCCGATCTTGTCCCTCACGAGCAAGAGTTGCGGTTCGAGGGTGACCTTTACACACCCAGATGGGTGAGAGGT
Organism: Colletotrichum tamarilloi; assembly: GCF_030869305.1. Taxonomy (NCBI): domain Eukaryota; kingdom Fungi; phylum Ascomycota; class Sordariomycetes; order Glomerellales; family Glomerellaceae; genus Colletotrichum; species Colletotrichum tamarilloi. The sequence goes on from NW_026849399.1 coordinate 334,855, forward strand.
CACGGTAACAAGCGTGAAGGATGGTGTGGAATCTGCAAGCCGGGTCGCTGGCTTGTACTGAAGAACTCGGCCTTCTGGTACGACAAGTCGTTCACCCACGGTATCAGCGCCGCCACGGGCAACCCATTCCAAGAGCCTCAAGAAACGCGACGAATGGACGGGAACCCGGATGTGTGGGAAGGTTTGTGCGGCAGCTGCAACGATTGGATTGCGCTTGTCAGCAGCAAGAAGAAGGGTACCACATGGTTCAGGCATGCGTACAAGGTATGTGGCACGGCATCGATCGTGAAGGGTCTTTTATCGTTGCACAGCAGGCTAACATTCATGTAGTGTCACACCCACCCCAAGATCAAGGATGCGCCAAAGCGTCGACGTGAGAGCAATCACAACCGCAACCTTGCAGCATCTCAGATGGCCAAGCCAAAGGTTGAGCCTCAACAGCCACAGCAAGCACCTCCGATGCCGCAGCAGACTCCAATCACGCCTCAAACTTCGTCGGCATCCGTCACAAGCACGCCTACGCCAGCGCAGATGCAACAGCAGCACCAGCACCAGCATCAGGTTCAACAACACCAACACCTTCAACAGGTGCCGCCGCCCATGCCTCAAATGAACCAAGGGCAGATGATGGGTCAGAACCAAGTCCAGCAGAGGAATGTCATCAATCCTATGGAAGGCATGCCTGGCATGATTTGATGCGGTTCCTTGATCTTGATATGGCAGAGAAATAACACAAACACGACTGATACCACTTTTTTTCTTCCTGTTTTCTCTTTTCCTTTGTCACGCAGACTTACCCCCGCCGCAGCGCGTGCCTGTGGTACACTACCGAAACGTCGTCACGAAAAACAACGAACCTTTTCCTGACCTACCTTTTTATAGACTTGGGCATCACGGGATACCTTTGGAGGATGGGACAAAAATTTTGGGGATGGTACTAAAGGGTGTTGGAATCTTTTTGGACGAGTCAAGAAAAAAACAAAAGAAAAACTCCGAAACTACTTCCCCCGGATGACAGAGAGAGAAAAGGGACAATGTGTCATGACGATTTTCCAAAACAATCTTACTACCTTTTACCTCAGCACCACCACAATATCCATCACTACAACCATCCACGATTTGATCTTTTTCATCTCCTTTTCCTTTCCTTATCTCGAGTTCCGCTTCCTGACCGACGTTTCTGAATTCATTTGAGCACGACCACCCCATGTTTTATGCCCCGAAAGAGGAGGATACCAACTGTTTGGTTTCGCACGTTGGCCTTTCCAGCCTCGTGCAAAACACGACACCAGAGTGCAGGATTTTCTTAATGGCCCAGCTTCATCACTCCATCAACAACCAACGGAAGAGACATTGGAGGGGAAATTTGGAGGGGCAAGTTTTGTTCTGTTCAGTTCGTTCGCTTCTTCTTTTCGATTCTCTGATTCTTGTTCAGTCCTTTCTGTTTTTTTGGTTCTTTTTTTTTCTCTTTAGTTTTTCTGTACCGCCCCACCATTCCCTTTCCCTTTTTTACACGCTCTTCCACACCAACTTAATCGTAGATAGCTAAATAGTGAGACCCCCAACGACTGGATCTGCAGTCGTAGTTTTGAATTTTTGAGGAGGACATACCAATGATATCAAGGGGAGGAAAAGGTGGAATAGGGAATAGGAAAAACTATGACTTGGACTAGGGCGAAAAAGGCCGGGACCGGAAGGAAGTGGAGGACAATTTTGTGGCAACGGTCTCGAAGGACTGTTCTTGAGGAAGGGGGATGGGGGCCAAAAATGGGACAAAATTCGTTTGTTATCGTTGGGAAACAAAACCTCGAGGGGGCAAAGCCAGTACTAGTTAGATTTTTTCGTTTAACCTGCGCACAATGAGGAATACACGGTCATTTCAGAATGAGGTCTTTGACTATTAGTGAACTTGGTGATACAGCATCTCACAAATATCTTCAGACTGCGTATCACGGATCTTGAGTAAGAGTGACATGGTTGTGCGATTTCCGGGCTCTACTGCATCTCCCGAGAGGAACGGGGAAAACTACAGACGAGATGGACGGCCGGTCTCACGGTCTTTCGCCGGCAGTTGGAGGGGACAGAGGAGGAAGGGGTTCCTGATCTGTTCCGTCAAAAGACTCGGGAGTCACGTAGGACCCGAGCATCTCTGTCTCTCGTGTCGAACTGCCATGCCATGACTCCTCGACCCCCGCTTCCTCGTGCCTTGCGCCGCCCCCTCTTAGTCAAGAACTCAACGCCCACTAGCACCAACCGCTATCAAAGCCATATCCCGACCGTTGGAATCGCGATGGTGGATGGACGGGGCTCGTGGGAAGACCGAGAAAGATGTGCCGCAGAAACACATGGAAGACAAGATAGGGGACATGGGGAGTCAGTCAGGGGAGTGGAAAACGGCGCGCGGGATGGGTTCAGGGGGTTTTCTTGGGCATGCGTAGTATAGACTTGTAGACTTGTCGAGCTGGGATGGAGGGGGACTTGAGGACGTGGCATTGCCCAAAGGGGGAAGGACGATGAGCAGCAGACGAGGGAAAGGAGGAGAAGGCCGGCGGGAGGTGATTCGACTTTGACGCTGCGCGGGATCCGGGGACAAGGCAGGGGTGAGTGTAAGTCGTGAGGGACCCCCCCGGCCCCCCGACCCCCGATGCCGATGGGTCGAAGATCGGTGGAGTCCTAAGAGGGGCAGGTCGTTTATTCACACATAGCCGGACAGTTGGCACTTTGCAGAAGATGGGCCTGGGCCAGAGCCAAGGATGGGTGAATGTGCTGCGGTCTTGGGGTTGGGCAAGGCGTGGGCAGTTGGTGCCGCGTTTTGTGAGTGTGTGCTTCCGTGTGGATATCTGTACATACTGCGCATGCTTCCCGTACCTACATATCCCGTACCCTGCGTGCGTCTTCTCCTCCAGTGCCTGGTCCAGGAACGCGGTCAACTGCCGATCGAGACTGGTGTGGTGGGGGAGAGACGGACGATGGGTGGTATTCCGTAGGACGACGACGTTTTCTTGGCTCTTTGTTGGGTTCTGCACTACTTGATCTCCCTTTCCCTTCACTGTCTGGATTCTGGAGTGAGGAGTCATAGCCTTCTGGGGGCTTGGGAGAACCGCGAGAAGAAGCCTCAATGCTCGTGGGTTTACCGGGGTGGTGGTGGTGGTGGTATTGCAGGGGAGTTTGGGTACGTGGTCAAAGAAAGCGGGTATGTGTAGGCTACGGATACCACACACACACACATTTACTCGCCCACGCACTTATTATGTACATGGGCAGATACGGCAAGTGCTTGTCATCGTCGAGGGACCATGCTACAGTGGACGAAAGATGCCAGGGGTTTCCGGGTTGGGGGCAGGGGGGAGGAAGAAGATCAGACCAGGAACCGGAACCAGACTATACTACGATGTGGTGTTAGGCGCAAAGCTGAACTACAAGGGGAGCCTCCCAAACGGAAACCCGGCGTGTCCGGTGGAGGTGGATGTGGATGATGCTCTTCCCTCCGGAGGGGGAAGCCGGGAGGGGCACTTCGCTTCGATTACCTGTCCGCCATGGAAGGGGGCCAGAGGGCATGAAGTATGACTGCGGGTGGATGCTTTGGACCTTCCTTTTTGCTATGGGCTTGGGACTTTGGAAGGTGGTTCAGCTGGCAGGGGGATAGACACCAGCAGAGCGAGCAACCTATGGATGTTTTGGGCTTGTGGTACGGGTGTTTGTGTGATGGCCATGGGGAAGAGATATGTTCTGTTATGCCCGTTACAGTGCTGGAAGGGAAACAGAAACGACGTTTCGTCTCTTACACAAACGCTCTGGCACCGCACTTGAGGTGACGGCGGCTACTGTGACAGAACATTGCATAGTTTGGACGGAAAACCCGCGCGGAGATGTGATAGACACACGACTCGACGTATGTTGAATGGATGGGCGCCGTGAATCATGGCTGGCCGATTCGACGGACAACCGGGGGCCACTGATCTTTGGTCTTCGGATATCGGAGAACGGCCGCTCCAGCTTTTCCTTTACCTTTGCAACCTCTGCCTGCCTTCTTCTCCTACTCTGTCGCCCGGAGAGACCCCGGGTTTGACAGTCCGTGTTCTCAGGGATCTTCCAGGAACCTCGGTCTCTAGCAAGAACTTCCTTCTTTTCTTCTGCGGCTAGTGTGATCTCTCCCCCGGGTCCCTGACATGTCTTCGGGTTCTCACTCGTTCTATGGACCATTTGCGGTTGTTTCGGTTCGGCGGAGCATCCCAGAGAAAGAGTCTTTACATCCCGGAAGAAGATCCATTTAGGCAAAGGGCAGAAGATCAACCAAGGAATTCTGTTGGTTCGTGACGAGTGCGATGGGAAAAGGAGCAGAAAAAAAAACCCAAGAACCACCTTCACTGGACCCCCTCCCGAAAAAAGGAGGAATAGGAACCAGAGAACGCAAAGAAGTGTTCCTGAGAGGGCTGCATGCGTATGTGCGTAATCTCCCGGAATTCATGCATCTCGACCGGGAGACCCCGCCATTGTTTATATATCCTGTGGGCTGTACCAGGGGGGAGGACTCTGAGGAGGGGCAGCGCGCGCCGCGCACAGGCTTTTCCCATCTATTTTCCGGGCGCTGGCGGGGGTGAGTGATTGGCGGGCGATCGTGCTTATTCTTTTCTTGCCCTACGAGAGTATCCATATTTACCATATGGGACACACGGCAAAAGCTGCAGAAAGGGGAAAAAGTGACGCAGAGTACTGGGGGGTTTAAGGAAGAAGTGGAGAGAGTTGTATCCGTACGTTCAACCGTTGGCCGCCGTCGGCCGGACGAGGTTCCAAGTTTGTGGTAAAGTCCCGGGCCCGGTGAGGGTAGGCAGGTAACTACCGTAGTCCGAGGTCGTATCCGGATTCTCTTTTCTGCACGCAGTGTCGGCTGCGGGAGGGGAAGGGAGAGGAACGGTGGGATGTTGCCGGGAAGAAGGGCAAAAAGGGGGACAAGCTACATGCTGGGGTCATTGACGATTCACGAGGCGGTTTTGGCCTTGACGTCGATGTCGTGCTTCCTGCATCCATTCCCTCCCCTGCTTCCTAGGTAGACCCAGTGAAGCTTCTCCAGCTACCAGCTTGCGAGGTCTCTAGCGACGCTGCAACTCTCGCATCGCACGATGGCCGAGGATTCAAGCAGGGGGAGACTACCTCGGAGCTAGTGATGGGCTCTGGGAGTTGTAATGTGAACATAGACGTTCGGCGTTGGCTCGAAAGAAGCCAGACCCAACCAATTACGTTCAACTGCAAGCACTTAAAACCCCTTGCAGCTTGCAGAGACCACGAGCCAATCGTCTATCAGCACGACACCCTTCTCAACCAACTCAGTCCCCAGCCACTTCCTTCTCCGTAGCATCCAGGAACACGGTCACAATTGCTGCCGGGAAGTCATCTCATCCAATCGTTTGCTTACGAATATTTCCTCATGTCACGGTCTAAGCTGGTCCTCCCCTGAACTCTGATATAACCTTGATTTGCGATTTGAGTTCATCGCTAGGGAGGCTGTTTGAACTCTGCTGAGAAGATGCCGCGCTTTTCTTACGTTTTTGTTTATTCTCTTGATTACTCTCCTTCGCGTTGTCGATGAAGCCCCAATATCGCATACATGCCTTGTTGCGCTGAGGCTCTACTTTTTGCTCAAACGTTTTGCCAGTGTTTGACTCACTTTAGATTCCTATCATGAGTTTCTACGATGTCGTGATGCCCCAACATCCGATCATGATCTCGATGCAGTCGGTCATTCTGAGCGTCTCAAGACTGATTGTTAGTAGGATTCAAGAGATTGATCACGCATTGAGTGCACAGTTCGTGATTTATGCAAGACCCCTCACGTTCACAGAAGATGAATGATCGCTGACAATGCAGGCCTGTTTAACCTCAACTCTGCGTCCTGACGCTCGTGTCGGCTAAGATACGCTTCCGTCGCGATAGTATGGCCGATGAGAAGGTCTACTTGTTATTGAAACTCCTGGCTGGGCCGAGTTGACGTGGGCCATCAGACCGAATCTATTCAGCGCGGAGTGGTCCAAAATGCAAGATCCTTTCGACTGTGTCGAGGACATGCATCTCTCCGACGCTTACACTGTCATGCTCGGTGATAATGTATCGCCGTATCGCGAGGACGACAAGGCCGCGAAGAGGTCCCACATCGCGCTGTTGGGATGGCCGCAAAGGTCGATTGTCAGACCGAATCTATTCAGCGCGGAATAGTGTCGAGTCTGGCCATGAGGACGCCGCGCAACGCCGAGCCCAGGAGGACGAACTTGTAGATATCCCAAGATGCAGATGACAGCTGTTCTGACTTCCGCGAAGGGCCCAGAAAGCACAACAGCTGGCCACGACCCAGGCAAAGCTTTCGCTCGACCAGACATTGGCAACTTCGGCCACGTTCGAGCCTTGCATCAACAAAAAAATAATGAACTCTGTTGCCATGGCGCAGTGGGAGGCAAGACCACGGCAATATCGCTCGGAAGTTTGTCCCTCAGCTCAAGAGGAGAGGCATCTTCGTGACGGCCTTGGGCAACCAGAGACAGGAACGATTTTCGAGGAAAAAGAAGCACAATACGTTATTACCAATTCAGCCCTTGCCGCTCGTACAAAAACCAGCATTGGCTTGGGTTAGACGAGGCGAGTTTTGCTTGCGAAGTCGCATTCAATTGTGAGGAGCTTCATTTTGCCGCACCGGATCATTGCTAGGCCGTATCTGCGTCTACCCCTCCATCGATGAGCCTTTTGGGGGAGAGGGTACGAGGCAAGACTGCGCGCTTGCGTGGAACGATTTGCCGACCGAGGCGAAACTAGGTGAGAAACGTGTAGCAGGATTCCTCAACGTGATCTTGGCAACAGCAACCCTGAGACGCTGCAGTTCTGCAGCCGCGACCGTTACGATTGTGAAGCAAGCAATCTCGTGTAAATTCTACGTCGTGCTTTCTCAAACACGTTGACACATTTCTAGGTCAACTGAATATGGACCGCCGGGCTGCGTGTCTGGAAGTTGGCATCTGGGAGAGGGCGGCCGAAACAGAGTGGACAAGAGAGGTCACCGACTTCAAGCGTCGGGTGTGTGATGTTTGTTGCGGATTGCCATCCAGTTAGGGTACTCTTAAGGGGCTAAAATGTAGCCGCCCAGTAGCACATACTTGTTCCGCGATGGCGGCGGTTGTCTTTGGTCATCTACTGAGTTGGCAGAAGAGCCATCAACTCATCATAGAAAGGACCCAAACGTAAGAGAGTTCAGCTACCGAACAGATAGTTCGGAGTTGAGATGGAGACGAGATCGCTACTGGATGTCGATGATTGAGCCACCAAAAAGAAAGTGTCTCAACCCGTCTATCCTCTTGACCCGGGTCCGTTCGGCAGATGCGCACTACATCTTGCAAGTTCCAAACCGTCTGAAACTCTGGACGACGGACGAGGGGAAGCAGGAGCGGGAACGTCTAAAAGAGGCTCGTAGGTCCGAAGCTCAATCGCTCCATCGGATATCGGACGGAAAGCTGCCCGGTTTTGCTCGCGTTGTCTATCCAACCGATCGATCTGGGGAGTTTGAAAGATGAGAAAGATTTGAGGTTTGCCCAGCGAGGTTTCAGGCGTGCAAAGAGAACCAAAAACCTCCCTGCCCCGCCCCTGGCGAGGCGTAACTGAAGCGAGCTGAGGTCCGGCCCCGAAACAGTGGGGCTCTAACCGGAGCGCGGAGGGAACGGCGCAGGTCGGGGAATAGTGTGGGCATCATCATCGTGACGGTTCACGGCTCGCCAAAGTTTCGTAGGTGAGACGATGGGCGGATAATTGGTGATACGGCAACGTGATCGAGTTCCAGAGGAGCACCTTTTTCTCGTTCAGCGCACAGATGACATCCTGTAGTCTGGTGCTGATGCAGGCTTGCAGGAGGATATACGAGTACTAGTTTTCAGTAGCGCAGCGCCGCGTTGACTCACCAGTCTTGCCGCTTACATGCCGGGGCCCCAGGAGTTTCTGATGACCTGCCAAACACAAGTTCCGAGACTTCGACCAGTGCTGGTTGCTAGGTTATCTCTGGGGGGATGTATCCGTGGAAATGGTTTGGTGGTAGACTGACGTGATGTGCATAACATTGTAAGAAAGATTGGCTCGGTGAGAGAGAGAAGGAGGGGAAAATTGTCTTGCTCACAAGGCTGCAGAGACTTTCTGCATTCGAAATTATTTCGTCATGACTGCATCGAGCAACAAGGTTCAGACTCGCCGCTGTGTGGATGGGCATTATTGAATGGTATTTGGCAGCTGTCATATCGGTTTCTACTGCAGTTTGCAGACTTGTTGGCTCGTTTTTTGACAGATGTCGCTCATCCTATCATCGCCTGCCCGCCATACACCTGCAGTAAGACTACAGCGAGACTACAGCCCAGATCGGCATGGCGCTCTGCAAGCTGTGCCTGCTTCCCTGTCCACAGGAGCGAACGGGAGAGGACTGTTCTGGAGATTCCCTCCTCTCCTTCTCCCTCGCTGGCTAGCCAAGGTTTGTACCTGGCCGTGTAGCCCCCCCGCCTTACGGTGCAGTCGCGAAAGATATGGCTGGCTTTGGTCAAGTACCTTGCATGGGCTCTCTGCAGACGATCCTTCCTCGCATCGCATTCTACATTTCGCTTCGATGGACAGCCGAGCCCCGTTGCAACCAGCAACCGGCTAACTTGTCTCGGCAACCGCATCAGCAACTGCCATCAGCAACTCTTGGAACAGAGCAGCAAGAATGCGGAAGCAACTTTAATAAGCTATCCTTACAGATAGCTGAGACGTAGGTGGTGACTGTCACCATTCTCAAGGAATGTATGAATCGAGGTTCGGAGACCGAGCGAGTGAGAGACGGGAAAGACCAGGGAGTATAGCTTACAGGGCTCAGATCGGGGGGGCAAGTCAGGCCAAGATCAGGCCAGGGCAATTCCCATGTGGTTAGACGGATGCTGATTTGCATGCCTTTGCTCCCATTTCCCTCCTCCCCATCCCCGAGACATGCCCATTTTCAGCAGGAACATCCTTGAACCGGCCCCTTCTTCAGCCTCCCTACTCACACAGAGGACCTGGAGGGGGGTTCATCGCATATCTCTTGTCGGCAAAAGTGCACAGAGAGGTACACCGTACGGAGTACATGAGCTGCTCTCCCATCGCCGAAGCAACACAGCAGTGAACGATAGCCACTAACAGTAGTACATTAGCTGTGTTAGCCGCCGCCCGGATCAAACATGAACCCCAGCAGACCACTACACCACCCACCACTGTGCCCGTGCCTGGCAAGCCCGTTCATGCCATCTGATTGCGCCATTCCCTTTAGACGGGGCCTCGAAGGTCGTTGGTTCGCTGTATTCTCTGGCTTGGCTCCCCAGGACGACGACGCCGGTCGAAGCTTGTGTGCCGCCCTCATCCCGTGTTTGCCCACGTTGAAACCCTAGATAGGCGCTGGCGTCTGTCCAAGGAGAAGAGGATCTCGACAACGACACATCTGGTCACCAAGGAAAACAGAGACTGCAGGCAGGGTAAAGAGCCCCCTTTGCAGTTGGTACCGTGGGCTGTTTCAGTTGGCACAAGTTGCGCTCTGGCTCGGCGACCAGAGCCTACAGAGTATCTTAGTCACAACCTCTGCTATCTGTACTTGCCCATCACCAAACGCTACAGCTGTCAGCACAGGTGCCCAAGGACACCCTTCCGGCCTCCTTGTTAAGCCACGTTGGCCTATCTTTTCCTCCATGGCGTTGGCCGAGTTTCCCCTCATCGGTCAGCTTCTAGCCTGGAAGCCAACGCCGTTAGGGGGCGTCGTGGCGATCTGGTCAGACTGGACTCAACACATGTGGCTTTCCCTTTGGTCTTTGTCTTCTGTGGAAGAGAAGCCAGAGAGAAAGAAACAGAATATCTAGGGTTAGGCACGTGTAGTCAGAGATTGTTTCGTTTGTCTAATTGGCCCTATAATCTAATTACGAAATAGCAGAGCACTTAGCAGTCTATCCACCGGGAAGCTCCCAGCAACATGGGCAGTCAGTCGGACGAAGCGCCTGTAACTTTCGCATCTGAGTTTTAATGGTAAATTGTAGGCGAGCAGCGAAGTCTCACTAAGTGCGCTGTGCTCTCCTGGACAGTGCTCCCATCCCGCTATCTTGTCAAGCCTCGCCCAATGAGATATGCTTACTGCTAGGGATACGTACCGTCCCACGACCTTAACTCGAGGTACTTCCTTGCATTTCCACCCCAGGTTGTTCCTCTCTGTGTATTTCTGCATCCCTACGGAGATGAATTAAGGAATAAAAAATAGCCAACTCCAACGAGAAAGAGAGAGAGAGAGAGAGAGAGAGAGAGAGAGAACAGGCCATCTCTACCTGCCTTGAGGTACCTTGGCTTGCGGCTTGCCATCTGCCATCTGCCAACTGCCAATATCTACGTACCTAGTACCTAGCATTGAGGCACAATTGTGCGCCGTCCTGAGGTTACCTTTCCTCACCTGGTTATGCAGTACCTTGCCATTAATTACTGCATCGGCTGCGGCTGCTGCTGCTCTTAGGTACCTTACCTGACCATTTCGTTTCCCAGGTGTTGGTCTTTTGCACACTCTACCTATCCTCTCCCTCCCACAAAGTGAACGATTGGTTCCTGGACGCTCCTTAGCACTTCTTCACCATCTCTCTTCTTCCCCCTTCTTGTGCTGCCTCTTCTGGATTCTGCCTTCTGCTTGAACCAGGAAGCGCCCTTCGCTGCAGACCAGTCTTCGCATCTGCCGTGTTACGATTCTGACGACTAGATATTTCATCTGCTTCTGTAATCACGCTCCCACCGCTCTGCTCTACAGAGAGTCCCGATACGCTTTCCGCGCCGCACCTCACGGACCTCCCTTTTCACAAACTTCCCCTCGACTCCCAACCTCCCCCAGGCTCGAGTTCCTCCGACACCTTACGCATACAATCCTCTTGCTCACGCCAGCTCTTCGCCATCCGGTGTAATCAGTTTTCTCCCCATGAAATTGCCGTCTTGGACCTTCTGTAATGATCAATGATATACGCATCTGACGTCGCCCCCGCCTGATATCTACCTACCTACCTACCTCACATTCACCAACCGACCAATCGACAGCACTCATTCTTCGCTTCCCCCGACCCCCAAGCCGCCGATTGTACCCCTGGTCTTCCTTTGGCTGTCCTCTGAACTCCTCGATATCTTCAGACTTGCACAATTCCGTTTGTTAGGGTGGTTCATGTCATGCTCAAGTTAGGGTTGTGTGAACTACAGTAGAATTGCTATGAGTGGGGATCAGCTGGCGTCCAGGCAAGAATTCTACCAAACCCGCCCCGTTCACGTTCGTCTTTCTGTTTCTGCCTCTCGACCAGGTCGCAAAGATTGGCAGGCCGGACAATCTATCAAAACGCCATTTTGCTAACCAGAAACTCTGACAACAGCTTTGGAAACCCAAACGCTCAGCCGCCCACCCCCAAACAGACTCCCACCTCCGCCGTTTTCCCGAGCCCCGTTTTCGAAACTCCCAAGCAGTCCCAGGGTCACTTTGACGACGCTGGCGGTTGGACGCCTCGCTTTGCAGAGGAATACTCCGTCTTCAACACAACTCCAGGTAACCTTCGAGGCTCTCCGGGGTCCTTTCCCGACTTTGCCACAGGTGCTACTACCTTCCCTGCTTCGGCAAGCCTCAAGAGGCCTCTGTCCGCCGAGAGCCTCGCTGCTCAGATAGCAACACATGCCAACCACTTCTCTCCCAACACGAACCTACCTCTACCCCCGGTCACCGCAGCTCGACGACTGCCCTCTTCTCCCAGGCCCCCGATCGAGCAAGCAGACTTTTCCAGCCAGGAAGGCGGTTCGGCCAGCCCAGAGCAGGCGTCACAAGACAACATCGTAAAAAGTTCACAAGGCAGGGAGAGCGTGGCGGATCTGAACGGGCAAACGGCAACCCCTCCCCCATCTTCCCACAAGGGTGGCCGGAAGCTTGCTCCTAAGCTACAGGACGACAACATGCAGAATGACCATGGCTACGGCCAGCCTGACTTTTCTGGAAACCCACAACATCCCAACATGGCGGCCTTTGTGACTGCTACCGATATGTTCGGATATCCCATGTCGGCTCCGGCCAACGCTTCTGCAAGCTTCTGGGATCCGAGTGCCGATATGTCGGGCATGGAAATCGACTTCTCCTTTGGTCCTAATGTCTTTCAAACTTCGGGACATCGCCATATGCCTTCCTTTGATGCCTCGCAAATGTTTCAAGAGCCTGCTACCCTGCCGCCGTCAGGTAGCCAAGAGACTGCCCAACCCATCAAACGGACACGGCCCCTGGCTCCCAAACCTGTCATGAACAATGTCCAGTCCAGCTCGGCAGACATCTCCATGGTTACAAACTCGTTCTCAACCTCCATGGAGGACCCCTTCGGTATTATGAGTCCCGGCGGAGTCGATCCTGGTGTCCTATTCGGTCGACCGCTATCTGCAAACATGGGTGCAAACATCCCCGTCACACAAGGATCGGCACAGTTTGCCCTTGCAGCGGCTGCAGAATCACAATCGAGAGCGCCTATGCACGGCGATATTCGCCGCTCCCTCAGTACCAAGGAGCTGGGTCAAGGAAGGCCATCCGGTCATGCTTCTATCAATTCCCCGGTCAAAATGAATGGGCGGCTCAATGGACTGCAACGAAGTGCCAGTGAAAATCGTGGAAGACGCGGACTCGCAAAGCCGTCACTGCCTAAGCTCGCTCCAGCCATACAGCCGAGGCCTCAGGTGGCTAATGGTCCCGTAGCTGGCCCAAGTAGGCCACCGAGCCGCCCGTCTGGCAGGATATCGCCCCTGAAACAGCAGCACTCTCGCCTCTCGAGCTTGACTTCGATACCCGAGTCGGCTCCTCCGAGACCTCGCACAGCTGTGAAGTTCACGATTGACTCAAGAGGCAGGGCGCGGGCCGAGACCACCATGGTGATGAATGAGCCGCGACTTGAGGAGGTACGAAGACTACCGGTGACACGGGAAATGCCGCGCAGGGAGAAGAGCTGGGAATCCGAGGATGACGACTCTTCGACAGACGACGAACCAATCATCATTCCCAGCCGAAATACTTCGTTCGCATTACCAGATCCCCGTCGACCGTCGTCGGCTTCCATGTTCCATTCGTCTCGAAGGAGCGTTAGTGAACATAGCTCGAGCAGCTTGGGGGCGTCGGTTTCGCAGCACGAGGCTGAGAGCGAGGCGGAGACCGTGATGAACGAGGCACAGGGAAAGGGGGGGGACGCAGCAAGCGAGCTACGGAAGCTCGTTGAGAGCCGCCAAAAGCGTGGCCATCAGGCACCTGGCAGTCAACGATCACAGCGATTTGCGTCGGGCAGTTTTCAAGATCACCTCGGGGGTATGATGTCACCGACGGGTTTCACGGAGGCCAGCCTACCCTCGCCGACGAAAGCGACGTACAACGTTCGATGCGTCTGCAGGAACAGCACGAATAGACAGGGAGAGTACATGGTCCAATGGTATGATGCCGTCCCCAGCCTGCCTCGTAAAGATGGCCGACTATCACCTATGATGATTCAGCAATGCTAACATTCCACAAGTGAGTCCTGCGAAATGTGGCTCCATGGGTCGTGTATCAACATATCCAAGCGGACACTTCCATCTGTGTACATATGTGCCTTCTGTTCAAACACACCCAACATGCGAGGCGGTCGACTCCGGGGTAATGGCCCGACGCTGGGACCGCCCGGGGCGAGCCCGCTAGCCCGCAAATCATTCAGGTAATACGTGAGTGCATTTTGGAGCACAACGATAATGACCGGCCCCGAAAAGTCGATGACGGCACGTGAGGAAAAGAAAAGGTTTAGAAAGAGAAACGGGGCAATCCGTCATCAGGTCATCTTGGATTATTGATGAGTATATATAATTTCCGAGTACATACCTTGCGGCTTAATTATGAATAACAAACGAGAGGATGCTAAGAAAAGAGAGTGCTGAAGATATCGTGAGATGACTGGAATTATGCAGAGTGACCAAGGAAGCGAGCTGAAGGCGGGTGTACTGATCTTCGGAGTTCTCAGCAAAGGTCTAGCTGGACCTCGCCGGTAGCTCTGACACCAAGGAGACTGGCGATGCTATCGTTGCTGAGCTGACCAAAGTTCTCAAGGCACCAGTGAGAGCGTGAGTAACTCGTATTATGGTTGGTTTACAGTTTCCACAGCACGATCTGAGAGGACCTTTCAACACGCTAATGCAATCTTCCCTGTTGAATTGCGACAGCTTTAAACAATCTGCATTGGAAAGAAGAGTGCTATGCCGACGTGACTTCTGCCGTGCCGCGACTTTCCTACCTTTTTAAGCTTGCAAGTGCTTAACCTTAACTTCCTCGAAGAGACCCTCAACAGAAGGAAGTATTGATGTGCGTGTATCCGTAAGCCTGGAGCACAAGTTCAGCCGGCCATCCCGTTAGGGTCCAAACATTTGGAGGTTCATCTCACCTTTTTCCATCCAGGAATTGTGAGGTAGGCTGTACCATTTCAAAAGTCAGCGCGCTCATACACCTTTACACGTCCTTGCAAGATTTTCTACATCAAAGACTGGGAGGGGGGGGGGGGGGTAAATATAAAGAAGAAGAGGAAGAAACTCACCACACTCCATATACCCATCCCCATTCCTGCCCCCGCAAGCCCTGGCAGCCCACTCGACGGCATCAACCCACTCCTGCACAACACACGGGTTCCCGCCGTCCCTCCCGTTGCCCACGTCCCCGCTTCCGGCATACGAACACATGTACGCCACCGCATCGCCCCAGTGACTATAGATTTTCTCGCGGTAGCCGAGGCGTTTGCCGTTGAGGGCGGCGCACTGCGCTGCAAAGGCGTTGCGGGCGCCGTTGGGGTTGGAGTTGAAGGCGGCGGTGGTGATCCAGGGGCTATCGGAGCAGAGGGGTTTCGTGTCGGAGGGCCAGGATGTTGCGTCGCGGCGGGTGAGGTGTGGTGTAAGTGGTGGTGTGGCTTGGGAGAATGGGGAGAGTTTATCTTCTACGGCGTGGATGTCGGGGATACCGGAGACTCGGGTGTGGAGTTCTTCGCCTTCTGGGGTGAGGGTTACGATGTAGGTTCCTTGTTGGGAGCCTGGGGGCACGAGGGTTGACAGGACTGGCCCGGCTGATGCTATGAGGATGGTTAGGTGGTGGAAGGGCCTGGAAATCATATTTGCTTGCTATTCGTGTCAAGGTCGGGATCAAGAAGCACGTGGTTGCAAGTACATGATGATGTGAGGGGTCATGGGAACGCTTGGAGGGAGGCTTTACTTATACTTCATGTGTCAGAGGTCCGTTATCGAGTTTTGGTGTTTCGTCACATCCGTTCCGTATCTGGCAGTCGCCAGTTCCAAGATCGCGCCGGACAGATCCCGTTGTTTGAGTTGCGGATGTTCTCTACCATCATGGCGGTCGCCAATCATAATAAAAGGTAGGATACTCATACAAAGCGATGATTGAAACGAAGTGCTCACACGTACCATATCTAGTCACGAGGTTAGACTCGAGCAACCCGATCGAAGATGCAGCCCAGCACCGGTGACCATCGGATGAGCGAGTGCCACAGGTAGAACGAAGAAAACGAACGATTTCTCGTTGTACATTAATCAGCTGTCTTACTTCCTTCTTATAACCAAGAATGTAGGATGTGTCTCTTTGGTCTATTGCTTTCCTGCCCACCGTGTCCCATATGTCGTAATTGCAAAACGCCCCTCCCCCATCTATCATCATCCCCTTTTCACCATACAGGCGACCGTCGTCGGTGACATGTTTAACATGGAGATCAAGTCCTCGTGCTCGTGATCGTAGACCAGAGCGTTGCACCTGATGTTGAACTTGTTCTGCATCGAGTCGTCCACGATGATGGTCTCCTCATCCTCACCGTCTTTGCCCCTAGATCTCACCGAGATGTGCCACTCTGATGGGTCGCGGTGCCGCGGTAGTAGCTTCACCGCGTGGAAGTTTGTCTGTTGTAGTGAAGATACCTGGACAAGCACCTCGCGGTCCCAGGCTTGACTGTCTGTTACTTCACGGCCCTAGAAAGAAGTTTGTGGTGTTAAATCATGCAATGATGAGATAGAAGCGGTGAAGATGGAAAGGAGCATGAGAGCTTGAGCACAAAACGGACTCCAACTTGGAGTCAGGGGATGAGTAATGGAATATGACTACCGAGCACATGTGGTCTATAGGGGAGGAATTACATTTGATGACGTTGGTGAAGAACCGCCACAGTCTGATTTCGACCTTGAACGAGCTTCACTTTGCAGACGGCGAGTACCTCGCCCTGAAGGGTTCATCCTCCAGTCTTCTGAATGCACGACATCGACCGTCTGGAAGTAAATCTTCATCTTTACGAAGCGAGTCGGCGGACGAACGGGGATATCGCGGAGCCTTTGTGGATTATTTGCTGAAAAGGATACACACGCGCGATGTTGGATTACAACTTCATCAGGGGCTCTCTCCGGGACAGACGGCGACTTTAAGTCCCCACAACAAACTTCATCCCGCCGGAGGTGGGTAAGTCCCGTTGGGTCGACAGATCCTCGACGCTGCCCGTCTATCGGTACCGGCTTGCGGGGTCCCAAGCGGCGAGGCGTCGTTCTGCAGCCCCGGCGCGCCATCCTTTAGGTCTTACCGTCTTTAGCCAAAGGATTGCCTTTGAATGGCGGTGGACCGTGGGCCGTGTGCCGTGGGCAGAATACCCCACTTGCCTCGGTCTGAACCGCGGCAAGGAATTTTGGTACGAAACTCGGCCGTACAAGAGGACGTTGCTTGATGAACTCGTCCGTACGGGATCTCGCATTCTCGCTACGCATCGCAGACTGGGCCACCCGGATAGATAGTTAGGCCGAAGGCTCCACCGATATGTAGATCTAGAACGTCAGAACCGCGTTCTGGCGAATACGCCGTTGGAAGAACACTACGTAATGACTTACATTGAGTGAGCTGCTAGATGTGGATCGCTGACATACATTCAACTCAGACTTTGATGCGACTGTGAACACTTGCTTTTCATAATGTTGAACGTCTCTTAAGCTGTCGAAGCTGCGGAAAACATATCCCGCCGTGACCTGTCAAATGGCAAGAGACACAGCTGTAGGTATGCGTCGACACATCTTCACCCACTTGCAGCCGGTGGGGTGGTGAGACGAACATGACCAATTGGCAAACAATCGCCTCTTGCGAGGGACCTTCTCCAACTCAGGGCCTCGGTAGTGTACCGTCCAATGTTTGTATAAGTAAAGGTTGAGTGTATCCAATCGGCAATGGATTTCCAGTAATCGGTAGGTCAGATCAACATTTCGGAAACTTCAATCACGCAAACCATTCATACACCGACGCGATGTCTCAGGCCCTCCCTCTTCAGAACAAAGGCATCTTCCGCAACTTGCCAACTTTCCCATCGGATATCACAGACTTGACTGCCCTCATCACTGGCGCCAATGGCATCAGCGGATTCCACACCCTCAGGGTCCTCCTCGACGCACCGCAGCGATGGAAGAAGGTCTGGATAGTGTCGAGAAGCCCCCTCTCGGAGAAGATGATGAGCTTCTTCTCCGCCGAGCAGCAGGCACGCATCGAACACATCTCGCTCGACTTTCTGGCGGACGCGGACGTCATCGCGCGGGGTCTAAAGGAGCGTCAAGTCACGGCGGACTACGTCTTTTTCTACTCCTACCTTCAACCCACACCTGAGCCCGGCGCCGCGGCTTGGTCCAACGCCGAAGCTCTCGTCAAAGTCAATTGTATGTTTTCACACAAGCGCTTTTCCCCGCTCGAGGAGAAAAACCACTCTGGTTAACACTCTTGGCCAGCCGCCTTGCTCCAAAACTTCCTAGGCGGACTCGAAAAGTCCTCCATCCGCCCCAAACGCATCATCCTGCAGACCGGCGCCAAGAACTACGGCGGCCACATCGGCCAGGCCATCTCGCCGTTCGTGGAATCAGCGCAGCGCGTCACCAGCGAGCCAAACTTTTACTACCCGCAGGAAGACGCTCTATTTGACCACTGCGTCAGGACGGGCGCAAAATGGAACGTCTTCCGCCCCTCCTGGATCATAGGCGCCGTGGAGAACGCGCAGATGAATGCGTTTTACGGGCTCGGCGTCTACGCCGCCGTGCAGGCTCACCTCGGCAGGCCGCTCGAGTTCCCCGGCACGATGGCGGCTTGGCCCAAGGACCACGCGCACTCGCATGCGCACCTTACCGGGTACCTGTCCGAGTGGGCTGTTTTGAATGAGCATTGCGGGAATGAGGCGTTTAACTCGAGTGATCAGGGGTCGTTTAGCTATGCGTTGTTCTGGCCTGAGCTTGCGAAGTGGTTTGGAATTTCAGAGGTTGGAAGGCCTGAGTTGGATGAGTCGAAGATGCAGACGATTTCAATGCCTGGCAAGCCGCCTATCGGGTACGTGTCTCTCTGATTCGTTGTGAGGATGACGCCCTTGGCTGACTTTTTTCTGTGTCTAGTTTCGGCCCCCGTGCAAGCTTGAAGTTCTCCTGGTCCTTCGTCGCCTGGGCCAAGGAGTCCGAGAACCACGAAGCCTGGAAGGAGATTATGAAGAAGCACAACCTGCTCACTGACCCGTTCGAGGACCCCGAGGGCCAGTTCATGTTCACGGACGTCGCTGTGGTGCCAGATGCCTACGGCCGCCTTAGCCCGAATAAGGCCCGCGTGATGGGTTGGAACGGATTCCTTGACACGGCGGAGGGCATCTTTGCGACGTATCGCGAGTTTGGCAAGCTCGGTATGCTGCCGCCGATGGCTGTGGAAGAAGCTCGACCGTTGATCTAAGAGAGGGTGGGGGGAAGCTGTCGATTGTGACGCAGCTCGAGGGGTATAGTAGTGTGCGAAGCAGAAAAAAGGATGGAGTGAGTTGATGAGCACGGAAAAGTTTCAATTGGTACTATTTAGTGTGGGAATGGTATTCATGAATGCTTGCTTTTTATTAACTTCGCGATGGGGAAACGGTCACAGAATGTTGAATCTGATAACACACCCCCAACGGTCTTCGAACATATTGGAGAAATCTCAACTAAGTTTGATTAAACATGGTTATTTTCTATTAAACTCAATTATGTTATGAATGTGACCGGAGGGGCAATGAGAGATAATACAGGCCATGACAGAATGCAACCTAGGGCCTGCAAGACATGAACCCATGTCTAGACAGGGTTGGTTGGGACGGCGCCCGCGAGAACTTGCAGATTGAAGAGAACTCCGAAAGAGATGGAAGCAACTCCTGTGGAGCTCGCCGGCGTCGAAGGGGTGTCAGATGAAGTAGGGGATGGAGTGATGGACGGAGTGGTGGACGGAGTGGTAGACGGACCAGGGAAAGCTAGACCGATGGACGGATCGTAGACTCCCTTTGTATCGGAAGTTAACGTAGGCGAGACGACAACAGAAGAGGATGACGACGACGGAGTGAGAGTGGTGAGAGAGCTGGTCAAAGAGCTGGAAGTTGAAATCAGGACGGCTGAGGAGTTGCTTGGTAAGATAGAAGCCGAGATTGTGGGCACACTGATCGAGGAGAGAGAGAGCAAGGAGGCACTGCTGCTGCTGCTGATGCCGCCGAGAGTGCTGCTGATGCTGAGAAGGCTCGTGGCCAGGCTACTCAGAGATGTGCTGCTCGAAGATGAAGTTGCCAAGCTGCTAGTCAAAGAACTTCCCAAAAAGCTAGCCGAAGAAGTTCCAGAGCTGACCGTTGAAGAGCTTTCTAGACTGCCGGTAGACGAGCTAGTGCTACTAGCAGATGCCGTGCTGCTGGTGTCTGCGGTAGACGAGCTGGAGCTGGATATGGTGGGCGTAGCGACGGTGCTTCCACTAGAGTTTGAATTGCTTGAACTTGAGGAAGTAAGACTGTCTGTGCTAGATGAAGCCGTGTCAGTGCTATAGGATGAAGAACTTGTTGTTGTCGGTGCGTCCGTAGAAGAAGACGAGGTAGAAGAGGACGTTGTTAGGATTAAGGTAGTAGAAGAATCAGTCGAAGTAGAAGAGTCGGTAGAAGTGGGGGAGGTAGAAGAGGGCGACGTAAGAGTAGGCATGGTTAAGGATGATGAAGAAGACGAAGTTGAAGTGTGACCCGAATGCTCGGTATCACACAGCAAGACAGAACCGTTGAGTAATGTATGTCGAGGTACAAGCATAGCTACTTTCAACGGGCCGTTTTCAAAACCAGTAGAAAGAAGTGGAGTGATGATTTCTCAAGCTTTTGATCAATTGCGGCTCATTTGAAAAGATCGGGACACTTAGAATTATCGGATGAGATGATGGAGATCAACTTTAGCAATGGAGGGAGCCGTCACGTTTGAGGATCTGTGAGAGTTCTACGGGCCGGGGCGATATGTGGTTTTGTCCCTCTTCGGCCCGGTGATTACATGAAATACAGACACAGGCTTCGGTATCAGAAGCGTTTCCTCTAATGAAATCATTTTGTTGCATTCCTCGGCTGATGAGTGGCGAGACAGCCGTCGGGAAGCCGACGTTTGGTTTTACGTGCCAGCGAAGCCCTAGGCCAATGGTCAACGTCATGATACAGAATACTAACGCGCACCAGAGAGATCCAGCTATGAATCTTCAAAGTTGCTGAGGGATAGGTCTATAAAGAAGAATGCCCGCTTGCTAGATACCTACTTAAGCTTAAAGGATCAAGGCCCATTCCGAGTACGAGTCTCAAAACCCGACATAAACCAAAGTGGATGTAGCAAATACAGGCAGCAAAACGAGAACTGACCGCCGCAAACGAATAGCCATATTGAAACGGCACAAAAACAATGAAGCTTTCGTTCGGACTAGCATTCCAATCCTAGCCTTCTTTCATCCCGCGGGGCCGGATCAAGGGGGCCGGAGGCGAACGGTCGAGGGACCCGCTTTTCCCGGTGTGAGGGGCGGAGGCGGCATTTCCCCGACCGGTGACTGGTCCGGGGAGCACTGCGAACTGAACTCGTAACGAGTGAGTAGGAAAATGTCGCCTTGAATCTAGGGCTAGAACAAAGCCTTACATTCGAATGCTTTAACTCATGATTTTTTTGGTTCTCATGGCCTCGTAATCAAGTCGCGCCACGGACTTCAACTCAGAAATTTCGTCTGCAGAGTGATTATTCAGCGATGAGCCGATTTCTAAGGTCGAGCTTGAGCGAAAAGGAGACTGCTTGAAATTATCCACCGAAACTACCCACTTCACTGTTATCCGGTGTTCCACGGATTACAAGGGGCAAATGTGACGTTTCTGCGTCTCAAGTGAGAGGAAGTACTACTTAATGATCTGAGATGAACCGTCCAAGTTGTCTCGAGTTTCGTAAAATAACCACAATATTCTACATTATCAGTCTATAATTCGTGTAACAAAAATGAGTTCATCGACGCAACACAAAGTTGGAATTTTCCCCGCCTCTGGGGGTATTGGCGGAGGCACTGCAAAGCACATTCTCCAGCGCCTTTCTCCATCGAACCTGATCCTCATCGCTAGAAACCCCAACAACCTTTCGCATGCACGAGAGCTGGGAGCAGACGTTCGACAAGCTGATTACGATGACGACGAATCGATTCGGAACAGTTTTCGCGGAATCGAGACCTTGTTTTTGATCTCGTATGCATCAGTTGAGGTTGAACACAGGTTTGAGGTAGGGCTTTACTATCTGAATGACTTTAACATGTATGAGAGCTAAGAAGATCACGCAAAGCGGCACAAGTTTGCCATCGACACTGCCATTGCAAGTGGTGTGAAGCACATCTTTTATGGGTCGTTGGGCTTTGCTGGATCTGCAAAGAACCAGGAGTCAGTAGCTCACGTTATGAAGGCACACCTCATTACTGAGGGATACCTTCGAGCATGCCGTAAAGAGCATCCCGGATTCGACTTCACGATCGTCCGCGAGGGGCTCTACACTGAGTCTTACCCACTCTATACCTCGTTCTTTGACCCTGCTCGACCTGTCAATGAGATCAAGATTCCTCATGACGGCGCCGGCCCCGGTATCGCATGGGTCAAGAGAGAAGAGCTGGGGGAAGCAACAGCTGAGCTCATATCTCGCTACGTCACAGACCCTGACGGTTTCCCCTACCGCCAACAGACGATTCTCTTTTCGGGAACAAAGACATTGACCCTGTCGGAAACAGTCAGCATCCTCAGCGAGATCGCAAAGGTTCCAGTCCAAATCAAGCAGGTTTCGGATGATGAGTTCGCCTCCCAGGCTCAGGTAATTCCTAACTTTACCTACCGTGGAGTTGACTACTCGAAGCCGTGGGCTTCGGCCTTTGAGGCGTTTCGTAGGGGTGAGGCGGCTGCTGCGTCACCGTTGCTGAGTGAGCTTTTGGGAAGAGAGCCGGAGGGTTTCAAAACCACCGTGATGAACTCTCTCAAAGCCTAGATGAGGAGTTGAGTAGCCTAACAAACAAGCTGGTTTCTTTCGTATGAATTCATGCGCCTGGTCACATCATCGTTATTTTAGTCAAGGTGAAGGTTGAGGGTGATTAGCGATCGAATTCGCGCTTAGAGATGAAGCAACCTATAGCTCAATTGTGATGCTACTACACTTTCCTAGCGTATGACGCATCAAAGAGATTGCAACGACTATCGATCACATTTGAATCTGTCATAGATACTCCGTCCCCGACAACACCACCCAAGTTTCCCAGGTCCATCGCCCCAGGCTTGCCAGAAAATTGCGTCCACGCAGGCACTCCAGGTCCATTGGCGGGGTTCTTGGCAAAGTTGGCCCATGCCGTCTGCATGAACTTGCTCAAGGCAAGAGCTTGGTCAGGTGTTGCCGGCGGCGGCGGGAGATTGCCAAAGACGAAGCTGATCTCAGAGCCGTGTACCGGGCGAGACAAGATACCTCCGGGTGTTGGCGGGAACGAGGTGGAGTTGAAGAGATATCTCCAAGTTGGCACCCCGGCTTGGGCCGAAAGACGAGCTTCATGCGCAATGCTGCAGCTCCAATCCAAGTCCGTAGCGAATTGTGTAATTGCATCCTTTGGAGTTGAGAAAGGCATCCCGGCTCCGACTGGATATCCGGCAGTCACAGCTTTTTGCAACGCATCGTCGCCAGGAAATGTTGCTGCGACAAAGGCATCCAAAGCGGTCGGTGGCTGACCCATCGTGAAGATTTCGGCTTCTCTGAGGTTCGTTCCTATCATCATAGGTATCTTGGAAACCTTGCCGGAAGCCCGTGTAGCATCAGGTGAGGTCGGTACGTTTGCATCTCCGTCGGCTACAGGTGGGAAGTTGAAAGGACCTTTAGAGAGTACGGACACAAGGGCGTCGACCGGAGCGGCTCTAACGCAATCAAGCGGCTTCTGGCTGCCGCAATTGAGCGAAGCTGCAAGAGTTTGAAATGGGGTCGTCATGTTTGGTCTGCCCAAGAGGCCGGTCATGAGTCCGACGATATCTCCGCCTGCTTGGGGTCCAGTTACGAGATATGCGGTTCCAGACTCGGTGATCACCGCACGGAACGGGGGCTGGGCACCGCTTGTGAGTAGTAAGAGGTCGACTGATGAGCCACCAGCTGACTCTCCGAATAAAGTCACCTTATTTGGGTCACCACCGAAGGCTTTGATGTTACGCTGAACCCATTGAAGCGCTAGTTTCTGGTCCATAAGACCGACGTTGCGCATTTGCTGAGGTATGCCCTCGACATCGCCTGGGAATCCGAAGACTGCAGTCAAAATAATCAGCAACGCCCACCTCCAAAGGCATAAGGGTGCTCTCTCTCATCAACAATGGTTACTCACCACTCGTCCGGTAGTTTGGCGTCACGACGATCACGTCTTGATTCTGTGCAAAGCTCGAGCCATCGAACATCGGTGTGTTGGCAGAACCAAATTGAAAGCCCCCGCCATAGTACCATACCATGACAGTTCTTCCTTAGGCGGGTGAAGGAGAAGAAGGTGCGTAGACATTGACGAACAAGCAGTCTTCGCTTTCAGGACCGGACGGCATCATGGCAGCAATCGCAGCTTTTGAAAGTCAATGCCATGATCAACCGGAGTAAAGCCCCAGACGAGCTCCGATGTGTGTTAGGGGACGTTCACTCACCAGGTATAGCCTGAATACAGGATGGAGCGAAGGCTGTCGCGTTGATTACGTCGTTATGAGGCGCCATCGAAGCAGGCACCGGTGGTGCAAAGCGTTGTGGTGGTGCCGCATACCGAATGCCCAAGAATTTGTTGACGCCATTCGCTGTTAAACCAGAGTATGGTCCATCGTCCAGCTTGACTTGTACTGGTTGTTGCGCAATCACAAGTGTAAGTAAAGTAAGCAAAGTAATGCCGATAGTCGTCGATCGAGGAGACCAGCCCCTTCGTGAGAACTCCATGGTTGGCTTATTAGTACGTTACACGGCTGGAATTACGAGATCAAAAGAGAATTTATCGTTGTCAATGTTCGTTTCAATATCGCAGTCTATCGAAATTTCACGAGATCTGGGCTTAGTTCCTTTATGTCTTCGACTCTCAACAGGGTTTAACTTGGTTTTCTCGGGTTTTCCGTAGCCTTTCCATGTTCCAACTATGTACTATACGCGACTTGGCACTATCGTAAAGTAGTAGATCATTTTCCATGAGACCCAGGCGTTTGGAGAGAAAATAAACTCGGTGGAGAAGCCGCAAGGAAGACCCGAAAGCTTGGATTCGGCCCATTACTTAATTGGAGAGAATGGACGGACGAAACCTCAAGTGGCACAATGAGCGGGTGCACCGGTGGGATAAACAAACTTGTTGATATTCACAGGAAGTCTATTCGTCGCGTCCACCCCGCACGTGTCGTTTCACACCTTTGCCAGGTGGACGGCCGTCAAAATGGGCAATGGCGAACGACAGCTATAATGCGTTGTGCTACATTACACTAGCAATGCCCAGAGGCTGAAATGATGGCTAAACGGAAGACCCGGCTCTTACAAGACTCATGGTAAGCATTGGGTAATGAAACATATTCAGCCGCAAGAAACGAGGAATGATTTTGAGGAGTGGAAACGGGAAGGAGAGCTCCGAGAGCCCCATGGGTAAACCGAGGTGTTTGCGTCTATCGAATGAATGGGGACTTCCCTCGCGCAAACATCACATGCGGGTGTGACTAGATTTCGGGATTGTGTGAATAGTCTTGATTTCACAGAGAGAAGCTCCATCAGTTTGTCATTCCTCTCTATTTCGCTTGTCCGGCGCCCAGAACACCACTTACTGTCGCACGAACCGGCGCCGAAACAGTCCCACTTGTATTGCCGGACGCGGCTTTGGCCGGCCCGCTTTATCGGCCAGCCGACCGCGGGCTTGTCTAAGGGCTATGCGCTTGTCCTCAGGTGCTATGAGTGATGAAGCAGCTGGTGCAATGAGAACCAAATTCTTGCACAATGTCATAGCCCTCCATAATGCGTACTAATAATGGACCATCTTTGAATCGAGTGCACGGAGCGGGTGATATTGGCGCTCGTAGACAGCATGGTACTACCTTGTCGCATTTCACTTTGCTCATTATCGGGGCATTCATGAGTTCTCAGCAGTACTAGCTTAAGATGGGGATTGATTGGATGAGACTACCCGCTGTTCCCATCGTAGTCTGTGAAGAGATGAATCTGGCAAATTAAGAGCATTGCGCGACTTTGCTTTCTCCTCGCGAAGAGGAACACGGACGAAGACGTTGCACATCAAGGCTTATTGCCGTTCTTTCACGTTGGTGTCGGAATAAGGGGTGTAAGCTGACCACATTATCTCCGAGTGGATTGCCCTACGCCAAGGCCGCCAACCAAAGCTCATCGGTTCTTTTAAACTTCACCAGTCCGCCAAGGACCGACTATAACTCCGCCAAGTAACGCTCAGTAGAAAATTGCAGGCTGTGCTGGTGAGCAGCGAGTCGACAATGGGTTTAGCCTCACATGACCGGAACCCTGCTAACTCATCGCAGATGGAAAACTCACCATAGTTCCGGTATTTGTTCTACAAGACAGACTGCTACAATGAAGGATTCATGATCTGGCCTCCTCAGCCACCAATTTTCGCGTTTGTCACAGCATGCGCAATGAGGATCTGGACGGTGATGATCAAAACTTGGCAGACACTATGACGACGCTTTCAAGTTGTGCGTCCAATGCTGGATACATGCTTCTCGCGGTGATGCTTTGCACACTTCAAAAAACCACTGTTGCAAAGGTCTTGGCATCATGATATATAAAAGAACACTGTCTAGCCGGTGTAATTAATTGCTTCAATACAGCAGATACAAACACGGCAGTCAAACGTTCTTCAGACACGATGATGAAGCTTCTTTCTTTCGCCTTCTTTCTACCCCTCAGTGGCAGCGCGGCTGGAAGTCCTCTCAACGATACAGCATATGACTATGTTGTAGTTGGCTCAGGACCTGGAGGTGGCACTCTGGCGTAAGGATATCGCCTCCGACTATGCTCTTAATGCTAACATTTCTCAGCGCAAGCCTTGCACGCGAGGGTCATTCTGTCTTTCTCATTGAAGCTGGAGGCAATATGGGTGATGATCCTCTTCAACAAATTCCCGGCTTGTGAGTTTCCAGACCGCTCGATATACAAAGCCATGTGCTTATACTTCACAGAGCGGATGTCAACTCGGAGGACCCCGCCATGTCTTGGCAGTTTTTTGTGTCTCACTACCAGAATGAGACTCAAGCCCGTCGCGATCGTTACTTCACCTACCGTCTTTCAAATGGCACACTCTGGTACGGCATTGATGCCCCCGAGGATGCAACTCCGTAAGTCATGCACCAGACCGTTGCTTGGTAAGTCATTAACCACCGGTTCAGACTTGGCATATACTATCCCAGAGGAGCTACGGTTGGTGGTTCTGCTATAGCGAATGCTATGAATGTGGTTCTTCCACCCGACAGTGACTGGAACCACTTCGCCGAGGTTACAGGAGATGAGTCCTGGGGCCCTGAAAACATGAGATCAATGTTTATCGAGCTTGAGAGAAATACCTATACGCCTGAAGGGACGCCAGGGCATGGTTTTGATGGGTATATTTCGGTACGAGGAGCTCATCAACCGCAATGACTATATGACTGACAGGAGATAGACGAATAGAAACAACATTTCTTATGTTGTCGATCGTCCGGGCGTACTTCGTGTGGTCCAGAATGCCATCTCCCAGACCGAGGGCATTGAAGCACCCGACCCCGAACAAGTCATCGAGCTAATGGAGAGAGACCTGAACCGCCCTGATAGCAATCGCTACGAAGTCCCGGGCTTGTACCAAATACCACTACACGTTGACGAGAACCGCCGCAGAAGCAGCCCCTGGAATTACATCACGGATACTCTCGCTTCCAAACATGAAGATGGAACGCAGCGATACCCGTTGACCTTGAGCACTCACAGCCTCGCGACTCGCATTCTGATGAAGAATGCTGAGGCCGGCTTGAGAGCCTACGGGGTAGAGTTCATGGTTGGAGAAGGACTTTATGAGGCCGATCGGCGATACGACCCCTCGGTCGAGCCCCAAGTGCGCACTGTCAGGGCTAAGAAGGAAGTCATCATCTCAGGCGGTGCATTCAACACCCCTCAGCTTCTCAAGTTGAGTGGAATCGGACCTCGAGAAGAGTTGGAGAGATTCGGCATCCCAGTTGTCGTTGATCTGCCTGCCGTGGTAAGTATCGGCCTCCTCATAGGACTTCTCTTCATGCTAATGAACCTCTTAGGGTGAGTTCCTGCAGGACAACTACGAGGCGGGCATCAACGTTCGGTCAAACATCGTATGGGAGAATAGCCCCTTCGCACAATGCACACCTGGTAGCCCCGAGACAGATCCCTGCCTTGCACAATGGGAAGCCGGCTATGGTGCATATGGCGAGGCCGCCGCCCCAATTTTCATGCTGCATCGTAGCAACCAATCCAGAAACGCAGACTGCGACCTCATCATCTTTGGTGCGGCCGGTGGTGTGTTTGATGGTCACTATCCCGGGTTCAGCGAAGTTGCGTGGCCGCCAACATCCTTCTTCTGGGCCGTCGTGAAGATGCAAAACGGCAATCCGACAGGCACCGTGAGACTTCGATCGTCCAACCCCCGAGAGACCCCGGAGATCAACCTGAACTTCTATCAAGAAGACGCCGATGTCGACATTGCTGCTCTTTCCGAGGGCATTGAACATCTCATGTCCATCATGAACGTCACTGGAGAGCCGTACCAGCCCTTCCAGGTCATTGATCCCCCGGCAGACCGTTCACTTGAGCAACATATCCGGGAAAACACTTGGAGCCACCACGCAGCCGGCAGCTGTAGGATGGGCAAGACAAATCTGGACAGTTGTGTTGACTCAAAGTTCCGAGTTCATGGTGTTCAGGGACTCAGAGTTGTTGATGGCTCAGTCTTCCCGAGAGTGCCCGGCGGGTTTCCTGTTGGTGCGACATATGCTGCCAGTCGTAAGGCATTTCATGATATAGTCAGCAACGAAGGAAAGTGACAGTGTTCCCTGTCTTGTCTGTTGTAATCTGATTCGGACTGAGCTTTCACAACGATATGGCTATGGGTGCTTTTTTTGTTCTTTATCGCCGGAAAGTCAATACAGGATTGTCATAAGTAGCCGCACACACACACATTCATGACTTAGTATGCAGTGTCTGTCTCATTTGAAAAGTTCACCATTGGCTTTTTAATTGCTTTGGAGCCCACAGGTGATGTTTGAGAAGACTCTAGCTTAGTGACAATGCAGTCATCTCGCTCCTAAGGATGGTGTTCAAGCAACCACTCTGAATAAAAAAGCATGCTTCATTAAACAAGAAGATAATAATAGAGAAAGATAAGACTGTCGTAGCGTTGAACGCAAGCTCCCGTGGTTGAGTCCAACCTAGAAGCTCCGTTCCATTGTGTCAGCACCAAGAAGTGAAATGGACCTGCCCCCTGGTCCAAAATAAGCCCATCCTTACTCGTTCAAAGACAAATCGACAGATCATTTAGTTGAGTTTGAGGCCCTCGTAGCGGTCGATGGTGGTGGTGATAGTTCCGGTGAGCATGCCGGCCTGTACTTGGAGGTCGGTGGCTCTGCTCTGCACGGCGCTGATGAGGGCAAAGGCGACAGACTTGGGGAGTACGAGGGTCAGCCACCACTTTTCTAATCTTTGAAACTATGAAGAATCCTTGAGAGGGCGGGCAGGCGGGAGGGGGAGGCTCACATCGACAACACTCTCGACCTGTCTGAGGACGGCAGCAATAGGTGCACCGATTAGGGGTACAGTCGAAAAGAGACCGGCCTTGCCGATAAGCACGTTGAGAAGCATCTGATGGATGCGCACGAACTCGCGGAACGCCTCAAAGATGGCGTCGGACTGGGGGCCGGCCGGAACGGGAGGCATGCCCTGCATTTGGGCGAGGGCCGTGGTGACGGTGCTAACAATGTCTACGAAGCCAGTGATGATTTTCTGCGGATAAGAAAGATAACGTTAGCTTCTGGAATTTTGACGAAGTTCCTATGCGGCAACAGACGGGGCCCGACTTACCGGGAAAGGACCCAGGCCGATGATGAGCAACGGCCCGCTGACGAGGTCAATCTTTTGCGCGGGGGCAATGAGGTCGTTGGACTTTTTGGTGACCATGTCGATGTTCTGGACGACTTGGGCTGGGGTCGTTTGGCCGAGGACGGAGTCGCTGCAAATTGCCAGGGCGGCGACGGCAAGCTTGAGGATGGAGAACTGCATGTTTTCTGATTTGAACCGAAGGGAGAAAGGGCTGCAAATATGGATGTTCAGCTTGGAAAAGATGGGCTGGGCTATGTCGAGAAGATGAGTATGTGATGAGAGCTGTGATGAGAATGGCGATAATGCCGGGAGATGAGTAGCTTCTTATATTTGGTTCTGCGTAATAACTCGATGCTTTGGATACATCTTCAACTTGAGCTTCAATTAACTTCAGACTTTGCGTGCCTCTCCTGCCGACTGAGATCTTGATGCGCTCATGGCTTACACTGCCGTTTTCATGCCAGCAAACTTGGGCACGAGGTATGCCAGGCTCCTCCATTAGGAACGATCAGCAACTTCACGGATCTCTTCATCTTGCTGAAAACTTTTGATTCCAGGCTAATTCGGAGCAATTCTGGCAGAAAAAAGTCAAGAATCACGGGCTTGAGCGAAAGAGCTTCAATGATGAGCCATCATCAATTTGTTGCCAAGACACCTAGTATGTGTGTAATCAGAGACATTTAAGATCCGAGACAGCAACGGATCCAACTTCTTTAGCCCGAGAAACTTGTCTCCTAAACAGGCAACATCTCAAAGTTCTCCCTTCCGGATTCTTCAAAGTGGATATCTTACAGCAACCCAAATCAAAGGCCGGTACCGCGGCGGAGCGAGCATCTCGGGTATTCAATCTCCTGGTCCCAAGATCTGCAACGGTTTCACTCAAAGATTCCGACTGGCCTTCCTCCCAGTCCCGCAGAAGACCACAGAGATACCCGCTTCAGGGAACGTCTCGTAGGATGAACCCAATTGTGATCTAGGTTAGCGTTTAGGCAGCGCGGCTAAGGCTTGCGAGAGGGACAACGCGACGACGTAGGTGGCATCTTGGCAGTAGAAGCTCAACCTCTAAGAGCCGGAGCCAGCCCACTTTCGGCGACTGTAAAAACTGTGCTTGATGTAAGCATAAGCATTCCCGAACGGTTGTCGTACTTTGAGGTTTGGCATTCGACACTGGCGTGGGCTAGGGCGGAAGCTTGACTAGATCCCGAGATAAAGGTTGATTAGAATGCGGGACTGGCCGCCGTCAGTCAAGTCCCTCCCACTTCGGCCTCTTTCGTCTACTGTGTCGCCAGCGCGCATGCTCAAGCATTCGAAAGACGGCAGACGGAGATGCGAGACATAGACGAAGCCTGTTACGACTCTGTTAAGAGATGTATTCATTCGATGCTACACCGGGCCGTCGAATTAGTATCAGCCTACTTCATCTCTCCCCTTGACCCGTTCCTGAAATGGTCCGCCATAGGTCTCAGAGTCTTCAACACCGACCAGAACGGACGTATACTAGCTTAAACCCGATTTACCGCTTCAGGCTTAACGGTGTTTCTCCGCATGAGATGTTAGATCTCGGGCTGGAGACGTGCCGGGCAGTTAGGGGCATTCCAAGAGGCCGCTTGGCTGAGTCCCTCCGAGTCCAGGGCAGTGGGGAGGGAGACACTCTGTGGAGCCCGCGGGCGCTGATCTTCCCGATGATTTGCACATCTCGACAACGGCGTGTTGCTACAGTCGGAAGTCGAGGTAGGGAAATATCAACGTTTGAGAGTTTTTATTGCGCGATTTGATTTTACGGTGTTTTTTTTTTGTCCCGAGATGAACGATGTCTAGTGTTGGCTTGCATGCGGTCACCGTGCGAAGTAGAAGGGTGAAACGGATCCTGACCGTGGGCGAATTAACCTCCTCTGAGAAACGGTGTCCCTTTCGAGTCTCTGGCGGCTAGTGGCCAAGAGAAAAGGGAAAAAGGAGTGAAATTGTGGCTTGTTAACGCCGAATCCCAAAGCTGCTAGATACCTGTCCAGGTACTCTCCCGTGGTGACGGCGTTACCGGAGTCGGACCCATACATCCGGGTTATCCCGCTACCGAACTCCCGAGGAACCCATTTCCCCAGACTTTCACACTCCCCTGCCACCATTTCCAACTCAAAAAATGACGTCCAATCCTACTACACACCACCACACCACCAGCCCCTCCCGCAATTGACAACCACACTACGACCACCGCACCACACCGCTCGCGCGGGCCAAGAGCTAAAGGTCACATTGGGCATCCCCGACACGAGGTGACATCGCTCCGATCGACGGCCAGCACATAAACAATGCGAGCAACGCAACGATGTCCGGGGGTTGGGTGGGAAGCCAGCAGTCGTCACCATCCAGTCATTCGCATCAGCGGAATACCATGTTTTCTTGCTTACGCAGGTATTCATTAGGTAGTATGAAAATGCAATGTGCTACATTATATTGATAAGGCTCATATAGCCACCTTTGAATCCTAAGTCCTCTGTAAGTCAAAAGTGTCTATGTACATGAAGTGAACCCGAGGTCTGCTGCAACTGGAGTTGCCTTGAACACCCCTTTTCTGAGAGAGTTTTGCACGACCTTTCTGCTGTCAAATAGAATTACCCTCCATAACCATTCTCCTGGGATATCATTACTCCAGTCATCTGGATGCCATGTGCTTCTTCCCATCATTCCAGTCCTTCCTTTTACCGGTTGATCATCAGTGAGTGTAAGGGGTATATCTGTATATCCGTGCCGTCGTAGCATTGAGCTTGTCGTCAAAGTCGTATGGATGTGATCCATTATTAAAGGCCCGACCGTCCCGGAAGAGACGGGCATCAGTGTAGAAATGAGGTTATTAGTGCCCTCAGAGAAGTAAAATGAGAGAAAGAAAAGTTCGGAAACAGATGGTCCATCTTCCAGGACCAAATGTCTAGAGGAGCGCAACGGCACCAAAGAGACCAGCCAGGAAGGCAGCTGCCGGGGCTCTGCGGGCGTCGGCAGCAGCAGTAGGCACAACCACTGGAGCCTGGCTCGACACCGTGACCGGGGGAAGGATCACGGCGCTTGTTGTAGGGACGACGAGGGTGCTGGCTGGCCGGGTCTGCGTAGCGTACACAGTTCCCGACACGGTGATGTAGACCCATGACTTTTGCGTCACGACACTCTCGCCGCCCACGGTCACGGCCTGGGTGACCTCGACGTGTGCCGTCTTGGTCTCGACAATGACTTCCGTCAGGGTGTGGACCTTCTCGACGGTAATGGTTTTGGTGCCTGTGGCAGTGATCCAAACCGTCTCTCCGTGCTCGATGGTCTGATAAGTCGTCACGGGCTTTGTAATGGTCTCGTAGACTTCTGTGGAAAGATGCTGAGTGGTCTTTACGGTCGTCCAGACGTCCACTTTGGTGGGAACTTCCGTGACGATGGTTGAGGTAGATGTGTAAGTGACGACTACCGTCTCTCCGCCAATAGTCTTGGTCTCGGTCTGGCCATCATGTTAGCTCGGGGAGGTCCGGGAAGTCTTGGCTGAGGGAAGGGGTTCTCAAGACTCACCACAGGGCAAAGAGAAGTGATGGTGGTGTACTCGACGTCCTTCTCCGTCTTAGTGACGTCAGGGAGCTTCTCAGTCTGCCAGACCTTGGTAGGAACGTGAGTCACAATGGTGGATGTGGTGGTGTACGTCTTGGTCCAGGTCTTGCCGCCCTCGGTGTAGGTCTCCGTGACCGGGCAGAGGCTTGTGAGGGTTGTAAGCTGGACATCCGTGGCCGTCACTACGGCCGTCGGGCCGGGAACGGTCTCGATGATCTTGGTCGGCTTCTTTTCGACGACGGTGCTGAGTGTGGTGTACACAACAGTCTTAGTGGTGCCTTCTCCAACGATCGTCTCCGTCTGTAGGAAGTGTTAGTCAGGATGCCCTTTGCTCGGAGCTTTTGGCTGGGAAGCTTTGCTTGGAGGGACCACTTACAATCGGGCAGTAGGTCGTGTAGGTGGTGTAGTCAGTGTCGATTTCCGTCACGACTTCAGTAGCGCCTGGAAGGGTCTCATAGATCGTCGTGGGGTGCTTCTCTACAACGGTGGACGTGGTGGTGATGGTCTCATACTGAGTGGTGTGTTCGCCGGGCTTGGTGATTGTCTAACAAGGAATGTAAGCCACGCCGCATCATAAAAAGGGCTCGAGGTCTACTTACAACAGGGCACACAGTCGTGTACGTGGTCAGGACTTCCGTGACAATAGTCTTGGTCTTATCCTTACCCCAGTCGTGGTCCTCGGTTGCAAGGGCAGTGGCGGCCAGAGCCAGCAGAGCAGTAGTAAACTTCATGGCTGCGGGTGGAGGTGAAATTGAGAGCTTTTCAAACGAGAGATACTCTTGAAACGATGGGCGGAGGAAGCGAGGCTTTAATTCGAGCGAGAGTCTCTTAAGTAACCTTAACGAACGAGTTACTTGATAGCACAAGATCACGAATATGTGGTTGGCTGGGGGATGGAGAGAGGCTGGTGAGAGCTGCAAGAGGATGGAGAAACAAGAGAAAGGTTCGAGCAAAGAAGAGATGGCTGGGTAAGCTTATATCTTGAGGCCATGAACAGGTGGCCGGCATACCCGGTCTGCCTGCAGGCGGACGGGCGAGGAGAAGAGGAAGCAGAGTGCGAAGGACGAGATGACATCTCTGCTTGTCGACCAACAGAGGTTGGCGATCTCCACTGCGGCTTGCAGTAGTCTTGGGCCATGTGGACAGCAGACCGGCCGCGGCCTGATCCATGAAAGAGGACCTTGGGTAGGGTGTAGAGGACAAGTACGCCAAGTGTGTGATACGAGGGAAGACGATCTTGGAGATGCAGCCTAACAGTTGGGAAGAACCTGGAGCTCAGTGAGTGGCTGGAGGAGAGCTCGATGGGATAGGTGAGAACGCTGGTGTAGGACGAGTCCTGTGGTGTGTATGGATGAACGACTTCGTCTCGGCCGAATGGCGACACGACAGCCAAAGGCGCAATGGTTGACTCGAAATCGGAAGATGAGGCATACGCCACCCGGTGTGCGTAGTGCAACTGCAGCCAAGAGACGAGGTTGGACGACGACGACGAAAGACGAGGACGGCGAGGCTCGACAAGGTTCAGCGACACCCATGTCGCTTTTGGCCGTCAGACGGGTAGCTTATGTGATGACTTGAACGAATAAGAGCGCGAGTATTGACTAGGGCCGATGGCATTGCAGCTTGCAGAAAGACGACTAGGTAGGCAGACCGCCATCCCCCGGCTGGCCATGTTGCCCCGGCCGTGATGCCGTTGTCAAGGCTGTCAGCTCAGGCTTTGACATCCTAGCCGGCTGGTGTCGGTAGTGGCCGACTGATGATGACGGCACAAGGAGGGGCATTTAATATAATCCAGGTGTCTTATGTGGTGAGCTTTGGGAATCCCTTGGCCCAATGATAGCCTTATTGACACGACACTGGCTGCGAGCAAGGCATGCCAACATTTCCAGGGCTTTTCGTCAATCCTGTCTGACTAGATGCTCGAAAAGGCGGGCAAGGCAGCACTGCAGGCCGCGAGGTGACGAAAATGTTCGCTGGCGATCGAAGAAACCCCCTCACTTTGGACCATCTGTGCCTTAGTTGCTTCACACAACCGCGTTCTTTCTTGAGACTTGACCGATCAAGTATACCCGAGTAGCAGCAAAGTTGAGCGCCAGCAAGGAGCGGCGTCTTCGTATTGCTGATAGATGTTGAGCCTTGCGCTGTCAGTTCTTTTCTAGCCGCATCTACTTTTGATTAAATTTCCGCCGTCAGAAGCTGGGTATGAGGCGGACTCGACCGGCGCATAAGTTTCTTAATGTCGGACAGACGTAGCTCGATGCTTGCTGTGTCCTCGAGGGGGGCTCGTGTCCATGTCGTGGCACCAAGCTCAAGACCTGCAGCTCGCGGGAAACATCCAATGAAGAGACGCACCAGTAATGCAGTCCAAGTCGTTGGTGTACAGGAACGCGTCCAACCAGATCCAGGGGCCGGCTCCGAATGAGCACAAAACTTGTTTTGGTGTGGCCGCCAAAATTCTGGAAAAGAGCCAAGACAGCGGTAACCAGGCCAGCGCCGGGCAAATCCAAGAGAAATAATGTTTACAAACTAGACCTCGGTCATCCGTTTACTAGCCTTGCTTGGAAGATGCATGCCCTTCGAAATACTCCAAAAAAAACCATCGTCGGGTTAAATAGAGCGGGCTGAGCCATTGCCCGACTGTGCCCTTGGCAGCCAAGACGTGAAGCAGCTTGTTGCCCGTGAAGCTGGCGTGCTCGTAGGTTGATAACCAAAGCTCGGCACAAGTTCCCCAAGTGCCGCCATTGCCAGAGGACGATCCAGTGATCGTCCAAGTGGCCCAATGTTTCCCGCGGGGTACCCCTGACTCGCCCCAGCTAGGACCAGCCGCCCTAGACTGAAGTCTGATGTGTTGGTTTCTATCAGGAATAGCAACAGCTAATACCGATAGCCCCAAAACATGGCCCCGGGAGGGCAGGCATTTGCTGGTGCGAGACGCCGGCGACTTTAGAGTCGATGAAGAAGCTATCTGATAAGCAAAGCACGCCATAATGGCTCGGGTGTGTTAGTCGCGTGTCGGCAGGAGCGACTGACAAGGAGCGGCTCAAGAGCATTGAGCATTGGGAATCGAGAATCGAAGCTATGACAAACGGATCATATGGTGCATGCGACAAAGGCTCCAGCCTCTTAAATCTGTGCGAATAAGCCGCGTCGGGGTGGCGCCATGGAACATGGGTGAGCGCTGACAGTCAGCAGGAAGTTGGCTACCTCGCAATGTTGTCGCATGCCCCGCCATCTTGTGTTGACGGTTGACGGGGAGTTGAGGACGCGGGGCCAGTGGCTTCATCTGCGCCGTGCTCTTCGGGCACTTGCGCAGTCAATATTTCTTTTCCCAACTCTCCGCACTGCCCGCCGTTGCCGAACGACAGCCAACGACGTGCAGAACAGGGAATAGAGGTAGGCAATTGAGTCTGGGGAACTTTGGTATTGAGGGAATTCCCAATGGTCAGGTGCGTCAGACCTTCTGGAAAGTAAGCCAGTTGGCAAGCCGATGCCATGGGTGCCCATCCTTCTCTACACAGTAGAGCAAGGTCTCCGGGCAAAGGACTTCCCTGGCAACAGAGCGGCACAGCTTTCGGTAGGAGCCCCGCAATGGTCGTCAAAGATGGCTGGCGTGATGATGATGATGATGGACGCCTCGGGAGCGGCACGGTTGCCCAGACTTTGACCAAAGCGAGGACCAGGAACTGGCTTCCAGTGGCCATGCACGAGAAGACGCCGGGCCGGGTACAGGGGTTGAGCGCGAGAAAAGAGTGGATCGAGTAAGGCGTTCAAATCCGATGCATGATGCACATTGGCGTGGGCATCGTCGACAGGGATGTGTGGAGAGGAAGAGGGAAATATTGGAGCCAAGGACGGCACGAAGAGGTGAGAAGTGACGAGCAGGCAAGTTGGAGCGAGCCATCGACATCGTGAACCTAAGGTTGAGGGAAGAACACACTGAGCGATTGGATGAAGCGGAGAGAAGAAGAGACGAGGGAAGGTTGGTTGGGTTCAGATGATGGCTTCTGCCGTCTTCCCTTCTATTGTGTAAGCATCCCATGCAGAGGACTTTCTCCCCACATCGTTCCCACTTTGCGACAGCTCATGGATTCAATTTACAGTTCTGGCCCCCAAACCTAATGACAACGGACGCTGTGAGGCGGGAGCGCAGCGTTTCTGTCGTCTGGACTCTCGGCATTACCTGCAGCCACATGCAGCTCGACTTGAAGGTGAGCAGGTACGTAGTCACGCAATCTACCAGCCATGTGTATTGCATAAATCGTATATTCAATTGTCTATACGATAAAGAGAAGCGAAGACCTGGAGTCTGGCAAGTAGGCAGGCACAAAGGCAAAGTGGACGACAGTGGGGAGCGGGGTAGGATTTACATAGCATAGGGCAGCAGTGGGAATGCCTCTTTCTCCATCGCCCCTCCCGGCACATGTCCCACCAGGTCCCACCCGCCCCACTCTGCAAGTTTACTACCTAGTGTACCTTTGCCAGGCCCGAAGCGGCAGGAAATTTCTCCGTTCATACTACTGTGTAGTTACCTTACGAGAGGATCTTG
The DNA here is from genome assembly GCF_030869305.1 of Colletotrichum tamarilloi. Lineage (NCBI taxonomy): Eukaryota > Fungi > Ascomycota > Sordariomycetes > Glomerellales > Glomerellaceae > Colletotrichum > Colletotrichum tamarilloi. Next base: position 372,446 of record NW_026849399.1, read on the forward strand.
ATGGAGGCTTGGTGGCAGCAAAACGAGGTATGGCGAGCGCGTAGCAGATGTCACTTGGATCGAGACGGAACCGTGTGGCTCCGATTAAGGACCTCAAACTGCCAGTTATCAAACTGCAACGGGAGTCTCGGCCGAGCCCGAAAAGAAGCCATCCCGGGGCAGCGGAAGCCTCGGCCGACCCAGAAATTGATCTTCGTCTCTCATGGAGATTTTGACCTGTCTGTATCTCATGAAGAGGAAGCGAAGTGCAGAAATATGAAAACGAGGCTCACCTCGTTTGCGTTCCCAGACTCGAGATTGATCAAGTCGAGCGTCAAGAGGCTATTGTCGACTTATTCCAAGACTTCAAACAATGTCCCTCTCGGATTACCTTCCAGCAAACTGGGACAGCCCTTTGCACCTGGCAGCCTTTTTCATATCAGGACCCATCATCGTTTTTCTGTTATGGGTTCTTGTTTCTTATGGTCGGGTGTTGTACTTGAGATCTCGCATGCCACCCGGTCCGTTCCCATATCCCATCGTTGGAAATATCGGGCGTGTGCCCGCAGCGAAGCCCTATCTCATCTTTGAAAAATGGTCAAAGGAATATGATAGCCCTCTGATCACTATTTGGACGGGAAACCGTCCGACGATCGTTGTAAACGACTGTTGGGCAGCGTCGGATTTATTGGACAAACGAGCCCAAATCTATTCGTCGCGTCCACATTCCTACCTAGCCGATGCATTTGACGAAACAGAAAACAATCAGACCAGCCTCGTATATGGAGACAAATGGCGTTTACATCGACGTATCACGGTCAGTTGCCTATAGCGATATTGTTGCTACCTGCGTTGTCTTTTATTGACGGCCTTCCAGCATACCGTAGTTGGCAGCCAAGCCGTTCGGGGACACCGAACATTCCAGGCCAACGAGTCCAAGATATTGATTCGTGATATCATGGAGACCCAGCAGTTCGTCTCGGCTATTGAGCGATACGCATGCTCAGTTGCCGCCATTATCGGATGGGGCCGTCGAGTTCGATCGATGGATGACGATCTTGCTAAGCTTGCGTTATCATTCGTGCAGACAGGGGCTGGCTTTTCCGCACCGGCTCAATATTTAGTCGAGGCCTATCCATGGATCAGCAAGCTTCCTAAACGTATCTACCCGTTTCCTTCCATGATATGGGATGAGGGGCAAAAATTGCTAAAATACTTCTATGCCCTTACCGTCGAAGGGGCTCAACTTGAACAGGATAGCTTCTCCAAGCGTCTCATCCAGGACCAGGAGAACAACAACAAGTTATCTCCTAAAGAAATCGCCAGTCTGACAGGTAATTTGATCGGAGGTGGCGTAGATACCACGACGACCACTATCATCGTCTTCATCTTCGCCATGTGTGCCTTCCCGCGCGTTCAGCAGAAGGCACAGGAGGAAATTGATCGCGTCCTGGCAGGCGAACCCCCTACTTGGGCAGATGAGGACTCTCTTCCATACTGCAAGGCGCTTCTTACGGAAATATTCCGCTGGCGAGCCGCGATTGCACTTGGAGGTCCCCCTCATGCACCTGTTCACGACGATTCCTACAAGGGCATGTTTATTCCCAGAGGTACTTCGATTATTGGAAACCTTTGGGCCATCCATCGCAATCCACGAGACTATCCTTACCCCGATGAGGTACGACCTGAGAGGTTCTTGGAAGAGCGACTGCCAAGTCCTAGCAAAAAGGGCATCTTTACGTTTGGTTGGGGTCGACGCCTTTGTAGTGGGCAACCCCTTGCTGAACAAGGTATCTGGTTTACCATCGTGGGATTACTTTGGTCATTCAAAATGCGATCTACCGATGAATATGTGAGTGAACTGCGGATTCGCCGCAATGCGTCAATTGATCAGTTGCTGATGATTTGACTCAATTTAGGGAAATTCCAAGGACCTGGATGTTTTTGCATTTAATGATAGCCCAGCCCCAAGGCCGCTGCCATTCACGGTGGAGTTTAAGCCCCGGACTAGTAATACCAAAGGCATCATTCAAGCTGCTGCTTTGAAAGCTGAAGACGAGCTGCGCAAGTACGACGTCAATAGTAAAGTAGCTATATAAAGCTTCCAGTAATCGTGTAAATAGTGTTTCCGGGCGAACTTTCCAGTGAGCAATTGGGAAAGGGGTGGGGTTGCTTCTTCGCAATATACAGCGTCCCTCGTAAGCAACTCAATCAACCATGAGGACCGAACTGGATTTGGCTGCGACACTGTTATGCCATGATTCACTATAATCAATCATCGAACGCCTACTAACCGAAACTTTCCAGACATACAGCAAGACAGACCTCGGCCCCATGCCCGACGCCCGAATGCCCGCCCGAATCCTGTCTTCATGTAAGGAATCGGCCACACCACTCTGTGATCAGATACGCCTGGCTCTCGTAGTTAGATTAGTCAAGTTGCCTTCACGAAACTCATGTGATCATTAATCTGCCATATCGGCGTCGATATTGTCGTTATCTCTACTGACTACGGCCAGCCATGAGAATCTGAGATACCTCGAGCTAGAATAGTATATGTGGCGTTCTGAGAGGAACAGAGACCTTCTCCCTCCTTTTTGAGGATGCATACTGGTTGTTGCCAATCGATATCTCGGGTTTGCAATGGTCTGGAAAGAACACTCATTTGTCAATGCGTTACAGACCGACCTCATGCTTGGCTCATGGAAACCCAGTTTTTTGCCATCAGGCATTCGATGTCAAACAACCCCAATGCTGCTTTCTCGCGGATTCGGAACTGATGCACTCAATAGCCGTCCTATCATAGGTTATCATTATTCAATCCGAGCAATCGGGGTCAGTCTGTCGAAGATGAGTGCGATAGCAAAGCACAGCATAAAGCGACACTCATAGATGATTGGCAGTGCCCGGCCAATTTCAGCGCCTGGGAAAGTTCGGGGAATCCGGGGAAAATACACCGATGGAATTGATAAACGTCAACCACGGTTAACGTCAACCACGGTTCCCTGATTGGCTCAAGCTGGGCCGTAGGCACTTCTCTCGCTGATAAGCTGCCAGGTGTGCTCAGATTTACTTGTCTTCTGCGGGTAAGCCACTCAAAAGGTTGCGATAACTTGGGAATAGCTACGGATTCCTCTTCCTTGACCCTGGACATTAATGCCAGGCTCTGCCGTATACTATGCTTATCTAGCTGAGTCGAAGGGGGGGGGGGGGTTGAAAGAGGCAAGCTGTGCTCTACTCCAAAGCCGTTGAAGCTATGGCTATAAAAAGAGCCCATGTCGGGTGTCGTCTCCACCCCACATTAGTTGAGGCTATCTACACTTGCTACATCTTTGCAAACCCAGGCAATGTCAGTGCTTCATCGGAATTTTTATCGAAATCGTTGAGGCACAGTCATTCGAAACACGTTGCGCAAATATGGCTTCGCTGAAACTGGGCAGTACTCTTTCGTATGCGCTGATCTTTTGCGAGGCAGTTTTCAGCATTTGCATTATCTCCTACGATGCCGCCATGATCAACAACCTGAACGCCGTCGTGCCGTACCGACAACGTGGGTTGACTAACATCACATCTGGTATAAAATGAGCCACCTTAATTGACAAACTGAAACAGATTTTGAACTCAATAGTGATATGGTCGGTCTCAATGCTGCCATCATCAGCGCCGGGTGCATCGTTGGCGCTCCCGTTGTTGGCCACCTCGTCGATCGCTGGGGGCGCAAGACTGGTCTTGGGCTAGGCGCTACGAGCATCATCATAGGCGTCATATTAGAAGCATCCGCAACTAAAGGTGAGTGCGACATGTCGGCTTCTCTCTCACCAGGACCTTCACTTACACACATGTTCCTCAGTTGCACAACTCGTCTGCGGTCGCTTTCTCATCGGCTTTGCTACTTTGATCAACGGTTCTGTGCCGCCCATGTGGGTTATGGAGCTGGGAGCGCCCAGATATAAATCAATGCTGGCCAACGCCGTGCTAGTCTCCGCGCCATTTACCGCTTTTTTCACTACATGCATCTTTTTAGGGATATGGGATAAGCAGTCGAACTGGGCGTGGCGTGGAATCATGCTTGTGAGTGACTTTTGATGACGACGCAGACCGTAGCTGACTTGTTGTATAAAGGGAGAAGCGGTGCCATCTGTCCTTGCTCTATGCCTCCTACCATTCGTTGACGAGAGCCCACGATGGCTCTTCCACAAGGGCCGCACTGAAGAAGTATGTAGCTGTATGTGATATAGGCCGAACCTTTGTGTCTAAAACTGTTTAGGCCATCGAAATTCTTGCTCGTCTGCATGCCAACGGAGATCGCCAACATCCCTTGGTGATCGCAGAGACTCAGGAGATCATGGGAACTTTGGAACATGAAGAGCAACACGACGGTGGCTGGAAAGAACTCATCGCGCCTGGTAAAGCGGGTCCCTGTTCCTCTATCCAGGTCTCAGACTAACATCTAACGAAAGCTTCCAATCTGAAAAGATTCATCATCGCCGTGCTGATAAATATTTGCTATCAAATTATAGGGGCAAACGCCATTCTGTAAGTCTACACGTCCTTCCAATGATGCGCGAGCTGCCGCCAACTTATGCACACCCAGATACTTCTCATCCTTCCTAATTGCCGGACTAGGAATTGAAAACTACGGTACTATCATCCAGGTGAACATGGGCCTACTGTTATGGAACGCCTTTTGCAGCCTTGCCGGCGTCTTCGTCATTGACAAGATCGGCACTCGTAAGGCTCTTAGTAAGTTTTGCTACTTTGATCAGTGTGACGCGTGTGATTCACAGTATATGTCTAGTCTTTGGCACAGCTGCAACTGTCGTCCTCTTTGCTATTCTTTCCGGCCTTTCGTACCTTGCAGACCAACATCCCGACGACCATCGATATGCCATTGGCGCCATCGCTGTTGTGGGCTTATTTCTTTTGGCCGTGTCTTTCAGCTGGTAAGCCTCGTTATAGCCTCGAAGACGATGCAGATCAAGCTAACACGATTGAAGGATGCTCCTTGCCTATACATATCCACCCGAGATCTTGAAATACTCACAGCGGTCTAAGGGTGTGGCAATTGCTCAGGCCATTGGCTATGCTTTCAGCTTTCTCAATCTCTACACGGCGCCGATAGCTATGGAGAAGATTGGCTGGCGGTACTTTGCCATCAACGGCGGGTGGAACCTCGCAATCTTGGCTACTGCGATTTGGTTATTCGTTGACACAAAGGGCAGAACTTTAGAGGAGATTGATGAGATCTTTGACGGAATGGGTCATGCCGATGGCGTGATTATAGGAACGGATACTGCTCATAGCTTTGAGCTAGATACGACGGGCGAGGCAGGAAAGATTGTCAAGAAGAAGCCTACATTGGCCTCTACCAACACGAGTTAACTAGGGGGCCTACAAATATGGGGAGACGTCTGGATTGCAAGTTGAATTTTTGGTCAGCTCAGTTTCGGTCGACGGAGAGAAGTGGATGGCATCCGCCCCTATGATTGGGTTTCTATCCGATGCACAGGTCTTACCGACGAAACTATTAGAGATTCTGCCCTGGGCGAAAGATAGTTGAATGAGCGATGAAAGCCAGACGTTGCGTTAAGAATGACCGGGTGCTGAGCCCCGCATGTCCGCGCCCCAAAACGTTAGAAACTCTATCGGGCGTGGCTGGTGGACAGTGCACTTGGAGCACATACCCCACCTTGGTTCTGTGTACGTACCTCAACTCCCATCCTCCATCCATTTCTCTTCTCCTGCCAACTCTTACCAACTATCCTCTTCGGCAGACACAAAATACAGTACAATACTCATGATCCTTCGTCATCTTGAAACACTCTTGACTGATTATTCTATGGATCCACTACAGATAATCATCTTTCGAATTCCTAGCAGAGAATATTGTGATCGAATATGTGTCACTGCATGTCATTACCGACCTTTCAAAGCTTATGACCCCTTCAACCCAAGGGATACTTATTCGTAATTGTGGAGGCTAGAATAATACTTGACGATAGCAGACACCTTTATATTCAAATACGACCCTCTACATTCAGTCTTTCGAAACGCCAAATCCTCAGCCGCGGAATGACAAAGCTATTATAGTATATTCTCGATGATGTACCGCAGCACCTACTGGATATAAGTCATTCCCTTTGAGATCTAATTGGGACTGACGATGTTCTCCTTCTCGCTGCCTGCTATACGTCATCGTTCTCCCGTACAAGTAGCTCAAGCCCTGTCGAGACAAATTTTGAGTACTTCTCTTCTGTCAGTTGTGGTTTTTGACTGCATGATAGATGCTCCGAGGAGGCTTTTGAGATATCGGGCAAAGCCTGATTTGGTCACTTCAAAGTTCCTCGTCGGCCCAAATCGGGATCGCGCCCACAGTGGTGAACCCATTATTCATAGGAATTGGAGTCATGGGTAGGGTGAAGACAGTGCTTTGAAAGCCTTGTTAGCTGTAACTCATCACAGGGTCCGTAGCCGCAAGCAACTTGCTGGGGCTCACTTACTCAATGTCAGACGTTGCGGTTATGCCCGATCCGGTCGTGGCCGTGGGCTGGGGGTTTGGATCGACCCAGCTGCCGCCTGGGTTGGAGGCGCACACAACAAAGCCGACATATCGTGCGACGTTTTGACAAGACCGGCCGAGCTCCGGGTTCCAGGACACAATCTGGGCCCAGGTGGCCTTTGCCGAGTTCGCAATTGTGGTGCAGGTGTCGTCTGCCTTGACCACGTATGGCTTGCAGACGGCCGCGGTCGGGATGCAGAGCGTGCTCCCGGCGGCCGTGGGGAAGTTGAAGAAATTCGCGACAAGGTTGTTCGCGGCCAGCAGCTGAACTGTGTCGATGCTCTGCTGCTCCGCAACGGACTGGCACGTGTCTCCGGCCTTAATGGTGTACTTTGTCCCGGCGCATGAAGGCGACGCCGCCTGAGCTCCCGTCGAAGCCGTGACGGGCGTGTCCATGACACTCACCCAGGCAGGGCTTGCAGACGGGGGAGGTGTGACGTTGACGGTTGTCTTACAGGACGAGGCGATCATGCTGAGGCCACTCGCCAGGTCGGCGTTTGAGGCCAGGGGAGCCTCAACCTGTGTCTTTATGACAGAGAGGGCGCACTCATTGCACATCACGCTGGGGTCCGACGAGCCGGTGCGTTGCTGGTTCTCCGGGTTGATGCCGGCAAGCTTTCCGATGACCAGGTTACAATTCTCACCTGCACTTGTTTTTCGTTTAGTGTGAGCCTTCAGCTTAACGATGCCACGCCGCTCCTTCTTGTGAAACACATGTGAAGTGAAGAAAGCATAAAACACACCTACGCACCAAAACACACATACGAAGAGAGAGAGAGAGAGAGAGATGTACAGAAATGGGTCGAAACGAAGGAGAGGAGAACCTACGCGTTCGTCGCGCACAAGACGTTGAATCTCTCCCAGGCCAGTTCGGCGTCGTAGCCGGCGTGATAGCTGAACCCATTCTTGTCGTCGGTGTAACGACTCGTCTCGCAGGCGGACTTCACCTCATCGAGATAGACGCCGAGAGCAGCCCTGCAGGTGGGCGTGCACAGCGAGTTAATCGTGTCACTGTCGTAATAGTAGTTGATCTCAGTCGCCCAGGTCAAAGACTCGTTGCAGTTGATGTCTTGATTGAGAACGCCGATGCAGGTGTCGTTGAGGCCGGGAGTGCCAGGGGGGATGTTGGCAAGGCGGATATCAGCCACAACGCGGTGGGCGAAGACCATGACCAAAGAAGCCACACCCTTGAAATTCTTCATTTTTCCTGATTCTGAGTATATCTGATGACGATGGGGGAAGCTTTCGCGGCGTAGGAATCGGCCGGTAAGATAATGGATGGGTGAAACAAGACGAGAAGGACTCAGTTGTCGAGCCGGAGTGAACTCGCCCAGCTCGAAGTGCGGCTTTTTGATGCCGAGTCCTGGTCGTCTGCAAGGTCCAGATTTGCCATGGTCTGAGTATGAACGATAGTGGAGCCATGGCCCTGTTGCATTCAAAGAGCTTGTTGCCTCGATTAAACTTAACGAGCCGCTGCCGTGCGGGTCTGCCAAGTCGGAAATGTCACACTATTTGAGACTGGTGTACGGGGTTCGCATCGTCGGCTTCACCTATCGACACATCTCGGATGTCAGCGCCGGCAAGGCTCTACTGTTACCGGAGGGGCGTACAAATGACCATGGAGCAGTAAGAGTGAAATCCTTGCTGCACCGACATTAGAGATGCCTGAGTGGGTACGGAATAGGTGTATGGAAACAAGCTTCGGCTTGTTGGTTGTTGGTCGTGTCGGCTGTGTTGGTCCAACACGCTCGAGTTGATCTATCCGTAGGCACCAACCGGACGTTCTCCGACGAGCTGTCCACCGCCAAGTGTCCAACCTAAGCGGGCCGGCAGGCCAGCTAGTCAAAAAAAAAAAAATGGGAAGGGGTTCTTTTGGACCCTGTTCCAACAACTTCACTTCCAACAAACTTTGGTTGCAAGGGTCCAGTTGCCGTTTTGAGTCTAAAGCAATCATCGTGGTTATCCTCTCGAGCCTCGTGATGCAGTCGCGTTTAGCGCGCTGTGTTTATACGATTCGTTTCTCGCTGAAGAATCTGCTCATGGTGGAGATAACTAATTTGCTGCTCGCAAATGTCAGCAACAATCATCAGCCATGGCCGGCCTGGAACCAAGTCGTGATCCATCCGCAAGACAGGGGCGAATGAGGTTCTTCTCCGAGGCTCGTTGCAGAACCGCCAGTAGATCAGGTTCTCGGAATGGACGGAGCTTCAAGAGAAGATAATTAGAAGGCTAAACTAGAGAAAAAGAGACACTTCTTGCACATTATTCCCTTCCTCCTCCCGCTCTGTCCTTCTCTCACTTAGAAGAGACTCCCTCTCAAATCTCAAGAGCGTGAAGCTGCGCTGAAAGCTGCCACTCCTTTGGTATTTTACTTGCCCATAATTTTGTTCCATCATCAAACGAAACTTCCAGTCTTTTTTAGTTTTCCCTTTTTATTTTCTATTTTCTTTTGGTTTTCGTCATCGTTTATACCAAGACACTCATTACCTTCACTTTCCTTCGGCTGGCTACGGCCTCATCATCATCAGCACCATGCTGTTTTCCCCGGTTCTTCTTTTCCTACTGGTGCTTAGAGTCACCAGCGTTGCCCAAGGAAAATCCGTCTTCGCCCACTTCATGGTTGGCAATACAGAAGCCTTTGGCGTCAGCAACTGGGAGGCTAACATCGAGACTGCGCAACAAGCCAAGATCGATGCCTTTGCCCTGAACATTGCCCACGGCTGGTCACATAATGACGAGCAGATAGCCAATGCCTTCACTGCGGCCAGCGCCAAAGGCTTCAAACTGTTCTTTTCTTTTGACTACGCCGGCGGCGACGTTCCTTGGCCGCTTGCCGAAGTCAGAGCTCTTATTCAAAAATACGGCGCCAGCGCGGCGCACTTCCAGTACCAAGGCAAGCCCTTCGTGTCTACCTTCGAGGGCCCTGACAACGCCGATGACTGGAACACGATCAAGGCAGACACGGGCTGTTTCTTCATCCCGGACTGGTCGTCCCTCGGTGCTGGCCCGGCTTTGGACGCCGGTGGCGGCGTAGCCGACGGCCTCTTCAACTGGGCCGCCTGGCCTTACGGCGAGCGGAACATGACGACCTATATCGACGCCGCGTATCACGGACTGCTGGGCTCCAAACCCTACATGATGCCCGTGTCACCGTGGTTCTTCACAAATTTGCCCGGATACAGCAAGAACTGGCTGTGGAAGAGTGGTGATCTGTGGTATGACCGCTGGAAGCAGGTCACTTCAATGGACTTCGAGCCTGAGTTCTTGGAGATCATCAGCTGGAACGACTACGGGGAGTCTCATTACATTGGGCCCCTCGACGATTCTCAGTACGAAGCCTTCACTGTTGGAGATGCCCCTTACAACTATGTCAAAGAGATGCCCCACGACGGATGGAGAACGCACCTTCCGTTTCTCATCGATCTCTACAAGACCGGCTCGTCCTCCGTCACCAAGGAGAGCATGGTGACTTGGTTTCGCACATCTCTCAACGATGTCTGTGCTGACGGCTCCACTACCGCCAACACGGCTAGTCAGCTACAGTTCGAGTATTTGCCGGGCCAAGTGATGCCGGACCGCATTTACTTCTCGGTTCTCTTGGCCAGCCCGGCCGAGCTGAAGGTCTCCTTCGGAGGCACCGACTATTCCATCAGCAACTGGGACTACATGCCGGACGGCGGTGTCGGAATCTACCACACAAGTATCCCGGTCCTTAGTGCCGGCGGCGCTTGGCGTGCGCAAGTCGTGAGAGGAGGCAGCGTGGTCATCGACTACTCGGTGCCCCAGGGTATCTCTGGAAGCTGTCCATCCGGTGTCGTCAACTGGAACCCGTGGGTAGGATCGGCTTCCGCGAGCGGCTCCGTCTCCGGGAAGCCTCCGCGTGACCTGTCCGAGCAGACTTGCATCCAGGGCTGGGGCGAGGGCAACTTCAACGACATCTGTAAGTTCACCTGTAAGTACGGCTACTGCCCGTCCAGCGCCTGTGTCTGCACCAACATGGGTGAAGCCATCAAACGGCCCAAGTCGACAGGTGTCCTCGGCTACCCTGCCAACGGCGATGCCAATTACGGCGGGTTGTGCAACTTTGCGTGTAACCTGGGATACTGCCCTTCCACTGCATGTTCTACGGAGAAGCATAACCCGTACGTACCCAAGACTTCACCTTTCAACCCAAACACCTGCACCGACGGCGGGGGACACGGGACCGTCTCTCGCCTCTGTTCGTGGACGTGCCACTACGGCTTCTGTCCTATTCACTCCTGCTTCTGCACCAGACAGGGCCCTCTCAATCTGCCTCCTCCGACGGTCAAAGTCAGCGGCGTCAAGGCCAACTTTGGCAACGACAACGGCCTGTGTGCTTTCGCCTGCTCTCACGGATACTGCCCTTCGCCCGAGTGCAGCTCCGATGGCGGTGATGGTGGCGGCGACGACGACGGCAATGGCTCCGGCGGCGGGAGCCCCGCCGTTGACGTGGTCGTCGGATACTTCCAAGCAGATAGCATCACCCGCCGAGGCTGCGCTCAGAGATCCGCCAGCTTCGTCCCGACGAACTCGGTGACGCACGTCAACGCGGCATTTGCGTGGGTCGAAGCCGGGAGCTTCTCCTTGATCCCCGGCTCCAGCACCGGGATCGATCAGCTCAAGCAGCTCACTGCGCTCAAGAGCCAGGCGCGGGGGCTTCATGTATGGCTCACACTCGGGGGATATGACTTCTCAACCGGCTCGCGTCGGGCATCGGATACGGAGGGTATCTTCGCCGACATAGTGAGAACCTCGCAGAGTCGGCAGAAGTTCCTGAACAATCTCGCCTCCTTCATGCAAGAGTTCGCTTTTGACGGCGTCGACATTGACTGGCAATGGCCAGCGGCCGGTGATGAGTCTAAGAACTATGCGCTACTGATTCAGGAGATGCGGCTGTATTTCAACTCGCACTCGGCGACGTCGTCGGCCTGGGGTATCTCTTTCACGGCGCCAGTCGAAAAGGAGACTCTCGCACGTTTCGACCTCGCAACCATGGCGGATGCCGCCAGCTGGATCAACCTCGTCGCCTACGATGCTGACAGCAAGGATCAGAGCGTCACGCGCGCCATGTCGGACCAGAAGTCCATCGAGGCCGCAGTCGACGCGCTGGGTAGCGCAGGCGTCCCGGCGACCAAGATCAACCTCGGCATCGGTTTCTTTGGCCGCTCATACACGCTGGGCTCGACATCATGCTCCGGAGTCGGATGTGCTGCGGTGGGCGCCGGAATCTCAGGACAATGTACCGGGAGACCCGGCTTCATGTCCTACGACGAGATGAGTTCAAACCTTGGTCTTCGTAACAGCAAGGTCGATGAAAGCACTGGCATCAACTACCTGAAGTATGTTTCTCATGTTTCCTGCTTGCTCTTGTGGGCTTTGTTGCCCGTGATCGGGACGTTCATGATGGCTAACTCGCTTCCTCAGCTACGGCGAAGATAACAAGCAGTGGATATCCTACGAAGACCGCAACTCAATCATCAAGAAGGTCAAATACGCTCAAGGCAAGGGGCTTCTTGGAATCGCGGTCTGGTCCATCGACCTAGACGATGACGATCACCACCTGCTGAACGCCACGTTATACCCAGGTGGTCTGGGGAGCTTTGCGTTGGCGACGGGCACCGACCAGGCCGACTCATCCAACTACACCTCGGTCGAGATCAGCTCGTGTGCCTGGTCCGACTGCGGGACGTCGACGAGCCCATCGTGCCCGCCCGGCCAGCAGGTCCTCACGACCGACCGCTGCAACGTGGCCTCGGGAACCGGAGAGAAGCTCTACAAGGCCTTATGCTGCCCGTTCGGGCAGACCCCCGACTCTTCGACTTGCGATTGGAACCGGTTGGACGGGGGCGACTGCGGCCGGGGCTGCGCCGACGGCCAGGTCCCCATTGCGTCGGACAAGTGGCTCATCAACAAGAAAGGGCAAGAGAACTACTGCTTCTTCGGCATGGCTGACTACTGCTGTGCCGCCGAGGAGTCAGGCCCCGCTGTATGCGGCTGGGAGAACAAGTGCGTGGCTATCGGGACCAACGGGCTGCCCACGTCCAGCACCAACGTCTGCTCGGCAGGTCGCAAGTTCGTCACGTACGCAAAGGACTCGCCCGTCGTCGGTGCATGCAAGGGCGATGGGAAGGTCAACTCCTGGGTACCTTACTGCTGCGACCAAGACGTCGACGTGTCGTCGTTCAAGTGGTCAGGGGTCGCAGGCACAGCCGGAGATGGCTCCGACAAGTGCAACGACGCGAGGATCTGTCCCCTGGGCAAGACCTCCATCGCCACCTCATACCTGGGCGCCGGAAAGGACTGCACATACTTCCAGCAAGGGTACGCACTCTGGAGCGCCCAGGCGTTCCCCCGCGACGTCAAGCGCACGTTATGTGCGGACCCAAACGCCCTTCGAAGGACCATCAAGACTCTCCCGGTGCCTTTGGAGAACATCTTCCCGCACCCGGGCCCGGGCACGGACGAGCAGAAGTGGCAGGTCGAGCTTGACCCAACCATGGGCGGCGCCGATCCCACCCCCGAGGAGAGTACCAACGCGGACAAGAACTCGTTCGGCTGGTATATCATGTCCGGGCCGAAGGCCGAGCTCACCTCGCTGGACAAGCGGGACGGATACCACTGGGAGCTCTTCGACTGCGAGCCGGGCGCGAACCACGAGGGTCGGCAGACCGTCAGGGCCGTGTGTACCGACAGCTCCTACGAGAGCAACTGCGGCGTCATACACGAGGGCCACGGAGTCGTAGGAACTGTCATCGAGATGCCTGCCGGCTGCGGTCCCGGGAGATATGCCATGGCCGTATCTCTCGAGCCGTCCCAGAATCAGTCGCTTCCTCGACATCTGGAGAAGCGAGCAGACGAGCTGGCCGACTCTCCCATTTTCGACCTCACCTTTGACTACGACTTCTCCCCCCTGAAGAAGCGGGCCGGCGGCTCCAACGTCCTGCTTCGCATCGACTACAGCGACGATCCCGGCTACTGGAACCATATCGTTGCCGCTGCTCCGACCAAGGTGAAGCGGTCAAGACGGGAGATGGAGGAGGAGGTCCAAGGGACGCACGGCGGGAACTACCACCAGTATCTGTACCACTTGTGGACGGTGGACAAGCGGTCTACGCCGGAGGACGAACTACACGACCTGCACGCGCGTTGGTTTTCCAAGTCAGGCGCCATCAAGGACTGGATCGACCGGCTACACAACGTCGACACCGAGTACGAGCTGGTTAGGCACACGGTCAACGAGCAGTTCCGCTGGAACATCTACGATGAGTCCGTGTTCTGTAACATCAAGGGCGTAGACACGACGGGCTACTTCACCGCGTGGGCGGATCTCAACGTCAACATCCAGTCGTCGGCCCTCGTGACGCTCATCGGAAATCTGCAGGACCTTAACTCCTTCGACGAGTCCCACGTGCTGTTCCGCAACAGCGGTTCCGTCAAGGCATCCATCAACGTCGAGGCCCTCGCCCGCCTCGAGTTTCTCACGGGCGAAATCGAACTCTTCGGCCTCGAGAACTTTGGCGGCACCTTCACCGTGCCCGGCATCGTCACCATCGGTCCCAATTTCCGCGTGCTCGGCCAGCTGCAGGGTTCCGCGACACTTCACGGAACCGCGCGCGTCGACCTCACCCTCGCAGAGTGGGACTACTCGCAACAATACCCTGACGCCGATGGCGGCGCCGGCGCCGGCGCCGTGACGGCGGCTAAGACGCCCAAAGCGGCCGGTATACGCTCGTCAGACTCGCAGGCAGCGCTGCAGGCCCCAAAGTTCTACTACGACGTTGACGCATCTGGCGAGTTGACTTTGTCAGTGGTGCCAAAGGTGACGCTGGGCATCGTTTTCAAAGACGAATTGGTTTCGGACGCATCCGTAAGTGAAAAGAATTCACTTGCCCCTGCCGTCGAATTCAACCTTGAGCCAAAGACAAGGACCTCATCTTTCTGCTGCTAACTGGCTATTCTCACAGATCGACTTTGGTGTGAATGGTCGAGTCACCTTATACGGATCGGCCGGTTCCAGCTCCAACGCGGCATGGGAATACTGCTACGGCGTCAACGGAGATGTTGAAGTCTTTGCCCAACTGAATGCTCCGTAAGTCCTCGGCCCTGGATCGCCTGCTTCTGTTTTCTTTCCGTAACCTGATGTCGCTGATCGATGAACTAGAACGCTGTTTGGCAAAAACATCAACACATATTTCCCAATATGGGGAACTGGATTGGTAGCTTTCTCTCTTTCTCTTTCACTTTCTCGCATTCCCACTTGTTTCATTACTGTTTCTTATGTTTATACATATCTATCCAACATGTTGTCTCTTCATTTACTAATAACACGTGCGAGCCTTAGTTCCCCATTGTCCAACAAACCTGCGCCGCAGCCGCTTCCTCAGTCTCGAAGACGACCTCAACGGTCCAGCCGGCCAGGCTGATCAAGCGCGGCGACTTTATCGGATCACTTATCTGCCCCGCATCGTCATCGAGCTCAGATGACGTGACACCGTGCCCTTTCTGCTGGGAGTCCACTACTGGCGATGGAAGCAACAAGGTCCGGAAGCGATACGGTTACGTGCTGGAACAGCGCGCCGACGATGCTTGTGAGTTGCTCGCTCCGAGCGACCCTGGCAGCCCCAGCTGCACCGTCAACGACCTCACGACCCGCGACACCATCCTCCGTCGTCTCGATAGAAAGAAGGTGGAAGTCAAATACGGCGCCACCAACATCGTCGTGGACTTTGGGCAGTTCGCGACCTGCGGGGAAGCCAGGGTGAGCAGCAATATTCTCAAGTCGCTGATATTCAGCACAGAGGGCCGGCGGTGTAACGCCAATATCTTCAGGGCCACAAATAGAGAGGCTAGAGACGTCAAATTGAACACCGACCACGTCTACGAGGCGCAGACTCTCACCGAGTTCTTCATGTGGCTAATGAGAGGGCCCAGCGTGACGGTCGGCAGCTACACCATGCCGACGGCGGAATGGGTGCTGGAGGTGTTGCTGGGTGTCGACATCCCAGGGACCCAGCCGTACTCTTTCATCATGAACACAGCGCCTCTGGGCGTGAACATGCCTCCGGCGACGCTGGAAACTGTCATGATTTGGGGTTTCGGGCGGTCCGATGGCGTCGGCCCCTCGCCCTTCACCAAAGCACGCGGCGAGTCCCACCTGGTGCTTGTCGACGAAGTGGTCAACAACATCAAAGGAACATTCATGAAACTGCAAACTCCATCCGTGTTACCCCGCGAGAAGACCCTGAACAATTATCGGACCAAATACCGCCAGGTCTTCGGCGTATTCGAGTACCTAAGGTGGTCACCCCCGAGTGGCACAGCGGGTTCGGGTCCTTTCCCGGTCGTCGAGCCTGTGTGGAATAAATGGATGCGCGTGTCCAACTGGTTCGACCTGGTGCTTTGGGAGTTTGATAACCAGTATGCCGGACGGTGGAACGAAAGGTCTGGGGCACCCGTGAACAGCAAGGGCAGCCCTTCACTCCGCGCTCTCTACGCTCGGTACATTGAAGATTATCTCTTGTCCATCGAACAGACAGCTGCTAGCCAGAGCAACGAGGCCAAGGCCAACTACGAGGCCGAGTTCAAGAGCGTCAATGCATTGGGGAACGTGGTATGGGCTAACACCGACGACCCGGGTTGGTTCGACGCCGCTTTCGGCGCCGGAGGCTGGGCCAGTCCGGCCGGGGCCAGGTTTCCGCGCCCAGGATCCGGGGGCATAGGATGGTCCATTTTCGGCGCTACCGGAAATCCTGCCCAAACCATCAACGGACAAGGCAATGCGATCAACATTGGTGCTCCGGCTCGCATCTAGAAGATAATGATGTTGTTTTTGTTGTTTTTTGATGCTCTTGTTCAGCGGTTGATTGTTGGACGGCTCCTGTGGCGGGAGCAGTTCTCAAATGTGTACTTCTCAATAGATACCCATTCTAGCACCTGTAATTCTGTACAACGCCTGATTCAAGTGGCAAGTATGTATACAGTCATGAGTATGAAGTCTTCATTTGACGCGCTTTCGACTAATCAAGGATCAACTTCTACGGCACGTGAGATACATGCAGAAAAACTAGGTTCAGTAACCACTTAAGACATGTTTCTTTCCTCAAAATTCCATAACCTTCCCGACTGGTCTAGTGTAAAGAAGCGTGGCCACCTCTTTCAACATCAGCGAGGTGTAGGCTGTCGACACTGCCCGACTGATAAAGGCGAGCAAAGGGTCTAGTCTACATCGGCAGGTCCACCCTATCGTCTGCTCCTCGTTCACGAGCCTTCTCTCTTTCAAAATCGAATATGCCGTCGGGAAGGAAATGCTCATAGAAGGTTCTTACTCCGTATCGGGAGGAAATTAACACCGACTTCCCCAGCATTTCAAACGCGATCTTATCCCAGTTGAGTGGCAGTGCTTCATCGTCCTCGTCGTCCCCGTCCTGGTCGCGAGGCCGCCAGTCGACCAGCAACACTCTTCCGTACGGGCTGCTATCAGCCCTCTCCGCCCTATTCCTATCCGGATTTCTTTGCTCGCTTGGAAGAGAGTGTGTCCAGGCGAGCGTTTCCTGCCAACGGGTAGGCCCGGGTGGGTTCTTGGGTTTATCCTCAAGCCTATCGACAACCACAATCTGACGGGTGAACTCGGCGTCGCTTAGACCTTCTGGGAGATACCACGAAACCGCCTCCGCCCTGTCCGCAATGGCCAGGCGGTTCTGGACTTCCCGCTCATGATGATTTATGCAAGCGGCGGCATGCTGGAGACAGTGTGCGTTCTGGGGGTCTCGCGACGCGCGTGCGGCGAGACGTGCGTACCAGGGACTCTCTCGTGAAAGGACGAGGTCAAGCCCCACGTCCTCGGCAGAACACGGGCTCCCAGTCTCGGGCAGAGGTGGAAGAGGCATAGCAAAGACCTCGACTCTGTCCGGCAGCCCGCAAGAGCTGCGGTTGTCCTCGGTGCCGTCGAATATGGAGCGGGCCAGGTCCTCGGCGCGTCCCGGATTAAGCGCGCCAGGAGAAGTGTCGTAAAAGACGTAGGCGTACGGTGGGCGCAAGGGCGTCAGGTCGGCATCCTCCGGAGTGTCTGCGGGGACTGAGTATGCCACGACAGCTGGGATGCCGTCATGGCTAGGCGCCGAGTGAACGATGGTCTTGGGGTTCGGTCGGAGCTTCTTTCGAGGCGCCGGTCTGTCGAAGTCTATTGGCTGCGGCAGCGGCTCCTCGTCCTCCCGGTCGTGCACTGGGTCAGGCGGGGGCGAGGGTCTCGCGAAGCCGAGTCTGCGGCAACCATAACACATTGTTTCGATTTTCTTCGGCAGTCCAAGCAAGCAGTAAGATTGGATTAATGGGCCGTCATGAAAAAGGTGTGTGTTGGGCTGCGGGCACAGTTGAATTCCTTGAAGAATGCTGACTAATCATAATCATCCCAAGCTGTAGTTTCACCAGCATCACCACAGCCGATGCGATGAATGACTGACTAATTGCATATCATTTTCCCCCTACCTCTTAGTTGACTACTGCTCGTATCCCGTTGTTTCCCATTTCTTGATATACATGGAAATTATCAACTGTGTATTCTCCGGTACATTCTTCAGAAGTTTACTCCTAGAAGCATAGTTGATGGGAATATGGTGGTGGTAGATCGCAGGGGCACCTATACACTGACCGGCACCTTATCTTGACTGCCAACCCTCCGCTTTGACAGGCATGAAATCAGTCTTGAATCTCATTGGTGTAATTAAAAGCATTGCTCTTACAAAAATGTCTTCGTGATTTCTATTACTAGAATAATCTTCTGCAATTTGCCATCCCCCGAGCGCCAAGCAGCAGTAACCTTTTTGACAACATCGTGTTGCACAAGTATCGAACCCCACAAAGCCGTGCCTCTGTATGTGTGCTCCAGCCATTTTTATAACTGCTGTCATGATTCTCCAGTATATTCGTTCAATTGAGGTGGAAGAAACGAGTCCCAATCGACCAAGGTACTCGCGGATTCTTCCCACTGCAACATGTCACAGTCAAAGCCACTGTCGGGTGGCATCGAAATTTCCATCTCATCTAGAAAATAAGTCGCAGGCTCCTCAGCTAACGAAGATTTCGGTATCTGAGACGATGGGTCCCCCGCAGAGTCTTCTTGCGGATGATTATTCATGTTGCCAAAAGTTTGCGAAGAGTCCCGCTGTATGTGCCGCGGGCCCGTCTCTTGAGGCTCCTGGTCACAGAAGATCTTTCCGCCCTTGGAATGGGGGGTTGCCGAGTCTGGCTGAACCAATGTCTCATGAGAGGCTACAGAAGTTGAGCCTGGATGAGAGAAATCTTCTCTACCATAAAGGGGTAATTTGAATGTCACCTGCGATGGGTGTGATGGCCCCAGCTCCTGTGTATCTGCGGTAGCTCTTGAGAGGCCGTGATCCTCATCGACAGATATGTTCTGAGACCCGACCCGTTGGCCACCCATCATTCCTGTAGTGGTCGAAGTGAATATGTCGCGAAATTGGTCTGCAACTTCCGGCTTGTGGACTACGACAATTTCGTAGAGTCTCTTCATCATCTCGCTGATCATGTTGCGAGATGCGCGAAATTCAGTCGGGCTGGAGACCTCGCCCCGTTCGAAAGCTTGTTGAGCCTCAGAGTCAAATATGGAGCGAGAGACCTCTTCAACTTTTCCTATAATGAAGTCCCCGTAGTCATTGCAAAGTCCGACTTCTGTGATAAGATTCTCATCGTCCTCGCAGACTTCAAGAGTGTTAGTTTGCAGAAAAGTCATCGGGCTGAGCCTTAGGAAGCCGACGCGAGGACTTACAAGGAGACTGGGTCCAAGGGCCACAGTCTGGAAAGAGAATGCTCCAAACTTTCTGGAAAGTGCCCAGATGCTTTTCATAGGAAGCGTCGGTGCCTTTCTTGGGCCTCGTTTTGCTGGCTTCCTTAAGTACTTCTTCGATGGCTTTCCAATCGTCCTCGTCCATGTGAAGTTCATCCTGAGAGCACCCGAAGTGCATCGAGTGCAGGTGATTCCTAATTGATTTAGAACGCCTATTGCTCTTTGGGACGATGCATCAACTTACTTCAGATCACTGAACGTCCTGAACGAGGTCGGCGCTCGACAAGCTCCACCCACCAAGTTCCGATACCTCATGAAGTAGGGACAGAGCAAGTGTTTGCCTAGCTCGTCACACCGAGCCTTTTTAGCCGGCGGCACCTCTTGTTCCTTATCTTCATCCTCATCGTCATCCCTACCTCTCTTGATTTTCGAAGGCGGTGATAGACGGGCCGGAATGGTAGCACTGGCAGGTGTTGCTGAGCTTTGCTTCCCTAGCCCAGTCGAGCGCTTTCCTTTTGAGGAACTCCCTCCATCGACCGCTTCATATTTCGCATGGTTTCCCAAGGTGCATAGAATGCCCGTAAGCAGTGTTGATACCTCCGAAGAATCATGGCTACGCGGTATGAAATCTTGAAGTCGACGTTGGAGGACGTCGACTACGGCGTCGGCATACTTTGGGCTGGCAGCTAGCACCCTTCGAATAGAAATCTCCAGTGAATATTGGTCGTCTTGCCCAAAGTTGTTTTCGGAGGAGTCATCACTGTGCTCGCCATCTATGCTGCAGGGCTTTTGGTGTCCTTCTTGAAACTGGCCAAGGGTATGGTCTTCAGAGAACGTGCTGGCTGTCGTATCTGAGATGGACTGCTGGCTGACTTTGTCGAATATCGACCCTGTTTGAAGAGTCGAGTCTGCAGCTGAAGATCCGGATTCTATCCGTCGTTCAGATCTTTCCGAAGTCGTTTGCGCTCGCGCTTGCTCAAAGAACGCTGCCCATGGACTGAACGAATAAGTTAGCGTCCCACTGTTGCGCAAGGGTGAGAGACAACTAACACTTTGGTGGTAAACTTTCCGTTGTGCTCGGTGCTTAATTTTGGAAATCTCTGAAGCCAATTCGCCCGATCTGCCGAGTTTTTTGTGAAAGCATTGTCTAGATTTTTGATTCTCTCTCTCAAGCGTGCTAGGTACGATTTTCTTGGATCATATGTGTTTCCTCCATTGACAAGAAAATCATCTGAGCGATTGTAGTCGTTCTTGAACGCAATCAACCACCCAGGCGAGGAACTTTGGTGCGATGGTACTCTCGTTGCATGGGTCTCCGCTATGGGATTGCGGGGGGCTGAAGCCTCAACTTCTTTGTCGGGGCAAGTCGGTTCCACAGGAAGTCCCGCTGTCGTTGGTATCACCGCGCCGTTGTCATCACCGCTACCGCAAGGAGGGGATGGAGGCATGTCGTACACTGAGAAAACCCTTTTTATCGCCCACAATGCTTAGGAAATCTAATAATTGAAGTTGTAAGGCGATGACAACATAGGAACGATCTCAGGCGGGCCGCCGACTTTTTGTACCAACCCGAACACAAGTTAGCAAAAGAAAGGGGTTAACTTGTCCAGAATCGTGGACAAAGATTTTGGTTGGCCTGCTTGGTAAAACGCAACGTCGTCGTTCGTACCTTTCCCACCTACCCCCTGAGGTAAGGTACTTCAAGTCCTTGTATCCCACCAAAGCAGGTAGGCTGTGGACGTTTGTGGCGTTCATCGACCGCTCTCATTGGAAGACATCATCGTTACAGTGCTTTGTCTGCCGGGCGCTAGGTATTTCCCCAGATGTCCTCGATTGTGGGAAAGTTCGACGTATATGACGTACCTCAAGCCACGATTAAGCAATCTTTGGTACGCTCGTGTGATCAAATTATGTCCAGAAACTGAGGCTCAAATTCCGCTGGCAGGGAATTTCCAAGACCATACAACGGCGTTCTTCTTCATCGTTATTAGCCTGAAGCTTCTTTACGATGTCGATAAGATCATCCAGGAGCGCTTCAAGTGAGTCTAGGACTCGGGTTTCCCCCGCATAATACCCCGGATTTCGAGGAGGCTGGTGGTTTCCACATTGTCCACCTACTTTATTCGTCCCGGTGCTTGAGTGCCAGGGTCAAACATCACCGACAGCCGTTGAACAAGTATGTAGTTGTTGTGCTCGGAAATTCCGAGCGCAAGCTCTGAAGTTCTGAACTTCGTTGCCAGAAGAGTCTTGGAGTGGTACGTGCTGGGAGCAACCCCGCAGATCCGGTATTCCCGCAGCGGCACCGGCTCGGGCCTCTACCTGACCCTGAGACCCGCCGAGCAGTGAAGCATCTATGCGTTTCGTCTAGTCCAATAGCCATGATAATCTGTAATGAAGCGGCTACAACTGTGGTATTTGAGCTTTCAAGCCTCTTTGACAACTTCAGCTTCTCGCGATAAATAATACTTTTTTTCGCATACTTTCTGCTGACTTTCAGCCATGCAAACATCCAAACGACCCAACTTTCTCGTCATCGTCGCTGACGATCTGGGGTTTAGCGATACAGAGCCATACGGCTCCGAAATATCCACCCCGGCTCTGCAGCGTCTTGCCAAGGATGGTCTGCGTATGACAAACTTCCATACGGCCCCAGCATGCTCGCCTACAAGATCCATGCTTCTCTCTGGCACGGATAATCACATTGCTGGACTGGGCCAGATGGCCGAGTTCATGATGGGTGCGCGACAGAAATACGATGGTCACCCAGGATACGAAGGCTATCTCAACTTTCGCGTTGCTGCTTTGCCTGAGATACTTCAGGATGCCGGCTACTTCACTCTGTGCTCGGGGAAGTGGCATTTGGGCATGACTGCCGAAACCTCGCCCTCTAGCCGCGGTTTCAACAAGTGTCTTTCCTTTCTCCCAGGCGCTGGGAATCACCACAATTACGAGCCGCAACTTGATGCGAGACTTCCCCCTTTCATCAAGAGCTCTGGCTTCTGGATGGAGAACGACAAGTTCATCGATCGCAGCAAAGACTTGCCCGAGAACTTCTACTCGAGTGACTACTTCACCGATCGCCTGCTCGGCTTTTTAGATGAGCGCACAGGGGAGGAGAAGCAGAAGCCCTTCTTCGGATATTTAGCATACACTGCACCACACTGGCCACTGCAAGCACCACGGGAGAAAATTGCCAAATACCGTGGGTTGTATGATGATGGACCGAAAGCTCTCCGAGATCGACGTCTGCGTCAGCTTCAGAAACTGCATCTGGTCCCGAAGGATGTCATTCCGGCACCAGTAGACGTACCTGGTGCTGTTGAATGGAGTGAAAAGGGTGAAGGGGATAAAGCCACGGCAGCCCGAGCCATGGAAATCTATGCGGCCATGGTGGACAAGCTCGACGACAATATTGGACGTGTCATCGATCATCTCGAGGCCAGTGGCGAGCTCGACAACACATTCATCGTCTTTATGTCTGATATCGGTGCCGAGGGTTCCACCATGGAATCCATGCCCATCATGGGCTCACTGGGCATCCGGGAGACACTTCGCCAATTTTATGATAACTCATATGAGAACATGGGAAATGCCAACTCCTTCATCATGTATGGGCCGCAATGGGCCCTTGCTGCCACAGCACCTTCGCGAGGCTTCAAAGGTTTTACCACCGAGGGCGGCATACGGTGTCCGTGTATCGTGCGGTATCCTCCCCTTGTGAGGAAGGAGGGAGGCATCAGCCACTCCTACACCAACGTCATGGATATCCTACCTACGATGTTGGATCTGGCAGGCGTGTCGCATCCCGGTACTACTTTCCGCGGTCGTGAAGTGGTCGCTCCACGAGGGAAGTCCTGGGTCCCGATGCTTAGCTCCAAGACGTCCGAGGTATATGGCGAGGGTGAGGACGTTGCCGGATGGGAGCTTTTCGGCATGAGAGCGATACGGAGAGGCAAGTACAAGGCTGTGATGTTGCCTCCACCTCATGGCACCGGCGCATGGGAGCTTTATGACATTGATAGGGACCCAGGCGAAACTAAAGACCTGGCCGCCTCAGAGCCGGGAGTTATGAGCCAGCTGCTTCAGGACTGGGAGATTTATTTCTCCGAAACAGGAATGATCGAGTATCATGTGAGAGGGGAAAAAGTTGCAGGCATGTAATATTCTGGAAAAGATGCATAACAGCTTAGCGTGGGACGCATACAGCAGGGGAAAAGCATCTATTATGTCGTGCTCTTGTTACTATATATTGGACTTTGAGTGATTTATTTTTCCTTTTGTACATGTATCTGTATGTCCAATTGTTATGAGCTCCGAAGCCGGTGAGAAATTTGTGGTGATGGTTGAGATCTGAACTGTAGCAGCTGCTGATGTCCACTTGCAGTTCCCACGCTCTATGTTTATAAGCCTTTTTATTCTTCTTCGTGTCTCTAATCTTGAACGGTATGTACTTGACAGACCGGAGACTGTTCATCATAGCTCTTTTCACAGACAGTGTCTCACCAAGTTCCCTGCTCTCATTCTCGACACTGAGACCGTATTAGTCGTTGACTTTATCCACCAACAGCCTATGAAAGCTTCGCTACCGCGCAAAACCATCCAGGCTTCCTCTGAGGGAGACTGCACCATCTCCACACTCCGCCCATCAAGCATCTAGTACATGCGGAGAACATGCTCAACCTACCGCAAATATATCAGTATCAAAGCTACCAGTTCTCAGCATCAAGGGAAACTTACAGCCGGGCTGGGGCTTGCAGCACTTCATCGTCTCCATACCAACGGTGCCGGGCTCAGATCGCTGCCTCTCGCCAGTGATCTCACAAGTCGTCTGGCAGGGCAAGTCCTCAGGAAGATCACAGACCCACCCATTGGTGAGGCCTCGCGAGATAGGACCGACGTCTGACTTGCAGACCTCGGGGGCGGAGCGGCAGCCCGCCATGACGCCGAGGGACATGGAAGCAATAACGAATGCCTGGGTGAACTTCATGATGACTGATTTATATGTAGAAAAAGGATTGAATGTGATATTATTGCAAGATCGACTCGATGTGGCTAGCGGGTAGTTACATTCACATCTATCCCCAGTTTCTGTTGGCGAGTCTAATAGATTGGCTGGTCGTGAGTTCTGGCCTCATACTGGCTTTACACTGTTGATCATAATCCCCATGGACTTTTGATTCATGATCCGCTATTCTTCTCCGTACTGGCGAGTCAGTACGAATAAGACGAACGGGTCATCCCACGCGGCGACAAGCGAGTCATTGTACGTCGTTGAGCATCACCAGACTACACTGCTTCATGCTGACCCTGAATACGGCAGGCTGGCCAATCGGTCTTGCAAACCCCCACGGGGAATGAGGGTCATAGTATGACTCCCGCGGTGGTCCACTCGCGGTCTCAGTGTGGAGTCACCGCGTCAGGAGGTTTCCGCTGTGTGATGGTGTCTACAGAGTACTCTCTCGGGTCGTTAATCACTCTATAGATATCCTCTTCCTTTTATATAAAAGTTATGATAGTATGAAGCTCTCAATATTGGAAATTGGACCTTTTGGCATTCTATACCGCCTCGAATGACGTTGTAACGGGGCAACATACGATGCCCAACTATCTGTGCAAAGATAGAGTTCACCTCACACCTGTGTCTGATAAATGAACGGGGCAATGCTGCGGGCCGCCCACGGGCAGTGGAAGTTTCTGCAGTTGCGGCTATAACCAAGTGTCCGTGTTTGCGGCTCAACAACGTCCCGCGTGTTAATGAGCCCGGCCACAACCACAAGGAAGACATCGTGAATCCACTTTAGCCCACCAAAACTTCAAAAACATACAACACCAGGTATTCGCTGGTCGTCACCGACCCAACTACTAATCCGGCCCTCATTGACTTATCTATGGGAGAGCGGACGGGATCCCGAGTTTTCCAATGGGTATGGTCGTATGTGGTTGTTGACAATGGTGAAGCAGTTGATAGAGGCAGCTGCAAGTTGTGGAAGCTGGACGTGGCTGCACTTCTGGCTGCACAGTGCCACTAGAGCTGCAGGCAAACAAAGCTCCGCCCAAAGAGACCTTGAAAATGCTCATCTCGGTTGCTTTATTCATTAGCATAGAAATTCGGATAAGTTAGGTGCACCCGAATTCGCAGCTCAAGCGACGCGCCGGCCTTGAAGAGTGAATGAAGCTGGAGCGAAGCTATTTCCCACTGGTCTCATTGGCCAATTGAGTTTCCCTGCACACCTGCCTGTTGGGTCAGCGTTTTCCAACCTGAGCAGGGGTTGGGTGCCGTGTTAGTGGGGCCGGCCGGCCGGCCGAGAATGACCGCCGCTACCCCTCAAGGGCGGGAGCGAGGGCGGTGCTCCCCGAGACACTTGCGTGGTAAGTATCCTGCCATGACAATGGAACACAAGAAGGGTTCCTCGCTCCTAATCATTGCATTCCAAGCTCTCGATAGACCTCCAACGTAATTGAAGGTCACTGGACCTACCTTAGTTGCAGTGAGGTTAGATCAACTGGAGCCTGATGAAGTGGGGATTTGACGATAGATTCGACGGTATTGTACTAAGACCAGCCCGGGAACACGGCCAATACCATTTTGTGAACTGCCGAGAGCCAGTCAGGCCGGACTCTATTCTGCCCTCTTAGGTCGATCTGTATTTTCTCGAGATCCAGCGCTGTATGGTTGTCTTTCCATAGTGCAGAGTTTGCTGATTATCAATCACGGTGAAGATTAGCACACAGCACCGAGCACAGGTACTTATATGCACTGATTTCCCATCATGAGACGAGCACAGCTATCAACGAGAAAGCAATGGGAAGACGTTCACGATAGCCGTTCAAGATGGGTGTCTTCTCACCTGACAGTCTTCCGTCAGAGATTCTCCACGATATACTCAAGGTCCTCGAGATTAGTGATCCATGAAAGCAAAACGACTAACACGCTATAGCATCTAAGCAAGCACGACCTTTGCAGCCTGCGCCTAGTAAGCCGCACATACGCAGCCTTCGGCCTCCCCCACATCCTCAAGCTCATCGCGTCAGAGCTCCAAGAGTCTCCAAAGAAGCCATTCGAATCACCATCCTACATCCATCGGCTGACAAAAAGCTGCTTACACGATATGCTAGAGTCCGTCGTCAAGCTCGGCGTACCCACCGACGAGTTCAACGCGCAGGGGGAAGCGGCACTGCATGTGGCGGCCCGTCATGGCTGCGGGAGTGATTGCATTCGGATCCTTTTGGCTGAATCCGCGAACCCGGACGTGGAGAGCCGTCTTGGGTGGACGCCGCTCATGGTTGCGGCGAGATACGGCCATGCTGAGGCTATCGCGGAATTGATACGCGGCGGTGTGCGGCTGGATCGGAAAGGGTTTCATGGCTGGACGGCTCTACATGTCGCAGGCCAGAACGGCCGAGAGGATATCTCCGGATTGCTTGTAAGGGCAGGCGCAAGTCTGAGGATTGCCGATAATGATGGTTTGAAGGCGACCGATACTCCTGTAGGAAGGGTAAGTAGTCATCTCCCATGCCAATATGTGAGGAGGCCACACAGGCTGCTGGTTTCCTCCGGTATCCCACCGCCATGATTCTGGAATGAGACAATCACGCGCTCGGCTTTTGTAGATGAATTGAAGTAAAAATACATCCAATTGGTATTGCCGCTAACTGCCTTCATCACACAAGAGTATTGTGCGCATTTGTGCATGCCTCGCCGAGCTGAGGACAGGGTGTGCTCTCTCCTCATGATTACTGATCTATCGTTTCTGCTTACTCAATCTTCAACATCTAAATCCTTCACCGAGCCCTTCACCGAACATTACATGCCATTGCTAACCCGACGTGGACTGGGCCATTTCCCTCTCTGGAGAATACGAACACACGTGCCGTCGTGCACGGTACTTCCGAGTCGAGGAGGCAGTCAAGGTACCTTACGGCGTCGAGTCATCTGATTGCCGAATCGAGTCAAAAGCTGTAGTGTGTATAAGTATTTCCCAGACCGGGATCAGTAATCACCTCACTCCCGGGAAGCATCCGATGTACCCAGGGGCAAAGCACCGGCAGCCCCATAATTCGCTCCGTCTTACGGCATTAGCTTGCTCAACCGATCTCCGGACACACTGCCCCGCATTGCGGGCCGTGGCGTCTGTCTTACACTTGCGAGCGGGGCACCGGGGCTAGCCTATCGGGGAACGCCGTCGCGGCCGCTAGGGCCTGTATTATGTATAGCATATGATTCATCGCGGCTATGCGGTTCCACGTGCAGATCACCCGTACACAGGGTGTCTTGCCTGCATCGTACCAGATGAACACTCCGAACCCTGGTTGTGTGTGTGTGTCTGTGTGTGTATCTGACCTTATTATGAAAAGTAGAAATAGTCACTGACTTCTCTTCACTCCTGGCTATCTCAACTGCCCAGTGTCCTCCAGACATTGAGAATCACATGAACGCCACATCAACACAGTCCGACAAGCAGCGCTTCAATTCAGCTTCGCCCGCCATGGACGCCTCGAACAAGCCCACAATCACCTTCTACGACATCATCCTCGACCCGAAAGCCTACCCAATGGCACCGAACCCGTGGAAGACGCGGTACGTAAAACACCCCCGCCTCCGCATCTCATTTTCGGGGGGTGGAGGGGATTGGGGATAACTTCGAACCGACTAACATTCTACAGCTTCGCACTCAACTTCGCCAAAGTCCCCTACCGCACAACCTGGGTCCCCCTCAACGCCGTCGCCGAGACGCGCAACTCGCTCCAGCTCCCCGCTAATCGCAAACATGACGACGGCACCGACTTCCCCACCCTACCCATCATCTGCGACCCCCTCGCGTCTTCTTCCGGCTCAGGAGAGAGTGAGGAAATCCTGGTGGGTGACTCGTTCGACATCGCGCTGCACCTGCAAAGAACCTACCTCACCGACAAAAAGCACCAACTCTTCCAGGACGGAGAAAACGGCAGCAGCACGGTATCTCTGCACCGCATCTTCAACGCTTTCGTAGACCAAGTCTTCAGCCAGTACGGCGCCCCGCTCGGCGGCTTCTACATGCCCCTCGACCCGCGCACCGCCGAGGCCGACAGGCAGTCGTTCCTGGACCGGTTCCCAGGCAAGAAGTGGGGGGACCTCGAGATCCCACCCGGTTCGGAGGTAAGGAAGAAGATGCTGGCGGATTTCGAGACGAACTTGGAGGCTAAGCTCGGTCCCTGTTTTCCTGCCGGGGGAGCAGGTCCATTCATGGACGGGCGCGAGAGCCCCGTGTATGCGGACTTTATTGTCGGTGGCTGGTTACAATTCATGAGAGGGTGTTTGCCTGAGTGGGAGCCGTTGAGGAATGAGTGGTCTGGTGGGAAGTGGGGGAGGCTCTTTGATGCGCTTCAGGAGTGGACGGGCGTAGATGGGCGAGAGGGCGTCGTCCCGGCGAGGCCATGAGAAGACAGTCTTCCCGTAGACAAGGGTCTTCTCAGCAGGTGTTCACTCTGAACTCTACAAGTATGGTGTTCTTGATCGTAGGGACTGAATTGGCTCCAAAAGGTACGCGGCTTTCATAGTACAAATGTTTGCTTGCTTCAAATATTATCCTTGCCATGAAGCGTTCGTGGTGTGGACAAAAGACCACACTATCCCGTCAACATACGCTTGCGAGCAAGTCTCGCTACGCTCCCACGACGAATCGAGTATTCCGACCAAACATCTCAACATCTGAGGAGATCCAAACAAGACGCATCAGCCTTCAAACCTCCCCACCTTTCCACTCCCACCACACTTAAGCGGCACCGCAGTAAGCGCTCTTCCACAACAATCCATTCGAGCTCCTAGAAGCAACGCAGCCTCCCGAGCCGCTATTAAACCCAATCCGCCCCTTGGCGCCACCGCAGTTGTATCCGTCATACAGATCGCACCCGCCGCTCGTCTGGGCCCCGTTACCCCGCCACGCGCCGGCAACGTTGAGACTCCCGCTGGCGCCCGGCATACCGAGCGAGAAGCAGTCGCCCGCGCTCCCGCCGTTGACGTACTCGGCCGCGCGCGGCGAGCGGGTCCACCACGCCGCCGTCTCGCTGGTGTAGGCGGAGCAGCCGGAGTTGGAGTAGAAGTTGATCTGCACTGCTTTGCCGGATTCATAGTTTGCTGAAACGGGGGTCGCCAGATGGAGGGCTGCTGCTGCGAGGAGCGTGAGGATGGATGGGGTGTACATTTTTGCGTGGTGGAGGAGCAGGTTTGTTCGATAGTCGTTTGTGAGAGATGGAGGAGTTGATGATGGGCAATAGGAAGTTTGCTTGAACTGGATGGCTAAGGGCTGGATGGTAGGTGCTACAACCGCCCGAAGCTGAGGTTATATACAAATCCTGCTCTCGAGATTTGAGGCTGCTAGCTGCCATTACGAAACCATCGACTCCATTCTGTAAAGCAGACAGACATTGAACCAAAAGTTGATGCCTAGACTAATGGAATTCCGACTGGCTTCTTAGTAAGGACTTCCTTGGTACACTCTGCTAGACAATTCTACCTTCCAGTCTCGTCCCTAGGAGCCCGTAATCGTGGGGACTCTCAGGAGTGGGCGCTGATTCAGCTGATCCTTTGATGCAACCTAAACTCGACGGGATGAACCACGCGGGAGGACCCGTCCCGCTTATTTCGGGCTGCAGCATGTACGGGCAAGGGTGTACCCTGCGGGTTCGGTAGCGGAATTCCGCCAGTCTCGGGAGCATCGAGGAAAAGAGGATAGTTGAGTTTCTTTGTGTGCTTAGTTAGTCGAGACAACGGTGAGAGGACTTGTAAAGGCTCCGGAAAGATGTCTTGGATGAGCGATGACAATGTCAAAGTCACTAGATCACACGGCTGAGCCCAAGGTGCGAGGAAACGTAGACGCCTGAAAATATCACCGTTTTCAGTAAATTCTCCTACTTTGGTCAAGATCATCTGCCGATGGTAAGATACTGAGAACTTCTAGGCCTCATCAATGCTGAACCTAAGGCAGTCAATAACAATGTCGAGCCGATGTCATCGCCTCGATGACACTCCACTTCGACTCTATCAACCAATTTTTCTCAACTCTAATTCAATACCTATCGTCTCCAAAGCCACAGCTCCTGAAAACCCAACTCCTAGGGGAGGAATCACAAATCATCAATAAGAGGACTCAACCCCTGCGCCGTCCCAATCTTATCCTCAAAAAACAGCTTCAACCGCTCAACACGCACCCGGTCCCCCATAAACCTCTCAAACTCAACCGGATTCGTCGTCTCGACATCCATAATCCCGGGGTACCCCGACGGCGGCGCCGCATCCTTCCTCACACTCCATGACCCCGCGGCCGTCGCCGCCGACTGATACTCGTCGCTCAGCATAAAGTTGTGAAGCAACTTCGCGCCCTCCGGATGCGGCGCGTCCCTGAAGATAGCCGCCCTCTGCGCCCACGTCACAAAGGTGCCATTAGTGGGTATGGACACGTTCAGCGGCGCCGGGGGAGCGAGGCCGATGCCCGCGGTGAAAGTGGCGGAGAGAGTCGTGTTGGGCGAGGTGAGGAGGGTGACGGGCGTCCCGGTGCCGCGGACCCAGCGCGGGTTCTGCGCGAGGAGCTTTTCGAACCATTCGTAGCCGAACTGTTGCATGCTGTTGAAAGAGAGTGTCAGCTGAGTCTCAGCTACGATCTGTCTGGACAAAAGACTTGGCTTTTGGTTTGGGGGGGAAAGCCCGGAAGAAGTAGCTGTACTCACATCAGATCAAACGCATACAACACCGCATCATCATCGTTAGGATACGTAAGAACAAGCCGATCCTTAAACCTCGGCTCCAAGAAATCCGCAAACTCTTGAGGGCCATCCTCCTCCCGTTCCGCATTCCAGATGAACGTCCACGCAAAAATCGAAACCCCGTACCACGCGCCGCGAACGTCCCGGAATGCGGGGTGGATCTTGTCAAAGTTGACGGGCTGGTAGTGCAGCAGTGCGCCCTCGAGGTCCCAGCGCGGGTAATCGTGCAAGGTCTGCAGGATCGCCGTGTCGACGTACAGCGCGCCGGCACCGCCGCCGGCACCGCCGAGAGCGGAGAGGGCGAGCTGGCGGTCAATGTTTCCGTCGTGGAATTTGGATACGTCGACGGTGATGTTGAGCGTCATCCCGGGGAACCGGGACTCAAAGGCCCGCTTGAGGCCGTCTTGCTGGTTCGTCTCGTCGCCTCCGTGCCAGGCTGTGACGATGCCGCCCTCGGCGAGGGCGGCTTGGTGGATCTCGTCGAGGGTGCGGGTTTCGATGATGGGGGCGCCATTGAAGCCGAACGTTGTGTCGTATGCTGCGGCTATGGTGGCGAGGCTGGTGGCGGTCAGAAGAGTTAAGCCGATCATCATGGTGAGAGGGATTGGTCTAAGTCGATGATGAGGGGGTGAAGTGTGTAAGTATAATCCAAGTCGTGGAGGGAAGCTGAGGATGACGAGGATGATTTTGCTCTGATGAGAAGTCATACTATGAGGGATGCTACATCCGCTATATATATCAAAGTTGAACAACACAGCTATTGCTTGGAAACATCTTGCCTTGTAAGTCTACAACGAGACTACGGACCGGTCAACAGCATTGATTCTCCCACGGCATCTCTGTTCAGACCACTCCTCTGCTGAATAATTCAAATCATCCAGCCTATGCCACCTTCAAGGCTCAACGTCGCAGAACCTGCATGTTCTGGCTCGACCCAGATCGCGACGACTTCAAGAAAATCTCAATGTTGGTAAGCATCGCGGTCACAAGCAGTGTCTACTCCAGAAAAGGTGGTGAATAAAAGAGCCGACGCGCGCGGTAGACTCACAAACCCAGTGGGGACCTCCAGCCCCGGCCGACCCCACCTCATGAAATAATGTCGCCGTAAGGTATTAGTCTGCTTCTCTCTAGCGTCTTCTCCCCTCACTACATCGACCACGCCGCATTTTCTAGTGTTTGTTGGAAAGAATATCTGCTTTGCCCTGTCTCCGTAATCGGAAGTATGGGCTGACACATGCCACGGCCGTGGCCACGGCCGTGGCAGTCAGGCCAAGTTCCCTGATGAAGATGAACTCTGCCGAGATATCGTGCAAGAACGGAAGAGGGCGAAAGTTGATGCCAGGGATTAGTTTGAATTCACATTACACGACGCACCGGGGCCATCCAAAATTTAAACAATAAGCTTATTCCAATACACGCCGCCGAACATTCTACAAGTGCACTGTACAGTATTTCGAGCGTTGTTGAGCCCCATGTAAGTAAACTCCCGACAACCTCTGATCGGCAAAAGCCAAAGTGAATGAGTGAGCCAGACTAGGTAGCGGGTTCAATACTGTATGAGTGACGATAGCCGCTGCGGTGAACATAGTCGTCGTTGTCGTTCCTGCGACCATGATAAAGAAATTCCCCAATTAGGAAACATGCTTGCCATGGATGAACCACTTTTGCATCTTGACCTCGTGCTCGTTTTCGGATCGCCGGCCGCTTGGGGCCTGAGAGTGGGAAGGGGTCACTTCCCGTAGCTTGGTCAGCATCGCATGATACCTAGGCAACAAGACTTCCTGATCGGAAGCTGGCGTCGGAAGCGGGCAGCGCCATCCAATAAGGGTCCGACATGTTTCTATAAGACCACCTTACTGACCAATGAAGAGACGTGAGTCTCGTGGATTTCTCGTAGAATCATTATTTCCCTGAAGTGGTGTTAGGAGCGAGGGCTCGCACTGACAGCATAAGACAGAGAATACAATGCAAATCTATTAATCTAGTACCATATTGAGAAAAACAGCCAAACTCCAAAGCTATGCTACGAGGGAAGGGGGTATCTCAGCTCCGGACCATGCTACAACACCTAGCACTAGCTGCTCTCTGCTTCCAGAGCGCGCTTAGTGCCCTCCTTTGATGCCACATACTGATACACATTGGGGTCACCACCGGTTAACTTCAACAGATGACGCTCGTACGGCCCGAGGGGCTCCTCCACCAAGGTCCTCCCTCTGGGACTAGTAGGAGCGTTCTCCTTAGGGCCACAGTACTCCCAAACCCAGCGACCATCAGAGTCGGCGTCGGCAGGATGCTTCATACACTCTTGCTGATCCGACTTAGGTTCCCAGACTGGATGGTGCGGAACCGGGTCTTCATAAGCCGCATTCGAGTACACAAGCCGCCAATTCTTCTTCATAGCCGGGTTGTCCCACTCTCCAAGGTCATTCAACCCCAGGCCCTTGCAAGCCAGGCGGATACGGACCGATGAATGGATGCGCTCGTTCGTGTCCGTGAGGAAAGTAGCGGTTCGAGCATCCGTATGAGCATTGACTTGTTTGTACAAGCCAGGCGAGCGAATGATCTTTCCGGCCAAGGTGTAGAGAAGGTTCGAGGTCTTCTGAATAGAACCGAGACCCCAAGGCCGGAGGGGGTGGTTCTGGCCGTAGACGGGCTCCATTGCCCACTTGATGTTTTTGTCCTTGATTTGTGCCCTGTAAAAAGAATTGGACTGCTGCACGCAGCGTTCGAGTGCGAGATGGTTAAACTCGACACCAATGGATGCCAGCTGATCCATCATCCCTGGATCGCAATGTTAGGTATTGACCAGATACATCATGGAGGTAGACTTACAGGCAAGAGTGATGTTAGAAATTCCCTGATCGTTCCAGCCGCCACCGCAGTTTGAGTGGTTTCCCGGGAACCAGACTTGTCGAAGATCAGTCGTATGCCTATTAGCCTTAAGACGTTCCCAGACAGCTGGCTGAAAGGAATAGCGCGTCTCGTCGAGAGCCAGAGCCTGGAATGCGTGTTCGACTCTGTCAGACAGGCTCGTGTCCCAGAATCTAAACTCGCGGTTCGACGCGTAGATCCCAAGCTTGTTCAACCAGGCAATTTGAGGGATGCCCAGGCTACCGACAGTGTCCCAGACGGCTGTTTTTGGTGTCAGTTGTGGAGTTACACTAGGGTTGGGGGTTCCTTACCAACTGCTTTGACCTTGATGATATCCCCTTGGCCCTCATTCTGTTTGACACGGGTCATGCCGAGCTATGCAGGTTAGCATCTAGTACTCTTCATCACAGGGAACGTCGGCTTTACCTTTTCTAGCCTGGCCCTGTACACCTCCGCCGCCCCCTCACCCTTGGGTTTGTTGTCGAACGGCATCGTGGGGAACTCGTCGCGGTAGCGGTGGTTGTTCCAGTTCTCCATGTCTTTAAAGATGGGCCAAAAGTGCTCGACACCTTCACGGGTCAAGAGTCCCAGGTCGGAAATCATGCCAGCGACGGAACGAACAATGTAAGCGCCGCGAGAGAAGCCGACAAGGATGATCTCGTCGCCGTCGCAGTAGTTGGCGCACAGGAAGCTGTAAATGTTGCGAACTCGCTGTCGTGTATATTAGTACTTGTTCAACCCCCCTAATCAGATGGGAAAGGAGTCACGTACCTCTCCGAGACCGAGGCCGAAAGCACCGCCAGTAAGGGTGTCGAGGGTATTGCTGCCCGTGCCGACGCCAGACTCGTACTCGATGACTTGCATTCGACCATCGCTGCACCTCCGGCGAAAACACCTCGAGATGCGAGTCACATTTGAGGGAATCTGCAGCGACCCCTTGGGCTTGAGGAGCGTGGGCTTAACGTATGCACTCTCTCTATGGGGTTTCAGTCAGCAAACAAGATCAGTGATACCAAGCTGGGGAAATTGATTTAGTGACATACGAATTCATCCAGGTGCCGTCGCAGCACACGATCAGTCTCTTTGGAGAGTAGCTCATGTTAGTGGCTGGGGCGACCATGGCGAGCAGTAACCTGTCAGCAAGAAGAGGGAGGAGGACGGCGTTGTCTCGTAGGTTCTAGGTGTAGGTAACGAGAGGCGATGGGAGCAGAAGAACTGATGGAGATGAGGCGGTGAACGGAGGGATGGACGTCAAATCAGAGTAGAAGGGAGAAACGGGAGTCAAGGGGGGATTCCGGATCAGTTGCCGAGTGTTTTGGTTGAGCCTGGGTTTCTTTGAACGTTGAGTGGATATCGTGAGACTTGCAATCTTTACCTTCCCAGGAAGCAGAAGCGGATGCTCCCTTCTTTATAACAACAGGGGGGGCGAACTGTGGGAAGCGCAAAGTACCGAACAAGGCATGCGGGAGGCACAGAAGAGGCATGAGAAAACGGAGCTAGGGAATCCGTAAGGCTACCCTATGAGGAGCTGTCGGGGAGGCATTCGCGAGTGAGATCCGGGCATTCCAGAGAGAGAGACATGAACAAGAGCAAGAGGAAGGAACCTGGAAGCGCGCAGGCGCGCCCTTCTCTCGCATCGCTCGCTTCCATCCACCACAGTTGCCCACTTGCGCGAGAAGGGTGGGAGGGAAAACAGCCAAGAACGAGGCTGAAGTCTGACATTGGGAGCACAGAATAGGTAATAGGGAAGGACCAGGCAGGCGTTGCGGTGAGGGATGACTCTTGTGGCTGTTTGTTGAGCAAGAGCCCGGGGGCACAGCATTGCAGAAGAGAGGCGGGGCAAGAAACAGTCCAGGCACCAGAATAAGAGTTTGTAGCATCGAATACCTACCTTTGCGGCATTGGATGGTTCTTGCCGCCTTGATTGGTCGCCTTGCGGCTTACATCGTGTTTGAGCAGTGTACCTACCCTTGGGAAGGTATTTAGTACCTATGCAATGTAAGCGGGAAAGCGCAAATGTGGTGTTCTTGTCATCATTTGGGTGGATCGTGGGGGTGGGTGGTTGCACAGGGCAGGACTCGCTTGGCGGGGGCCGCCTTCCCATCATTGAGGACTCAATTTTCGGTGGCTTCTTGTGATTGGTGACACAGAGTTGCGGTAAGAGAAAAGGCATCTATTGGGTATCTCCGTTCAAGAACTTGAACGACAAAGACGAGTCTTGGAGTCACTTGCCGTGGAGGCGCTCAGCCTCGATGACATTACCAGTCACCTGCTCTCAAAGAATGGCTGAGAGGAACGAGTGTGAGCTCAGGGTAGTAATAGAGGAACAAACCCATCGTCAATTGGATGGGAAAGGGGGCTGCAATTGAATGGCAAAGCCTCCACAACGGACAATTTTAGGAATTTGCAGTCTCATTTGAGCCGCTTGCCATAGGTCAGCTTCTTCAATCGCTAAAGAGCTTATAGAAATGAGCAGGCGGGCAGTGCCGCACATCTGCATCTCGCTGAGCCATTGAAGAGAGGCGTCTGGGCATTGGCAAGGAAGAGACGGCACAGGGGAGAGCGACGGACTCTTGCCTCTTGGGGCAGGTGACTGGGAGGTTCATTTCCACCAGAGGCGACGAGCAGGCGAACCAATTGACTGCAGACGTCTTGGGAAAGGTACTAAGGCAACCGTTTTGAGGCTCTCGATCCAGGGAGTTTCATAACAAAATATGTCAACCGGGTTATGGAACTTCAATGGTATTGTTACTAGGTAGTTCACTGACATACAAATACAGTTGCACCAATTCGGACTAGACATATGTCGTGGGATGGGCATTATGTTAAACTGACTAGACAAGTGACGACAACAATGACAGAATCAGAGTTAAAAGGCACCACATTACCCGTCTGCCACTCACCATTCGGCAACTCTCAATCTTCCACAACCTTAGCTTCACGGGAAAGCCGTCGTGCATACCCCGCCAGAAATGACTGCATCAAGCATCAGTTGTAAGACCATACCCATCAACATCCGTCCATCCATCCATCCATCCAACCAGCCCAGCCCTACGATCGGGATCGCCCAGTCCCGCATCTCACCTCAGATTTCAGAACCACTCCCTGCTGTCCTAGACCAACCCTCATGAACCTCGTGATCGTCAATAGCGCACACTGCGAATGCCCGTCGTGAGACCCTGCCTCAAGATCAGACTTTGGAGCCGCATTAGACTATGCCGACGAAATGCGGGAGCGGGCATTCCGAGTAGTCATGATGGGATGAACCATCCAGCCTTGAACAACATCAGCCAGAGAACTCTACCAAGCACTCTGTTTTCTACAGGAAACACGTTCCGTCTTTCGAGTAACCGAATCAACGAAAATACGCACCAGCGCAAGTGCTCACGCAAAACATTCAGTAATCAACCACTCCCAAAAAGCCTCCGCCACACCCGTATCCCGTCTGACTGACCCTGCAGCCCAAACATCTCGAATGACTCCCGTCTTACCTACCCCTCCAGCAATGAACCTTACCTAGTCTCTCATCCAATCCACATCCGCCTTCTTTCCTCTCCCTTCCCAAATCCCTAACCTCCAAAATCTCCCGCACGAAGGCCGCCGAATTTCTCACGATGTAGAACGCATCCACTAGCACCCAACTACCCACCACTGGCCCCCACAATCACACGCAAAACCCACCCGTAACCCACCACGATGCTTACCTGGGGCAATTCTCCCCTCCAATGCCTTCATCAACTCGCCCAGATCGTCTAGTTGGTTAGGATGATACGTTGTGGTTCTTCTATACAGCGATCCGTGTTGACGGCGGTTCGAATCCGCCTCTGGGCAGTCGAAGCTGGTCCACCTGGACCAATTTCATTTTTTTCTCTTTTAAGTCTGCATCTCGAGAGTTTCTTTTTTTGGCTGCCCATCTTTCTTTCCTTCTTTTGCGTACATTCATGCTTAACTCAGTCGAGTCTCATCCCAAATCCAGCCTCACTACAAAACCTGTCTCACAATCAACCACTCCCTTTGATGCGTCGCAGCCTAAACCCGTCACATCACGAGACCTCTCAGGTAGCTAGATTCTCAAAGGACGCCAAAGTCTCAATCTCCAAAGGGTAATTAATACCTACCAAATCCGACCAAATACCCCAAGGGTGGGATTGGCCGCGACCCGGTTCGTCTTGGCAAGCCTCCGGACCACCGCCGCCACCGAAGAAACTTTCCAACGCCATCAGCCGCAACACACCAGGCTCCAACCAATCACGCCAAGAAAGTGACCCCAATACCATCCAAATTCGGAAGGAAAGGACACAAGGCCAGAATAAATAAATAAAGAACCTCAGCTACTACCTGCAAGGAGACCCGGAAAAACCTTAATTATCGAAAAACTAGAAACGCGCCATCTCATCATCCCGGGATAGTCATGTACCTACCTGCCCTCCTTCAGCTACTGCGAAACATTGCCGCTCAATAGTTTTCTTTTCAATCCCCAGCCCTACATCAGGTCCGAACAGTGGCGCGGCAGCGGAAGCAGGGAGAGGAAGAGTCAAACTTGACTTCACCTTGTCGGAGCAAGCCCGAGACTGCCAAGACTGTTGTTCTAGACACGTCCAGTCACCGGATAATCCATCAAAACACATTGAGCTAATGTCAAAGTTGGCATGTCTTAAATTTTGCCGCCCGTCGTTCTGACGGCGGTCTGTCTATTGCTTTTTGGTCGCTATGCTTTACGTACTCAAACACGATATCAGACATCGCTAAGATATGTGAATAAAAAAAATCAGGCACACAAACATGGTGGGTATTGCATCGTAGTATGCTCAGCGCAACATGCAAACCGGGCCGTTTCATTTTGTTGTAGTACGGATACTCTTGTTCCAGTACTGACTGCAAGCAGCTCTCATGCTGCGAATCTAGTGCAGGTGGTTCCCTTTGAACCTGCACTGTATTTTCCAGACCTCGTAAACCCAAGGTGCTCAAATATGCTCAAACCAAGTAACACGCGAGAAAATCCTCCCTTCCGCCTTCACGGAGAACCCTTACTTAATCTTCCCCAAACAAGATACCGTGGTGCTCTGCGCACAGCTGATCGAATCCCAGCCAATACACGGTCCCGTTGTCGTTGGCAGTGTCTGACCAGGCACCTCCATCGTTCTCCCGAATGTCCTTGGGATACGGGTGTGCGGGATACCACACTCGGCCGTCAATCAGCTCAGGCATATAATGTTCCTCCTGCTGGAACCAGTTGATAGCGGAACGGATCAGGGAGCGGCCGTAGGGGAAGAACCACATGCGAGGCCAGAACACGTCCAAGGCTCCCTTCTCTCCGGTGACGTGCAGCAGCGGGAACGTCTGCTTGGTCACAATGTTGGCGCCGAATTCGGACTTGCGGATCAGCTCGTTCACCGTCGCGCCCATCGTTTCGTCCTCGGTTGTGTTGAAGATGCGCTTAAGCGACTTCATGCCGTCCGCTTGCATATGCAAGCTCCAAGGCACAAAGGTGGAACTGTTGCGATAGTTTTGTGAGATTTCGACCGAGTACAGGGGGCGGTCAAATTTGCGCCAGTTCACCCACTCGCCGTAGCCAGCCCATGTCTGGAACATCAGACTCCAATAGTCCATGGCGATGTGGAAGTTGTAGCTGTACGCGGGCTCCAATTCGGGAACCCAGCCGTCTTCCGGAGGCAGCATGACAGCGGCATCGGGATTTTCTTCCTTTTGCATCTGTATTCTCTCAAGCTCCTGCAAACCCCAGACGTCGCTCATGTAGAACTGGTCGCTCTCTCTGAACTCGTATTCCGGGTCGTACACTTCGTTTATTAGGTCGAGAGTGGCTCGGAACATCTCGCGGACCTCCTTGATGGGACCAATAATGGTGCCGCTGTTGAGCCATCGGGGGTGGTTGAAGGCCATATCCTCGCCAGTATTCGTGAGAGGGCCGAACTCGTGGCCGTCCATGTTGGGCACCGGAGGGACCGCCCAGCAAGCCGGACGCCGCCAGTCCACGGGCCAGCAGACCTTGTCCGCGCCGAAGAAGATATGTCGGCCCATCGGACCAGCCAGACTCTGGGCCCTCTCGGGTCCCAGCTGCTGGATGATTCGCTCGTCTTCCTTGGCCGCTGCCTTGAAATATCTCTCAATCAAGACATCGGGGCCAAACTGGAGAAGGACGTCATAGCCATCAATCATCATGAAGAGATCGTCGTTGCTGGATTCGGGCAAGTCTTCGAGGTACTTGGTGACGACGCGGATCTTGGCCAAGTGGGACAGAGCAGCATCGTTTTCGCCGGTGCCGTTCCATCCTGCAATGACTGGCGCGCCGAAGCGGTTGGCGGTAGATGAAACGAGGGCGCGGCAGAACTGCAAGTTCGGGGCGCTGGCGGCGATCAGGAAATGGAAACGGCCGGTGCCTGCGCGGGCGGGTTTGGCCCCCTTGGTGGATGGCGCGGAGGATTTACTTCCGGTGGGGAGAGAAGCTGAGATGTCGGACTGTGGGAGGAGGCCATTGTCAGTACAAATGTCAAGCGCAAACAGCTACAACGGGTGTCTCAGAGTCCCGCATCGAGGAGTTCGGTCGAAGTTTCAGCCCAAGTCGGCACGTGGGTGCGCATTCTTCCTTTCCTGGGGGAAAAACTGCCCCAGTAGACGGGGGGCTTGCGACGGCGATCAAAAAACGACAAGAAGTTTGAAGTAACGACAGGAAACAAAAAAGAAGGAAAGAAGCTTACCCAGCTTAGGTTCTCCGGGTAGAGGGACTGTGAGAAGATGAGAAGCGCCGAAACGATGACGAAAGCGGCCAGCAGAACGAGTCTGCGGCCTTTCAGAGCCATCAACATGGGTGCGACTCGGGTTTCATTTAGCTGCCGGATTGGCTTGAGATCCAGGTTGGGCGATTTTGGGGGGTTGACAAGCGGGCAAGCGGGCTAGTGCAGTGCAGTGCAATGTTGGTTTGCGACGGCGGCGATGAAGCGATATCCACGAGAGAGAGAAGAGGTCGAGCGTGCAACTTGGGGTATTAGAAAGACGGTAACGAACCAAATGAACACCTAAGGGCCGGCAGTAACGAGAGTAAGGAAGGAAAGTAGAGAAGAATATGCACACTCCCAGGACTCGAGGATCGTCGTCGTTGTTAAGGGGTTGGAGGGTAAAAGAAAGAGAAGGGAAAGAAATGAGTGGAAGAGGTCGACAGTGGCAAGAAATGCTAGGTGACAGATGGCGGATGGAGATGGGCGGGGAGTTTTTTTCCCCTTGGGTTCAGGTTGAGGGCCAGGAATTGCCAAGGCCAAGTGCCAAAGTCAGTATGTCCAAGAGCTGTCAGGCCAGAGGAACAGGAGACGCCCGTTGCCGCTGAGAATGCTCCTTTCTTCCCACCCTCGTGGTCGAACCCCTTGGTCTCGGTATCGTCTACTTTTGTCTTGGTGTGCTGCTCTTCTCGGTAAAGACAGGCGTGTGGGTGGTCATGTGTCGACGCGGAAGAGAGATGGAGAGAGACACAGGCTGTCGACCGATACGGCTGTGACTTGAGCCGCACTGAAGTTTGAGTTGGTGAATTCCAGTTCAGGTACCTCTGGATCCTTGGGACAGATACGGGTAGTGGACTAGACTCCGAGAACGTCGATAGTCCTTTCGAGTCCGGGGAAGCAGCGGCGGAAAGGAAATTGGAAGCAGGGTCTGGCTAAGTGGACCAGCTGCACGGGATGATTCGCCCAAGATTGGATTGGACGAGCGGGAGTCTCGAGGGGGAAGGAAGAGGTCAAAAAAGAAGAATTGTAATAATACAGGACGGAATAAAAGGGAGGATTAGGGAAGAAGGAAGGACAGACCCGGAGTGACGACGACTCGGAGGAGCCAAGATTGAGCTAAGACCAAGGTACTTTTTGGTGGTCGATGACCACTGCACATCAGGTATCAAAGTATCCATAAGGTAACGGTAGTCAGGGCAGGTACGGATATTGGATTGTTATTGTTGCTGCTGCTGCTGCTGATGCGGCGGTGCGGGCGGTGTCCCAAATGATTACCTTACGATGTA
Source organism: Colletotrichum tamarilloi (assembly GCF_030869305.1). Lineage (NCBI taxonomy): Eukaryota > Fungi > Ascomycota > Sordariomycetes > Glomerellales > Glomerellaceae > Colletotrichum > Colletotrichum tamarilloi. Next base: position 414,434 of record NW_026849399.1, read on the forward strand.
CCTCTTGTTCAGCGCATGGCAGGAAGGAAGGGATGGGTGGGCGGCACTAAGAGAGGAGGGCGTCGGAGCGGGAAGCAGCCACGCAGCCCCATGTGAGGTGCGGAAGGAGCAGGGAGCCGCTGGTGAAGGTGCGGTGCAGGTGCGAAGAAAGGCACTAATGCGAGGTACCTTCCTCGGATAGCAATTAGGGGGAGGCAATGTCCAGCGTGGCGTAGCGGGCGGGACGCCGGGACTGGCGGAGAGGGAGAGGTCATCTCACCGTCCGCCTTCCAACACTCCCCATGGAAGTTCCAGGTGCTATTTGGTTCATCAGGTCGGGTACATGTTAATCAGCTTGACCGGCACATCAATCTCCTTTCTCATGGCACGCATGTTTTGAAGAGTTGATAGACAGAGGGAGTCCCTGGCGTCCTGAGCGATGCGAGGAGAGGGACACGCACACAGACGTCTCAAAGTTGCCGTCCCGCCCAGACACTCACACACACTTTAGCGGTGGACGTCGCGGTGTCGCATGGCATGGGCTAGGCTTGTCATTGTTCTGTGTACGTCGGTACGCCAGTACGCGTGTTAGGAAATAGCCTACTGGGTCCAGTCGTGGGCACCCAAGGATCTTGGGACCATCGGAATATCAAGCCATGGGGAGGCACGGAGGGGGGGCGCTGACAAGGGCCGGATGGCATTGGCTAGCTCAGGGCCCGGCTGACGGTGACGGTCTGATGTTGGTGGTTCGGTGGGTGAGGTGGGTGATGACCCAAGATATCAGACTTGCCGTGTCGTCCGGCTTGGATGCTTGGTATCGCCGCATCGGTGCCGCATCGGTGACGGTTGAGACCTTAGCCGTGCTGCCTCTTGTCTTGTCTGCAGCCAGCATGGCGGGACTTGATTGACTGATTGACTGACTGCCTGCCTTAGCTCAGCAGTCTGCAGCTGTTTGTGCTACCTGCAAATACGCACAGAAGTTTTCCAAAGTCGTACACGGGAATACCCCGTACTGCTCTTCGTTAGAGTCAGACTCAGACACAGTGACAGACCACCCTCGTCCCTGGTGGCCTTTGGCTTGGCGCATTGCTTTATTCTCCTACCTTGCATCGCCGCTTGCCTTACGCACGGCAGTCGACAGGGAGCAAGCAACATGTTCTATTGCCAGAAAGACTCGCGGCTTTTTCATAGAGCTGGAGTTGAGCACTTGGGGCAAGCCGCGAAAGGGAGGGCGCACTGTCCACTACACAGTACCTCCCGCCGTCAATTGTGGCTGTCCCGGAAGAGCCGTTGCCAGTTGACCAGTTTTAGCACGGTAACTAAGTGTGTAACACCGCTCCCGCCAAGAGAGGCCGCGGCAGAGTGGCTAAATTTCCATGTTGTCTGAGATGGGCTACCGACCGTTGCAGACGCCACCGTCCTCGTCGATTCGTCCGTTGTGCTCCCTTAGTGCTTGGAGAGTCTTGGGGTCTTGGAGTACCTACCTATCGTAAGCAGGTATTGTCGGTACCTTACCTGTTATGCTCTTACTTCTCTCTGGGTCGATACATTGCACGTTGTGCGCCGCATCGTGGATGGATACCTACTCTGTCCTGGCTAGACGTTGATGATCTGAAATAGAGGCTGTAAATTGTGAGCGGCATTTGTATCTCCACGATGGTTTCATTGTGTGAATCTACCTGGCGCAAGAAGCGAAACTGTGGGTTTCCAATGGGAAAGAGATAAGATGCGAATTGCGTGCTGAGGTAAGCGGGGCCATGTTAATCTGCGATTCTGCGCAGTTGCACCTTCCGTCAGTGACCTCACAACGAAGAAAATAGAAAGATGACATAATGGCCCATGATACGTACTTTTTTACATCGAACTGGAAGTGTTCCCGCCGCCATCCTGAGGTCACACTGTCTCCACCGCATCCCGTCCGTTCCCCTTTTCCACTCCCACGGCGCAGCCACAATCCTCCTCCACCTCAGTGTTCTCTGCTGCAATTGCTGTCATGAGCCCCAGTGTCTTGGTTTGACGTGCTACTTGTGCTGGAGCTGGTGCTGGTGCCATGCTTGGCTCGACCATACGCAGTTGGGTACCTACGACCTCCTACTGAGCTTTGCTTCTTGGTCCTCATTTCCCGCCCTGCATCTCTCCTCAGCCAGTCGCATCCAATGTCTTTGAAGTGTCAAGGCTGCTTCCCGCTCGGTTTTCCTTTGGTTTGCTTGCAGCACCTCGCGGCTTGGCTCTGCAGCCGTCCCTTATTTGCTGTCATCAACCATCACCCTCTCCACCGAGCTTCCACCGTTCCGCTCCTCCCTCCCCTAAAAAAGCCAAGGGAGGGAACCAAACCCAAAATATGAAGGAAAAAAGGCTGGGCATCGCCAGACTTCGGATTCATCGGCTTCTCTTTCTTGTCAGCACACTGCAGCAAATCAAATTGCGCCCAGCTGATCAGCCAACTCAATAATCCGAACACAGTATGTGCAGGGCAGCCTCCTCCTCCCCCTCCGTGCAGCAGCTGCAGGGCCACAGACAAGAGAGTAAGAGAAACATGAGACAGGCATCGCCATGCTGCCACGCGCACGTCTTTCTGCTGGAGCCCTGCCTAACACTTATCCCTCACCTAAAGCTAGAGTGAGACCTGCCAAATAAACCTCCCGTGCCATGACAGAACACACGGTAGGGTACTTACTGATGATATCAATGGGCCGAAACCTGTGAGCAGCCGCAGACAGAAGACGAAGTATCCAGATAGATTGCCTTCGGTAACTACTGCTCTTCAGACTTCTCCGACAGCCCCTACATCATTACGGAGTATTCAACCTTTCGGCTCGCTCGCTCGCATCTCATCAAGCTAGATTTTCCTCCTTGGATGCTGGACCCTGCCTAGAGCCGCATTTAAATGAGATCGGCCAGTGATAATGACTCTCTTACCCACGCGCTAAGGAACGTATGTATACCTGAGTATTCGTACCGAGCACACAGAGCACTAGAGTCGCTTTACCCCCACTTTTCCGCCTGCTTTTTTGTTTTTGGCTTTTTTCTTGATATGAAGAAGGGACGACAGCTGGAGTCTTGGAGAGTCAGTCTCCAAAGTCTGTTTAGAAAGCTCGGGCATGCGCAAGCCTTGTAGCTTAGGTAGCTTTACGGGAATACCTAAGTAAGTTACGTAGGGTCTGAGGCTTTTTAGATCAAGAATTGATAACAACGCGACAAGATGCGGATTGCCAATCATGCACCAGCAGCAGCGGCCGCTCAACTGGAATCAATCACTCTGTGGAATTTCTCCAAGTGATCCCACATAGATAAAAACCAGACTTTGAGACATCAACAAGACCCGCCGCCTAAACGCAATTAAACGTGTTCTAGAGCTTGATGGACTGATCCAGCTTTTGCCAGTGATCACTGATGCTCCCAGACTCACCTTAGCTAACTCGAGCTTGCTCGCCAGCTAAGGTAGGTGTGCTCCAAAAAATGCTTCCATTCCACTTTATCCAGGTTTCTTCATGATTGATCCCGCCGAACCCCGGCGGGGCACAGTCCCACGCAATTGGCCAACCTGGTGGCAGGTATTTGCCTTTTCCATCCCACCCCTTCTTGTTGATGTTCTCCCAAGTTCCGTACTCCAGTAGGTACCTACCGTCCCCCCGGTCTGCCAGAGATAATAGCTGCCCTTCCTCCAATTGAACCACATCCCCGGTCTCTCATCCCGCAATTACACTGTATCTGGCTCCTCTCCTTTATTAACTGGCCCCGTTTCGCTAGGTACTTGGCCATAGGATTCTTGTGGTTCCCCCTTCCCCCTTCCCCCTTCCCCCTTCCCTTGCCGTCCGGCCGCACCAGGATGAATCAGGGCCCCAGGCTTACGCGGCTGCCAAGGGTGGTTATGAGGGGCGCTCTTTTCTTCCCAAGACAAAGCTCAACTTCGGACGCAAAATCCCACCCGCCACCGCACTGTACGAAAGTACATCCCACCGCATCTTTGGCCCGTCGGGCTTGTTCATCCCGCCCACCAGTCACAGAGCTCTATCCGTACGGTACCTACCACAGGTTGAGTGACTTTCACTCTTTCCCAGACCCGCGAGACCCTCCAACCACCCCCGCCAGTCTCCAGACTAGAAATGAGGATAGATGACGATGATGACCTGGCAGCCACTGATCGATGATGGAGAACTGCACCCCGAAGCCCTGTCGCCCCCATCTAAACCACCACCACCACCTCATCCAAAGTGAGTTAGAGCGCACTCATACCATTGTATAGGTAATCAACCCGTGAGAGCAGAGGATCCCGAATGGGAAACACGGCGGCATCCGCTCTGCTTTATGTAGAGCAGCCGCCAGCACGCTGTAAAACGAAGCGGCGTCACGGTGAGCCGGCCAGTAGGTAGGACACTGCACTGGAGTCTGGTGAGAGAGCCCGGCTACTAGCTGCCGTTTAGCTCAAACGGGCGGGCAGATTTCACGCACAATGTACATCACACACACGACGCCGGCGGCGGCCCATCACCACCAGCGCCAGCGTTAGCACCAAAACGACAGCGACAGCGCGATCGACTACGAGAGGCCGTTCGAGAACGATGGGGTCGCATCGAGACTAGAGCAAGCCGAACCGGCCAGATTTTGCCGATGTAATTATCCCCAAACGCGCAAGCCTAGGTTTGATAGGCGGATTGGACATTCAGGCTTTTGAGTTCTGTTGTATGAAATGTGAGAAAAAGCGTTGCGTACGTGAGCGTGTCCACGACGCCTTCTGTCCACTATTGAGTATCGCCTCGTGACAGAAGATGCCGTATCGCCCGTGGCCGTGGCTGAGTCCTGCTTTCGCTCCCTTTACTGTGGTAGACACGTCGTAAGCTCTCCCATATAAGGGCGGGGGCGATAAAGCGATAAAGCCAAAGTGTATGAGATGAGAAGCCGTGATGCCGGGTTTCGTTTCCATTCAATAGACTCGGGAGAAACCCAGACAGATCTGAGAGACCCCTTACTGCGCACCTGCACTGCTACTCTACGTACGGATAGTGGCGGAGGATCAAGTCTTGTTTCTGGCTTTTTCCTTTTTTTTTTCTTGCTGTCTCGATGTGGTGTGCTCTCCTGATCTCCGAGCCTCGAAGTACCCTTACTGTTTGAGGAAGCTCCCTTGGGTTAGCCAGACCAGCCCAGGTACGTGTGTAATTTATCGTGTGCCGGGGCCGGGAGATGGTTGTAAGTCACCAGCTCACCCACTCAGCCCACTTACTCATTCGCTCAATCATTTACTCACTCATGTCATTCTCATTCAATCACCATTGGAGGATGCATCTAATGTTTATTGTTGGAAAGTATTCCGAGTGAGAGTCTGGCAGTCTGGAATCCGTACTTCATCTCTTGTACACCGTAACGGCAAATGAACAAGAAGGGGGCTCGAAAAAAGGAGGACTGGCAGTGAGCAATGCCGCCAGCCGAAACGTCATTGATGCCAAGCGCGGAAGCGAGAAAGATGCCCGTTTGAGTATCTCGGCATCCTCTGCTTCCTCTTCTTGTCCTTCCACCCCGGTGGGTCATGTCTCCTCTGCCATGATCCATCCCTCCCTCCCCTCTCCACCCTGTGCCTGTCCTCAATCCCGTGTGTTCACTCTCTGAGATAGTCAGTCTCCGTACCGTGCTTCCCACTCCTATTCCCACCCTCACTCCCGTCCGTCCTTCACCTGGGCTACCTGTCTTGCCGTGTGCCCGTCTCACCACTCACTTCACTCCCCCATTCCTTTTCTCTCCACACGTCCTTTCAACCCTTCCGGTTCCTGTCGTTCCCTTTTCTAAAAACTTACCTTAATCCTGCCCTGCCCCCCTGTTCCCAGACCCTTTCTGAATACATTGCTGCGTCGGATTTAGCTGACGCCTCGCAAAGCCCGCGATCCGAAGTCTTGGGTTCATCTACAGCCTGTTCCACTGAGCAAACGCCCTTGCCTTGTGCCTTGTACCTCCCGTCTCTACTATCCGCCCCCCAATTACCACACCTCACACCTCATCTACCTCCCTCCATCTATCCAGGTCCCTATTTTCTTTTATTCCTTCTTCCTTCATTCATATTGTCAACCACACACTCCTTCGATCGCTCTGCCTCTCTCGTTTGGACCTTTTCTCTCTTTTATTTACACTTTGTCCGCATCGTCCGCAGCCGTTCCTCCATTCGTCGCTTTTTAGTCCGATATTTTTTAAGCTCGACTACCTGACGCACGCCCGTTTGCCGCCCAAATCCCCCCGCCCGCTCGGGACCGATCTACGTCGTGAAACCAGGACAGTCGTCAGCTTTCTCGACTTAAACCCCCCCTAAGCGACAGGGAACTTGTGGACGAACACACGGTCTCTAAACAAATAAACGAAAGAGGATTCCAACACCTTGCGACGAAAACGTGGAAAACCCAAAAGGCTCAACCTCTTTCTCAACAACGATCCAAACGCCAAAAACCCACCACTTCCCACACCCTACCGTTCCGACGACGAACCCTTTTTGGAAGCAATGGCGGAATCCAGCAACCTCAAGAACGAGGCTCGACGGAGCGAGGAGGGCCACGGCCTCCTCAACGGCGATGAGAAGCGAATCGAAGAGAGCTACGATCTCGAAGCCAACAGCACTGCAGCCACCGAACAACAAGCCAACGCCGACAGAGTCCGCAACCCCGTCGAGTACACCATCTCACCTCAGGTCAAGTTTGGCTGGTTGAGCGCCTATTTCATGTTCAGCTTGGTTTTGACCCTCTACAACAAGTTGATTCTCGGAGCGGTATGTACATTGCCTCTATCATTGCATGCGTGAGCTCCGAATTCTCATCAATATCGTTGAGAAAACGAATGAGCAGCGATGAAATGATGGGGAAAAAAGCACCCTTTCCGATGAGCTTCCTCTAACTTTCATTCTAGTTCCCCTTCCCGTGGCTTCTCACCTCACTTCACGCCACGTGCGCGAGTTTGGGTTGCTACTGCTTGCTGCAATGCGGCTACTTCACCATGTCCCATCTGGGACGCCGCGAAAACCTCATTCTCCTCGCCTTCAGCTTGCTTTTCACCACCAACATCGCCGTGTCGAACCTGTCACTGTAAGTAACCAAAATCCTTCCTCTTTGGGCCTGTTCTGTGCTGCGCCGCATGATGGTGCGCATTCCGCCCGCACCTCCGCCGCCGCCGGAAGGGGCGGAACCCGAATAACTTGACGAGCAATCATGCTAATTCGCTGCGCAGTGCCATGGTCTCCGTGCCATTCTACCAGGTCCTCCGAACTACCGTCCCCGTGTTCACGGTTCTCATCTACCGCGTTGTCTTTGGTCGCACTTATGAGAACATGACCTACCTGACGCTGGTTCCCATCATGATTGGTGCTGCTCTGACCACGATTGGCGAGTACACTTTCACCGACCTGGGCTTCCTGCTCACCTTTGCGGGCGTGGTGCTTGCTGCGGTCAAGGTACGTTATTTTGGGTTTGCTCATCTCCCGTCCATCATCCGAAATACAACGCTTTGTCGAGTTTGCGGAGAGTGGTCCCGGCGACTCCAATTGGGTCCGCCATCTCCGCCCTCTGCGCCCTCTGAAACTCAGCCAGCAAACCTTCGTCCCATTTACAGTGCTACTATCAATGCATTTTACAGTTACTAACGAACATGTTAACAGACCGTCGCTACCAACCGCATTATGACCGGCCCCCTGGCCCTCCCCGCTATGGAGGTCCTGCTGCGCATGTCGCCCTTTGCGGCTATGCAATCTTTGGCCTGCGCCATCGCCGCCGGCGAGCTCGGAAACCTCAACACCATGCGCGTGGAGGGTAACATCAGCCTCGCCACCCTTATCGCTCTCCTCGGTAACGGAATCCTCGCATTCGCCCTCAACGTTGCCTCTTTCCAGACGAACAAGGTCGCCGGTGCCCTGACGATGAGCATCTGCGGTAACCTGAAGCAATGCCTGACGGTTGGCCTCGGCATTATCGCCTTTGGCGTCGAAGTCCACCTCTTCAACGGCTCCGGCATGATCCTCACCATGATTGGTGCTGCGTGGTACAGCAAGGTCGAGCTCGACCGCAGAGCCCGCAAATAAACTGGCTCACATGGATTGGCGAGCTGCGCATTTCATACTGCGCGTGTAACGAATATCAGTAACGGCCGAATATCATATAGAACCGGGCGCAGGCAAAGCCGGGTCAGCCTGTGAGGGTGTTGGGGTGTATCGGGAAGGCTTCTGGTTGTATCAACCACCGGAGCCGCGGTCGACGCCGTCCAACAGCCACGGAGCTACGGGACAGGGCAAGACGATCTGCCGCACATCGTGGCGTCGGGAAACCCGCATGGGTTAGGGCGGCGCCGGCGGAAGCCAATCAAAGCTGGCCGTCCAAAAAAGCCGGTATCGCTTCCGCCTGCTTCCCCCCTTTCCGCTAGGGAGTTCCTTGCCGACGCACCGCACTCTGGACAAGATGATGCCGCGTGTAAGATGGAGGAGCCGAGTGCACCAACGAAACAGAAGCATGCATGCCGTGGGCCATAGGGTTCGCGCATCGATTTATACCCTTCGCATGGAGTAAAGGAAACGGGCATAAACACGGGATGTTTTCATCAAAAAGGGCTAGGGAAAAGACTTCATTTGTCCTCTAGAAACCCTGGGCTTTTTTTTTCTTTTTTTTTTCTTCTTTTTTTTTTCTTCATTCACTTCTCAATTTACCGTCAGGTAATAATACAAACATTCAAAAAATGATCTTAACCAATGTTCCCCATACGTTTTCGTTTATGAGAGGTAGTGTTGACTGTTCCGGAGTGCTCACCTCAAGACCAAGTGTGATGATTATTCCCGGACTAGATGACGGGTAGTCATCTGCAAGACACCACCCCACGCGGGCACATCCCGTGGGCGGAGTGGGTGTGGTCGGAGTTGTTCATCCCCCCCCCCCCCCCAATTCATGCTGCCCTTTCCCGGAAAAGCCATCTGCTGCAGAAAAACGACATGCGCGAGCGCTGACCGAGAAAACGCAGGCGGGAAAACCTGCTGATGGTGCCGTCATGTGAACTCGATTGGGACCCCATTTTCCCCCACACGCACTACCTACTCAGCTCAGCTCACTTCACTCAGGTGAGAGATAGAGATTTGATAAACGCTGCTTCCATCCATCAACTCTTCCCACGGGTTTCTCATGAGTGTTAATTGTAATGTTTGTTGTACAATGGCAATTTGGAAACCGCCTTGAAAGAAACCCCGATAAAAAGAAGAAGAGATAATCTACCTTAATAATGTCGATTGATACCCGACCCCGCAGAGATGACGACAATCTCGCCGTCGCGAAAGCTTCGAGACAAGGCCATGGAGGGTTTACTTCGATGATACCGTCGATTCTATGCGATGCGGCAGAGATCAACCCAGTTCCGGGGTCAGGGGCCCGGGACGCGGGTGGGCAAGGTACCACCGACGGCAAAGACATCGAGACCAAGGACACCGAGACCAGAGACGACGACGGCAAAGTCGCGGCGTTCCTGGCGAGGAACCGACTCCACCCCTCCGCCATCGCGGCAGCGCACGAGTTCGCGCAGGCAATGTTCCCCGGGTACGAGGTCGAGAGGGCGCCGTTTCAGGGGTACTGCTCTTATACGCTGCTCCTGAGGCCGCTTCCCGGTGGAGCGGCGGGACGGCGGCGGGATAGCGGTATTGAGGCCGGCGGAGGGGAGAGCGTCGAGAGTCAGAGCCAGAGCGAGAGCGGTACGAGTTGGAAGAGCGGCGGCAGTAGTGGCGGTGGCGGAAGACTCGTTCAGTTTCGACCTCGGAGGCACGGTATTGATGTCGAGATGTGTGTCGAGGCTAGGGGCGTACTTGGGGATGGGGTCGTGCCGGGTGTGGAGGGGCTTGGTGTGTTAGAGGGGCTGGATACGACGGCAACTCGTGGCGGAAAGGGGAAGAAGGACGGGGAGTTGTGTGCGTATCTCCTGGAGAGGGTCGGCGGTGTATCCTTGACGGGCTTCCGGAGGATATCTGCGGGTCTGGAGACGGACCCGAGAGCGTCGAGAAGGAGGCTTGTTGCGGATCTGGCTGTTGTCTTTGCGGATTCGTGGAGGGGGAGGCGGGAGGATTTCGGGGACGGACGCGGACACGGGGGTGCGGGCGGCAGAGGGCGCGTGGGAGGGAGTTTGGCGTGGCGGTTGGAGATTATGGGAAAGGGGTTGCCTTGTGAGTTTCGGGACGTTGTGAGGGATGTCAGGAGGGATCTTGGGGGTATCGAGAGGTTGCCTTGGGTTGTTACGCACGGGGACCTCGTGCCGGATAATATCATGGTTCATCCGCCGCGCGAGGAGGCAGAGGACGAGGGCGGCGAGGCGTGGGTGAGGCGGAAACTGGGGTGGGGGAGGGAGGAGAGGGCTGGCGGGCTGGTTGGGTTGATTGACTGGGCCGAGCTGGAGTGGCTGCCGTTCGGGGTGGGCATGTACGGGCTCGAGGAGGTGTTGGGGGAGGATGTTGTCGTTGGTGGGAGTAGCGATGTTGACTTTGTTGCTGGTGGGAGTGCTGCTACTACGACGGCAACGATTACGACTACGACGATGACGACGACATCAACGAGATTCGAGTACTATCCCGAAGCAGCCTCCCTCCGCGCACTCTTCTGGGACGAGGTCGGACGCGTGGTGGGTGACGAGGAGGTCATTCGCCGGGCGAAGAGGGCTCAGGTCCTGGGGGTACTGCTTTGGAGGGGCATTGCCTTTGATGATGGCGCGCTGGGGAGGGTCGTGGACGGGGCGAGGGACGCGTGGGACTTGCAACGCTTGCGGGCTTGGGCTTTCGAGGATGGGGGTCTCGGGTTGACTCGTGGCAAGGTCGAGGTTGAGGTGGTTCGTGGGGGGAGCGAGAATAAAGGTAGTAGACGGTTGTTGAAGAAGGTTATGGGATGGATGAGAGGGTGCTTTAAGGGGTTGTGAGATGGCTCATGTGGGTGTTTGGCTGAGTATAGAATTGGGAGACTAGACCATATATGGAGTTCCGGGTGATCTTTGAGGGTTTCCAAGACTTCGAGACGGATTTAATCAATTCATTTGGGCAATGAAGCATCATGAATGCCTTATTGAGAATGCGGTTTCGACTTCAAAGTACTCGCAAATGTGTACAGAAATCCCTTCTATATACCCAACCCACTCAGCATCCTTGTGAGCGACGTGACTCTAAGCCCTTTCGTCATAAGTTCTAAAATCTTTTGCTTTTTCAATGTAGTTTACTCTCATGTTCACACCTTGGTTCCAAAAACTGGTCCAAAGTGAAGAGGAAGATGAGTTTAGGACGCCCCTTGCTTTTCTTCTGTGAATACGAATAGTAGAAACGGACGAGCTCCACGAGGCAGAGAACAATCTAGCAATGTTCACGGCCTAGAATGTTGATAAAAGTGTTCTGGTTTCCCTCCTGTTGGCAGCATCTCTAGTGATAGAAAGTGAGTATACTATATGTTTGTAAACAAACGTCGATAAGCAAAAAAGATCGCGGATTTCACATCTCGGAGTTCACGAGTATTGATATACGGGCAAAAAAGATGAGTTTTTTTATCCCGATTTAGTCGTGGCTTTAGGCGTTAGTATGCAAATGACCTCCTCTCCATGTCCCAGGCTCATCATCATTAGCACTACTAGAAAACCAAATCGGGGACTCTGAAAGTAGCAGCAAGGTTAGCAGTTCGACTTATCTAAACATGTTCCTACCCTTCTTGTCTAGAGATTTGGCAGCGCCTTTCCAAATGAAATTTGCCATCTAGACGAGTGATCACCTAGGACTGAGGTTTTGTAGATTGTGCTTGTGGGCAGAGGCATCATTCATGTTACCCAAAGTTACGGATGGCCCGAAGACTCTCGTGAGAATGTTCCTCAGATACGTGGTTGACAAATTGAACAGAAACTGACGAGGGCCGAGTTTAATAGAACTGGCCAAGGAATTCCAGTTCTCTGGTCCTCTCATTACTCACTTGTCTGTGTAAGTGCCTTGGCTTTGTCCCCCTACAATTCGAACAGAAGCGGTGATGAATCATGTTACTAGACGAAGTTATCCACCTACTATGTCCTGTGTGATAACAGACGAACAAGAGGGCCGTCTCCTAAGATTGACGCATCCGCCGAAAATCCTTCAATGGCTGCATCATGAGCTTCTATGCCACTCTTCTCCAAGGTCTACGAAGCAAGTTTGACTGTAGTTACACTGTCACATAGTCAGGCCATCATCTCCTTGTCCCAATTACTTTACTACACAAGGTTACAGTTCCGATTCAACCGAACCAACCCCGTCAATTGCGTATGACCGTCCAAACCCCAAGCCCCAAAATCCCCCGCCCGCCCCTTTTCTACTATTCCATACCCAGGTCCGGGCCATCATACATTCAGCCAAAGCTCTTCGAAGTAGTAATCAGACCCACTACCTGTATACTGCAGTAGATCAACTGGCTACATTCCTTATCTATTCGGGAGGAGCTCGCTAAAGCACAATAACAGGTAAGATCACGTATCAAAGGGCGATTGCCACCTTATCACGCTGGTCACGATACGGTAGCCTCGTGAGCAGAGAGCAATACCCTACGAGCTTCACACGGAAGATGAGAGACCGGGTAGAGATGCGGCAGAGACTAGAAGCGTGCCCGGACTGGGACATATCGTTCGCCGTCACGGTGTAGGTCGCGAAACGCAATGGCTAGATGCAGTCTTGAGATGTGCGCAGATGGGCCAAGTATCAAAGTGAATGGTACCAACACCAAAGAGGAGAAGGACGGGACAATTGTGATTCGATGCTTCGTGATGAGAAGATGGGGGATGGACTGGATTTCTGGGGAGCGGGAAACCCCTTATATACGCAAATTCCAAGGAGGCGGGCGAACCACGCTTCCCACTTGATTCATACAATCAGCGCCAGCCACACCAGGCGAACCAGGCGGACCAGCACCAACGCTCACCCACATCAGATGTAAGCCATGATCAGGCTATCGCCGACCTTCTTCACAGCGAACACGCATGCACACTATGGAATGGAACTTACGCATGCCCTGTACAAATCATACTTCCACTTTCCCCCATCAAACATCTAATCATCCTTACCCGACTATCCAACAAAAAGAAAGCCTGGAGCCCGATGCCTTGAAGGCGAAGAGACAGGTTGAGAATCAGTGTCACCGGAGACCACCTCAGTAGTTACCAGATACTATATTTCCCGATTCAAAAACAAACATTTCCCGATTCCAACCAGCCAACACGGCAAGCCACCCCCACGCGCTTCGAGAGCTAGAAGCCGGGTTACAACGAGGCAGCTTCCAGGCAGGCAGACAGGAGAGAAGCCTGCAGCCTGCCGCGGTGTTGCAGCTGGGCTTGCAGCCTGCAGAGCCGTCGGCCCCCAAAAGATGTGACTGCGCCTCGAACGGGCCGCCTTGCACTTTTTAACAAGCAACAAGAAAGACGGGAATGCGTTGTAAGCCTCACTTTGGCCGGGCGAAGCGGGCGGGAGGACGCAGTGTGCTGATCTCCCCCCTCAGCCTGCATGTGGCATGCATCTCTGGAAAAGTCCAATAGGGGTTGTTCTTGGATGTGACCCTGTGAATGGCGCCCTCGAATAAGTTTCCCGAGGCACCTTGAGTCTCGAGGGTTGAGCCGCTGCTATACGCCCGCATATGTCATCGGGAGCGGCTGGGAGTTGTTCCGATTGATCCGGCTCGTCATACTGGACCGTATCAAACAATCCCGCAACACTGTACAACAAGTAACCCCTGCTCTAACCTCAACCACAGCTTACAACAACCGCTCATCATATACCGGCCACGGCCATGGCCTCCCTTACACCGACGACGATGATGGATGCTCTCTCAACCTGGCCGCCGGCCCATTGGTGCCAGATATTCTTCGGGCTCTCAACAGCAGTAGTGTTGGCTATCCAGGTAGTGCCAAAGACGACCCAGCGTCTTCTTCTCGACTACGGCGCCCGCTCGCCGGCTACTACCACCGACACCGACGACCGGACCAAGGAGCCCACTGGTCCCAATAGATTGGACTTCTTCACGCAAGCCGCCAAAGCTGTGACTTCCTTTGGTCAAATCCCACACGCGTGGTTCATGCACTTCTACGTCGCGTCCGTTGCAGGTTCGGCTTTCTGGGCATGGCAGTATTTTCAAAGCGGTTCAGTCATGGCCATCATCTCTGGCCAGCAGGCGGCTTCGGGCGGCCCGGTTGTGAGCTTCGAGCAGACAGTGCTCGTCTGGACATTGATGGCGCTGCAAGGCACGAGGAGATTGTACGAGTGTCTCTTTGTGATGAGACCGGGGTCTTCTAGGATGTGGTTCGTTCATTGGCTGCTTGGTTTGGGTTTCTATCTCTGCATGAGTGTATCCGTCTGGGTTGACGGCTCAGGTGAGGACCGTCATTTTCCACTTTCAGATACACACTCACCTTTCCCAGCCGCCTTGAGGCAAGAATCAAGGCCAAACTTGGAAGGCCTTCTGTCACCTGGGGTCGCCGCTGGGACCGTCGCGTACCTCTACGGATGGTCTAATCAGCATAAATGCCACAAACACTTGGCCAGCCTCAAGAAGTATTCATTGCCGGAGGAGGGCCTTTTTCGGTATCTCATCTGCCCTCATTACACTTGCGAATGCCTGATCTATTTGGGCCTTGCCATGATAGCCGCGCCAAAGGGCTACATGGTGAACCGCACCCTCACGGGTGCTTTGTGGTTCATTGTCGCCAATTTAGGCACAACGGCAGATGGGACCAAGCAGTGGTACGCGCAGAAGTTTGGTGCTGAGAAGGTCGCCAGTAAATGGAGGATGATACCCTTTGTCTTTTAGACACACTTGCGCCTCGAATATCACTTCTTTCCAAACAAGCCAAACTTGGCCCCGAGTTTCGACACCTGCATGACGTCCCGGTATGTCAGACTCGTCCTGGTCGCGCGTGCGCTTCGGCCAGCAGAAAAGTCATCCTGCGAACGCAAAAGGTCCCAATTCACGATCGTCTCGGCAGATAGCTCAACGTCCTCCTCGACATCGGCTATGCCGTGGAGGTAATCGGTATAGAGGTCGTCGGTGGTGATAAGAAGACTCCTGGGCTCCTGAAGAATGCGTCCCACAGGCTCTGGGTCCATGGCACCATCCTCCTTGGTTTGGTATAGGTTCAGACACAGACTTGCTCCAAGACTGACAGTACACACAACTGGATGATAGGCAGCCCCGTCCTATAGCCAGCATGAGATTCAAAGCTCTTCACGTGAACACCTACCATGTACTCAACTTATGCGGCATGATTCCTACTCCCGAAGGATACTCGTTTATCAGCACGTGGTTCGGTCGTTTGTGAGGACTGCTAGCGAAGAGATTGGACGAATCAGAATCGGCGGCAAGAGGTAAGGAAAGAATTCGCGAGATCACAGGCTCTTGCAACCACTGTGGCAAGGGAGCATCGATCAGCTTGTTGTTGACGAGATCGGACGGCCATGTTTGGAGACGTCGATGAGTCAGTTGCTTCCAGCGGGGTTTCGGCGCCTCAGCTATCTGTTGGTTTCAAGGGCAAGTCAGCCACAGCTGTTGGCTCGACGGACGTCGTCGAAATAAGTTTCCGTACCTTTTGTAAGATTAAGCGTTCCTCCTCCTCTGATATGAAGTCCGCAATGTAGTAAGAGGACGGCGGAAGCTTCTTGACTCTGACGTCGTCGAGGGAGGCAGGTAAGTTCACGGCTGCCAAAGGCATATTGCTGGCTTCGCCTCGCAGCTGTGTGGTCGCAGACGTTTGATAGTCGGGACACAGGTGGTGTGATCTGGGGCTGCGCCCAACTTTATGGATGGGGATCCCAAACGAAGTGACGTGATGTTGGTTGAAGGGGTCGGGAAACCTAGGTCGCCGAAGCTTGTCGCAAGTTGGCACGAGGTGCGCAAAGGTCGTCGACGTAAGATCCAAGCTCCGGCTGCAAAGCGGCATAAGAGGCCAAGAGTCAAACGGTTCTGCGTCCAGCTGGGAGGATCCAGGCAACGACGGAAGCGACGAGGACGGCAAGGTTGGGTGGAGAAGCAAGGACGGGAGCTGGATCATGGATGGATGGAAGCGACAGGGCAAGAAGACGTCCAACTCCAGTCTCCGACCTAAGACTTGAGCGCGCCTGCTTGTGGTTGTCAGACACGCCAAACCTGAGGTCGCCAGTTGCCTCAAGCAGTCAAGGATGGGAGGTATTGCACTAATAACAAGAAAAGGCGAGAACGGACACCTGCTTAGAGTACACTAGGTCTAATCGGGAAACGGCAGGTCGATTAGTCACAGGCAGCGTGTGACTGACGGTAAGGTGTCCGTTCCCAGTGGTAGTGGTGCTATCCGCCACAGTGGGTGATTGGCTGGTCTGGTCCCGCTTCATGAGCTCTCCGTTTTGAATGTCGCTCATGATTCGCCATTTGAATTCAAGATGCGACGGCCGGGGAGGGGGAAGAGGAGCCTGCTGCGACTCTGGAGGGGGCTAGGATTGGCCGAGGTGGGGCATGGGGAATTTGGAGGCTTCGATACGTACCATTCGAGTCGCACCAAGAACACGCACCGGGCAGATTCGAGGTTTTCCACCAGCGGGAGAAAGACGAGTTTTTGGACTAGCAAACCACAGAAAAAAGCCTTGGATGGACGAGCTACTCGTTTTGCATTAGAACCATAGGAGATTTCCGCAGGTTAGTGTGTCCAGGGTCAGGTGGCCTAGCGACAACGTGCAGCCAGCGATGCAGCTTGCGAAGAGAAACATGACGGCGTTGCTATCTCAATCTCACCCTATCTTTCTGAAGCAAGGTGGGTGCCGGGGCTAACGTCCAGGTTGAATCCTAGGTCGTTTGGTCTGCCACCCAAGGAGGCAGCGTACTTTTCGTCGACGCCGGGTACTTGTAGATACTGCAAAACTCCGGTGGGATCCCAAGTACCGCTTGTCGAATTCGACCCCAGTACGTACCTAGTGCCGACTGCTGGCTGATGTGGCCACCTCAGTCGTCAGGCTGCCACTGCCAGTGCCGCTACCACCAGGTGCCTGCTGCACACCTCACTTTCCATAGCCTGCTGCTTGCCTCAGGGCTGCGTGCTGTGTGCTGTGTGCCTGCTTGTCTGATGCCCGGCTGCTACTGCTGCTTTCTCTGTCAGGTCTCCTGTCTCCTGTCTCCTTTGCTGGTTGTGGCTGTTCCGTGTCCCGTATTCTCGAGCAAGTCCCCTCCCCCCTGGTCGGGCCCAATCAAAGAGGTGGCGATCAGACTTTTTGACTCTGAAGACTCGCTCGCGGCCCCATTTCCACCTTTCAGCCAAATCGAAGCATCAAGCGTCACCAACAGTCTCTTTTCCCGCATTCTCTACCAACGCCCGCCTCCGTCCATCTCGCCCGCATTATTCTGTCCCGGCCAGGCGCTTCCTCAGTCGTTTTTCTGTTCCTTTCATACTCGACGTGATCCGATATCCAATACGCAGCATTTTCCTCCCCGTCCGACACCCACGCCCAACGCCTTTCTCGCGCGCGCACCCCCCCGTGACTGACCTGGCCACTTTCTCTTAGGGGGGTCACCTCGAGCGACTGAGAATTAGTCTACCGGCCGTCTTCAATTCAATCCGCCTCTCCAACCCTCTTTCTCGCGGCCGACCTTTGGCCAGGATGGTGCTGGCCAGTTTTTCGACCTCTAGATAAATGATATGGATGCGCAGAATGCTGCCGGGTCCGACAAGTCGAAGCCCGTCGCTGCGGCGGAGAAGCGACCGGGCAATCACCAACCTGACGAGTCTCACGAGTCCAACAGCAAACCGACCAAAAACGTGGACGATTCCATCAAATCCCCGCCTCATCTATCCAAAGACGTCAAGCCTAGCGTAATCGTATCTCGCGCCCCTCCCGTAGCCGACGATGCTCCTGTCGACCGAGATTCTGATGCCGAGACCATCGTACTGCCTGGCAAGGATGGCCATTCGCCCTCCAAGGCGAGGAAGGTAAAGCACGAGGACCGCAGCGATGGGGAACCCCCGGTTCTCCCCGTTCCCCTGGTTCCCCGGAAAAATCGTGATGCGAGTGCCAGCAGAGATGGCGACAAGGAAAAGACGGCCAATCCTGCCCGTCTGTCCGAAACGGCTTCCTCTCTCGGGCTGAAGAAGAAGCGCCTTCACGATCAATCGGCCAGGAGCAAAGATGGTTCCAGCGGCCTCAGCTCGGCTCCTGCATCCCCTCCCCACCACAGGCGTCGATCTGGTGGGCACTCCGATTCCGATACGGGCGCTGACCGTAGGAAATCCCCCAAGCTGTCCCTGAAAGACCGGGCAAAGTCCATCGACAGAATTCCCCACAAACGCAAAGCTTCCAGGGCAGACTCGGATGATGAGGCGGAAAATCGAAAGGTCCGACGGCAACGAATCTCGGATCACAACACCATAGAAGCTCGAGCTCGCCTACCCAAGGAACCAAAGTCTTCGTCTTCGTCTAGGAGAGAACACGACGGCCACTCAGGATCACGCACCAGATCCGTCTCTCCACACCACCCACGTGCCCACAGGCGGAGCGTCTCGACCCAACTTCCCGCAAACTCGTCTAATGGCCTGAGTTACAAGAAGAAACGTCTGCCTCCGCCGCTGCAATCTACAGACTATCACTCGGATGAATCCTCTGCCAGTGGTAGCCCTCATCCTCGGAGCTCCAAGCTGCGAAACCTCTCCACCCCCGCCACCGCCGAGTCAAATATGTCGCCGGCCAAGATTGCACCACACAAGAAACACCTCGACGCCCACGGCCAAACCTTCCTCGCTAGGGCATGTGCCCGAGGCGAGTACGACCTGGCCAAGCAAAGACTGGGAGAGCGACCCGAGGATCTCAATGTGGCCGACTATGCTGGCAACACGCCACTTCAGATTGCTGCGATTAACGGATACGAGGACATCGTCAAGCTCCTCATCGACGCGGGCTGCAATTTGGATTGTGTCAACTATGACAAAGACACGCCATTGTTAGACGCTGTCGACAACGGTCACTTGGGAGTGGTCAAGCTGTTGCTGAATGCGGGGGTAAATCCGAGGAAAGCCAACCTGAGCGGAGAGGAACCCTTGGACCGAGTCAGCGACGATTTGGAGAATGCAGACGATTTCCGAGCCGCATTGAACGAAGCCAAGTCACGACAAGGAGAACGCAGACGTACATCCGAAGATCACCACCCTACCGACCAATTCGACAGTAGATCATCTCATGGCCCAGACAGCCCTCGTCGGTCACCTGCACCATCTGCGTCCAACGCCAGCGGTCGGCGAGCCGGCACCGTCAGGGCAAACAAGACAAGCAATCATCTCTTGTACATGTCACTTGACGACAAGACGTTACGGCAAGCTGCAGGAAAGGGCGACGAAGAGACTGTTACGCGGATTTTGCAAGTCAAGGACGGTTGCGATGACTCAGAAGCCATGGTTGCTGCTGCTCGTGGAGGCCATGAAGTGGTGATTCAACTGCTCCTGGCTCTTGGTGGAGCGAACCCAGACCCTGCACCTGTTTCGAGCATGCCACCCGAATTCGCCACCCCAATGTTGGCGGCGATCGGCCAGGAAAATATTAAGGTCGTCAGACTACTCTTGGACCAGGGGAATTTTGATCCGACTCGCCGATTCAAAGGCGAGACCTATCACGAAATTGCCCGCCGTCGACAGGGAACGAACTGGAAAGACGAGGAGCACATGCTCAAGGAGTCTTACGATGCCTATAGAAAGTCACACCGCGACATTTCGAAGACAAAATCTCCTGGCAGACGCGAGCGTGAAAAAGAACGCGAAAAGGACCGCGACAGAGAGCAGGACCGCGAGACAAAGCGCCAAGGTCGGAATGAACTCAAGGATGAAGCGCGTGCGCACAAACGTAACCTCTCTAGCCCGTCCCGTGATCCGGAGAAGAGGAAGAAACTTTCTTCTGGACGAACCATCACAAGTCCAAAGGAGAAACGTAGGGCGGATTCATTTCACGAAGATCAGATCTCACCGAAGCGTGGTCCTGGCAGGCCGCGTAAAGAAGACCGAGTACCTACAATCGCTGTTTCAGACCGAGAGGCTTCACCCGCACTTTCGCAGAAGCAGGCTGCTAAAGCAGCGAAACGAGCCGAGTCCGACGTCGCCGCGATGTCCTCTGAAGGAGAGGCTGCTAAGCCGCGCCGTAAGCTCGTATCCAAGGGGGAGCTTCGTGGCGAGAGAGAAAAGAACCGACGAGCGAGCATGGTGTCCACCACATCATCATTGAAAGATCCTTCGAGCCCCCGCGACCCAACAAAACTTGACGATCATCCCGAGAAGCCAAAGGGCGAGCCGCTGTCGGAGAAGTACCACGATCGCACGAAAGCTCTCAAGAGGGACGAGTCTCGAGATCGGCTATCGGTGTCTGGCGATAATTCGTCCAAACGACATCGTTCTAGTGTCACGCCACCACACTCAAGCACGGGAGACAAGGATGAAGGGGAGGCACCCGTGAAGCGTCGGCGGCTTGATGTTGAGGGTAAGGAGCGACGACCAAAATCGACCGCTTCACCCGATGATCCTCACAGGGCACCTCGTGATGGCCCGCCTCGATCCAAGTCCAGCTTGAGAGACTACGACGACAGCGATCGGAGACCGACTAAGGCTAAGGCAGATGTCGATGGCCACAGACGAGAATCCGGCAAATCGAGCAATAGTGATAAGTCTAGTATCCACGTTAAATCTGAGGATTTTGACATCGAGATGCCAGATGCGTCGGATGTAAAGGACACAGTGGAAGCGGAACCACGAATCAAGAAGGAGCGCGACGACGAGAAGCGGCGTCTCGAAGAGAAGGAGCGTAGGAGAGAAGAGAAGCGTCAAGAAGAACGAAAGCGCCGTGAAGCTGAGGCCGAAGAAACCCGCAAAAAAGAGGAGGCTCGTCAACGCGAACGCGAGGCTGAAGAGAAGAAGCGAGAGGCTGAGCAGAAGAAACGTGAAGCTGAGCAGAAACAGCGTGAGCGCGAGGCTGAGGAGAAACGCCTGAAGGAGGAGGAAGCAGCAAGACATCGTGAGGAGCAGGAACGTAAGCGCAAGGCCGAACTCGAAAAGAAACGCCAGGAGGAAGAAGAACGGCAGCGGCGCGAGGCCGAAGAGAAGAAGCAACGCGAGCGTGAAGAAGAAGAACGAAGGCTCCGCGAGGAGGAGGAGAAGAAGAAGCGACGTGAGGAGGAAGAAACGAAGAGGAAAGAGGAGGAAGCTCGCAAGCAGCGAGAAGAAAAGGAGAGACTCCGCAAGGAACGCATCGAGCGCGAAGCTGCCGAGGAAGCCAAGCGAGTTCGCGAAGAGGAGGAACGGCAAGAGCGTGAGCGCAAGGAGCGACTTGAACGCGAGGAGTTGGAGCGCAAGCGAGCTGCTAAAGAGGCCGAGCAGCGCCGTATCCTCGAGGAGCAAGAACGCGTGCGCGTGGCGAAGCTGCCTCCTCTGTTGCGCTGGCTCGACGCTTGCCCGAACCCCAAGACTTCGGAATACGCCGCCAAATTCAAGCATATGCAAGGCGTGCGGTTCGACACTATTCAGCCGCAAGCAAATGGCACGGCAAACGGTAGAGAACAGTGGGTGCTAAACACCCATGTTGCGCTACTCCTCGGGGAGAAGGACCTCTCCTTGTCAAAATGTAAGTGCTCACAAGATCTTTCCGCGTTGATCATTACTGACGGAAAATTAGATGCGGCTTGGGAACATGTTTCCGTGTCCGACCTCGCTAAAAAGGTTATCTGGAGACTCGAGTCGGATTGGTATGCCTTGCTTAAGGAGAACTTCTACGAACTTGGGACTGGCCTTTCAGATTATTACGGAGAGGGCGAGGATCCCTTCAAGATGAGCTTCCGCTCAAAGGAAAAACTCCGTGGCGAGGCCCGTGAGAAGTTCTTGAAGATGGACATGTTCTTCGTCAAGGTGCGTCTTAATTTTGTCCGGTGATGATAATGTGTGGTTGGGCTGACTCGGAATACAGGTGTCGGATTTGATGTCGATTGCTCAGGACGTTCCGCATCTTCGGGACCTCAAGATGAGCGTTGAGTATCGCGAACTACCAGACAATGAAGGCCAACTCTACGGATGGCAAGTCCCGCAGAAATGGAAACAGGACCCCGATGCTGATCGATTCTTGGGATTCGCGCCGAGGAACAAATATTATATCAACGGTGTCATGGTCGAGGAGCAGATGCCTGGTTTGTCTGCTACAAGCAGCACACCGTTTCCCGAGAAGCGGGTCCCTCGAAAGGGATTGCAGCAGGTTTTCCCTGGCGACCCCGATTATGCCCGCGTGTGCAAAGAACAAGGGCTTGACTTCCTTTTGAATGGCACGAAAACGCCGACGATGCCCAACGGCGGACATTGGTCGCCACGGAGCCAGTCGAATGCCACAGAGGCAATGGTCGAGACCGTCAATGATACCCAGCCGGCAGCCTCCGCTACAGCGCCCGTGTTGCCCGAGCCGAGACTTGTTCCTAATGGCGTTAACGGCGTATCGGCGCCAAGCACCAACTGAGTTGAGTTGGATCACAAGTAGATCGAACGAACCAATATTTAATATACACATGTACACATTGCCACAGCAATCCCCGGATCTTTACGCACCGAGTGCCGATGGAACGTACCAAGGCACCGCTGTGCATCATCAGAGATAGACCCAGCTGCCTATCTGCCCTTTAGCTGGCCTTGCGATCCTTACGATAGGGGCAGTTGCTTGACTTCGAAATGGGGCTGGAGGATGCTCAAGGCGTGTTACTCACGCCAATTTGTGGACAGCAACACCATGGTATTTACTCTTTAGGCCCTGTTGGGTGATAAGACACTATATCGACAAATGGAACTTTCATAGTTCATGAAGCGCAAGAGTCAGCTCTTGTGTGTGGTCAGTTGATGAGCAACGGATTGGATGGCCATGATTAGATCTGGACGAGTGCCGAGAATCAAGAGCTTGGGAGCCTGGGAAGCATTACTAGTTGGGATGGGACACAGGGTTAGGGAAGGTAGACGACGAAAATAACACATTCACAATGCTGTCAGTCCTGGTCATTTCTTCGTGCCTTTTTCAATATCTTCAATAATTGTTGCGCATCATCAATCACCAAACCAAGTGCTGGCGTTTCTTACCTAAGATATGAAAGACTTTTGATTGAACGATTCAGGTTTCTGACATCACTGCGTTCAAAAAACCTGTGCAGCCAATGAAGGCGGTGCATTCCCACCATGCCCCGCTGAAATTTCATGTGCAGTACCTTAGCCTTTTCGCACAAGGTGCCAATGTCCCCGCCATTTTGCACCCCAAAATCCACCACCAGGTGCACAACCAGAATCACCAACTGCCAGAACCATCAACCCAAACCTGGGCAGCGAGACAGAAGTTGGACGACGACGAACGTTACTTATTTGATACCCCCACAAACTCTGCGAGCCACGGCACACTTTCTATTCGCTTTCTCTTCTGCCCGCGGCTTGGACGTCGACGTCGCAATCGGAAAAGCTAGCCATCCATAAATCGAACCCCTCCATACAGCGCAGGAACGTCTCGAGTGACGAAACACCGCAATCATGGCGACCACAGTTGACAAGGTAATGTTTCTCGCCGAGACCTTCATAGCCGGCTAGATTGGATTTTCCATCCTTTCTCCCTTATCTATTCGCGAGGACACCATCTTGACTAACACTTTTGTTCATGTAGATCAAAGATATCGAGGCCGAAGTACGTGTCCAACCCCTCCTTCCCCTTCACCTTCAAACCGAGGGCAACCCTCGTCCCGCCCCCTTTTCCGTCGTCGACGATGTCGAGAAAACTCGAAGGCTGTCTCTGTCTATGACCAGAACGAGGGAACATGCGTTCGTGACGTTGGCGACAGACAGGCATCCGCCCCCGAGAAACCCAAATCTTCGATCCGACGACATCAGGAAAAAATCCCCCTCCACCCTCTACACAGATATATTAGACAAGAACACGACGCGCAAATCAGCAAGCTGACGGAATGGTTTCTCTTCCCTCAAATAGATGGCCAAGACCCAAAAGAACAAGGCCACGTCCTTTCATTTGGGACAACTGAAAGCCAAGCTCGCCAAGCTCAAGCGTGAGCTCTTGACACCCTCGGGTGGTGGTGGCGGCGGCGGTGCCGGCTTCGACGTTGCGCGTACGGGTGTCGCGAGTATCGGCTTCATCGGCTTCCCGTCCGTGGGAAAGAGTACCTTGATGAGCAAGTTGACGGGCCAGCACTCCGAGGCCGCGGCGTACGAGTTCACGACATTGACGTCCGTTCCGGGTCAGGTCACTTACAATGGTACGTTTTGACAGATTTTATGTGGTTCGGGACGACGATATGGCAAGAGAAAAGGAACGAGGAAGTGAAAGGTCGAAAACGCTGACATTCTGTTGCGTTCCTCAGGTGCGCCGCTGCAAATCATTGATTTGCCGGGTATCATTGAAGGAGCCAAGGACGGCCGCGGTCGTGGTCGCCAGGTCATCGCCGTCGCAAAGACGTGCCATCTCATCTTCATCGTCCTGGACGTCAACAAGCCCCTGACGGATAAGCGTGTCATCGAGACGGAACTCGAAGGCTTCGGCATCCGCATCAACAAGTCGCCGCCAAACATCACCTTCAAGAAGAAGGAAAAGGGCGGCCTCAACATCACGAGCACCGTGCCCCTCACCCACATTGATCACGACGAGATCAAGGCCGTTATGAACGAGTACCGCATCAACTCGGCCGACATTGCCATTCGCTGCGACGCCACCGTTGACGACCTCATTGACGTCCTCGAGGCGAGGAGCAGAAACTACATCCCCGTCATCTACGTCCTCAACAAGATTGACGCCATCAGTATCGAGGAGCTCGACTTGCTCTACCGTATCCCGAACGCCGTGCCGATCAGTTCGGAGCAGGGCTGGAACATTGATGAGCTGATGGAGGCAATGTAAGGATTTTCTAACTTTGTCTTCCCCCTTGCCTTCATTTCCTCGTTAGCCGTCGGACCTTCGGCCGGTTCTCGCCTCCCGGAGCGACACGATCGTCGTCCACGACAAGGATGAACCCGCTACCCCTAAAATTGCACTCACGAGACCAGAGAAGCTAACGTTTTTGATTTTCTTTTCTTGGCGTATAGGTGGGATAAGCTCAAGCTGGTTCGCGTTTATACGAAGCCAAAGGGCAAACTGCCAGATTACTCTCAGCCCGTCGTGCTCCGCTCAAACAGGTGCACGGTCGAAGATTTCGTGAGTAGCCGGTCCTCCGCGTGACATTGCGTCTCGTCCCGAGCGAACCCGTGTCGTAGGGTGAACCTTCTTTTCTCTCCCCTGCGACAAAGGGGCGCGCGAAAGTTGGACGGACGGAAGCGCATATTGCTGCGGCTTGCTCTTGCTCGCTACGCTTAGCTAACCGGTTCGTGTTTCCGTCTAGTGTAACCAAATTCACAGGAGTATCCTCGAACAGTTCAAGACCGCCATTGTGTACGGCAAGTCCGTAAAGCATCAGCCTCAGCGCGTCGGTCTATCTCATGAGCTAGCCGACGAGGATATCGGTACGTTTTCATCTTGTGTCGAGGATTCCCCCCACCAATCCTTAGTTTCCCTGGTCGTCGTCGTCGTCGCCGTCGTCGTCATCATCATCATCTCAAAACCTTCATTTGCCCCCGCGAACTACTCTACAAGAGCCGGCGAGGAAAGGAAGCGTGCCTCAAGTCAAGTGAAGTTCGGTTAAGGAAAAGCAAAACAATGGCACTAACATCTCCAAACTACTCGCAGTCACAATCGTCAAGCGCTGACGAACGCGGCGACGAGCTAAAACTCGGCGGCGCATGGCGGCCGTTTGTCGTCATGCTTCTCCCCACGCCGCCTCAAAATGCCTTGCCTGGCCAAGGAGAAACAAGCCCAGCCCAGCCCAGACCCAGACTTTCAGCCCGCCTTCGGGGTCCTCCTCGTCCGCAAACCCCCCATTTTGGCGAAGGGAACACAAAATTCAAGCCACTTGCCTCTTTCCTCCGCCATCCTCCCCCCTCCACGCCCCCTTCCCTCCAAGTTACCATCTTACTCGAGTCCCGATTCCATGGCATCGTGTGCAAACTCAAAAGAAAAGAAAAAGGAGAAGCACGTTACCCTACCTCCTTTCAAAAGCGAACAGTGAAACGAAAGGAACCGGCCGACCCCTACTGCATCTTACGCGCGTAAGCTCTAAGCCAAGGCCGGGAAACACAATGGCACTGTTTGGTTGCGACTCTCTCTCCTTTTCCCAAAGGAACAAGGCTGAGCTGGGCGAGTAAAAGAGTGTGTGGGGTTTTTGCAGTCTTGGTACGCTACCTACTTTTCCTTACCGAGCATGGGATGTGGGAATGTGTGTTGGCCGCAAGCAGACATTTCGTGGCGGGTGGGGGGGGGGGGGGGGGGGGGTGGGGGTGGTGGGGGTGTGGTGGTTGTGGGTGTGTGTGGGCTTTGGTTGCGGGGGGGGGGGGGGGGGGGGGGGGGGGGGGGGGGGGGGGGGGGGGGGGGGGGGGGGGGGGGGGGGGGGGGGAGGGGGAGGTTAAAGCTCCCCCCTTTGATGGGCGGCGTCGAGGCATCTTCCCTGCTCTCTATCTTGTTTTCTTGCCGCCGAGATTTCGATGGGAGACGGGAGCTGGGGAGGGATGGAAGGATGGATGGGAGGATGTGTGTTTGACGGGGATCAAGGGCGACGTTGGTTTCTGCAGTCCAGGCAAGCGTTTACACGGTATCACCATGCTGCTTTTTGCATTACAGAGGAGAGACGAAGATACAGAGATGAAAAGGAAGGGAGGGAAAAGGGGTGGTGGGAGTTCAGGCTTGCAACAAAAAAAAAGTGATTTGTTCTCAATCAAAACGGCTTCTGGCAGCAGAGAGAGAGAGAAAAAAAAACAATGTTCATCTTCATCTTTGTTGCGTTCAAATCGTTTTTCCCATCTCCACCTGGGGTATCCTTCAACTAGGAAACAAACATTGTACCATTGTATGCGATCATTGTAACGAATTTGGGTTGGATTGGGAGCGGATGGACCGGTCCAGTTCGCGCGTTAGGGTCCAGACTCCCACGGTACGGTAGTGAAGCCAAAGCCCACACTACCTAGACACTTGACTGCCCATCCCGTCCATAACAGTTCGAGTGATCCGTGGTTCCCATCCTCGCCGCGAAGCCGTCGGGCACTAAAGGCTGGCTGCCGGGCGGCGCGTGCCTGACAGGACAAGCCCGCCGTGCCGCCTAAGGGGGAAAAAAGAGAGAAGGGCTCTCTTGCCAGTCTCCAACCCGTGTGGATACGGAGGAGCGTGGCTTCTTTTTCGTTAGCCAGCCGTGCCAGCCTCGCGCTCGTGCGTGCGTGCACGGCACCGCCATCATCTTGCGCCGTCCGCTTTCGCGTGGCTGCCCTTCAAAATGTCGTCGTCGAAGGGGGCGAAAAGCGAGATTCTGGATGGAGTACGGATATAGATAGACTGTCGTTGGAAAGCTGCCCCCATCCCCGCCCCGTCCCTACCCCACACGCGCCACCATCTGAAGTTCACCCAGCAGCAGCAACTCAATGGGAGAATAAGTCACGGAGCCCAAATCGTGGGCGAACCTGCATAGCCGAGGGCCTCTTGTGATGCGGCCGCAGATGCCTCCCAAGAGAAGCGTGGGTTGCATATTCTTCTTTCTGCAAGAAGGCTCAACGCATGTGTCCGTACCGGGCGTGTATCCCCTTGGCCAGCTTGCACTACTTTGCTCCGCGTGCGAATGGGAAAGGAAGAGGTGGTGGAAGAGAGACAGAGAAAGGAACTAGAGCAATGAGTAGCGTGGACGAGACCATGCAGCTTCCGCGCGCACACACCTCTACCAACACACACACACACACACACACACACACACACATATCCGCAGACACACACACTTCGTCTTCTGCCTCACTCCTCCTACAGGGCATGGGGTGACAGGCAGAGGAGGGGTGGGGGATGGCGGGCGGGTGTGTGGGTGAGCCAGACGGGGGACTCCCTGGATCGAGGGCAACGTCGGCGCTTAAAGCAGAGCTAAGACGACACCCTTTCTCTGCTCTCTGCAATGCTGCTCTTCATAACTCCGCCTTTTCTTCTGTCCTCTCATCCCGTTGCTGCTGACGCTTGTCTCGAGACGGACTCGGCACTACCTACTGGCGCGATGCACTTCACTGCAATTCCCCGACGAGAAACGTGCCCGGCGGAATGACAGCAGCCACGGACCTGGTTTTCCTCAGTAGAACGAAAATAAAAGAGGGGGGATGGAGGGCTTCACCACCAGTCAGATGCGAATCCTCCTCTTCCGCCTGCCTTTCACAGGGCTTGCTTTACCGCCCATGTCTCGCGGTCTCTTTTATCTCCCCTTCCTCTCGCAAGTCCCGATTTTTGTTTGCTAATGCTGGGCGGGACGTGCTAGTTGGTGGTGGGTCGGCCGCGGCCTTCGCAGCGAGCCGTGATCTCATCTCATCTTATCCTCGGAGGATGATGGGAGGAGCTTGGACGAGGGGTCCCGGGTCCGAGTCCGCGATATGCGAAGCAAGGAAAGGTCGATTGCGGAGTATGGTAGCAGTCGACATCCATCCAGCGATCTTGGCCCTTTCGTCTCGAGTTCGACTCGAGATTGCTTGCGAGCAGATGAGTGTGTCCGTACCTTGCATCAGATACAGATGAGGCGAACGGCGGGCGATAGGACACAGACCACGGGAGAACGGCTGCAGGGAAGGGTAAATAGGCGCAGGGGCAACACAGACGGCGGCGGCGGCGGATGCTGCGCTGCAATGTTGCTCGTGCTGCCCAGGTCCCCTGCTCGCTCCAAGGCGACATGAGTCGACCAGCCCAGTCAGTTCCAGCGGGTTTTGGGGGAGGGCTCGGGAACAAGCAAGCTGCGCTCCACCCGAGCACTGACGCAGCTCTCATCTCCTAGACTCCTCCTAGATTGCTGCTCCAAAGGGCAGAGTTGGTAGAGGACGTCTCGTGCGTGCAGGCGTAGGTGGTACTTTCAAAAAGACCAAATGCAGCCTTGATCGGAGGTAGTCTACCAATGGACCAGGCGCTGAAGCAGGCGTCGAGGAGGGCAATGACTAATTGGCATCTTGCCCATCATGTTCCTCGAGACATGAGAACGTGGATGCGGTCATCCGCTGTGTCAAATGAAAGTCCTCGTGTCTGGCTAAATTCCCAAAGCCCGAGCTTCTCATGGCTTGAAACAATGGCTTGGTTGTGAATTCCTGCTACTTCGACCAGGTAGAGCAGCTAAACGTGATTAGCCACGGCTGACAGCCACTGACGAGGCGAGTACCAGAGCCTGAGATTTTCCCTCGTATCCGAAAGCTTCTGAAATAAAGTTGATGGGCAGACTACTCTCGCCGTCGTACTAGCATGGCTTCAATACCTAGTGATATCGTCAGCCTGGCTAAGACGCGTCAGTCATGAACTCATGGAAAACCCTTACACTACCTAGCGGCGGGAAGATGCCAAGGGAAAGATGGAGTAGATGGGTCTCCGAATCAGCCTTCTTTCCTGTTTAGTATATTCCCCGGCCCGCCCATCATCATTATGCATGTTGATTGCCCAACGTTGTCGTGAAATGAGAGCCCATTCTCATGACTGATGCGAAGCTACGGTTAGAGCGATCAGATACTGCTTCGGGTGAGGGTTGAGTCGGGGATGCTGTGGTATCAATTCAGCCTGGCCTAGGATACCGTCGGCAGGGCCCGCTTCAAATTGAGAACGGCGCACGTTGCGGGCCACCGCGGGTGGATGCTGGTCGACCCTGGATCGCAACCTGGATCATGCCCCAATCATAGTTGTACCTTCCGGCCATACTCTCCTCTCCGTTGAGGTAGGTATTCACATTTGCGCGCCATTGCGTCGAGGCTTGGCCAGACCATCCGTTTAACGAAGCCTTTCGTAGATGGACCCACGGCTTAGCAAGTCTTTGTATCCGTACGTGACCATCTGGCCAACTGAGAATCAGTCTGGGTCTCTCAGTGGCCTCGCTAGGACCGCCTCATGCGAAAGAAATCTTTTCCATCCAATGACCAGCCCGAAGCTGGTGACGAATCCGGAATTTATGTCCAATGGGAATACCGAAAACGATTTGAGCGCTGCTGTTGGTCAGCAATCCTTCTTCAACTCTGGTTCCCTAGACCGAAATGGCGCTTGTGCTTGTCTTCTGACTGCCATATCAAGTCTTGTGACGACTGCAAAGGTGGTCATGGAGCTGGAGCTACCCAGAGATCAATGGAGTTCAATGCCTCACAAGAGTGGACCGGATATGGGCGAGTATCCCCTGTTCTTGACCCATTGGTTGTAAAATGAATGTAAAGGTCCGGCCTATGATGAGCTAGCCAGATCTATCCAAACTGTATCGACTCAAATCTCCAACCGCATGACCGCGGCAGCTCAATTGAATGGGAGATGGGCCACAAGATGGACGGCATGGACCGGCGATCTAACCGAGTACAACAAGCTATGATTAATAGCGAGAGCATTGCGTTCAGCGTTGGAAGAAGGGGAGGCGCCCATCGCGATTGCCTGGCCGTCCAACGAGGGGCGTTGGCTGTTGAGCGACGCTCCACGATGAGTGTGACGGTGGTGGATGCCAATTCCATGAATGTTGGATTGCGTCGCGAGGAGTCCTTGTATCTTCTACGGAAAGCTGTCGGGAACGGCTTTGGCGATGTCGTGGCGGGTGCGTCAGAGTGGTTCGGTTAGTTCTTAGTTCAACATCGGGCAGCAGCAAGGCTTGACAGACTGCCATTGACGTCGCATATCAAACTTGAAATTAGAGATCAAAGCGTTCAGCAGACCTTGGCCTGTTTGACGTCGGAATTCTGGTGGGATTTGAGTGTTCGCAAATGGATTTTGGCGGGAGGTGGTTTGAAGTAATCAGACCAGACTGAAGAGGCCCCTGTGGTAGAATGCATTGATCGCCATAAACTGCCGCAGACGTTTATGCTGGCAACGCCCGGTTGACTTGATTTGAACAGACCGAGGCTGACAAAATGGCACGCTATTTTGATACTTGCTGACAAGGGCCTGAGGGTTGCTCGAAAGGCGATAGCAGTCCGCGAGTGAACGACAGGATATCCGCAACAGGTTCTACGTCTATCAAACCACACCCCCTCCCTAGACGGTCAATGGCCTTGTATCCGTACTTTGAACGGCTCAGAGAAGGGTGGGACGTCGGGGTTGCCCCCCTGCCCTGACAACGCCAGACAGGGATGGGTCAGGTCGCCGGCGGGCCATTTCTCGTAGCATCAGTCGATCGCTTGACAGCTTTGACGGACCAGAGACAACCAAGCAGGCTTGTTACTTGTACGGCGTGGTAGGGTCGGGGCGATGTATCCGCGAGGCGTTTGCGAGTTGGGGGACTAGATTTGGAGAAGGGCGAGAGCAAGAGGGGAAAGGCAAGTTTCGCGGTTGGCGTGCGGCGTGCCGAGTTAGGCGCAAATTGAATCGGTGAGAGAGAATACCATCTATACAGCTCTGAGCTAATAGGCCGTGGTGGGAACAAGGTGCGATAGGAGGTCAATGTGGCACGGAAGGCGCCTCTTGGTAAAGTATTCGCGCATCGCAGGCTCTTGGACTCGTATCCATGGAGGAATGGCGAATCGAGGTTATAACGAAGTGTCGGTCAGGAATCAGGATGGGTATCCGTAGCGGGAGTGTCAGATGATGAGGCCGTTGAGTGGATGTGTTTCTGGCAGGTCGTTCACATTGTATTCGTCCATCGTCCAAAGGTAGCTTGGTTGGGATGGAGTGTACGGATAGCTTGGTGGGAGCGGCTGGAGACATGGAGGCAGGCGGCCGAGCGGTCGAATGAAAGTGTAAGGTGCCGAGGGACTAAGGCAGCGGGAAGGTAAAAAAGTTGGAGCCCCGATCCAGTCAGGGTCTTTGAAGTGCAAATGAGACTGCTACTGGCTCGCTGTAAATGCCCCTGCGACGATGTCTGAGTAAGGTATTCATACGGAGGACGGAGTAGAAGATGCTTGTTGACAAAATGGGAAGAGTGTACTTCGTGAAGCAGGAGAAAGAGAGCCAGGCGAGCATCCATGAAATTGAAGGCATGGAGCTTCATGAGTCGCAATGAAGGAGCATTGGGCAGCGATGGCCCTATGAGAAGCAACAGCAGCAAAAGACGACCCCTCATAAGCTGGCCGGGGTATCATGGAAATGGAAGGCAAGAACGGGACGGGACCTTGGTGGTTTACCACTTGCTACTTCCTTTTTTTTTCCTTTGCTCTCCGCTCAGGGCAGGCAGGTCCCCCGGTCACCAAGTGTTTCTGTCCATCTCTTGCCCTCCACTGTTTGAGCTTTGAAGCTCGTTCATTCGGGGAAGGTACGGACCATGGCGGTAAAAGGTGGACCCGTATGCTTGAAGTGGGTCCGCCGTGAGGTTAAGAAGGCGGAAGGTCAAGGTCTTCCTGCCACCCTGGAGCAGCAGCTTGAGATGGGAAGGAAGCAAGGATTGCAGAGCTCACAGTGCACATGTTGCTCCTGCTCTCTCTTGAGTGAGAGTCTCCTTCCCCCTGCTCAGATATCCCTGCCCCGTGCGTCCTTAGGGCTTGTGGTGGAGCAGGGAATGGACGGGTGAGCCAGTCAACGCTTGCCCGCCGGTCCACTGCCCAAGATGGGACGACGTTGTTTCCTTCCTTTCCTTTTGGCGTCCGTATCCGTCCAAGTCGTTTCCTTCCATGCCGCCCGTTCATCTCAGGTCGACTCCAAAAGACGGGCAGGTCTGAATCATCCGCGTGCTGAGGCAGGCACGGCAGACACCTTATCCAAGACCACTTCTCCGAGAAACATGGCACTGGTATGGAACCGAAGCGAGGAATGCAAGTACCGTTACATGTCAGATACCTCAATGTTCCATTCCAGACTTCAACCACGTACCTTGACAGGCTTTAGGTAAGCTGTCTTCAGTTGACAATAGAACCGTCAGGAAATGCGTTACTGCCCAGCCTTCGGCAGCTACCTCTGCACGCTTTCCTTAGCTTCCATACCCTTTTCACCCTGGGGAACAGCTAGATACTAAGAAATAGAAACGGCGGCTTCATCTACGAATGCCAGACTAACACCCTTTCTCATTTACTTCTCCATGTCTCGTTTTTTGCCTCGTCTCGTCTCGTTCTACTTACTCACTTGTCATATTGGGATGATCCCTCCATCCGCCATCGCTCACACTACTCCGTAGGGATACCTCAACGTTCCGCCTTGTCCTGGCAATATCCCCACGCAAGCCGCCGCACCGTTCATCTATATCCCCCTCTTCTCAATCTAACCCCTTGTCGGGGCAACACTCGCCAGTACCTACCGGTACTTCGTACCCATCGCGGAAGCAGAGGGAAGGGCAGAAGAGAGGAGAGGAACCGACCGTCACACCATGTATGAATACCTACCTTACTACGGCGAGCGAGCAAGGCAACGAACCCGCTCTTCTCGCCTAGGCCCCGTCTCCTACTAACCCGATCTTGCTCTCAGTCTCTCCTCTCACGCAACTATAGCTCGTCAAGGGTGCAAATGCTCCGTCCGTCTTTGGATCAAGACCTCTCGTCGTCTCTTTTCCGGCCACTACCTACACAGCACTCCAGTGAGCATGTTTCCTAGTGCGTGTGTGTGTGCGTGTCGTGTGGGTGGTAATCTCAGCGCAAAGCAGGTCCTGATGTCAGCTAATTGGCGCGCGATTCTTCCGTTTCTCGACCCCGACTCGGCTTTTCCTGATTATTGAGCACCCAAGCAACCGTTTTCTGTAACATCTCGCTTTCCCCCTTTCCTTTTTTTTCTTCCCATCCGTCGGCTCCAGGCTCGTTGTCGTCTGCCATTGTATTCCTTGGGTGTTACAAATTCGGCTTTTTCTACAGAATCTCTCCAATCCGCACCTCCGGGCCCTCCATCCCATCTGCTGTCATCATCTAGCATGAGGCCGACAGACTCAGCTCCACAACCCAGGGGCCAAGGATATGGCTAATCTCGACTCTCAAGAGGCCAGAAGCAGCCGCAAGCCGCAAGAGAGGGCAGCATATTTCGCCCCGAGTGGCTAGTAGCCGTTCGCCTACCAGCCAGCGTTGGGGGAATAATAAGACATCAGCAAAGTCGAGGCGAGCCGCGAGGCCAGGTCTAGACAAGGCGCTATAGGACGAGACGAGACGAGACGAGACGGAAGCAAATCAGCATCCCAACTAGTGTCTGTGTGTGGCTTGTCCCATTCCCGTCGACAGCGTTTTCCATATGGTCCGTCGTTTCTTCCCATGCGGCAACGGAGACAAACTGAGCCAGTGGCTTCTTCTAGCTCCTCCTCAATACTCTAGCCGTGGCGGTTGTCAGTGGTCTAGACATGAATTCTAGGCCGACTATGATGTCTTCATTGATGAAAACACTCACACCATCGCAGAAGATACGCAACCTCGTCAACGTCAACAATCATCCCCCATTTGCCTGGAACTCAGTTTTACGGCATTTGCCTTGTCCCCGTTTTTCTCTCTTTGACTCTCTCATTCAATCCCGCCGGTTGCGAGGGATCTCTTTACTGCCCTCGCGGAACCATTCTCCATTCTACTCTGTCTCATTCCCTGCCAATATCATGATGCTTCATGCATAAGACGGTGCTGTACTCGAGTCCTGACGTCGCACCTTTGCGGCTTTACCATTCTCTTAGGCCTATCACAACCACTCTCGTTGCCGGGCGCTTTCTTCTGACGGGCAAGTTGCATTTGCATTCTCATTGTCTTGATCAACACATCGCTCATCAACCAGACTTTCACCTGGCCGACGTTGCGCGTGTCTACTCTTTTCCTCCATCGCCTCTCAACGCCTACCTAATGACCACGCGGTTGTGGTACGTAGAGAACTTCATCTTATCCTTCGTAAGGTCTGGTTTACTGCCACACACCCCGAGGGGCCGAGTCGAGACCCCGGCTCTACTGAGATTCAATCATACCCACCACACCCCCAGGAGAAGACGAGACACACACCCCAGACCCTTGCCGGTAGTGTACTTACATGGGCATGGGAAGCATCCGCCGTCGCTTTGCCTGCAGAGCTTCTACATATGTACACTGCGGCCCACCGCCGCCCACACAACCTTCATCCTTCCGTGCGCCTGATACCTAGTATTACTATCTAGACAAGCCCGCCTACCCCAACCTCGACCTGCTAGCTTTGTCCTTCAAGCCTTGCCTTGTGCGTCGCGGCGTCTGATTCTTGCAGCATACCGCTGTCTGATTCACCCCTTCTGAGTGGCCCGATCCGACTTTCCAGTCCTGTCAGGCTCGTTCGCCATCACCCTCAACTGGTCGACCGAATAGACAGACAAGCCTTCTCCCCAGGAACAGCACTCTTTCAATAGTCGATCATCCCTCAAACATCCCTCTTTCCTCCCATCCTTAGTTTATCGTTGCGAGGCGTGTCTTCGCCAGCACCCGACCAACTCGCCAAAGACCGGCACAACAACCTGAGCCCGGTTAATCCAGGTAGTTTCAACCCGTAATACGGTCAGGAAACCCTCTAGAACAGACTCTGGGTACTCGCTGGGGGTTCTTGATACGGCAGAGAACCAACTTGGCGGTTGCCGCGACAGGAAAGGGTTGTTGGTGTTGCACCCGCATTCTAAGCACGACCTCAAACTCCAACTCCAGAACCCGCACACCAGACCGGCACTTCTCGTTTAAGGAACCCACGGAGAGACATACGGCTAGCTGGCCCTCCAACTCATAGACGACGTTGCCCCCGACACCTCTCTGCAGCCTGCAACGCACTTGCATCGAGTCACCCTGAGAGGCCCAGGGCTTCTTGACCTACAAAGCAGACCGCCTGCACAGCGCGCTTTCAGGAACCAATTGGCCACCTCTGCCATGCATGGTGTCTTCCTTTCTTGAAGCCAAACCCACCAACATCTGTCGGGACCAGCAATCCCCACCCTTGGCCTGAGTGTCATCCCATCAGTCAAGGCGAAGCCTTCGGCGGAACCCCTCCTCGCAATCACCAACCTGGAACCTGGACTTTACGACAACAGGCCAGCCAGACAGTCTCGTTTTGAGTACTGCCAAGTTGGATTTTGGGGATCGAATACGCATCTTACAGTTATATAAGCAATGAACAACTCCATCGTGGGGACTGCCACCATGGACCAGGACAACCACCTCACCCAGGACGAAGACACCCATATGGGTCACAATCACACAACCTTCGGCGCCGAGAGCTGGGGAGATATGAGTCCATACGGCCATCAGAACAGCATGTCGGATTTCGGAGGTTTCACGTTCATGCCATCAGTCACCCATGGATTACCGTCTGAGTCAATCGGCAGAATGCCTCCTCCGCCAGCTCCTGTGCAGCCGATGCAGACTCATCAACAACAGTCTCATGCCCAGCTACCGATGCTCATGATCCCTTCTCAGCCAACGTGGCCCAGCATGTTGACCAACCCCAACAGCTATTCGGCACCTCCCTTGGGAATGGCACCCGTCGTTGCCCCAACCCCTTCAAGGCCTACACGGCTGACAAACGGCCCGCAGCCGCAACAGCGAAGGGTCTTGACCGACGACGACCGGAAAAAAATGTGTCAGTATGCTGCTGAGCATCCCAACGTGAAGCAGACGGATATCGGCGCCATGTTTGGCGTTGAACGAAGGTGGGTTCAAGCATGTGCATGAAGAGTGCGTTGAAGTTCTAACCTTGACATCCCAGCACCGTATCAAAGGTTCTACGCAACAAAGAGAAGTACCTGAACCCGGAGGCGGACAGAAGTCAATCTCCCGCTGGCAGGCGGCACACCAAGGGAAAGTTTCCTGACATCGATCGGGCTGTTGCGGCATGGGTCAGGAGACAGCAACAAGTCGGATTAACACCTAGCGACGATGAGATTCTCGATCAAGCAAAGCACTTTTCTCGTACCACCAACGGCGGACCTGAGGCCAGCCAGATGAAGTCCATCAACACCACTTGGTTGGAGAGGTTCAAGCAGAGGAACATTCTGGTATCAGGGAAGCTCTTGCGAAGAGCATCGGAAACGAACATCACAGACCACGCGAAACTATCTGGCTCTCCCTCTCTTGGAGCATCCGGCATCTCACCGGCATCGCCAACAGGACACCCATCTCCACTTTCGGCCGACAGAAGTGATGAGGACGCTGTTCACGGTCTCGGTTTTGTCGGATATGGTGATAGCGGCGCCTACAAACACACCAACTCGCAAAGCACTACGTCTCTCAACAGCGCGTTAACCGATGCGGGAAACTCGTCCTTCTCGGGAAGTGCGATGAGTCCCACCGCCACATTTACATTCTCCCCTGACCCCAACGCCGGCCAGTTCCTCCCCAACGATACGTCACGCCAACTGCATGGAGGGGCTGCTTCAAACTTTCAGAGACCAAGAAGCCAAACCTTTCCCACTCTCGATCTGGAGTACATGAACCAGGCCGCATCAACCGAGCCCATGACTCCCAAGTATCACCCGGCGTCTACGGCGCCTTCTTCTGCTTTGGAATCGCCGGTTCACGAAATGGCAGCACCCCACTTTGGCCTAGATACCGCCATTACTTCATCGCCGCATCTGCACCACAGCAGCAGCAACAGTAGCATGGCTGGTCGATCAGCCACGACTCCAGCCGGGTCATCTCCGACATCACCGACACAAGAGGATGCTCGAAAAGCTGCGGACACATTGCTGAGTTACATCCAAAGCACCAATGGGGGAGCCTTGTTGGACCAAACGGAGTATGTGGTGATGGTCAGGTTGACGGAGAAATTGCGCCTACAACAGCATCAGCTTGCGAAATCCGGGGTACCTCAATCCCTAGGCATTTTGGACCGGATACCTGAAGGAGACACCGAGATGGCACCGCAACACGTTCACTCAATGTCGCTAGGGGTCAAGTCCGAGCCCGTCGTAACTCAATGAACACCCGGCCTGATGCTTCGGCAAATCACTTTGCAAAGCAAAATCATATCAGCTCGCGTATAATC
The DNA here is from genome assembly GCF_030869305.1 of Colletotrichum tamarilloi. Lineage (NCBI taxonomy): Eukaryota > Fungi > Ascomycota > Sordariomycetes > Glomerellales > Glomerellaceae > Colletotrichum > Colletotrichum tamarilloi. The sequence goes on from NW_026849399.1 coordinate 452,304, forward strand.
TCCTTTTTCGGCAAGAATATTATTCGTCATTCTTCAAGGCGTTTGTTTGTTTGTTTGCTTTGATTCTGGACTGGATTGGGAAACAGGCCATCCCGCGCATGGCATGCGTGGGCATCTACAACAGGACGACGACCTTCATTTTGGTCTCACCAATCTCTAGACCCGACGAGAGTTCTGCAAAGAGCACATCCCCCTCGCCGGGACCGGATTTCCGATTTTTGGGAAAACTAAAGCCCACTTCACAATGGCGATACCTATCATGGGGAATATGACACCCCAGGAATACACGGTCAATGTCTCACGACAGCCCCGAGGCTTTTCTCGATTGGATCTTGAGGCTTCAGACTTCGCGACAATAATCTCGGGCGCCTGTGTCTTCCCACCACCGGTCCACAGTCTCACGACAGTTGGAAATATGGGCAAGTAATTATAACTTATCAATACAGGACCGGGGTGGACACTGGCCAGAGACAACGGCGCGGAGACATTTTCTCTATTACCTTGAAACAACAGCATCACTATTATCCATCCCATTCGAAACTTCAGTCGAGACATCCATATACCCCATTCTTATCGACGCTCACGCTCCCCTCGAGGGAAGACCATTCCGCTCACGCGAAACACCGCAAAATTCTCCATGCGCCACATCGATTCAAGCCTGGTTTTCGATAGTCATCTTTTTCTTACTCTCTCTCTTTTTCTGGTCCATATCTGTCTCTCTCCATAGTTTCCCCGAGCACGAAATTCGCAACCATTTCACCATTTTGATACTGTATTATCCTAGCCTTCTCTTATACACTCTCTGCATCTGTGAGGCGACAAGGATAGGAAGTAAGGAGAGGATTCCGGTTGGTTGGGAGGTGGCCGGTCAGCCAGGCACGGTATCTACAAGGGGCGGGTGTCACGGAAAGGGGCAAAGGCTTTTTGAGCCGGGCACGGGTTATCATAATTGATCAACGGGCTAGGAACGAAGAAAGGCGAGAGGTCGAGAAGGCACACACAAGACAGAGGGATGCTCAAGGAACGTTAAGGGGAAAAGGCACGATGCGACACGTACGCAAAGACTCATCATCTAGCCCCGGCCAAAGAGTCTGCGTGGGAAAAAAAAAACGAAAAAAAGGGTGGCCCCTTTTGCATTTGATTTCCTAGGGATATGCCCCTTTTTTTCCTTCTTCATTCTCTCCCTCTTGCCCCCCCTCTCGACCAGTTTGCGAATATACGAACATCACAAAACCATTTTCTCTTGCCTTTCACGATCAAAAGTGCGTTTGTGACTGGCCCCGACCATGTGTCATGTTCTGAGGTTCCGATGAGGAACATTATCTAAGAAGGAATGCACTGCTTCATCATGCGGAATTACAAAATGCGTTTTTCAGACTAACAAGGGTATCTAAAACAGGCAGAAAGGCATAGAAACTCATTCATAATTTATCCGTCACAGACTCAGACGCTCCTCCCAGAGTTCAACGACGCCCTTCTCCACCAGCTCCGGCATCAGTCTCACCAGAATCAGCTCCAGGATGCTGTACACCAAGTGCTTATTGCAGTATTCGTCTGAGAAGATATCGAGTATGCTCTCTTCGATCTCGGCCAGCATTCGCTGCTGATCCTCGTCCTCATTCTCTTTACTTTCATTACCTAAATCATTAGTTCTGTTCCCGTTAGTGGCATCACCCCTGCCAGGAACATCGGCCTCGCTCTCGCTCATGGGCAAAGGAGCAGCATCATCAGCAGCACCAGGCCTTGACTCCGGTCCGGACCGCCACCGGAAGCCAAGGCCTCGCCCGCCTAGATACAGGCCAGCCAACCAGGGCGGGATGCTGGCTAGCATGGCGCTAGCGCACCTGCGGCGTAAGGAACGCAGCTCCTCGTCGGAAGAGGGGGCCACCAAGGTCGAGACGCCGGGGGCGTTGTTGGGGAAGAGAGCGGCGCGGATGGAGCGGAGAATGGTTGGCAGTAATGCGGCGTCGAGAAGACGTTGGTGAATGGTGTGCGAAATGAGCCTGTATTTCGACGCGGCAAGCGCTCCATGTCAGCTTCTTCCCGGGTATGCTTCCGACTCGGACAGTCGCGACGGTCAAGTGTGTGGGGGGTTGCAGGGGCTTTTGTGTGAACCGACAAAGGGAAGCAACGATCTGCGGGAGGGGAAGTGAGAGAAGGAGGGATGTCAGGAAAGGAATGGAGACGGCTAGGTCAAGGTGACACGAGGTTGAGAGCAGGGGTAGCTGAGCGCCCCCCCCCCCCCGATGACGAGATTGCGACGGATGTTGTTGTCTTTGGTTGTTGAGATGGCTCAATGGCTTCCTGGATTGACGAGCAGGTGTATCTGGATTTTGAGGCCCTTTGCTGGCGATGGGGACAGTCTAGAAGGCTCTGATTTGGTCCTGTAGTCGAAGGCGCGTGGATGATATTGGTCTTAATGTCGAGATGTGTTCCTTCCATTGCGGTGAGGTGTATGTGAGCACATGGCAATGCGCAGAGACCCGGAAATGCCAGCCGGGATACAGCTAAGCTCCCAAGCTTGAGTCCGCCCAGCTTCGCATCGGTCCATGGAGGGCAGGCAATTAGGCGCTGAGCGGGGACCGGCAAGCTGCTAGCCCGTTTTTCGGGACGGATCGAGTGACTGCCCATGGCCTGGACCGTTCCGGCCTGATTATACGCATCGGCTGGCGGTCAGGGACGGAAGCTTGCGATCAGCCCAAACATGACCAGATGGTGAAAGAGGCCGCGCAGGTAGGATTTGCGTCCCGATATGCGAGGCCGCTTTCACCACCGACTTCGCAGCGGGGCGTCAGGAGGCGAGCAGGACTGATAGCTTTCCGTAGGTGACCAAGCGTCGTATTTTCGTAGGCGTGCGCTGGGCAAAGAAGATGACGGTGATGAAAATGAACCCCTGCAAAATGATGCTCGCTGTTGGACTTGGGCGCGTAAATGAGGCTTGCTGGTGGATGGAAGCGCAGCCCCGCGAGGGCCCATCGAGCAATCGGAGGCGAGCAAAGTTGACGCCTGCTGCGATTGGTCGGAAGCCACGAGGTCCTTGGGATGCAACCGCATGTTTTGAGGATTCGGGGGGACGAGGTCAAGTCAGGGTTGGGTCGCAGAATGGGCCAGGTGTGAATGTCACACAGCATATTTCGGCTTTTTCGCGCAGTCCTGCAAGAGACTCGACCCCCATCGCTGCGTGCACCCCAAGGTGTGTGTCGCCATAGCCCGTATCAACTCATTCACAAATCCATCCCCAGTGCAGCCAACTAGGCTGTCGTGGGAAAAGCCATCCCGTCTCACTCACTCGCCTGACGGGGCGCTGCTGATTGCTCACTGGAGCTGGTTAAGATCCAGTGACCTGAACCTCATGCGGTGTGACGTGAGATTGCTAGAGAAGGGGAGGGAGAAACAAAGTGATGGTTGCCTACCTGTCCATGGCTCCATTGAGACCAGCAATACGTCCTGGGCCGCTCATTGCCCCGAGCTGGAAAAGTGACATGATTCCACTCAACCAAGGCATGCGAGAGTCCATTTCGATCAAATCTGCTACGCAACTCCACAGCTTGAAGGCAGCAATGGGTGTTTTGACAGGCTGCCCTTCGTTCGAGCTAGCTGGAGGATTCAACGTCTTCGAATGCGATATTTGACCAGTCGCTTGGTCCTTTTCATTCAGCTCGCCGTCTAACCTTGGTGGCAGGGATGAAGACATTGCGAGAGTGATGACGAGGAAGCGGACAGTCGAGAAAGCGAGAAATGACCATTGTACGAGCGACCAGAACGCGCCCTGAATGGACCAACTGCGGCGAACAGGCCTGGGGAGGGCGGATGTTGACCCGGCCTGCAACGCCTCCGCCACTCCCTCTTCGATAGGCTCTGATGCTTTCCTGTCGAGAACTCTGGTGAGGATGATAAATATTTCGTAAATGAGCCATGGTTGCGAAAGACGATTGGCGAGGACGTTGCCAATGATGAGCTCGGAAAAGATTTGGCCAACCAGAGAGGTCAAGCAATCGTTTTCGAGGTCTTCGGTCGGTAGGAGAACAGCCAGGACGCCCTGTACCAACAGCTGACGATAAAGCGTCTCGTTCTCTTGCTGTCTCGCAACAGACGAGGGGTCTTCGGGGCGAGGTATGGGCGTCAAAGGAGCCAAAGGGCATAGTGAATGATAGATTTCTCGTGGGTCTATTTCAGTTGGTGGTCGAGACACCGGATCATGCGCCGCGCGGTAGGCTATCGAGTGGACGTTAGTGAAAGACTGGCCTAATAATTTGCATGTCTTGACTCACCGAGGATATGTCTATCCAGTAAATCGGGAAGCTCGTCAAACAAAAGGCTCTCGAGGTCGACTTCTCGCAATCTCTGCTCCAGGGCCCTTGTACAATGGGCGATTATTTGGACGACTTCGTCTACAAAAGTGTCATCGGGTGTGATTTTGCTGTACCACACTTGTACGTATTCCCTCAGAATCACAGATATGAGTGCGTATAGCTGAAGATCGACATCGTTTCGGCTGGTCAGGGGTGGCAGTAGTTCCTCGATCGGGGACGGTGTTGCCCTCCCCCTTTCGGCGAGGTGCTTGGAGCACAGGACACGGCGGATGAAGGCGGCGGTTGCTTTGTCGGAGAGATAGTCTGTAGGAGTAGGTCGAGCAGATCGGCGAGCGGAAGGATTGGTCTGTAGCGGAGGGCGGGTTCGTTCGGCGCCGGGGGTGGCCAGAGGTGTAGGAGCGGCCGCGGCCGGATCGTTCAAGAAGCTGACGGTCGCGGGGGCTTTCGGTCGCGGCGTCGGAGCGCGAGGGGTAGCGACAGCTGCCATGGCCGTCTATGGTTGGCGCGACCACACTATCATGGTACGAAGCTTCGAAGTCTGTCGCGTGTAAGCCTTTGACGGTGGCAGTCAAAAGTCGCGAGAGTGAGCTGTCGTCAAGTTTGACTTGCAGCCAGCAAGATTTCGGACGACGCTGATCTGTGAGGTGGTCGAGTGACAGCAGGCGGAAACTGGGGACCTGCCCCCCGGTACTGGTCGGTTACAAGGAAGGGCTTGTCTCCCGTTGCAGGTGCGTTTAGCGGCTCAATGGCCGTGGCCCTGTGCTCTGCAGGCCGCTAGGACCGCCAGGGCGGGCGCCTTACATAAGGTACCTTGCCTTAAGTCCCTTCCATTCCATTAAGGAGGCACCTGCCGGAGTGGCCCGCATCTGCAGAGGACAACCCGGCACTTGCCCCGGCCACCGGACCCGACCTGCCGGAACATTTGACAACGCATGCGCTTGTCTTGCCTTGCTAATGCGAGTTAGCCTACCTACCTTGTCTTTGGTGCAAGGTTGGCGCAACAGAAAACGTCGAGAATCGCCCCATCTTAGCACAGCTCAGTAGCATGACTGAACTACGCACATGTTCAAGTCGAATCCCGAGCAGCGTTATACTTAACCGTAGCTGCCCTTCACTCTGTGATCTTCGTGCGTCATGATCCTCGCAGTATCTTCGGTACAGATCATACAATTCTTGGATCGGACAGTCAGTCATGAAGAGGAGGTAGGACACATTTTACAGCAAAATTGATTACAGAGTCGACTTGGTCTTGATTTTTCTCCCCCCTTTCGTGTTATACAATGCACATGCCGGTGAGTATGATACACTTATTTACAGAACCTCTATAAGTGGTCCAACTTCATTCCCATTTTGATTCATCAGCAATATGATGAGCGTCTACTCGTCATCCTTCTTAGTCGTCTCATACCTAGGCATTCCTTGTTAGCGACCGACCACATCAATGGCGACTGTGCATTGCATACCTCTTTCCACGGAACGCCCACACTCCCCAATTTCCACAGCTGACGTCCTGGGGATCCAGGTCATTCAGATCCCACCTCAAGCTGCGGAAAAGGTTTTCGCCAGGCTCCAACAGAACATCAAACTCGCCAGCAGCGGTCTTTCTGACCCATTCGATATCTCTCTCCATATCAAACTGGGTGTAACCTGTAGCAATGATCGGGACCTTGGTCTCCAGAAGCATAGGAAGCGTCTCGGTCCACTCGTGGCTGCTTGCGGGATGGCCCAAACCAGGATGGAAGAGGCAGAAGCAGTCAAAGTACGGGTCGTAAGGCGCAAAGTATCCGGTCTTATGGATGGTGTGGTAGTAGTCCACGATGGTGCTGATCTTCATCTTGTGCGATATCCGGTCCTCGATTACCATACCAAATGGGTTCTCGGGCGTCCGCTGCGGCAGAGGGAATTCATCGTCTCGGTTAGCCATGCTTTCGGGGCCAATGAAGATCAGATGAATCTTGCTCTCTGGGAAGAGATGAGCAAGCTGGAGCCAGACGTTTCTGGGCAGGGATGATTCGGCACGCGCTCCCAAGCAGAAGACTCTCACGGGAGGTGCCTCAGGACGAAGTTCCTTCATGGTAGTACCCTTCCCGGAAAGAGGAGGATGAAGAGTATACCGCAAAGCTGCCTTCTTGTCAGCTCATCGCACTCGTGAATTATGCAACTAACTCACCACTCAAACTCTTCAAACCCTCGCTCGTCAACCTCTCCCCCTGCTTGACGCTGTAAGGGCTCAACTCATGCAGAACACTGCCAATTGTGATGGGGTATGTGAGCATCTTCGTGACCTGTCGCATGCTGCGCTCATCATTGATAGCCTCGAACTCGCGGCTGTACATGAAGGTGTCCCAGTTGGTCATGTTGACGACCGCCTCGGGCATCTGATCATCTGCCATAACGAACTCCGGGAAGGTCCGGCCAGATCGTAGGTCATGGTCATCCTCGTTGATCTCCCTCAAAGTATCGCAGATCTCGAGGTGAGCCTCGTAATCGTCCATCCAGTGCTCCTTGCTACAGGAGACGGGAATTCCACAATCAGGACACTCGAAATCGACATGCGCCGGCGCCAGCTGACCCGTTTGCGATTGCTTCTCCTCGCCATGGGGTGCGACAGTCGGAACCCTTGTCGCGCGATGATCGGGGTGAGAACAGTAGGCATGTTGGCGCATGAAAGCCGCACGTCGTCGAATCTCCGGGATGGGTGAATTCGTGAAAGAGTGGAACAGGTCGTCTGATCGGAGCTTGGGGGTCGACGATTCGTTGGCAGAGGGCTTTACAGCAGCCGCCTCGCTCGAGGCTTTCGGGGACGAAGAGAATTGTCTTGTGGGCACATTGTTGGCCTTCGATCTCCTAGAAACGGTGGAATGGAGGCTTCGGGTCGAGTGGGCTGATGCGATGCGAGGGGTGATTCTAGGGACTCCGTTGGCAATCAATTGCCTTCTCAATGCTGCAGAGCATTGCCCGCAAGCGCTTGACGCTGCTCTTCTGAAAGCCGGCTCCATAACGCCCGATGGTATACGTAAGTCCAGTAAGTCCAGTTGCAGCCTGCGTTGACACCAAGAATACTCCCTCTCTCACAAGCTTCCAGAGAGCTCTGTATCGACGACGGGGCCGACCCGAAATTTCGGGGGGCTCGGATCAACAAGATGCCGACGCCGCGGGTCTCCACCACGCAGGTCTCAGGCGCCAAGTGGGAACCTGGAGCTTCTGAAATTTCGTGCTGGAGCTTTCCAGCCTCCCAACCCACCATCGCTCCAAAAACACCATCGCGTCTTCTGCATCGCCCATCCATTCGAGCTCTAATTTTGAGGCCGCGCAGGCTATCTGCGCTCACCTGCAAACATGGCGACGACCTCGAACATGTTTCTTTACTCCCTGACCCTTCAATCGCCTACCAATGTCACACAGGCGGTGCTGGGTCAGTTTTCTGGCACCAAGGAGCAGAACATTGTGACAGCATCGGGGTCGCGATTGACTTTGCTTCGCCCGGATCCGTCACAGGGGAAGGTCATTACGCTCCTCTCGCACGATATTTTCGGCATCATCAGGTCTATGGCCGCCTTCCGCTTGGCTGGAAGCAACAAAGGTATGTCTCGTGTCCCACATTCCATTTTAAGCTTCACTTAGTGATTTGAGAAGCTTGCCGGTCGCGACAGGTGTCAATGCAGTCAATGTCGCTCGACCTCGGATGTGAGACTTGATTGCCAAAGGACTTTGCTGACCTTGCGTCAAGACTATCTCATCCTTGCGACTGACTCTGGAAGGATCACAATCGTCGAGTACATTCCAGCGCAGAATCGGTTTCAGCGTCTGCATCTGGAGACTTTTGGCAAGTCTGGGGTACGACGAGTTATACCTGGAGAATATCTTGCATGCGATCCGAAAGGCAGAGCGTGTATGATCGCGTCAGTCGAGAAGAATAAGCTCGTATACGTCCTCAACCGCAATTCGCAGGCCGAGCTCACGATCTCTTCGCCTCTCGAGGCACACAAGCCCGGAGTCCTGGTGCTATGCATGGTCGCGTTGGACGTCGGCTATGCCAACCCAGTCTTTGCTGCGCTCGAGATCGAATACACTGAGGCAGACCAAGATCCTACAGGAGAGGCAGCTCGGGAAGCAGAGACTCAGCTGGTGTACTATGAGTTGGACTTGGGATTGAACCACGTCGTCCGGAAATGGTCCGAACCCGTCGATCCCACGGCTTCGCTGCTGTTCCAAGTCCCAGGTGGTCAAGATGGCCCCAGTGGAGTCTTGGTTTGTGGAGAGGAAAACATCACATACAGGCACTCCAACCAGGAAGCCTTCCGTGTGCCCATTCCGCGCCGAAGAGGTGCAACGGAAGACCCGTCCAGGAAGCGGCACGTGGTGTCTGGCGTCATGCACAAACTGAAAGGTAGTGCCGGCGCCTTTTTCTTCCTCTTGCAGACTGAAGATGGGGACCTTTTCAAGGCGACCCTCGATATGGTTGAGGATGCAGATGGCAATCCCACCGGCGAAGTGAAGCGGCTTAAGATCAAGTACTTCGACACGGTGCCGGTATCATCTAGCCTCTGCATTCTCAAGAGCGGTTTCCTCTACGCTGCCAGCCAATTTGGCAACCACCAATTCTACCAGTTCGAGAAGCTCGGAGACGACGACGAGGAACTGGAATTCTCAAGCGACAACTTCCCAACAGACCCTAGGGCTGGTTACGAAGCGGTCTACTTCCACCCCAGACCGCTGGAGAATCTTGCTTCAGTCGAGAGCATTGACTCCATGAACCCCCTTCTCGACTGTAAGGTGGCCAACCTGACTGGTGAGGATGCGCCACAAATCTACACAGCCTGCGGCAACGGTGCCCGTAGCACATTCAGGATGTTGAAGCATGGCTTGGAAGTCAACGAGATTGTGGCGTCCGAACTGCCCGGCATCCCTTCGGCGGTTTGGACTCTCAAGCTGAGCCGCGGCGATCAATACGATGCGTATATTGTGCTATCTTTCACCAACGGAACTCTGGTTTTGAGTATCGGTGAAACGGTAGAGGAGGTCAGTGATTCCGGTTTCCTGACATCTGTGCCGACTTTGGCAGCACAGTTATTGGGCGAAGACGGCCTCATTCAGGTCCATCCCAAAGGCATTCGTCACATCCGACATGGCCAAGTCAACGAATGGGCCGCACCGCAGCACAGATCCATTGTCGCGGCAACCACCAACGAGCATCAGGTAGCAGTGGCACTCAGCTCGGGTGAGATTGTCTATTTCGAAATGGATGGTGATGGATCCCTTGCCGAGTACGATGAGAAGAAGGAAATGTTCGGAACTGTCACATGTCTGAGCTTGGGTGAAATCCCCGAAGGACGCCTGCGAAGTTCGTTCCTGGCTGTGGGCTGTGATGACAGCACTGTACGTGTCCTGTCGTTAGACCCCGAGTCGACGCTGGAGAGCAAGTCAGTCCAAGCCTTGACTGCTCCTCCATCATCCCTTGCAATCATTGCCATGGATGACTCCTCGTCCGGAGGCTCAACACTCTACCTCCACATCGGCCTTCACTCTGGTGTCTACCTCCGTACAGTGTTGGACGAAATCACTGGAGAGCTTACGGATACGAGGCAGAAGTTCCTCGGTCCCAAGCCGGTGCGGCTTTTCCAAGCTACTGTTCAAGGACGGACCTGCGTGATAGGGTTGAGCTCCCGTCCGTGGCTTGGCTATTCTGATCCCATCACTCGAGGCTTCCTGGTGACGCCACTGAACTACGTTGACCTCGAATGGGTCTGGAATTTCAGCAGCGAGCAGTGCGAAGAAGGTGTCGTTGGCATTCAGGGCCAATCATTAAGGTAAGCAAGCATCATGAGTTTCTTAGCTCGTTTCCTTTACATGACATGATGAGAAATTTGGGATCCTATGCCAAAGCGCCATGAGGTCTTACGCAACATACCAATTGTTCCTACTGAGTCATTCTTCAGCCTTGTTATTTTCTGCATGCAAATTCTTTTGATCAATAACTGACGCAGAGGATTAGAATCTTTGCCATTGAGAACCTAGGAGACACCATTACACAAAAGTCGATACCCCTCACCTACACTCCGCGACGTCTACTCAAGCATCCTGAACACCCCATGTTTTACACGGTCGAGGCAGACAACAACACGCTGCCACCTGACCTACGGGCCAAGCTCATCGCAGAACCTGGTGTCGTCAATGGCGATGCTGTGGTGCTCCCGCCTGACGAATTCGGGTACCCTAAGGGCAAAGGCCGCTGGGCTTCTTGCATCAGCGTCATCGATCCCTTATCAGAGGATCAGCGAGTTCTGCAGACTGTTGACCTTGACAACAACGAAGCAGCTGTCAGCGCTGCGATCGTGTCGTTTGCCAGCCAGGACAACGAAAGCTTCCTGATTGTTGGCACCGGTAAGGACATGGTTGTCAACCCTCGCCAGTTCTCTGAAGGCTACATCCACGTCTACCGCTTCAGCGAGGATGGCCACGAGCTAGAGTTCATTCACAAAACAAAGGTTGAAGAGCCTCCGTCAGCGCTCCTTGGCTTCCAAGGCAGACTACTCGCGGGCGTTGGCAAGACCTTGAGGATTTATGACCTCGGCCTGAGACAGATGCTCAGAAAGGCCCAAGCCGACGTAGCTCCGCAGTTGATTGTGTCTCTGAGCACGCAAGGAAGCCGTATCGTCGTCGGTGACGTCCAGCATGGCATCACATACGTCGTCTACAAGGCGACGACTAACAAGCTCATTCCCTTTGTCGACGACACCATCTCCAGGTGGGTTACGTGCACCGCAATGGTGGACTACGAATCGGTTGTTGGAGGCGACAAGTTTGGCAACATGTTCCTCGTCCGCTGCCCTGAGAAGGCAAGTCAAGAAGCCGACGAGGAGTCAGGCGGTCTTCATCTCCTCAACACGAGAGACTATCTCCACGGCACACCACACCGTCTGAACCTCCTAGGCCACTCCTACACTCAAGATGTTCCTACCAGCATCACCAAAACAAGCTTGGTCGTCGGTGGCCAGGACATTCTACTCTGGAGCGGTATCAACGGTACTATCGGCGTCTTCATTCCATTCGTGACCCGCGAGGACGTGGACTTCTTCCAGAATCTCGAGCAGCACATGCGTACCGAGGACGCGCCGCTCGCCGGAAGGGATCACCTCATGTACCGTGGTTACTACGTCCCCGTCAAGGGCGTCATTGATGGTGATTTATGTGAGAGGTACACCCTTCTGCCTAGCGAAAAGAAGCAGATGATTGCCGGTGAACTTGACCGCTCAGTGAGAGAGATTGAGAGGAAGATTTCAGACATTCGAACAAGATCTGCCTTCTAAGGGCTTCCTTGGCCGGGAGGGGTTTTTGTTTTTTTCTATTTGCGGACACATTCACCGATCGAGTACATCTCGCATAGGAGGTATCGGGATATGTCACGTGTATTGTGTACAAAGCGTTACAACGGTATATGGTAGCGGCGTTTTCATACAGGCCAAACAGAGCCATACAGATGGTTGAGGACATGATGACGACGCAATGAAGAAGAGCTCTAATAATACCAAAAGTGCCCAAACGCCCGTTCCCAATTTCCGTTTCGCAACCAGTGAACCTACGTGGGCAAACAAATCGAGTTCCCACTCATCCGACTCCGTACATCCAACCCCTGTTACGCAGATCCCCTCCAAAACGGGCCCCGATTCCGCGGTGCAGCTTTGGACTTGTTCTTCCCCCTGCTGCCGCCGCCGCCGTCCTGGACGGGATGACTCTTCTCCCACGCCTCGTCGTCGGCGTACGCCTCCATGGCGGCGGCGAGGTCGTAGCCGACCTGCTCGAGGTACAGGACGGCGACGTCGTAGTCGGAGACTTTGCAGCCCGTCATGAAGCGGCGGATGCGGCTCTTGCGCAGCTCCTCTTCCTCGCCCTCGACGGGTCGCGGGGAGAGGCTGACGCCGGCGGCGTAGTAGGCGCCCGGGACGAGAACGGTGCGGCGGCCGTGGAGAAGATGGTCGCTGGTGATGTTGTTGCTGCGGCGGAGGACGGCGGCGGGGACGCCGTAGCGGAGGGAGAGGGAGGCGATTGTGTCCGTGTCGTGGTTTAGGAAGTGGAGGGTGTCTTCGGGGGGCGTGGCGGTTGAGGAGGAGGAGCCGCTGCTCTTTTCGTTGAGTTCTTCGTCGACTCCGGCGTCGGGTGAGGTGTATGTGTAGGGCGGGGGCGGGGCCGCCGGGGCGCCGGAGGAGAGGTGGTGGGTTGGCGGGACAGAGGTGTACGACGGCGGGTCTTTGAGGTTCGGGGGCAGCACTGAGGGCGCTGTGGATGTCTGGCAGTATGGGCAGTAGGATGCGAAGCGGGTGTTTTCCTGTATTACTGGTCAGCGTTCTGTTTCCAGTGGCGGGATTGGTGATATGAGCATTTGTCCAGCGGACGCACATGGATACAGTTCCCGCAGATTACACGAGCGCAGCACTCGAGTCGCCTATCGTCCGGGAGAGGCTTCTCGGTGACAGCGCTGTACCTCGGCACGGAGCTGAGCAGCTTCGCGCAGGTGCAGCAAGCTTCGTCGGATGGATTTATGGTTGCGTCGGTGACCTTCATGATTTTTGAAGATGGACGACGGGGGTTTACGATTATTTCGCTTCTTCGTCTACCTTGAGTATTCCCAACAAGACGGTCAGGAAAGCCTGCATGACGCGTTTCCTGCGAATTCAAGGAGGTGTCGACGGGCCGGGAAGTTGCGTGAACCTTAGTCCGCAACGATGAGCCGTTGAACGGCCTGGTGTCACGGGCTCTCTCCCCCCGCTGTCTTGCCACCCCCACTACTCCGCACCGCCACCGCGGCCGAGTCGGCCGGCGTTTCGACTGACGTCTTCCATCCGATCGGGCATTTTTGCTAAGGTAGCCACTGATAAGCGAGCACAGAGTGATCGGGTGGCTCGTACTTCGTGTAAGACGATGGTAACCCTTTCACGCTTGATCAATTCCCGAACTGATGATGGATGTGCCTGGACTACGAAATCGATTCTTTCAACGACACACTTCACTTGGTGCAATATGACCTCAGATAGAGGTGCGTATGAATATTCTGAGTCTACTTGACGCGCGGTGTAAAAAGGGGTTCAAAAAATGGCGAAAGACTTCATGATGGAAAGTATCTTGAGTAGCTAGGCAATTGACGAAAACCTTGCAACGTGTTCCCCAAGCTGACAGCATTCCAAAGGAGGGGCTTGCGGGATTGCCTCATACTTTTGCTTTCCCATCGTTCCTGTGCATCGCCTTGCGTGACTTCGACCGGCTGTCGATTGTGCTCATATCGAACCATCGGCAGCCAGCCAGCTCTCAATTCACATGTAGTCATTTCTCAGCGTGACCGAGACTAACTGAGAATATAGCATTTCGATGAAGCGTGGAAGATGATGCCTGAACGCGGAAAAGGAGAAGCATAGTGAACAAAAGAAAAGCGATCATCCATAGGGAATCGAACAAAAGGTTAGGTTGAGTGAGGCTCGACGGTTTCTGAGTTAGTACATCGACTCCCCCAGGTACCCCTCGACCACGTTCCCCTTGTGCCTCTTATGACTGGAGACGAGATGAATTGACCGAAGTACCTCGATTCCTCCCTTCCTGGAGGCAGTGGCTGAATATAAGCTGGACGGTATACGTATACTGAACACGCGGTGAACCTGACACAAGAGGAACTGATCAGGTGCTTGCAATATGAAAACATCATCATTACCTGATACGTACCAGCGAATACACAATCTCTCGATGATTCAGAACATGACTAGGTGAACGTGATACAACCAATTGCGCTCACGTTTTGCTCCGGTTCATGAACTGTGAGAAGCCCCCCAATATCTCAGCTCACCGGGAGCTTGCCCCCTATCATGAGAATAACGAGCGACCCGCCTTCGCTCGAAACCGCTCATTTCGTCCAGCCCATTCTCTAGATCTAGAAGCGTATCAAACTCCCTCGCCGAAATCACTCTACAAGCCGTTGAGAAACCACGTCACAGTTACCAAGCCATACGCCTCCTTGGCCTGTCCCAAGCCAAGCCTCTATACGTACGTACGTACGTCTGAACCAACAAGTCGAATCCCACACCCGGTCCAGACCCAAGGGCCCCTCGTCAACCAAGCCAACCGCCGTTCCGAAACCCCGTCTCTGCCGCCCGGACCTCCCGGTCTCTCTTCCCCAGCGTTCCGGAATCCATTCCCCGTCTACCCTCCCTTTTGGCTCTCCATCTATACACTTATACCTCCCAAACAGGCATCTCTCTTACAAACATTGCATACGGAAAGAGCAACAAGATAAAATCACAATCTCACGCGGATACCTGGAACAAGCCCCCATCTCTATAAAGTCAAGAAAAAGTCCTACTTACGTAATTCCCGGATGCCCTCGGTGGGAACAAACTGGGCCCTTCACGGGAAACCGAACCCAACCTCCTCTCTCTCTCCGCCCCCAAATGATCCATCTCCCGCAGTCACGGTGGACCAACAGCTCAGCTTCGAACGGGTTATCATTAGGTCATGGAAACGTCCACATGCCCCCGGTCACAAAAAAACAGGACGCACAAAAGCGTAACCCACTGCGGAGTATACGGAGTAGTAGCAGGGCAGCAACAAAAATTGCAATCACTCAAATCAAACGAAACGGGGGGCGGCGCTGCCCCAGATTCTTTTCCCCGTCTTTTTAATATCAATCTCGCAAAGGTTCCAGACGGGGGGGCCAGCAGTCACACACGGCTGTTCCCATGCGTACACATTCCAGTAGACCCGCCCTTGCAAGGTAAGGCAGACAGGCGGGCAGGTTCCATGTCAGCGAGTGCCGAACTCAAAGCAATCACTTGTCCAAACAACCTCTCATACCCTCGGGGTCACAACATATGTTCTTACCAGCCCAGAATCTCGTATATGTCACTTCCAAGTCGGCTCACCGATCGGAATCCAAGGAAAACGCAAAGATTGTAGCTTTACCGCAAGAAAAATATAAGTCCCAAAAGCCTTGGAGATGGGGAAAAAAAGAAATTCACATGATTTCAAACCCTCTTACATTCTATGACCAAGAGGAATCCAGGAACACGCAGCTCGGACCAAGGAACACCTCCCCCCCCCCCCCCCCCCCCTTGGCCTCTCCCTCCCCTCATCCGGGCTCGTCCCCTTTCGATCCGAGTGAGAGCTCATCGTGACTCGTAATACTGAAGGAAACGACACACACCCAGAAAAACTTTGGTAAACCTGAAGCTCCCCAATCCCAAGGCTTTCTTGATACGCACATATCCCGTATGGTAACACCACGTGTCTTCATTCTCGAACCCACCAGGATAGAAGGCCCTTGGCCATTACCTAAACTCCCAATAACGACGTCACATGAATGCAACCAACACTGCATCCTTTGGTTCCAGATACCAAGAGACAGAGAGAAGACACCAATCGAAATACAGAAATGAAATCTGTAACAGTGAACACGCAATCCTCGCCAGCTTGCTCGTAATAATGACGCCTTTTACATAAAATAAGGTGTGTAAAGATATTCACAGTGAAGAGAAAAGTACACAAAAAAAGCTTGAGCAAAAATAAACGTCCCGATCAGGCGCCGGGTTTCATTCAGCTAGTCACTTCAACTCAATTCAAGCCAACAAAGTCTCTCATGTACGGAACCAAGTCCGAAACCCGTTCGCCCCGTCTTGTCCCAGACGCGCGGCAGCCACAAGTGGGCGCGGGTTTGTCCATTTCCCTCCCAGATGCCTCCGTGTTCCCGCACTTTCCGCCGTCGGCCGATCTGGACCCCACGGCCGGGAGGGCCTGTAGCAACGACATACCATCAGTCCCAAAACCGTATACACCTTGCAAATGATGAGTGACGCTGACTTCACAGAGAAGATTTCAACCAATATCCATTTCACCCAAGAGATAAAGACTCTGTCTTTTTTTTTTTTGAAATCCGAAATAGAAAAACTTTTTTTGGTTCCGCCTGTATCCTATACACCATCAAATATGCGATGTGTGAATGATGAAAAATAAACGCCATTAAAAACAACCGCGGGGTTCCATTGCGGAAAGCTTCCCGGCATATAAAAACATAAAAATAAGAGACAAGTACTGCAGGCCGCCAAACCTCCCGTGGGGTATTTCCGCCGCCCAGTTTTGACTGTCCAAATTTCGAAAGAGACAAAATGATTTGTTGGTAACTTTTTTATGTCGTGATCGCATTTCCCCGTAGATGACCGCACGGCGCGGGTATTGAAAGCCATCTTGATAATTTTTGTTTCCCCTCGCTAGTGTTTGTTGTAGTTAAGGACGCCGCTATAGGCTTCGCCCAGAAAACAATCTCGCCGTCCGAATGCTGATGTCGTGTCGTCTCGGGTATCGAGTTGTCTTCGCTCCTCGCAAACCTCCCATGTTCACATGATTAAACTTCTTTTTTTCTTTTTGAATCAAAGACAGCGACCATGTAGGCCTTGATAAAACAAATTTGGACAGATCCTCCTCTTTGAACACAACGATCCCGGTCCACGTGCAGGTGTCGAGAATTTCGATTCTTTCACCGTGGGGGCGCAGGGTTACCGCATGTTGCTGGTATCGAAAGAGAATTGTGATGGGAAGGCCATGCTGGCGCTCAGCCCAAAGGGATCCCAATCAATGCCGGTATCCAAGAGCTGGGTCATGGAGGGATATGCACCCTGGGTCGTGTGGGTAGGTTGTGCTGGCTCGGCCTGAGACGTCATGTGCTGGCCGTGGCCGGGACCAACGGAGTTTGGCGAAGTCATCATATGCTGCGGTGCGTCGCCAGAGAAGCCGCTGGGATATGGCCCAGGCCCGCTTGGGGTGTCGATCTCGGAGTCTTCAATCATGTCCGCTGGAGCATCATACTCTTGTTCTAAGCTTGGTGTTAGGAACAAGACGGCAAAATTCATCAGTAAATAGCGCCGGTTGACTTACCTAGCTGCTCAATGTGGTTCTGGAACCCAGGTGTTGGGTAGTATGAACCGTTATTGCCGACGCGAGGAGGGCCTCCGGACATCATATGAGCTCGAGCGGCCGGGTTCATGGGACCCATGGGGCTGAGTTGAGACTTCATGGACGGTGCCATGCCAGGACGAAGCGGTCCGTGGTCAGAGGCTGCCGGTGAAAGAGCCTGCTGGCCTCCATACGGTGCCGTGCTTGATGGCGAGTTGGAGTGTGATGAAGGGGTGGGCCGGCCCTTTGGTGAAGCAGCAGAGTGGGCTGCTTGTATCGGCGGGGGCAGAGGGCTGATGCCGGGCTCCAGCTTCGGGGCGATGCTCGAATTGGATCGGCGAGACTGGTGATGTCGGTTCAGGATGGCTCGCTGGATAGGCGGTGGCTGGACCATATTTTGAGGAGCATGAGTCGGCCCCAAGTTGGGGCTGCCAGTTTTGGCACGAAGCTCAGCTTGAACATCGATGCCTAATGTACTGTTAATACTCGAGCATTCTCGACCAATTGACGGCGTGTCAACGTACCTTTCTCCAAGAGGATGCGTTCCAACAAGGAGTTTTTGTAGCGCAGCATCAGACACTCATCGGCAGCAGTGCGATGAGCGGCCTGAAGGTTGTGCAGGTTGGACTCATGAACACGAATGGCTTCCTCGAGCTGTTTGATGTACTCTGTGCGACGCTCGCGGAAGGCAGCTTGAGCCTGGCGGTTGCGTTGCTTACGCTCCTCGGAGGTGGCGTAGATCTTGGGGTATACAATTAGCCTTCCTCTTGAGTGGGAGTTGAGATAGGACCAAACAAGGTTTCGTCCCAGGTGAAACCTTAAGATTGTGTGACACAGACGAAAGTCTGGGGAAGTTGTGGTGTTGATAGAGAACAACAAACACCCGCAAAAGATCGCACACTTGAGTAAAGGTGTTGATGCTGAGATAGGCATTGAGGGAGTAAAGAGATACTCACAGGCTTACGGCCACCCTTTCGCTTTGGTTGCTGGCCCTCAGCAGCACCATTGGGATTATTTGAAGTGCCATTAGGCGCAGGCTGATGTTCGCCCTCGGGACTAGAACCCACGGTCTCTGGAGTATCCTCCTTGACGGGATCTTTGTTGTCGATGGACATCTTATCTGCCATGCCTTATCTGGTCCGGGGGTTGAGGCAGGTTGCCGGTCGGCGTTGGCGGCAGCGGCAGCGTGAGCGGCAGCGGCAACGCAAGCACGGGAGGATCTGTATCTGGATCTGGATCTGTAGATAGGACGCCGTTGTGACGTCGCGTGTTCCACACTCCCAGCCCTACGATGTTCTGGAAGTGTTCGTTGTATGGGTGTTTGGCACTTCTCGCGCGTGGTTGCGGGCGCAAAAGAGATGACAAGCAGGGACGGGGTCGTAAAAAATTGCCCGAAAAAGGGATATCCGGGGGAGAAGTTGCCAGTGGCGCCTACGAGCGCCCGCACGAGAATTGGGGCGAAACCGCCAGCGTGGTAGAGGGACTTTGAAAGGGTGGGAGAATCTAAACAGCCGCGAGATAAGGTACGGAGCGGTGCGCTGCTGAGACTGTGACTGGGGGGAAAGGCATCCAAGCGGGCGCAATTGAGCTTCAGTTGAATCTTTGACAGCTTGTTTTTGCCAGCCCAGAGATAAGGGACGCAGCGATGAGAGGTTGCAGTGTGTAAGGAAATGGAAGAGAGCGGCGGTCTTTTATGTAATGATAATAAACTGGCAGCTTGAGGGGGGGCGCACTCCAGCCATTCGCCTAGACCCAGACTTTGCGGCTTGCCAGACACCACCGAGCAGGGCCGCCGGCGTGGGAGTGGGCGTGCAGCGACGAGCGGAGAGGGGTGAGGGATGAGGGATGGATGGGATGGAATGGGTGACTGGTGACTGTGAGAAGAGACGGTGGGGATGGAGGGGATTCAAGGAGGAGGAGGGGGGTGTGGTGAGTACGGATACGTGTGAGTGACCCTCTTGAGAGGAGAGATCAGGAGAAGACTTCCGACTGTGAGAGAGAGGGAACGAGGGGGTGTGTGGGGAACAGGCTGTAGGCCAAGCTTGACCGGGTCGTTGTTCCTGTTAAAAAGGACGGGATGTTCTGCTTCACAACGTCCACACAACTTGACAGGATGGGACCTGCTTGTCTCTTCTCTTTTCCTTGCGGTTTGTGTGTCTTGGTTCTCTCCCACGGTCTTCCCCACGTTTTGGTGCAGATGCTGTGCAGACACACAGACAACCGGATGTTCAATTCGTATGGGTGAGAGGGTCAGGTCAGGCCTCTTTCTCTCACCTAGGGTCTCTGTCACTGGTTGTCTCGATCTTTCTAGACCAAGCACACACACACACACACACACAAACACACACACCACACACAGTTATGAGAGCTGAGTGGCTGGTTGAGTTGGATTGGTGGTGGCTGCTCCGACAACGTGAGAGGGCGAAACTGAGAGAGAAAAGAGGATCGGGTGAGCAGCAGCAGACGACGAACGATGAAGGGTGTGTGGTGGCAGAATCTGTTGCCTCTTTCTCTCTTTTGACGATCCAAACGCAGCTGGGGCCGCCAATATGTTGTGGCACCTTTGACGACGAACAGCCAGCAAGCACGAGACGACGATGCTCGTAGGATGGATGGATGAGAGGGTCAACGGGACGATATGTCGCTCCAATGGTGAAGGTAACCCAACAAGGAAAAGGGGAAACAGGAAGGACAACTCGGGCCTGGTGCTGGTGCTGGTGGATGGATTGCTGCAAAAAGCCTCCCAACCGATGCTTCGCTTCCCGAGCTCAGCTCCAACGACGATGCAGTTCGCTGGGCAAGTTGCGTGGATGCTGCGCCAGCTCAGTCAAACCCCGCTTCTCACACTCGCGGGAGAGGGAAGGGGGACGTGGAAGGTAAGAGGGGTCGTAAAGGTAGGCGTGCGTCTCTTCCCTCTGGGTTCCGGCTCTGGGCGTGATGATGGCTTGCTGCGCGATGTCGCTGTAGCGCTGTCTCGGCCTCCCGTCGTTCGTTTGGTTGTAGTCTGGTTGACGGCTCGTACGGATTTCAACGGCGTTTCGATGTGCCCTGCATCCCTTTTCTGGGTTCTCGCAGATCAGGCGTCCTATATCCAAGGACCAAAGGTCAAGTTCAATGATGTATGAAAACGTTTGGGACGGCCAGAAAAGCTTTTCAAAACCCTTTTCCACCAACAATCTGCACACGAGGTGGGACTCTTCTTGGTTATATGGCATTGGAGAAGCTAGGACGGGGTACGGAGTACTTGATTGGAAGTCACTTTTGCTGTCCAGCTGTTACTGCGTAGAATGCGCCCCCTCCAGAACCACACACACCCCTGGCCAAGTTTCCCAACTGGCATGTTTTTGTGGCACACAAGGCATTAACATGAGCATTCGTCCCGTGGAAAAAAAGGTGGGAAGCTGGGCCAGAAACCAAGGCACTTGCCTCGTCCTGTAAAGTGGGCAATTATTGGTCCAGAACCTCCGTTCCATCCAAGGCCAACCAGGGCCAAATGTGTCAGCGACGACCACCGGTCTGAAGTCTCTGGGAGGAGTCTGTGAGCAGGAGCCTGCCTACTATGTACTTCGTAGTGTGTACTCCATACACTAGGAGGAGCCTTAGGAGGTGGCTGTTGAGCTGTTCATCGCGCCCTATGCGATATTGTGCCGGGCAGCCTCTTTCCTTTGACGGCTTGACCAGTGACCACCACCAAAAAGCTTGAGTTTCTCGACTCTCATCACGTTCCTGAAGTAATTCGAGGCCCCGTGCCGTCTGACCAGGACCTGCCCGCACCATCTCTTGGCTCTTTTGGCTCCCATCTCCCTCTCACCCTCTCTTGAAGTCGAAGCTCAGGGAAGGGGTCATGTTGGGGAACCTTGCCCCCAATCACCGTCACGACACCCCCAAAAGAGGTTGTCCTCGTCGGATCGTTGCGGCAAGGTTCGAATACGGCACACTTTGCCAAGCCTAGACATGCAACGCAACACCTGCTCCGGGGAAACTAATTGCTGACTCGGAGACGTGAATTTTGCGGTTGCATTCGTGACAGACATGGACAATAGCCGTAGGTTGATGCGCTTGTGCGAACCTGATATCATACCAAAGGTCAACCAAGTCCATCCAGTAAACCGGAATCGAGGATCCATCCGCGCGTGTAAGAAAGGGGACGGCAGTAGGTACGGATACTCCGTACGGCTCCTCAAGATGCATCATTGATGCAAGATGCAATTGCCCGCCGTTGGACCTATCTGCCCAGGTCCACCGTTCAAGGCTGGCGGATTGCGATGGTCGCAGATGAACCCAAACAGTGATGCAATGTTAAACTTCCATCACGACCAATCTCCCACACTCCGATTCGGAGATGCTCCACAGGCACTTCCCTGCGTAGCCAAAAATTCGTCAACAGGGCCACCGCAAGACCCAAGTGACACAGACTGGTTCTGTCATTGAACCACGGTTGAGGCATCATCACCACGAACGACCATCCTTGGCGCAAAGGGAAAAGAGGTCATTTCACCCAGCCCTTCCAGACGCAGAACGTCCCAGGCCCAGGCGTGCCCTCGCGGCAGGCCGGCGTCGCTGGCGACTGGTCGCGCTCGCTGGGCTTGGGGTCATCAGACGAAGCTGGGGCCGGGCTTTGAACAGGAGCGGAGCCACGTTCACAATCGATCAAATTTTCAGATCACCTGAGCTCTAGCCAGGCATCCGGGCGGCGGAGAGCTCCAACCTCAGACCTGGTTGCTGTCCAGTCCAGTTGCGCGGCACTCTCACACACACCAAAAACCAATGCCCCTCCACCAATGTGGCATTTTGGAGGTACCTGCGCAAGATGTACCTCTGGCTGGCGAAACGTTAGAAACGTTTCGATGGCCGTCAACAAAACAAAGAGTGCGGGTGTGGTGGTGCCTGTCGGTCTCTGCGAAAAAAGCTGCGTAGATATTTCCGAGTTGTGTCCTCCAGTCGGAATGAGGCTGAGATGCGTGATTTGGGAATCGGAGCCCCCATGAACTTGAAGATAAGAAGCATCAAAAACCTATCCTTACCCCAGCTAATGATCGCCAGTTGGGGGGCTTCGACAAGGCAGAATGAACATTTGCTATCCGTAGACTGGCATCCTCCCCCCCCCCCCCCCACGGTCTGAAGGCTGAAGGCTGAAGCATCTGGTGGACAGTCTAAAAGCATTGGCATCACACCCAGGCTTCGAGCACGGCGGTACCGATGCAATGATCAGCGACGGGCAGCATTGGGAAGTGCCGTAGGTTGTAACAGCCCTGAAAGCGTTTTGCAGGCTTGTAGGCTTGCAGCACAGATTGACACGAATTGGCAGCCCCCAAAAGGCCTAGCGACACTTAGACGGTATCCCTGCGAGACTGCGCGGTAAGGCAACGTTAGCGACCACACTAATGGATGCCTGCCTCAGATCCTTGAGAATGCAGAATTTGCATCTCCGCGGAGCGCCCCTCTCCAGTTGTGACGAAGGCCAAAGGTCGGACGCGGTTGAAGTTTTGGTGTGGTGGTCTATCCTGGTGTGGGAAAGGTTTGGAAGAGAAAAAAGAATTGGCGGCCAATAATTGAACGATTTTGTTGCCCATTCAAGACAAAACGCACGCCTCTCATTGTTACGGCAGGACCCGAGCATTCGGGAGAGGGCAATGGCGGCGGCGTTTCGTCACACCTTCATTCGTGCTGCAGCTGCGATGTTGAAATATTTTTCCAACCCTCCGTCATGCTTGGAGATGTTCTCCAAAACAACCCCCAACGTTTGGTACACTCCAATTCTTTGGTTTGGGTTGGCGGCTGCGCCGACGTCGTCTGACTTTTCCGAGCATAGCCGCCAAAGTTCGTCTTTTCGCCAGAGATCGGGAGACCGTCACCAGGGAGGAAGCCAAGACTTGTCGGTTGCAAACGAATTGTTGAGTTGGCAGTCGATCAGACCGTGCAAGTGCAGTACCTTGCGTCGTCCGTCGTCTATCGTCCGTCGTGTCGTCCTTGAACACGGTGGCCGGTCGACGGTCAAGAGAGAAAGTCGCCAACCTCATTTCGTGGCTCCGTTCAGGTGACCGTCTGGACGAATTGGTCCTGGCGTCGGATCGGGGGTCCAGGTGGTCCGAGCCTCGGTACGTATCTGAAAAACTGAGCAGAACGAAGAGCGGGGACGCTCCCATGTTCTAGAAAAATTCTAGTCTTGAGACCAAACCGGGCAAGTTGCCAAGTCCTCCTAGCCTCCGAGTTCCGGACCATTTCCGCACAGCGCGGTCCTGCCATCGTTCGCCGCGGCATCCGAACATCGGAAAGCCAATGGTCTGACACAAAAGCCAAAAGGACCTTCCGCCGCGTCGCATTCAGTCGCACTCTTCCATTCTCCCACGTTCCCTTCCCTCCTTTCTTCCAGGTTTCCTGCAACGTAACTCATCCCATCCCGTACTTGGTACGCGAAGCCCTAGGGCGGGGCGCTCCCCTCTGTGCCAGTGCCAGAGCCAGTGCCTCTCTTCCATGAGGTGGTGGACCGCGCTGGTGGAGAATTCGAAGACGGGGAGGGGATTCCTTCAGACGCAAGTCTTGTCGTTTCATTGCCTCTTTGGGCCAAGCTCGTGGAGGTGTGTGGGAGGGGGTAGCTGGCCGCCGGCCACTGCTGCTCATGTCAGCACCTGGCACGCCGCACGTAGTGTAGTACTCCAACGGTCATCGCAAACACCATGTGCAGCAGTCAATAGTCTAGACTGCAGCGCGGTTACGTCGGTCAGTCAGGTGACGAGGTTGACGAGGATCGCAAAGCCCCCAGGTACCAACACAGATACCCGTCAAGGTTCGCGAGATCGTCATCTCTCGGGGCGCTGCGGAGGGGGTTCCGGGGAGGGCATGAATACCTGCAGGCTGCAGTACGCAGTAATTAGACATTTGGCATTCCATGGGAACCTTTGTCACGTCGCGATGCTTGGCTTGATGCCTCACAAATAAGCGTTCGGACTACATCCGTCGTTTTGCCAAGAAGTGTCGATGCCGCCGCGTCCGATGTTCATAATCTTCAGGCAACACACTCCAGTGACACCACCTCAATGTGAAACCTGGTCCGTACCGTGGGACGAAGAGAGATGGTTCGGGAAAATCTGCTCAAATCCCTTTCGTTTCTTCGGGCCAGGGTCGTTGTGTTTAGCTCTGTTCATGATAAGTTTAATGCTGAGCGAGACAGAAGTCAAATCGCTGTTTCGAGCAAAGAGAAAGTGAGTTAGTTAGTCGGTGGCATGTCGGGCAATTCTTGAACGTCTTTTGAGTAAACTAGGCAAGGTCAACTCTCCAGAGCTCTCTCCCAACTCAAGGGTCGGCGCATTGGCGGCTCAATGCCAACCATGGGTTTTCTCTATGTGAACCCTGTCTTCCGACTGCAGGTAGCAATTCTCAATTGAGTTGAATATGGAAACTTGCAACAGGTTCGGCTTTACGCTCGAGTCACCACGATGTTAATTGCCATCAGACTGGTCCAGAAACCAAGCAGTTCAGAGCCGTTTGAGGATCACAGAAAAGAACCGCCCTGTCAATGCACATTCCACCAACCCCAGACACGCCGCTAGTCATCCTAGTAACGGAACAACCAATCACAGACATGGTTCTGCCAGTATATACTAACTATTGGCAGCAAGAAAACAATCCGGCATGGTGTAGCGGTTAGCATACTCCGCTTTCAATCAATCAAATGATTCAAAGTCCCGGAGAGATCCGAGTTCGACTCTCGGTGTCGGAACACCAAATCTTTTGATGTTCTCTCGAAGTTTGCTTTTTGATGGTTGTTGGTTTGCATACATGTTTTTGGGACCGGCTTGGCCCAGAGCGACTCTGAGAGCATGAGATAGAGTTTAAATTTGGTGCCGCGTCTCTTGCCTCTTGACTTACATGCCTGTTACACGACTTGATCTGGGTGACATTGGGGAGACTCTTTGCTACTTGAAGTAGAGACATGCATTCGCATGCTTGCAGACTTGCCATGAGAAGTGGCTTTTGACTTTGGTCTGGGAAGAGCATTTTTACTGGGGGTTCCTGTCTCTTTGGTCCGACTGCGTTCAACACTGAGAGTGCCGACCGTCTCAGGTTCCTGCTAGAGGGCAATTTTGTCATCCAAAATTGCCGGACATTCCCTCGCTGTCCAGCTGAACGACCCAGAAACGTGGCAGGAGTCGTCGATCCTCGCTAGACCGTGATGGCAAACCACTGCCTTTCGATACTTCAAGTATCAAACCAATCTAAGCCAGCTTGAACATAGAGTGGCAAGATTAACAGTCCATGGTGTCCTGGCGACGGCCCTGGATTGCAGTGCTTCTCGACATATACTCCCAGGCATGATCATGTAAACGCGAAGAGAGGCGAGCCCCTGCTGATCCGACTTGAGGCTTCAGGTTATGAACTCGCTCTGACCACTGCAGGCCTGATATTATGCTGCTGAATCCCAGAATACTTTAATTTGAAGTTGAGGCGTGCGATATACCGACATTCACGCGAGGAGTATTCTCTGGAGCACATCTCCTACAAATGCAATAGTTTTGGGAATGAGAGATGCAAGGTCTACCAATCATTGCCATATGTTGGCATCCAAAACAGGAGCTTTCGCGTTACTTCTCTAACCAGACCAAATGCCCGCTCATCTTCTCTCCTTTAATGCGCTTCGTAGGGCATGGCCTTTTCCAGATGCGAGGAGGCATGGCAGTCATCCAGAGAGATGAACAAAATGAGCGCTGAGATACTGAAGAGGTATTTCCCACTGTCAAACAACAGTCATGTGCCCCATGGAACCTTGTAGATTTGATTCGCTTACGCGCAGGAAATCATGGTTGTCGAGCTTTTTCATCGGCTGTCGTCTCACTCTGTTCCTGTGTTACGCCGCGTTATCACCCCTATAGAAATCAAGTGAGAACTGAGTTTGAATGCGAAGAGGAAATCTACTTGCTCGTCCCTTGAGTATATCAAAGCAAGCTTCTCGGCTACGTGTCATCTCTCGGTTTCCTTGGTTCTGTAGAATCACTACAATGCAGCATCAATAGCCACTGGACAAATGCAAGACGGATCACGAGAAAAGGGAAACAAGCCATCACATCTTGAAATGAATATACTCACACCGATGATTATTCGGATGAGAAGGGGGGGCGGGGATGAAGCTTGCTCGTAGCCCGAGGCCGGTCCTTCCTCTAGACCATGATGTCTTGATCGCTCCTTCCTTCTCGCAACCCACAAAACAAAACCTTCTCTTTTTCTTCTCTGCCTCATCAAAGAGACATCTGTCCCCCAAGCAACAAAAAGAGATCGTACAGTCCTACAACATCTCCTTGTCCTCCACATCACTAACCTACGACAACTCACCTTATCCTCACCAACATCATCACCCATCCCTCTTCACAAACAAGGAAACCGTCACTTCTATCCATACACCTCGAGCAAATCCATCCCCTCAAAAAATGAAGACCAAACGAGCCAACGCGGCCAGAGGCCCCTCGGAAATCCTCTCCGACGCACCAGAAATCACCCGCCAGGAACGCATCGTCATCACCCGCCTCCTCGGCGGCCGCCAGTCCTTCCACGTCAACCCGCTCACGGACAAGGAGATGGCCGTCCTGAAGAGAGTCGTCCCGCGCCTCATCAAGGCGTCAAAGGACCCGCGCATGCCGGACGCCGACAGCTTCTTTGACCGCAACTTTGAGACGTACCTCTTCATCTTTGACGACGCGCTCCGGGTCGTCATGCAGTTGAAGAAGTGGTACGGACCTGTGGTGTCTCATTGATGTTGATTTGATGATGGTCGGCCTGCTTTGGATGTGGTCTCCTTTCTTGCACAGAGGAAGAGGGCTGGATAGCTTGCTTGCTTGCTTTGGCTACTACCCGTAGCATCTGTGGATTTCTCTTCTGAATGTTTGGGTAAGGCAAGAACATAGGCTATATTTCCTACAGCATCAAGCTTTCTAACTATTGGCTAGCAGGCATTCTACTCGTATTGGAACAAATTACAGACACCAAAGGAGCCTCGCGAGTACTGTGGGCATCGGGTGGAGAGCACGCCGGGCACCAGCCAGGGGAAGTGGGAAAACAACGTTGCAGAACCACGACTGTCGGGAGGACTACAGAAGCAGAAGCAGGGCGATGCATCACCACTACATACGACTAGCGAGATACAAATACGGAACATCAGTTCAGTGACAGTGGTCACCCTGTCCCGTGATACATGTCCATCTCGTAGAGCTCATTACGTGACGCTCACAGGCAAATTTGGATTCTGACCTCCTTCCCTTTTGCGTGAGACTTGCTACACGTGTCTGTACATCGAGTCCTCATATCAGAAAGAGCAGTCACTTGACACGTCACGGATGCGATGATGGTAAACTCTAGATTCGACAGTCTTGGCCTTGAACTCCTCCTGCTCATATTAATTTTTCATTCTACATGATATATCATCTCATTGCCGCTCAGATACACAAAATAAATCACACGCTTCTCTCTGACCACAGTCTTACAGCCTACTCGACTTACTCTCATCCATAATCGCACCACTCATCAACGGCATCTGCTGCTGCTCTTGCTGCTGCAGCAGAACCTGATCCCTCCCGACAACAAGCTCCCGCCCGCCCTTGGTAGTCCACCACGCAACCCCAATCGTAGCCCTCTCGACATCCATCTCGCCACTCACCAGCACCTCCCAGAACCGATCCCTCACAGGCCGCCGCACAGCCGGGTCCGCAATCTCGTTCATCGCCTGCGCCGTCAGCGTCAACCACTCCTCGACCAACGGCAGCGGCAGGAACGGAAGCGAATCCACCAGCGTCAGCACGAGCGAGCTCTGCTCCGAGAGGACCTCTGTTTGCTCGGCGGTCGCCTCGAGGCCCTTCTCAGCCTGCGCGAGCGCGTCGTGCGTGGCGGGCAGCGGTGCCGTGCCCGCGCCCAGCGCCTTGAAGCGCACCATTTCGAGGAGCGTTTCGGAGAGCTGCGGCTCGGCGAGGGATATGGGGAAGGGTGGCGAGACGATCTGCATGACCGTCTTGAAGGCCACGCGGAACTGCCGCGTCGAGATCTGCGCCGGGAACGAGGCGAATAGGGCGTCGATGTAAAAGGGAACGAGGGTGACGGTCAGGGCGCTATTGTGCGGGCACGAGAGCACCGAGAGGACGGCGCTGTGGGCTGCTTCAAAGAGCTCAACCGTCGTCGATGTGAGAGCACCCGTGTGGGTGAGGTAAGCTGTCGCCGGCCGGACGATCAGCGCGTCGCAGGCTTCTGTGAGCATGTTGAGGGGCAGGTGCTCGGCGACGTTGAGGTAGAACAGGTCTAGTGTTCTGTCGAGGGGGCCGGGGGGCACCACTCCTGCGTGAGGGGGCTTCGTCTCCGTGAGGAAAGAGACGCAAGCATCTCCGAACCGTGCGAGGATGTCGAGGGATGTGAGGTAGGTAAAAGTGTACGCCTGGAACGAGCTGGCTCCGTGCCTCGACGAGATGAAGAACAGAAACCGCAGAGTGAGCAGTGTCTTGGTCGCGACCTGAGGACCGATGACATCGTTCCTCATGCGCGGATCAAGAAGACTGCGCCCAACGATGGACTGCAGAACAGCGACCGTGGCGTACATTGTCTTCTTCAGCGTGCCCCAGAGGACCGGCCAGGTCCCCTCGAGCGTGTTGTGCTCCAGCCGCGCCGTCTCGTCCGCGGCGTCGACCGTCGACAACGGGTTGCGCTGCCACTGCTGAAATAGCTTTTGCGCAAACTCGAGCAGCGAGTCCTGCGCGTCGAGCACGGCCGACGAGTCCGTCGCGTTCGTGACGGCAAAGGCCGCCAGCCGGGACAGCGGTCCCATGCCGCCCATCAACGGCTTGCCCTCCAACGCCTGCTGCAGCCTGAACGACGGCGACGCGGGAGACCACTCCACGAACGGACCGTTCTGCTTGACGTCCCTCCGAACGTCCTCCAAGAACCCGCCGTCCTGGAACCCGTCCTCTCCCGTGATGGCTAGCACGGTGATGGGCAGCAGTGCGTTGTAGTTGATGGCGGACTGGTGAAACTCGGAGAGGAACGGAAAGACGTAGTTGAGCGCCAGTACGATGGACGCCGAGGCGAAGGACCCGTCCTGGCGCTCCAGCGCGAGGTTCGCGGCCGTGACGACGGCCTCTTCCAGGGTATTGCGCAGACCCCGCGACAACGAACGCTTATCGTTGCCCTCCATGCCCATCAGGATACCCGTCAGGACCAGCAGATGCTGCCACCTGTTGGAGCGGTCATCGGCGCCCTTGACCACGGCCCGCACCCACGTCTCGCTGCTGAGACCGCCACCCTGCCTCGTCGGTGTCGGTGTATGAATCGTGCGGGAATCATTGTTGGCGACCGAGGAAGCCTTTGCGTCGTCGAGCTCGTTCTGCCGCACCCGTATCGCGGCGCTGTTGTAGATTGAAATGATGCGCAGACTCGTGCGCAGGCCGTCACGGCGGTGCCAGATGGCGGGGGCGATGAGGAGCTGGGAGGTGAGGACGCCGAGGTTCAGCGGATTCGAGAGGGAGGTGAGGAGGTTCACGGTCGAGCCGACGATCTGGTCCGTCTTACGGTCGTCATGGACGTTTTGGTACAGCTGCAGAACCGTGTTGAGGAGTCTGTCGGCCGGCATCGTGTCGGGTCGGGTCGTGTCGTATCGTTTCGCGAGACTGGTGGATCATTCGACGGCTATGCTGGGAGGGAATTAACCATAGACGGGGAATAAAAGAAGTTTCACAACGGAAGAGACGGTGGTGGAAGGAAGGTGCGGCTGGTGATGTTGCCGGTGGATTGCGATATCGAAGCCGGTGCCGATAGCAGGACGTTCGGCGGGCGGGCGCATTTGCCGAGGCACCTAGAGACCGACGGGACACGCCCCTAAAGCCACACCTCGAGCTTACCTTAAGCTGCGCCATCCCTGCAACACCTCCCGCCCACCTCAATTGGCACCCGAAGATCGTCCACTCAACCCCAGCAACATCGTCACCGCGCGCAGGAACTGCAACTACCTACCTATACTAGGTACGCCAACAACCTCCGAAAACCTCGAACAAAAAGGCCAACGACCTCGTACTACCTACAACTCTCGCCGCCTACATCCTCTCCTTCTT
Source organism: Colletotrichum tamarilloi (assembly GCF_030869305.1). NCBI lineage: Eukaryota > Fungi > Ascomycota > Sordariomycetes > Glomerellales > Glomerellaceae > Colletotrichum > Colletotrichum tamarilloi. The sequence goes on from NW_026849399.1 coordinate 482,620, forward strand.
CCAACGTCGAATCGAACCGGAACCGAAAAAGAACACCCGACACCCCGAACAATGTCGCAAACGGCGCGCGACTACCCGCCGACGAACTACAAGACCCCCTCGTTCCCTAGCATCAACTGGCAGCTCCGCGACCTGACGGACGACCACCGCTGGAGCCTCTTCTACATCAACGACATCTGGCGCTTCACCGTGCTATGGACGACGATAATCTACAGCGTCGTGCACCTCGGCGCGGCGGCCATCACCATCGCCATGCACACCAACAAGCGCGGGTCGCTGACGTACATCTGGGCCGTGCCGCTGCTGTACCTCATCGTGTCGGGCGTGCAGGCGCTGGTTGCGGGTAGTGTTGTTGGGTTGATGTGAGTTCTCTTTCTCGTATTTCGCACTCGGATCAAAGATAGGAGTGCAGAAGATAAACACAGAGAGACAGATAAAGAGAGAGGCTAATATGGGATACTGCGTCACAGCCTAGCTGCGGTTTACCGTGCCGGTTTCTTCTCCATGTCAACTTGGATCCCGTTACTATGGGGCGTCGTCAACGTCCTCGTCCTCATTATCGCATCCTTCACTATTCAAGGTGGTCTATGAACACGAATACGACATGAATACACATAAACACCTATACATACTACACGCACGATGAAAAGCCAGGCACGCGAAAACTGTATTACTACATAGTAGAGCTAGGAACGATCCTGTTTGGCACTTCGTCCGACGCCTTTGTTGTCGTCGGCTGCGACTGCTCGACAGTCTTGATTACCCGCGCCGGGTTACCCGCCACGCATACGAAATCCGGCACGTCCTTGGTCACGACGCTCCCGGCGCCGACGGTCACGCCCTTGCCGATAGTGATTCCGGGCAGTACGATGACGTTGCCGCCGAGCCAGCAGTCCTCACCGATGGTGATTGGCTTACCCGATTCTGGCCCGCGGGTGCCGTTGCGGAGACGGGGTTCCAGCGGATGTGTGCCGCTGTAGACTTTTTGAGAGGTCAGCTTAGGTAATTCGCGGGTCGCGGGTTGCGCCTGATGGGGTATAGTAGAAGGGAGGAGAGAGGAGGGGACTTACACGAGCAGTTTGGACCGATGAGGGTGCGGTCGCCCACGGTTATGAGACAGGTGTCTATCCATGTGCTGTTGGAGTTGACGTAGACATTCTCACCGAGCCTATAGGCGGTGAGTACGAGGCGCGCTTCACTTGGCTGTGGAGATCCGGGGGTGGATGTTACATACTTGACATTGTAGCCGTAGTCCATCTTTATCGGAGTATCGATCCACGGGTAGTCTTCAAGCAGGGCATCATCCTCATGATGGCGGAGACGTGGCGGAGGGAGAGGGATCGTGTCCCGGTTGATGCTGGGTGGGTTCTCAAGTCAGATCCTTTCACTCCTTATGCTAGGTACGGAGTATACATGAGGTAATGCAAAGTTGCGGGGGACAAGGGAAGCTCTCAAAAGGTCTGGAAAGTTGCCGATACCCAAATGATGCGGGGACATGGCGATACGCGCAAATAGAACCGGGGGGTGGAGATAGTGAAATAGAGAAATAGAGAAAAGAGAGAAGGGACTCACTCTTTCCACATGCCAACGAGGGTACGGCGGCTGACATCGCCAGCGTTGTTTAGCTTGTCGCAGGCGGCTTTGCAGCGTTTCCTGTCGGCGATGAGATCCGGGGTAAAGGCCCAGTAGAGCTCGCCGTTTCTCATGCGCCTCCTGTTTTCTTCCTTGTCGATGGTGCGGATGTCCATGGCTACGTCTTGGAGGATGAGCATGTGGGATGTGTCTTTTGTGCGCGGTCGCGCGTAAGGTATGTATGTGTAGGGGACGTAGGTATGAGTTGAAGTGTGTTTATGTTTGCCAAGCTTGTGTAAGGCGAGGTAAAGCGAGGTGAGGTGAGGTGAGGTAAGTTCAGAATGGGGGTCAGGGGAATCTGGGGTGGAAACAACCGACTTGTCGGTGAGTTGACAAGAAAAAGGATATCCACAGAGATGGACAAGGGGGGGATGAGGAGGAGGAATGTAATTGATGGATGGAAGAAGCGAAAACAAGGTGTTTCTATTGAAGACGGGGTCGTTTGGGAAAACCTAGAGCACACCCCACGACTTTTTGTATGATGAGGAGGAAGAGGAAAAGGGTCTCTATGGAGGAGTATGCAGTAGTGTAGGTACGGAGAGTAAAGTAGTGTGTATTGGATCTCGGATGCCAATTGCCGGCCGTTGTCGAGCTATGGCAGTAGTCTGGTAGTTTAATTCACGAGCTGGCAACCCTGAAGAAAGAGGCATTAAAGGATCAAGTGACCAATTGAAGCAATGGAGCTAGGAAGGAGAAGGGAAAGGGAAGAGAGCCCAGAGGCTACGCAGCAGAGCTAAAGGTGGATGATCTGGTCGGTGAACCCGAAGCAAGGTACGTGTAAACGGGGACGGGGGGGGGAGACGAAGAAAGAAGGGGACCAGACCTGGACCATGTTGGTTGCTGGTGCTGCTCCTCCCCAGTGCCCCCCCCCCCCTCCCAAAATGGGAAAAAGAAGCAGCTGCCAGCAACAGCAGTATTTTGCACGACACCTAAGAGCAGTCAGTCAGTGTACGAAGTATCCGCAGGTGTTCAAAGCGCATCGATGGCCGCGGGGGCTCCACGCACTTGCGTCACCCGCCCCCCTTAACTCGGCCCGCGCTCGCGCTTGGCCTTACCCGCGTCAACTCTGTGTGTGTGCACCAGACAGACACGACGCACTCACTCCAGGTCGTCATCTCTATCCGTCTGTCTCTATCTGTCAGCCACAGCAAAACATTGAATTGCCAGATTCCGTTTCTCCCGTCCCTCCCTCGTATTCTTCCTCGTTGAATACCTGGGGCAGGGAATTGTTGAAGAACCCATTGAGTAGAACAGCCTTACCTGACATCACAACGGGAATAACCTCAGCATCCCCTAGCTGGGCTGAGGTGGAGAGACTAACGCTGGAAAGAAACGGTGGGGGACGACACCTGATTCCGCATCTTGGATTCCACAGTCTGCGCAGTACAGAAAGAAGGATCCAACGTCTGTGCAGTCTCACGTCCACATCTCCACGATTCTTGCTAGTATAGTACATACTCGAATACCTCCGAGAATTGCAGCAAACGACCGGGAGAACGCACCCCATCACCCACACTGGACGTCGGAGTCTCGCAATTCACGAATCCGAGAGACTCCGTTTCCACGCATGTTGGCTGACGAACGCCGACTTCATACTTTACTTTTACTACCTAATTCACTCCATCGCAAACCCATCACAAGCCCACCGCCACAGAACCGCCATGTTCTGAACTCGAACAGAGTTACCAGCACTGCCAAGTTTTTCGTTTTCCTCTTTGCCCTTCTTCCCGCTTTTCCCTTTCGTCGCAACTATCCGTAGACGTCTGTGTCAGTGTTGCAAAAAACGGGAAACTTGGGCTCGCATTGGTTCTTCTCGCATGTAAATGACGGCCACAAAAGAAGCTAGAGCCAACTTGCCCCGCCACAAACAGCGCTCTTCCAGTCTCAACGTCGTTCCGCGGCTCGTTGAGGCTCTGTTTTTTCTCGCAACGTAAACTCTGCCACGCTCGCATCTGCCCCTTTGCCGTATCCCGCATCCCGCGGCCGCCACCACCACGACTCTGCATGTGGGCTCCCGAGTGGCTTAACCCGACCTGCTTGGATTCACAGAAACATCGGATCAACGCATCTTTTCACACAAGTCAGCCAGCCACAACCATGTCGACTTTCCGTCGGGTGTAAGTACCTATCTACATTGCCTAGTACCTATCTCTCTCTACCTTTCCCTACCTTACCTTGCTATCCGTCACCTTCCCTTTCCTGTGCCTTCCCTTTCTCGTCTTGCTTCAACCAGAGCCGCAAACTCAGCCACACCACCCTCGGTCCCGGCATCAATCACAAGAACACCGCCCCGATCTCCCGTACCCCGTTTCCTCTCCGCACATGTCCGGTCCCGTACCGTCCTGTCCTGTCCTGTTCTGTCCTATCCCTGGTGGGAAGTGAAGTGAGGCGAGCAAATGTGGCTGCGACCTTGACGTCCTCGGACACCTCCAAAGGACGTCCAGTTCTGCGAACCTCCTTCTGCCCCTCAACACCAAGACCCCCACCATCGCCATGTCTTCACGCACGCCCACGAACCCCCTCTACTCCCAACCATCAAACCTCCCGAACCGCAACCACAACCGCCACAAAGACCCCCAAGCTAACATCCCCCCCAGCGACGCCCGCCCCCAGGACCCCCCAATCCCAGGAAAAGAATACTACCCAAACCAACCAAAATCCCTCGCCGGCATCGCCCTCCGCGCCTTCCTCCTCGGCACGACCTTCACCCTCGGCCTCCTCTCCCTGTCCCTCCTCCTCCTGACCACCTCGTCCCCGCTCTGGCGCCTCCCCTTCTTCCTCTCCGCCCTCTCCCTCTTCCACTTTCTCGAATTCTACACAACGGCAGCCTACAACACCCCGCAAGCGACAGTCCACGCCTACCTCCTGACAGCAAACTGGCCCGCCTACGCAATCGCCCACGCAACAGCCTTCCTAGAGTGCCTCCTCACGAACCTCATCTTCCCCGACAGCGCCTGGGCGCCCTTCGGCCTCCGACCCTCCTTCCTGATTGCGGGTCTGCTTCTGGTCGGGCTGGGCCAGGCGGTCCGCTCCGCGGCCATGGTCACGGCGGGCCAGAGCTTCAACCACACCATCCAGCACTACCGCGCAGAGTCCCATACCCTCGTCACGGGCGGCGTGTACGCCTACTTTCGGCACCCTTCGTACTTTGGCTTCTTCTGGTGGGCTATCGGCACGCAGCTCGTCATGGGGAACGTGGTGTCGCTGGTGGCGTACGCCGTCGTGTTGTGGTACTTTTTTTCAAAGAGGATACGACACGAGGAGGAGCTGTTGGTCAGGTTCTTTGGACAGGATTATGAGGACTATCGCAAGCGTGTCGGGACCATGATTCCCTTTTGCGGGTAGTTAGTATGGGCACGTCATGGCACGCAAATTGAAGAATGACATGTTGAGCCAACTGCCAATTATTGTGTTTCGTCTAAAACCCAGAAATCATAGTGTACATAGAAAGATTACCAGGCCAACGCCGTGCCCCATTTGACGATTGTTTTCGCTAGTTACGAGCTTGCAACCGAATTACAGGCCATTTGCCTGCTGACGCTGCCGTACTTGGCCTGCCACGCGTAAAAGTACATCAAAGCTGCAAAGGGCTGCCCGAGGATGGTAAACGAGACCCAGAAAATGCAGTTGCCGAGCATGCGACCCGTGGGAGACTGCATCTTTTCCAGGGGGGTGGTGAGGGCAATAAGGGGAAGTTGGAAGAACATGCCCGCAAAAGCAACACCTGTTTTTCTTTGTTAGCCGACTGACTGTACGAGTATTTCCCCCGGGACGACTTACCAATAATGTTATGTGTCGGGATACCAACAAGAACCTCGTGCAGGACGGCAGACGCGAAGAAGACGGCCAGTTGCGCGGCCCTTGGGCTCCATCCTCGGCCAATGAGGGGTGAGTAGACATGACGCTTGAAGTACTGGTATACGGGCTTGTTCCACAATCGCCAGTATGCACCCAAGCTCTCGCTGTTCCACCAGTCCTCGTAGAAACACCGGTCACCGAACCGGGTAACTTCGGCGAGAGCGTTGAGAAACGATTGGAAGAGGGCAAAAAAGCCGGCGAGCCAGATGACCAGAGAAATCGTCGAGAGTTTCATCAGCCGCTCGAGAATCTTGGGGACGTCCAGAGAGGCAATCTTATCAAGAGAGTTGATGAGGACAGGCGCGGCGTACTGGGCGCTAGCGAACCAGATAAAGACACCCAGGCCAAACACTTCTGCCATGCGCTTCGCGACAAAGACCCATCTGATCTTGTCCGTCCTCGGATACGCGGGCTGGTAGACCAATGTCGGTGCCCACCAGAAGTATGCCAGGTTGTGCATCGAAATGTTCTGAGGATACGGGCACTGCTGGTAAATTTCGGGCATGGCGGCAAGTTCGCCCTTGACAGGATGCAAGTAGGCATGACGCAGATCTCGGTTCGTAAAGGCGTACGACGCTGTCTTGAGCCAGACGATGATGGCGTGGAGCTCAGTCAGGGTGCCGATCAAGGGGTGATGAATGTGGAAGTACACGACGTAGGATGTAACGGTCAGAGCGAGAGTGATGTTAACGGCGTGGATCCAAGCGATAACCTTCCAGGTCGAGTTAAACCTCGCGCGCTGGTCCTCTGTTGGGCTGGCGGCTCCGTCTTTCGATTTCGCCCGCAGGCCCCTTGCTTGCTGGGCGGCAGCCAGTTCGATTAGGTACGCGGCGATAAGATGACAAGGGATCAGAAGATATAAGCCCAAGCCGAGAGCGAGATCTTGCTGGCGGAAATCGTGGCAGCGAACACAAATCAAGACACCGTACTACAAGCGCCTGATTAGTGAGGTGTGTCTTCATATCAAGAACAATTCGTTGAAGCCTACTTTTTGAATGTTCTCCATCATCAGACGAAGATTACCGACAACTATGCTTGGTTAGCCAATGCCATTGAAGCAGCTCCGGCATCGGCTCGACGTACTTAATACAATAATCATTAAGTTCCTGAAGCCAATGAAGCTCGGGGCCGTGTTAGAGTCATGGCTCAGGGTTGATGGGCGCGATTTGGAGTGGACGGCAGCGACGTGTCTGTATTTCTTTTGAATAGCCCTCCTCAGCTCGTCGGTCGTGCGGTTGGTGTCGGGTGTAGTCGGCTTGACGGCGGCCTTGGGGTTGGAAGTGCCATTGGAGGTGCCATTGTGCTTGTTCCGCAGAGAGGAGGAGGTAGTGGTGGTGCTTGAGCTCTCAAGGCTCGTCACCGTGGCCGTGTTCATGACGGGCAAGACGTCCCTGGAGCTATTGGGTCCTCAACAAGAATGTAAGAGAGAGGAGGAGGGAAAAAGGAAAAGCGGCCGTAGTGGATGACGAGGGGGAAAGATGGGTGAAAGTATAAAGTGAGGAGACGTGTAGGTAGGCTGTCAGGGAAGAGCTATGTATATGCAATGCAGGGAGTGAAGTGGTGGCAAGCGCGATAAGATATCGGACTCGTTAGTATAGATCTCTAATGCAAGACACCGCGCGCGGCCGGGTCAGGCAAGATGAAGAGTACGGATTGACTTTGTAGCCGGCGTTTCCAAAGGGAAAACGGACGGCGCCCGCGAATCGATTTGAGCTCCTTTCAGAACTGAGGAGAAGCTATTTTATCTGGATTGGATGGACCAGGTAGGGCGCATTGGCCTTTTGGCTGTGCCTGGTGAGGGGCAATGGCTGAGGTGCAGGAAAATGATTGAGTGGTGAGGTAGCTTTAAAGAAGGGGGTACGTCAAGGCACAGGGGGGGGGAAAGGTAAGTGAGGTATGTAGTCGGAGGGAAAACCAGGTGGAGGAAGCTAGGCCGACGCCATTAGGCCTTGTAGCGTGGGGATTCGTTCATCAACGTGGAGGAATGATGGAAGAGGAGGCGCGCTGACGACAAGAATGCAGACGGCGTGCAGGACGGGCCAGTTGAAGAGATGCGATGCAGAGAACTGATCAGAGACATGGAAATGCAGGAGAGATGAAGTAAACAAAACAGAATTTACGAAAAAGAGAGAGACGAGTGACGACGGGCCAAGGTACTAAGGTAAGGTAAGGTAGATACGATGGCACGGCCCATTGGGGCGGGATTGGAAGGGGGGACCTTGAGAATGTCAGGGTCGTTGAGCTGTCTGACCCGGAACCTGGCTGGATCAACGGAGAGCGCCTCAAAGCCAGCGCTAATGCATGACCGCAGAGAAGGAGACAGCCCAGAGAGACAGAGAGCAAAAAGCCCGTTGTGTTTAAAATCACCCAACACATCCTGCATCCTGACGCCGCCAGCCTAGGCAAGTTGAGGCCTTGAGAGAGAGAAAAGTCGCATGCATCCAATGCACGCCAAGGGTCTCTACGGCTCCACGGATAGTGACGGCGATCCCCGGTGGCAGCTCTGAGTGGTCCAACATGGGGTTCACCTCGTGGGTCCAGGGAACTTGGGAGTCAGAGTCTAGAGAAAAACGAGGAGGGAGCCGTGGCTTTGCAACTGAAAAATCACATGTGAAAGTGCCTGACTGACTGAGCAGTGGGGAGAGGGGCCAGAAGAAATCGCACCTTGCCATAAATTATCACCTCACGAAGAATCGCGGGATATTTTTGGGCATTCGTGGCATGGGAATGGAAATTTGGGACATGGGCGCCCCGATATTGGCCCGGATAAGAAAACCGATAAAAACCGTGGGCCGTCGACCTTCCCGGGAAGTGAACGGGTACGTACCCAGGCTGCATTAGCTCATCGACCGAAATTGACGACGTTGGAAGGGACGTGCCTCTGTGCATCCTTCCTTCAGTCCACAGCAGAGCTCCCAGCTCCCAGCTCTCAGCTCCCTGGGTCATGTGACTGCGAGAAAAGTAGCTGGCCTGTGCACGCGTCGCGGTCGTTTTCACTGTCATTGGCGACGTACCAACCTCGTGGAACCGAACAATGCTGAAGCTCCCTCACCAACAAACGCCATTTCACATTTCACTGCAATTTCGGGGTTTATTTCATCAGCCATAAACTACATATGAGCTCAATATCAACAAAGAGAGATTGCGAAACCCTCATGAGAGTTTAAAGATGGCGTATGATCCTCGAGGGGATCACCATGGCAGGAGAGGAGGAGGAGGAGGAGGCCCAGGCGGTGATGGAGATGGTCAAGATGGCGGTTTCGTGAGAGCCAGGGGTCGACGTGAGTTTTTACCTAGATTCTCTAGCACGAGCTCATGCGTAGAATACCCAGAGCGGAAGCCCTCAGCCTACATGATGAGAGACAGGGGCGAACACCATCTGGACTTCTCATCTCAAACTCCTGCGCGCTTGAGACAAAGACTAGCTTCCACGAGCATATAACTGACGTCCCCAGGTCCTGTTACTGATTATGGCTCAACCGTCGCCAACTGGATGCGCCATCGCTCGCCACTTGACGGCGATGCATACACCGGAGAAGTCGAGAGGCCAAGTGCCAGCTTCATCGTTGATGTGAGTCCTCTACAAGGTCGCCTTCTCCTCATCTGCATCCCTGACACTAACATGCTCACAGTTCATACCACCCGCCGCGAGGAGGACAGATCCCGGTGACACAATCCCAGTGAAGCACCTACACTCATCACTGAACAAGATCAAGCACCCGGTCAACGTCGTCAGGTGGACGCCAGAAGGACGCCGCCTGTTGACCGCGTCGAGCAGCGGAGAGTTCACATTATGGAACGGTACCGGATTCAACTTCGAGACCATTATGCAGGCCCACGATTCCGCCATCAGAGCTCTCGCCTATTCTCACAACGACGACTGGCTCATCTCTGCCGACCACGACGGAAGCGTCAAGTACTGGCAGCCCAATTTCAACAACCTTCAGAGCATCGCCGCACATAACGATCCGGTCAGAGACCTCGCATTCAGCCCCAACGACTCCAAATTCGTCACTGCATGCGACGACTCGACGCTCAAAATTTTTGATTTTGCTGGAGGAGTGGAGGAGTCGACCCTCAAGGGCCACGGCTGGGACGCCAAGAGCTGCGACTGGCATCCGACAAAGGGCTTGTTAGTATCAGGCTCAAAAGACCATCTGGTCAAGCTGTGGGATCCCAGGACAGGCCGGTGCCTGACCACCCTCCACGGCCACAAAAACACAATCACAAAGACGCTGTTCGAAAAGGTCCAGGGCGACTGCCTGGCAACGTCAGCACGAGACCAGACGGCCCGCGTCTTCGACCTCCGAATGATGCGCGACATCTGCCTGCTCAAGGGCCACGAAAAGGACATTTCGACCATCGCCTGGCACCCAGTCCACTCCAACCTCCTCAGCACAGGCGGCCACGACGGCTCCCTGTACCACTACATCCTTGACGAGCCCAACACGCCCGCCGGTCACGCAAACTCCGTAGCCCCCTACGACAGCTCCGACCCGTCGACGACCCCGGCGCAGACGATATATCCCGCCCACAAGGTCCCCTTTGCCCACGACTTTGCCATCTGGTCTCTCGACTGGCACCCGCTAGGCCACATCCTCGCCTCGGGCTCGAACGACCGCATCACGCGCTTCTGGTCTCGCAAGCGGCCCGGCGACGCAGACGTCTTCCAGGACCGCTACCACGTCGGCGAGACCGCCGCCGAGGCCAACGGCACATGGGACCGCCGCGGCGGGCGCCGCCAGCGTCAGGAGGAGGAGGAGATGGAGATGGAAGACGAGATGGACGGCCTCGTCGACCAGAAGATGCCTCTCAAGCAACCCATGGTCCCTGGGTTCCCAGGCCTCCCTGGTCTTCCTGGACTACCGGGCCTACCGGGCCTCTCGATGCCGCAGAACGGCGGCGCAGGTGGTCCCGTCCCGCCACCGCCGATGATCCCCGGCGTCGGCGGCGCAGGTGGCGCACCCCCTCCGCCCCTACCCTTCCCCCTGCCCGGGCTAAACGGTGCACCGCCGCCGCCCATGATCCCAGGTCTCCCCGGCGGCATCGACCCGAGCAACCCAGCCGACCTGGCCAAGATTGCCGAAATGATCCAAAAGGCCGGCGGCACCTTACCTCCCCCGCCACCAGGTGGCTTCGCGCCGCCGCCCGGCATGGTGCCGCCGCCGAATTTCGTGCCGCCGCCCGGGTTCCCGCCCATGCCCATGTCCATGCCGCCGCCTCCTGGCGCGAACAACAACCACAGAGACCGCGACGACGGTGGCCGTGGCGGCAGGCGGGCGCCGCTTCCTAGTCAGGAGGAGAGTCTGAAGCAGGAGCAGCGACGTGGGAACTATACGCGGTCCCGTTAGGAGAGCGTAAATGTATTGGGGCGGGCGTAGGGGGCGTGGAAACCGCAAACTGGTGGTAGGAAGGCAAAATACGACTCGGAAGTCGTCGATTTGGATTTCTCCGGCACTCGGCGGTCCTTTCAGTGTACGAATAGTGGCTTTGAGGAGGAAGTAACGGGTTGATGATACCCTGGCGCTGGAGGGGAACCAAAAAACACACAAGTCAAGTCACGGTACTCGAGGAACTCTGCATCTTTGGACAATGTGATGATATACGTATGCGAAGGCATGCTGTCGACAACTGTCGACTGACCAGGCTTGTCTAGTGTACATGTGCCCCACAGCTTGTGGCTTGGGATCCCTTCGCATGATGCTTGTGTCGTAGCTCTGTGTATACAAATATGCGATGCAGCCGACCCCTGGTCTGTTTCTGCCTCTCTCTCTCCTCGGTCGCTTCCCCCTTTCAAGGTACAGTGATGGTACATATGTGAAAGCAAAGGACAACTATGGAGAGCCAGCTCGGCCTCATGCTAAATCCCCGCCAAATAGAAGAAACCCCAACGGTCCATATCGGAAAGCAACCTCCCCACGCACTCCTCCGTCATCCTTGCGCAACCCCGCCGACCCATTCTATGAACGGCCCTTGCCGCCACCACCAATCTGCTTCTGCCTATCCGCGTACTCCTTGACGACAATTGCGCACGTCGCCTCGGTACAGAGCCTCTTGCGGCGCTGCGGCGCAAGCTTGCTCGCAAACTCGAGTCCCGCAGCGCGCTCCACGGCCTCGAGCGGCATCTCAAACTCTGATAGCGGCTTGCTGTTGGGGATGGGCGCGTTGGGCATCACAAAGGCGCCAATGGCGACGTTGCCGCCGGCCTTCCCGTCCTCGGCGAAGATGACCTTGTAAAAGTGCGTCGGCACAGCGACGTTGGGCGGGTTGCCGATGACCTCGTATTTGGTGTACCACTTGCCGTCGACGGGGTCGCGCTTGGGGAGGTACAAGGGTCCGGTGACGATGCGGACAGACGGGTACCGCGTCGTCAGGCGGCGGCAAAAGTCCTCGAAATGGGCCCAGTAATCGCGGTTGAAGCCGTCGCCGACCTGCGGGCACATGTTTGTGAGGTAAAAGGTGTCGTCCATGGCCTTTTGGGACCACTTGCAGTCGGCGGCGGGGACCTGGTGGCCGCGGTCGTAGCCGCTGCGGAAGTAATCCTTGAGCTTGGCCTGGAACTTTTCGGGGACGGAGGCGTCTTCGAGGAAGACGCTGTGCTTGCGGTCGCCGTCGCGCTGGGCGAGGGAGGCGGGTGTGATGTGCTCGACGACGTAGTGCGGGTTGCGGGTGCGGCGGTCGAAGGAGGAGACGAGCCCTTGCCGGGTCGCGAGGTCGGCTACGGGGCCCGGGAAGCCGTATTCGAAGATGCCTGCTGGGTCGACGGGGCTGCCTGACGCTACGGGAACGGGACCCGGGCCGCCGGAGGGTGAGGGAGGGAGCGGGACGGCGTTGGGGTTGGTGAAGACTTGCGTGCTGGGGACGGGGACGGTGGGAGCTGTCGAGAAGGAGGAGGTTGTCGTCGGTGCCGTTGTCGTCGCGGTGGGAGGTTGCTTTTGGGAGCGCATGGAGTAGATCGAGGCCGTGAGCGCGGCGCCGCCTCCGGCGCCTAGCGCCATGAGGGCGATGGAAGTGGTTTTCGACATGGCGACGGTTCGGTTCGTGGGGAGACGGTTTCGGCCTTTTTTTTTTATTTGTCTCTTGCAACTGACACGATATGATGGCGGGAGAGGGAGTTGGAAAAGTTGCCCGATTTCAAGGATCCGCTGTTGCTGACACTACTCTGGCCACGGGGCAAGGAGAAGAGGGCATGTGATGATGTTGCTGGTGTTGGTGTGGTGGGTGTCTCACCTCATGGGACGGGGATCTGGAGCTCGGAGCTGGAAAATTTTGGGCAACGGTCGGCAGCGCATAGCCCGGGGCGGCGATTTCCAGGGACCTACTCGGAAAAGGAACAGCTCAGTGCGGCAGCCGGCAGGAGATGCAGCCACGCAGCTTCCTTGTCCCGAGCATTTGCCGGCGTGAGGCAGGTGGACCGTGGATGTGGGGTGGGAAGGAAACCAGAGCAGGGGCCCATGGGAAAAGTTGAGGTCGACGACTTCGGTGTGACATACTCACCGGGATCGGTATCTCGGTGAGGGCGGGGCCTTGCGGATGACCAAATCCCAGTCTCCGATTCGTGGCGCAATTCTGCCCTGCGCGCGCGACGTAAACTCTCTTTTTGAAGAGGGATCCTGGCCTACTGGCATCAAGCATTCAAATAAGACATAACATTAGCATGCCGCTTCCACCACAATTGCAATATAGATCTTTCACGTGTTGCGCAGTCTTCTCTGTTAGCAGGGCGCTTCGGGCGGCTTCAGTGAGTTGGCGGCTAGCGCAAATCACGGGGCTCGAGGAATAAGGTACTTCGTAAGGTCAGGTATGGTACGTGGATACCTCGTCCCGCCATCCGGGTTCTCAAAGCCAAGACTTGATCCATTCACGGACGTGAGCTGTCAACATGCCTTGACTCGGTCTGGGACATGGGCGAGGGATCCCCAACAAAGGGGCGAACAATAGCACCATTCTGCGTTGTTTCGTGACTTTGCCCGGCTCAGCAGGATCGAAACAACCTACGTTCTCAGTGTACCTAGTGTTGGCTGGTTCATCGCTTCAACTCTCGTTAGAAAAAGAGCCGCATGTTTCCTGCATCAGAAAGGAAGAAAAGGTGGGTTGCTTTCGGGGAGGGTCAGACGGCAAGCTGCAGGGCGGCAATCGACTAAAAGAAGGATGAATAAACCTAGTAGCACCAGCCTGTAGGTACGAGACCAAAACAGAAGAAAGCATGCAAGTAAGAATGGAAGGGAAACGGACTCTGTCGGGACATGAGACTCCCTCATAATACTAATCAGTAAGGTGACGAGTCTGACTGGGAAAGGCCATCAAGGTTCTCAAAATCCGGTGCAAGAAAAGCCCATGAAAAAGGCAGGCCCATAAGGCCCCCCCCCCCCCCTCCCCAGCCATGGACCATCACTGGGAAACAACGCACCGGCCCCGCCAACAGAGCCAGAGCCAGAGCCAGATTCAGCGCCCCCGAATCCACGTCCCACGCAGGTGGAAAGCTTAAGGCGCAGAAGTCTCTCCCAGTCTCCCCACCAGTCTGCGCGCAAAGACGCATTTGATCTACTAGCGGCCATCGACATCACCACCTTACCTTATTCTCTCTGCAACATTACCGTACACTCCTTCGTTCCCTAGACCTACGCCTTCACTTCTCCTCCTCGCTCCTCTTCTCTCCTCTCCTCACCAACCCGTGGCGAATACCTTCAAGGCCTCACCTTAGCACCCTGATATCCTTTCATACACCAGCTATCCTACCTGCGTCTTCCACGACCAACCTACGTACCGTACACCACTTGCGATTCAACCGGGTCCTTGCGCACATACAACCTTACCCTACGTCAGAGGCCTGCCGCTCTGCTGCGGACGCAGCCACCTAAACCATATACCGTATTCAAATTCCTAGGATTGCGACGATACTCGAGAACCATATAGGTCGAATCGCATACGAGAAGAATATCAAATCACGCATCCCATTCTGCATGCGCCGAGCACACAGTCATCCTACAGCCATCGATTGGAGGTGTTGAGCTGAGCTGCCCATCATGGAGTCGACGGAACTTGACAACGACACCAGGGGGTGGATCATGTGCATCGTGAGCGGAATAGGTGGGTGATCAAACACACACTGCGTCCTGCCTTGGCCTCCTACGACGAACATGGGCTAACCTTTTGCTTGCTTGACAGCTTGTGTCGTGGGCGCATCTATCATCTGTGTCGACCTCGTTATACGATACCTCCCCGGGAAACGCAACTTTAGGATACAAGACAGCAATGCCTTCCTGGCATGCTCTCTTAGTCTGAGTTTCGGTGTCATGGTGGGTTGAACCCCAGAAGCTCACGCAATTGGATTCTGGCGAACGCATACTGACTTTATGCTTGCAAAACAGCTTTACTCAGCGTTGAACAACATGCTCCCATCCGCAAAACAATACCTTAAGGAGGATGGCTTCCAAGACCAGATCGCTGGGTTCCTTATCATGGCCTGCTTCATTGGAGGCTTTGTTGGCATTCAGGTCATTTCACGCCTACTGCATCAGTACATGCCATCTCACGTTGTCGATTGCGATCACACACATGACCATAACGAGACCGATACCCGATCGCGCAGCCAGAGCAGAAAGACTTCTTTGTATACCTCTAGTCGCCGCTCTTCTCGACGGCCGCTTGTTGATAGAATAGCAAAGAATGGCCACGCTACCGAGTCTACACCACTTCTGAATGGAGAGGTTGCACACGAGAACGGCGCACCACCCATGGCGAAGCGCCATGCCTCGAGTAGGGGCAATCTGAGTCTCAGCACCAATCACGCTACTCCCACGACCCGACCCTCGCGAAGCCGTGGCCCCACCGTGGATAGACGACCGTCCATGGCCCAAGTCCAACAGCGGGTCATGTCCTTCGTCAAAGACACGAAGACGAATTGCGACGAAGAGGGGCCATGCTTTGGATACACGGATCCTTGTGGTCAGGAGTGCTTCAAGCACCTGAACGGCCGCTCGACATCCACATCAAAGCCTCCGGCTATCCTGCGCACCAATACAGGGCACTTTTACGCTCATAGCCATACGGATTTGGAAGACTTGGAAGAGGGTGGTTCCTCGTGTAACTCTCCAATCAGTGGGACAATGCGAACTAGCCGCGCAGCTTCGAGGGAACCTCTGCCGGTGCCGGAGCACGATGAGACGCATCACCACCACGACCACAGTCACAGTCATGGCCACGATCAACCGCATCACGATCATGACGCTCACGGTGACGGCGAACACGCGGACGAAGATGTCGAGGCGCAACATCATCATCACGTACCTACCAATGCCTTCCTCTCTCTCGGCTTGCAGACTTCAATCGCCATTGCGCTTCACAAGTTCCCAGAGGGTTTCATTACTTACGCAACGAACCACGCAAACCCGGCACTGGGTTTCAATGTCTTTATGGCGCTGTTCGTCCACAACATCACTGAAGGATTTGCCATGGCACTGCCGTTGTACATGGCGCTTGGGAGTCGCATGAGGGCTATGTTCTGGGCCGCGATCCTCGGTGGCCTTAGCCAGCCTTTGGGTGCGGGCATTGCTGTGTTGTGGTTCAAACTTGCGAAGCATACTCACCTCACACCGAATGCTGTCTCTTACGCTTGCATGTTTGCCATTACCGCTGGAATCATGGTGAGCGTCGGCCTTCAGCTCTTTGTTGAGGCGCTAAGTTTGAACCACAATCGGAATCTCTGCATCTTTTTTGGTTTCATGGGAATGGCCTTGCTGGGCATCACAGGTGCCATCGCTTCTACGCATTGAAAAGGCGGCGTAGCATTGGTAGGATCATCAAATTAAGAAATCAAACCTCTCTCAATCGGCGGCGTTAAGGACTGTTTGTTTATATTGGCGGGTACACATTTTAACAAGGATAGGCATGGACAAGGGTGGCAGGGCACACATGCATTTATACCATGGAATAGTCTACGGCTGTGCGGGTGCCAACTTTATAGACTGGATAGGTGGCTCAACATTGAGGCTTCTCGTGAGCATTGGGCCTCTGGCCCTAACAGCTTGGATTGGGATTTGCTGCAACGCATCGACGACCGCTCGGAATTATAGATAATGGCCATCGAAGAATGACGTTTCAAATCATATTGACCTAAGTCTTAATTCCAAGAGTGATATAAGATTGTGAAATCCGAGTACTATTTGAAAGCAATCATTCGCTAATCTCTGATGGTAATATGTGTGATATAGATCAAGGTAAAGTTCATGTGCTTTCATGAGCTATATGGAAGCCTATGTACGAGACAACATTGCAGACGTGATTCACTGCGAGACAACGTGAAAGCAAGAGAATTTCAAGTATCGCTGAACATTAGCCCTCCGACAAGACCAAGGGCCAGGACTGAGAAGCAGAGGTAGAGACTGTTCCCCACGGGATTGGCACTGGTCAATCTACGCAGTAGATACCGACGAGAATTGAGTTCGAAGCGCGGGCCATCGTGGCTCACGCTCGGCTTGGGCTATGCCTTCGGCACTGCTTAGATCCAACGGTCTCTTTGCACCGCATTCCTCGGGATAAAAGAGACAGGAGCACGTGGACGGCCTGCTATACTATATAGGCGATAGGCAGTGTGCGGATACAACATGCCATGGGCCAAACAAGCTGAGATACGCCGGTTTTCTTGAAACAAGAGAGGGTTCGAGAATAAGTGGCCGTGGGTCCCTAGCCAGGCGCTCCCCTTGTCTTCTGACCCACGAGGAGCACGTCGAGGGCCATCCGAGTAAACACTGGTCGTACTGTAATCGTGAAGAGAAGAAGCACCACGAAATTTCCACTGTGAATTCGCAGCCAAAAAAGCGTAGAAACCCATGGCTTCTCTGAACTTTCACTGTGCCCCCCCCCCCCCCCCCCCCCCCCCCCCCCCCCCCCCCCCCCCACACCCCCCACCCGACCCCCCCGCCCCCCCCCCCCCCCCACCCCCCCCCCCCCACCGCACCACCCACCACAGCCACCACCAACACCAACCCCCCCCCACCCCCCCCCCCCCCCCCCCACTTTCATCCCGCCAAAGATCACAGAGCCAAGGGGTCCAGAGCTTGGGCCGTCCCTCAACTGCCATCCAATCACAGCTCAGACCACAGCGCGCAATGTAAACAAACGAAGCGGCCCCTCTCCAAAATATCCCCGTCGCGCTCTACGTACCGCAACCGCAGCCCGGAACCCCCATCCACTCCTCTCTCGCCTGACATCATCAACCCTTCCTCTTCCAAACCAGGGACTCGCTGGCTCGACTTCTTCCGTCTCTTTGCTCTCCTCTCGATCGTCACCGACATTCACGCATACGAGCTTGACAATTCTCACTCGCAAACAGTCAACATGTCGTCGCCGCCTCGCCGTCGTTCGGCCCGGTTGGCCAGCACCAACACGCCCAAGGTAAGCAAACAGGCTACGCTCTTTGACCGCTTCTGTAAACAAACGGCGCGGCGCCTAACTCACACAATTTTTTTTTCTTTATCTATAGCCGAAGGCCAAATCCACTCTGGCCTCTGTTGCCGAACGCGATGATACTCCTCCTGCTCAAGAGGTCGCTGAGAGTCTGAATGCGCTCGCCGTCCCGAACCACGACCCCGCGACGCCCTCTTCCCACTCAAACATTAAGGCCCCGTTGTCGGAAATGCACCCGAGCAAGGTTCACCCCACCGCAGCACCTCCCTCCGCTACCTGGCTCGGCTTCAGAGATATGGACCCCTCAGACAAGAAGGCCGATCCTCAGGCGACGCCTTCCAAGACGCCATTCAAGGCCACGGGCGTCCCCGAGTCGCCCTTCACCTTCCGCGTCGCCCAGCCTACCGGCGATAATGGCTTGAGCAGCGATGCCCAGCAGATGATGAACGAGCTGCGCGAGGAGGCAGCCAGAATCAAAGCCGAACTGCTGGCCAAGCGCGAGCTGGAGAGAGAGGACGAAGAGATCAACGGCCGCAGGATTGCCAAGGCCAGGGGCAAGTCTGGCCGCTTCAGCGCTGTCCACATGGCTGAGTTCAAGAAGATGGACTCTATCGAAGGTCATCCTTCAGCCTTCCGAGCCCAGCCTGGCCGGGTCACTCCTCTCAAGAGCCTGAAGCGGACTCAGTCCAAGGCGAACCTGGACGATACGCCTACGCAACCCAAGTCTAGTTTGAAGCGATCGCCCTCCAAGGCTAACCTGGATGACACGCCGACGCAGCCCAAATCTGTTCTGAAGCGATCTCAATCCAAGCCGAACGTCGACGATACGCCCACTCACCCGAAGTCGATCTTGAAGAAACCGTCCAAGATCAACTTGGGCATCCCCGATACGCCCTCGCAGCAGAAGTCTAGCCTCAAGCGCTCTCCGTCCAAGGCCAACCTGGACGATGCGGACTCCAGCAGTTCCACAAAGTCGACTCTTGGACCTCGACCCAAGTCTCGTATCTTTGCCAACATTGAACCGCCCTCATCAGTCAAGCGTATGCGACAGCGTTTCGAGGACGATGCCACCACTGCCCGGCCAGTTTCTCGCGACGGCAGCTCTCTCCCGCGTCCTAAGTCTAGCGGAACAGATGCGCCTACTGGCCTTCGATCTCAGCCCAGTCTGGCCTCCCTCACGTGCCCCACTGCATCTTCCCTGGCTCGCGCTGCTGGTTCCAAGATGCCCTTACCTGGCACTCTCACCAAGTCAGCCAGCAAGCCTGACCTGGGATCGCTCGTCAAGTCACCGTCAAAACCCGAGCTTGGAATCCTCAGAAAATCGCCCTCGAAGCCTGATCTGGGTGGCCTCACAAAGTCTGCCACTACCAACAACCTTGGTGCGCTGGAGAAGACGGCCGAGCTGAAACGCCGAATTGTGAGCCCCGGTCGCTTCGAAAGAGTCAAGTCGATTCTTCGTGGCGGAAAGGGAGCCTTGAACCAGACGAAGAGTGCTCTTCCCAAGCCCGCTTCTAGCATCTCCCAGACTCCTGCACCGCAGGCTGCAGAGAAGACGGTTCCCGCCGTTCCGTTCACGACTCCGCGAAGAAAGTTGTTTAAGAGAGTCGACTTCACCCCGGACACTAACCGAGCCGCCGATGTTCCGAATACAGTTGCACACCGAGCCTTTGCGAGCATAAGCCCTATCCGTAAGAATGGAGAGGTTGAGTACCCCAGCCTCGACGCCATGCTCGGAAACGGCAATGTCACCCAGCGAAAGAAGGGCGAGGATCTCTATCCCGAGCTGAATGTTGGAAGCCCGTCTGACAAGGCGACCGAGAACGCCAGTGAGAGCATCAAGCCTCTGCCTCCGACTGTACCTGGCACATTCACTTTCCGCAGCGACCACACCATCCGGTTTGGTAGCGCCTCTCCGACTGGTTTCGGCTCGACTGCTGGACAGGCCAGTGTCCGTCATGTGCGGGCCTCGCTTGACATGCCGGGCAGCTTCCCCACTGGCCCCGAGTTCACCTCCAACAAGGAGAATAGGTCTCCCATGCAGTTCCTGGCCGGAAAGCCTCATGGAATGACCAACAAGAAGCGGGCTCGAGCTCGTGAAGAGGAAGGAGACCTTGAGGTGGATTCTGGTGATAGGGCCGGCAAGAGGCGCAAGGCCGAGCATGTGCCCGAGGGCGATGCTCTCCTGGCCCCCAGACTGATGGGTGCTACCCCGGGCACAATTGGCAAGAAGCTTCAGAGCCCTCGCGTTGCTCAGTCGCCGAGTCCCACGAAGAAGCGTGGCGGTATGAGTCTGAGTCGACTCAACATGCTGGCAAAGCCAAAGGCTCGCAACTAAGGGTACGAACAGGAAACGCCCGACAACTTGGTTAATCAAAAGGCACACAGCCACTTACACCAGTCTTGTTGGATTTGTATAATATGACGAAGAATGCGGATGTTTGGCGAACTGGACACGCTGCTGTCGATCGCATTGCATCTTCAATAGTGCTGGTCCAGAGGAGAGAATTACGACTGGCGTAAACAAGGATGGCTTACGGAATGGAATAGGCTGGACCAATGGCGGTTGCATGGAGGGGGGGCATATGGACTGGTCTTGGCGTTTGTGTTTTGCTTTATTTTTGTACAATACCTACCGGGCGTTGGGATGAGATTGTCTTTTTTTTTTTTTACTTTAGTTCTTGGCCGGAGGTTCTCTACCTTGGCCGAGCTTCAGGTCTATGAAAAGTTGCACATCCATTACGTACAGAAGCATGTTTCCAGTCGTCTGCTCATAGGGAACCCAGCTTCGTTCTGACATGGTGAGAAGGTCGATGAGCCGATGACATTTCCCTCAGCGTATTTACCTAGCATGGCTCCGTCGCGAACCTGTGTGAGAAATATGGGATGAGCAGGTGGCTTGTAAACTGAATCCGAACTCGAGCAAGAGATGGGACACGAGTCAAGCATGCATTTCTTCGATCGTCAAGAATATCGACAACGAGGCCAACGAACGAGCAATACCACGAGTCCGGAGAACTACTCCGGGCTCGAGTACAGGTGTATTCTAGTCGCCCAAGCGTACGAGCGATCCCGTTCGCCGTCGTTGCGGGTGTAGTTCTCTCAACTCCCACCCAGGGGATAACCTGGTTCTCCTAACTGCCCGGGCAAGCCGGCCCGTCCGGAGGTTTTGCATGACGTTCGTGCCATCATGGACCCAAACACACGGAGGTGCCACCTTGCGGCCCGTCACCCGAGCGATCTCTTCCGGTTCGTCCGCCTTGGAGGGGGCGATCGCGACGAACCACGGACCAGATGCGGACGTGTCGGGTGCAGGAGTGGAATCAGTCTCCAGAGGGCGGCTTCATGCTTCATGCTTCTATGCTCCCTCGAGCTCGAGTCTTTCGCAGCCTTTTGGCGGCGGTCAGGTATAGCAGACCCGAAGTCTGCACCCGTCTCTATGCCGGACCAAATCATACGCAGGCGAGTTGGCTAATTCGTTCAGTTGGGCAGTCCGTTGCGAGAGTTAGCATGTTGTGCCATGATCCATAGAGCTGTTGGCGTGAATGCTGGGATTGCCTTTTAAAGCTCAATCAGGCGCCAAATTATGATCCATATTCGCGATTAGCGGGTGCAAAACCGAGTGGACCAGCGCATACTCAGAACCGTCTTGGCATCTTGTTCCCCAAGAGCCCGCCATCCAGAGAAAACCTCGAGGCTCTCGTCTCTTGTCGCCTTGCTGACGATGGCGCGGCTCGATCTACAAACCCTCAAGCCTCCAATATAGTCATCCGAACCCGAAACCACAAAACGGTGTGAATCATGGACTGGTCTTTTGAGTCCTTGTGTGGCGGGCGCCTTCCTCGCTTTCCCTTGCGTGGCGTCGTTCGAGAAAGCGTGGAACAGACTCTCAATCGGCTCTCGGGCCCTCTGCGAGTCCATCCCAACTGTCGTCCCTGTGACAAGACAGCATGAACATCTCGCATGCAGGTTTGCGCTCGGTGGCAGCGAATCTGGCATATGCTTGTGGTAGCTTCTCGCTCCCAATGGCTGAAGAAGTAGAGTCCAACTTTTGGCATGCAAGCAAATTGATCGCATGCTTCTAGCGAGTCGTTCGGGGGTTAGATTTGCTGACAGCTGGGGAAGATGAAGAAGAACAATTGCGATTGGCCGTCCACAAGCTTTGGTCAGTAGTCGTGTATTTCTCGCCAGCTGTAGAGCGAAGAGCACCCGGTAGGGAGCAAGCTCGCCGTCCATCAAAGCCTGCTGCTCATGTAGTAAACTTTGGTGTGTGCCGCCAACCCGCCGTGTCCGACTGAAGCCTTCTCAGCAAGGACCAGCCGATCCTTCGAAATCGAGTTCACATCGAGTTCACATGTTGACCAATGCTGGGGAACCGGGCATGCTCGTTGGTCCCAAAGAGGATATACGGTCAATATACACCAAACCACGATGGAAAAGTTTCAATGCCTTGAGTCGGGACTTTGACTTTCCGCGCACTGAGCGTTCCCTCAAGAAATACATACTGTAGAACAGCAGAGACAAGAGCGAGAGAGATTACTGTGACGGAGCAGGATGAGGCTGTTGTATTCTTGGAATAGCATGGCATGGTACGAGGGAAAGCGTCTTGGTAGTCGGAAGTTGGTAGTTGATGTGAGAAGAATTAAAATAGTACGCCGGGAACTTTGAAGGGAACTGTCATTCTGGGGGACCACTCAGCTTTCGGGACAGCTACCGAACATTGGTACCGAATTATAAGCAACAGCGGGTACCTTCCCGGGAAAGTGTCTCCTGGGCTTGCCCCTCCATGCCGAAGGCTGATGACGCACACCCCACCTTATTAGTTCCAATGGTTGTCAAGGTAGGTTCAACCTCACTGCCCAAAGATAACTGCCACCGTACGAAGTAGAGAAAGCTCTCCCCTCTCTCCGGTCCCGCAGGAACAATGCGGGGTTCGTCGCAGCTGAGAGCATGAAGTGAAAAGACCTCGCACCCACACAATGCATTACAAACGCAAACTGGATCGCCGGGCGATAGATAGCTTAGGTATTCGTACGGAGTAGCTGTAGCTATACCCAGCCGTACGTAAGTACTTTCCTCTGCCGGGTAGCTTTGCCACCTTTGGTATGTTATACGCCTAGCAGCACTTGTACACGGCACACCTTGCTGGGTGAGACCTTGGAGGGGTTCGCTCCTGCATCCCTGCTGGGCGTTCGGCGGTCCATGGTGGGGTAAAATCGGCATCATGATGAAGGAGGGACAAACGGTCAATGGCAGGACGAGGCGGAGGGGGGTAGAGATGAATCCAAGCCAAGCCAAGCTCTCTCTCTGTGCTCCTCCTCCACTTCTCCGATCTGAATTCGAGTGGACTTAACTCGGTGTTTTTATTTATTAGACCTCCTCAGATGCCGCCCTTCCTCTTGATAACCCCCAGGTCCTCTCTTTTTTTCCTTTCTTCCAGGCATAGAATAATTTCAAGCTCTTCTTCCTCCCCCACTCCCTTCAACATCTCTCGTCTTGCTTGATAACGAACAGCATTATATACCCCCCTTTCAACACCCAATTGACACATAGTTGATACCCAAAACAGCAAAATAGCAACAATGGCCACCGCAACCTTCCAAACCAAGGCGACCATCACCTCCTTTGGGGGCCAGCTCCTCAAGCTGTCCCACAAGTCAAACTCCACCGGCACCGACATGGCCGTGAACCTCTACCTGCCCCCGCAGGCAACCACCCGCGCCGTCCCCGTCCTCTTCTATCTCTCGGGCCTGACCTGCACCCCGGACAACTGCACCGAAAAGGGCTTCTTCCAATCCCAGGCCTCCGCCCGCGGCCTCGCCGTCGTCTACCCAGACACCTCCCCGCGCGGCCTCGACCTCGCCGGCGAGCGCGATTCCTGGGACTTTGGCGAGGCGGCCTCCTTCTACGTCGACGCCACCCGCGAGCCCTTCCGCCAAAACTACAAAATGGAGACCTACATCACAAAGGAGCTCCCCGAGCTGCTCTTCCGCGAGTTCGCAGGCAAGCTCGACCGCTCCCGCATCTCCATCACGGGTCACTCCATGGGCGGCCACGGCGCGCTGTCGCTCTACCTCCGCCACCCGGGCATGTACCGCTCCGTCAGCGCCTTCGCCCCCATCGCCAACCCGTCAAAGTGCCCCTGGGGCGAGAAGGCCTTCACGGGATACCTCGGCGACGACCGCGCCGAGTGGGCCAAGCACGACTCCACCGAGCTCGTCAAGAACTGGAGCTACGGTCCCCTGAACGCCCTCATTGATGTCGTAAGTTACTTGAGCTCATATGATCACAATGACGCATATGGGAGCTGGCACTAATACAAGAGACACCAGGGCCTCGGTGACAACTTCTACATCCAGAAGCAACTGCTGCCCGAGAACTTTGAAAAGGTCGTCAAGGAGAAGAACCTCCAGGGTCTGAGCCTGAGATACCACTACGTAAGTTGAGCCCAATTCATCGTCATATTCAAACTTTTAGACGCTGACTAGAGTATGTAGGGATACGACCACTCCTACTTCTTCATGGCCTCCTTCGCCAAGGACCACGTAGACCACGCTGCCAAGCACCTGGGTCTCGGCTCCGCGTGACTCGAAGGTCGGACAAGACTGTAAACAAAGTAAACGATAACGTTGACGTCAGTGATCAGGGAGCACGCAGTGAGGGAGGGAAAGGAACCAAAGGTCAACCCGGGTCGGAATACCAAAGATGTCGAGAGGACAAAGAGACGTTGCGTGCGCGCAGTCGACATGTAGTTCTTCTTTTATAAGTAGGGTAGTAGTAGGTTGCTGCTGAGATTCTTGAAATTTGAGAATAATAATCGACGTTTCATCCACCCCGTTCCAATCATGACCTTCGTGAAGAGAAAAAAACAAAACCCCCCAAAAGCACCTATTCTCCTGCCGCATGGAGTATTTTGCGCATGACATGAGTGTGATATAGCAGAAACGCCGGTGCCGGGTAATATGAGAGAGAGAGAGCGCCGGCCGTGATGGGAGTATATCTAGTTAGATGCAACCGAAGAAGTCAGGAAAAGCGCCTAGCTGACCCGTTTCTCCACCTCGGGACTCAAGCCCTCCTTTTCGAGCTTCGCCCGCATCTCGGCGTCCATCTCCTTGCGAATGCGGTTGTAGGCCAGTTTCTCGAACCGGCTGAGAGCCTTCCACCAGTGCTGCCCCGCCTCGTGCTCGCCAATGCGTTCCAGCAGGTCGGCCGTCTTGAGGCGCACTTCGCGGTCCTTGTGGAAGAGGCCAAGTGCGACGTAGAACAGGCCAGCATGCGACTCTGGCGCAACGCTCAACAGCAAACAGATCTCGTCGTAAGAGTGGACATACTTGTGAAACGCTGCGTAGATTTCCTTGCTTTGCATCGGGTTGAGCCGTTGTGTCCGTAGTCGGTCGTGCATGTGGTGTAAGTCGAGGCCCTTCAACGGCCTCACTGTGTAAAGCAGTGCGAGATCCTACGACGACTAGTTTAAGTCCTTGAGAACAGGGACAGATTCCGTGGCTCCCTTACCTGGATGAAGCTGTAGTAGCTCCTTGTGTTCCTCCACCCTTCGATCCTCGTCACATTACCCGCAAGCTCCTTGTGTTTCGATTGTTCATCAGGCCACACGTAGCCGTGCCCGTTCACGCCCACCGGACCCATCTCTAGTTCGTCGCCGCCAATGTAAAGAGCACTTGCGCCGTACACACTTTCCTCAAACGCAGCTGCGATTCGCGTGAATTTGATAACCCAGTCTCGCCATTTGGCGCGTATTACTCTCTCACCGTGCCTTGCCGCGATACTTCGTAGGATATCTTGCATGAAAGCCGCGTCGCCTGTCAAATCACTTTCGGCCGCGACCTTGGAGGTGCCTCCGACAAGCCCAGCATATGACGGGTTTTGCTGTTGAAAGTAGACCATCCCCTCCGTCACTGGAGCCGAATCGATCTTGCTACTGATCTTGACTCGGCCTGTAGGTAAATCGCACAATACATCCCACCACTCGGGGTGCAGTTCGAATGTCGGATTGGTGACTCCAGCAATGAAGCCGGGAACATTGAGGAGATCATCAATCTTGGTCAAGTCGGTATAAGGAAACGCGTGACGCGTGAAGCCCCTGAGCGTACCGCCGGATGCCAAGGCGCAGGCCGCCAAGACTGCCTCCGCAACCTCGCCTGATGGCATATTGTGCCCCAGGAAGATCACCCGCTTTTGCGTCAACAACGCATTGACCAATACAATGATGGGGTGCGTATGCGGGCCGTTTGTCGTCAATTGAGGATGCAGGGGGAACGGTTGTGGCGCCTTGCCTTGTGGCTCCGAAAACTTCTGGATCAGTTTGATCAAAGAAAAGTCGCCCACCGTTTCCGGCATGACAGCAACGGGAACTTTGATGGGAATTGGTATGCCCTTGTACATGACTCTGCTTTCAAACTCGTGTGTGTCCCTTGGAACCGAATACTGCGATGCACCTTCGACGTGCGCTTTTGTTCCTGCTCTAGAAACACCCGGCAGTTTTGGAGGGTCTCGACTTGCATCGAAAGGCTGATCTGAGAGGTGTTCGCCGCGGTCCTCGGCTATCCGCATTTGAATCATTTGCTCAAACTTTTCCACGAACAGATCTTTGTTATCACTAGCCAAAAGCAGGTGCCTCTCAAGCAGGCTAAGCTTCGGCATGAGAGACAGGTCCATTGCGTTGACGGCATCGTAGAGCATCGCCAGCGTCTCGGGAACGGGCGCCTTAAAGTACTCGTCCAAGGCAAGCAACAAAAGGGGCTGATATAAGTAAGCCGGCTGATCAAGCGAGGGGAGCAGAAGGCTAGCAAGCTCTCACCTTGTATATATGCAGGAAGGGATGCCTCGTGCAGATTGCCATCGCCTTGACAACAGCACCTCTCTTGACCGTTTTGTCCTGCTTTGTGTTGACCAAGTTCAGAACATAGATCAACGGCGGGCCTGCTCCGCCTTCGGGTTCGCCGTCGTCCGAATCCTCGTCGTCGTATTCGTCTAAGTCATCGAGGTCCCCCTCATCTTCGTCCAAGTCCGCGCCGTCATCTTCCTCATCGACGATGCCAGCAGCGCGATTGCGCAAACGCCTTCTTCTCCTCTTCCTGGCCTCTTTCGCCTTACGTTCCTCGTCCTCTTCCTCTTGGCTCGTGTCCTTGTGTAAGAAGAAAATAGTCCAGTCCTGATTCCGAACATGGGCCTGATCGGGCAACATGAGTTCTGCGAGCATATGTTCGTCGCCGGTAATGGAAACAGGGTATTGGTGCTCCATGACCGGGCCCCGATCTATATCGAACGAGGCCACCAAGATGTACTCGACATGGTTCTCGGTGGAACCTCGCGGGTATTGCGAGCGCAACTTGCGAGGAGGATGCGCATCCGGATTGTATCGCCTCGGGGCAGACAGCGACGAGTGTTGTGACGAGACACCGGTAGACGGTGTCTTTGACTTTGAGCTCGGGTTCGAGGAGCGGTCCGTCTCGGCAATGGGAGGCGGCTGGGGAGATCGCGACGGGCGAGATGTGTTGGACATTGACGAAGGCGATCGCGAAGCTGGGAAACTGGAGAGTGAAGTGCGACGACTAGGCCAAGGGCCGTTGGGCGGTGGAGGGTACTGGGTCTGCGTGTTTGAATAGTTGCGCGTGAGGAACGGCAGCGCAGCTTGGGTCGAAGCCATGCTTGTGAAAGCAATGTTAAATTGCGGAGTTGTTCAACGAGTCGGTAGCTGGGGGGTTCAAGGTGTTGCGCAGGCTGCCGGTGGCCACAGCCATCCAAATGCAGTCGAGAGGTCCGTTCGTGGAGGTGCAGCAAAAGTAGGTTTGTCTCCGATCGAGAAATGCGACGATGGTGGGAGCCCTTTGCTGACAATTTCCCAGAAAGATTAACGGCTCGCAGCCAACGACATTCGACGGTGATGCTGCGACATTAACAAGGGCAATCAAGTGATTATTTGCCAGGTCGTCGTCGCTGAAATCGTACAATAGGTGATTGGAGGTCGGGCGTCCTTGAAGCCGAGTGCGAGTCGATGGGCCAGGATGCAAGATGCGAGATGGAGGGGGGGGAAGGGCGGCGACGGAAGGGTAGATGGGTACGAAGCACGGAGTACGAGGGAACGGGAGGACGGAGTTGGAGAGGCGGTATAGTACGTAGTTGTATCCTTAGGTGCAAGGTAGTCCAGGAGCGGTATTGGTAAGGTGGTGTAGGTATGCGCGGTAGGTAACCGTATTCAAGTCCAGGGTAGCGCGTGGAGGCGTTCTCAGACGATAGCCGAATGCGCTCTTCGAAACGTCAGATGCAGGCGAGTGACTGACATTTACCAGTCTTTGCCAACCAGCGGAAACAGGATGGCCCCTCCGGCACACGAGGGGGAGAGAGAGCAGGTATATCCTGTCGGGGGACAGATGCAGAAAGCGTCAATGCGTGGAAGAGAAAATCACCGAGACATGATCTGCTTCGACGTTTGGTCTGGTCTTCTGGTCTCGTCGGTTCTAATTGGGTTGCTCGCAGGCGTTCTTGGTATCCTTGACTTCTTAAAGGTAGGTTTCCGTACGGAGTAGTGCGTACAGAAAGGTTTCTAGGAGTCCCAAACCAGGCAGGACTCCTGACAGGGGATAGTTGATAGTGCGGTGCTTCTTTTTCCTCTTTTTTAAAATTGTGCAATCCAATTCGATCCCCCACCGGCTCGAATAATGCTCAGCTAAGGCGCGCCGAAGCAAGGTACGCACCTCTTGGTGCGAACCAAACAGGGCGTCGGATTGAGATGGAGGGGGGAGGTCTTGCAGTGTGCCCCTGGATGGATTGCCGCGACAAGGACCTCTGGTTGGTGGTCGCCGGACACTGGCGGCCCTCCGCGTGTCGCTCGGGGCTAGTCAAAGGTGACGAGTAGAGCAGGTCGTGGTTACGGATAGATTCAGATTCAGAACTCTTCAGCGCGCGTACCTCGGAGGAGCCAGACAAGCCAGGGCCAGCTGGTGGGCAATCGACCGACACACAGACGGGCAATCTGTCAGTCAAGTCAGACACTCAGCCCGGGGACAGACAAAGAGGGAAGAACAGACACGAGGCGGCCCTACGTTGCTGTTAGTGTGTCGTAGGCAGGCAGGTAGTTGACAGCGAGTGTGGGCTCAAGCTGGGATCCGTATCCGTGAGCCAAGTGGGCAGTGTCTGCGAGAGAAAGCGAGAAAGCCTTGGACGAATGCGTCGGGAACAATGCTGATCACGGATTCTCAGTGTCCTCTTTTCCCTCCTAAAATCCCTCTCAAGCCCCCCTCCATTTGCGGCTTGCCCACCACCTGGCATCAGTGACCACCCACCGACGAATACCTTCCCTTACTATGGAACTGGAAAGGCAGGGCCTTCTTTTCTCGGCTGCCCCCAAGGACCCCCTTGGTCCCCTCCTGCCTCTTCCCCTTTCCACGTTCCTCCCCCCCGCCTTCCCATGTCCTTTGTGCTTTCCCCTTTTGAGAGATTGGTGGTCCGAGCTGTCGCTCTCAACCTAATTTTTGCTTAGCGCCCCAAGGGACCTTACATGAAACCCATGTGGCTGGAGAGTCTCATTTTGGCAGCTGACACAGGGAATTGTGATCAAGCCACATATTGACAGCCACACCTCCCCCCCTCCCTGAGGGATGAGGCTCTCCCCCCTTCCCCCCGGAATTGCCATGCACGGACGGGAGGGTCATGCAAGGCTACGGTTGTCACGGAGAAGACGCCTCTGTTTACATTCATCTGTCACCCAAAGCCACCTATTGTCTCTGCTCTGGGTCGGACCTTTCCACAATTGAACTGCAACGCCATTTTAAAACCAACGCAGAACCATTCAACAATACAT
Organism: Colletotrichum tamarilloi; assembly: GCF_030869305.1. Taxonomy (NCBI): domain Eukaryota; kingdom Fungi; phylum Ascomycota; class Sordariomycetes; order Glomerellales; family Glomerellaceae; genus Colletotrichum; species Colletotrichum tamarilloi. Next base: position 512,333 of record NW_026849399.1, read on the forward strand.
TCTATTCGATACTGATACCAGAAACGCGATACGCAATTTTAGCAGTTGCTTTTCTTCTTCACATTGCCGTACTCTACTTGTCTCTCGTACGCTTACCGTCGTCTCTCGGCCCAATCCCCATATTTCTCATTGTTTACTTTGCTGCCAAGTGGGCGCGCGGCATCAAAGATCCAGAGCAAGGCACTCCCTATTTCCCACCCACAGCTGCTCCCGCCCCGAACACCTTTTCGATATGGTAGGCTAGGGCCCATTTCGCGCGCGGATCATTACATCTCTTAGAAAGTCGCATGAATTTTGACCTGAAGAACCCACAACAGGCAATGCCCGCTGGCTACAAACCTTCTCCACTAGGGCCTCATGGCTCTCCTCGCAGTTCTCCATTCAGACGACCAGAATCTCCAGCATCGCCATCAGCAGTCCGACAGACCTCAACGACCCAGGTGACACAAGTGACGCCTTTCGGGTCGCCCACGAAGGCATCCTACGCTACGAATAACGGGCGCTTCGGCAACCCAACCACCCCAACAGACACGGCCGAGAGCAAGACGCCGCGAGTACGAACACCAACAGCCGAAACCACCACCATGACCTCGCCACAGCCTCTGCGGCCCGGTTTGAAGAAGACAATGAGCCATGGGAACGCCATATCGCATTTACAACCTGCGCAAGTCAGACAGCTTCGAGAGGGTTTCGAGGTCCTGGATCGCGACAGCGATGGCGTCATCAATAGGGAAGATGTAGCCGACATGCTGAATCAGTTGGGTAAGATTGGAAAACTCAACATATCAATCGAGTTCCCTCGTTTAACAAATTTTCCAGGCCTGCCGTCCAAACCCTCCGACGTGTCAAACTTCTTCCCGCCATCAACACCTCAAACGATGACAATGGCTGCGTTCCTGAATTCCCTTGCTACGATGCTCGCCTCCCTATCACCACAATCTGAGTTGCTATCTGCTTTCTCAGCGTTCGACGACGATGACAGCGGACAGATCGACCTCGCGGAGCTGCGGGATGCGCTTCTGCACACCGCGCCAGAGCCTGGCGAGCGACCGCTTACAGAGACCGAGGTTGAAAAGGTCATCGAAGGATTCACCGGCAGACGAGCTTTCAACCGCAACATGCAAGGCGGTTTAGGAAATCGCCGTGAGGTGTTTAGATACCAGGACTTTGTCAACTCCATCATGGGGAGCAATACGACATCCGAAGCCGCATCGGCGGAGGGATCTGAGGATTGAGCTTAATTCAGGCAAGGTACGCGGCGCATGGGGGAATCAAGGTAATTGTTGGTGACGACATGAGCGAGAGGCACGTGGGGACAAACCTCTCCGGGATGAAAGCACAAATACATGGAAACGAGGATTGATGAACGCATTTGGACATGACTGTACTTTATTTGCATCAAGCACATAGGAGCACGGTAATAACAGGTATAATTTCGGCTGGGTTTCACAGCATGGCAGTTTGGTTTCCGTTTAGCGCCGAGTCCAGGGTGACAACGTGCAGCCGCAGGCACTTGATGTGACCACCGACAACATGAAGAGTGAGGGAAGAAGATGTGTGACTGAGATCGGGTGGGCGCAGCTCCCCAAAGCTCGAGGACATCATCCAAGCTCGCAAATCGAGACGCGATATGGGATTCTGGGTAATGGGAAAGGCTGGGAGACAGGCACCCCCGTTGAACGGGCAGTGCATGCACGATGTATGACTTTGGCTTCGACCTGCATGCGTGAGAGACGTTGACGACCCGCTCGCTCCGCTATACTTCTGTAGCTCTTGACTATGAGAGAGCAACGAGATCTGTCAAGAAGGCGGAAATTGTGAACCGGCAAAGAGGGCGGCATGGGATGGGCCATGGTGATGCCATCAGCTCGGTTTGCAGGAGGTTGGGGATGGGATTGCTGCAAATCAGCCAGTGCTAGGCCCCCTTCTGCAGCCTGCACTCGCACCCGCAGTGCAGCACACATATTTCCAAGGGGCGGGCGGTAGTGGCGACTAGGACATGGGTCCTTGGATGGTCTGGTCGCTGCGTGCTCCAAAAACTAGGGACTTTTCATCAGTCCTGACACGGAGAGAAGTCTGACCTGAGGCATGAGGTGAGGCCCTCTCCCACGCTCCCACGGTGCAGGAAGTGGTCGGGTGTCATCAGAGACGGTAACGCTTTTCTTCGGGCGGTTCGGCGGACCACCCCAAGCAGCCTCCAAGGGTTCCATGACAGCGGCCAACCGTCAAGGTTGATTCGCTGACTGTGCAGGGTCCCGGGACGGGGCCCCACCGAACCTTCTCGAACCGGCCCGCTGGGTTGCAGCGAAAGAGAAGGAAGGGGTCACCGTTGGTTGCAAACGCCCCGATATGGCGATTTTCGTCTGTATCCGAGCCGGGACGTCGGACGGACGAGACATGAGGTGACGGCAGGTGCCTTTGGGCTAATACCTACCTTACTGTAGCATTTTAGGCTTTGACGCTCCTGTCAGTTGGGAGCCAATTCAGATGTAATGTATTCCTGTTGCCCGTCAACAACGTCCCTGAGTTTAACATCCGTTCTTCTGTTCGTCCCTCCACATGATACCCATCACATTCACTGTAGCTTTTGAGACAGGTCATTTGGGTCCCTGCAAACGCCTTGACGCCATCGCCTTCTGGGGGTCCCGTCTGGAAATGGAGACCCTCTAAATGGAGGCTGAACAGCTCAAGCTCCCCCCTCTCTCGCGAAACCAAAGTCTAGCCATCATCCTAGTCTGTTTCTATTTTCTACTGCGTAGTCAGTGGAAAGCCCAGGTCCCATATTCGTATGGACTCCGTACGGAGTACAGACATACGGATGCATGATACGGATACCCAGACGACTTTCAACCTGGTCCCCTTGGCAAGCTCCGCGAGAGTTCTTGCGCCTGGTATACCATTGGTCATTGGCCACCAGAAAAAAAGACAACAAGAAATAAGGGTGGCTAGGAGACGACAGGACACCAGGTCAACACTTCAACAACGGTCCAGTGGCGGTCGTCCGACGATCCCCTTCATCCACTACGGTGCAGGTATCACGGTAAACAAGTTGCGGTCCCCAAGCGTACCATTGGCTCCGCGGGGACTGCCAGTAGTCAACGGGGGACGGGACTGGGCCGTTTGGACAAGCTTCTTGTGGGGTTGGGTTTAGTGGCGGGCGACTCTTTGTTTTTTTTTTGTTTTTTTTCCAAATCTCTTGGTGCTTGAGGTAAGGTAAGGTAAGGTATTAGGTAGGTGCCAGGTGGTGCTTGGTTACATCTACCTCGCATGCAGAGCTCAGCACACGCAAGTGACACGCAGTTCTGCATGTACTCGATACCGAGTTGGGTTGGGTGCCGTTGGTGATGGCCACTCCCCAATGGGAGTTGCCATGTGCCAGTTGCCCAGCAGAGCCGTTATTGTACATCCACGTTTGTGTTTCTCTGCGGTCGCAGCGGTCCTGCTTCTGCGCTGGTCCAGGGGGGGAGGATATCTCCTGTGCCTGCCGGGTAGGCTGTGGGCGTAAGTTTCGTACCATAATCCGTACAATGTACATCTTTTTGCATGGCAAGCTGTGTATGGACAGCTACCCAGCTAGCACATTTTCCACATCACGCATAGCCAGCCCAGCACATGGGCATACGGTGGTGACCTTGTCCAGTCTCCGTCTCCCCCGTAATCCATAAGGCACTGGACAGCGGACGAATAGGCAAACCAGTCAACAGGCCTGGCAGACGGGAAAAAGCAACAAGATGAGGATGGAAGAGTGGGAGAAAAAAATTGTGCACAGCTGATAAATCTACACGAGTCCCTCCCCCTGCCCGGAGGTGGGAGAGACAGCCACAGCTAAGGCTCGTCTCGCTTGATGAATCCTGGGATTTTCGGTATTTCACCTTTGGCCTTTCTTGTCCCCCTGCCTTGGATTACCGAAAGATGACAACAGAAAAGCAACTTTGTGCATCCCGCTCCTAAAGCTTCTTCTTCCTGCTTTGCTTGCATCGTTACTTGCCTCTTTCTCTCGAATCTTTTCCTCTCTCTCGCTCTCTCTCTCCACAGATCCCGCCCCCCTCCCCCTCCTCTATCCATCGGCTTTGCCCAAAAGTAACGGATACTTTTTTTGCTCTGCTTCCTCACTGGAAAAGCACCCTGCAGCTTGCGCCGGCTGTATCTCCCCTCCAGTGCCCACTCCGATGGGCTGTGTGTCTTCTCGCCGAGCCTCTTCTCAATAGCCTGGGCTTCCTTCCTCTTTTCCCTCCTCATCCGCCCTCACCTAACCTTGCCTTCCGGGAGCAGCCAATCCGTCTTGTTCTTCTCTCCTACCTTACTCTCACTCACACTTCAACTATCTCGCTCACTCACACCACACTGCCTCATCATCGTTGTATTCGTCGGGATTCTTCGATACGAACGAACATACTGGGACGGCCATCTGCAATCAACTTCCGCACAAGCCGCCCTCTCCCGTACTCATCCATCCGAGTCAAGGCAAGGTTCCGCTGCCTTCCGCTGGACGCACCCAAGCAGCCCAGAAGAAAAAAAAATAGCAGGTGCTTTTTTTCCGCACTCTTGCCTGCCCGCCCTCCTTCACTAGGCCCGTTATTGTGGTTTGGGGAATCTGGTGCACAAGCATAACCTTGCATCGAGGTGTACCGACCCTCCTTACCTAATTAACCAACAAAAAAAATAAGCCTGCGCATTCTTTGGTTCCCCTCAGAGGGTCGCCTGCTTTATCAATGAAGCTCTTCGCAAAGAAATCGTCCAAGAAGCAAGGTCAGGACGACGACGACAACCACCAAGAATCGAGCTACTTCCCCTCCTCTGAAGCTTCTTCTCCCACAAAGTCGCCCACAAAGCCCCGGTCGCCCATCAAATCGCCGACAAAATCCCCCACCAAAAAACCCTCCCAACCTGCATCCCCAGGCCCTCGGGAGACAAAGCCGTCGCGCACTTCCCGCACCTTTGGCCGCCACCCCACCGATCCCGGCTCACGAAGGAGCAGCAAAATCGACCTCGATTCTCACCCCCTCAATCTTCCTCCTGAAGAACGTGCAAAGAGACTTTCTGCACTCTCAGCCATGAGTGGAAACGCCATGGATATCGACCGTGAGTCGAGCGCGGCGCCTTCTTCGCCTCCTGCTGCTGCCGCTCCCGCTGCTGCTGCACCCCAACCCTCTGCGCAGACTTCCTTCTCCGTGCCCAAGCCAAACGGCATCAACACCAATATTAACGGCAATGGCGATGCTCCAGCCCCTCCTCCTCACAAGTCCAACCCCTCCAGTCCAGTCCCCACGACTGAGGACGAGGCCGAGGCCTACAAGGCTGCTGGCAACAAGTTCTTCAAGGAGAAGGACTACAAGAATGCCATTCTTCAATACTCCAAGGGTAAGTGTTGCCGATTGCGAATCTGTCTAGGCTACAAATTGACAAGTCTGCTCCAGCCATCGAGTTGGTCCCCGATTCGGCTACCTATCTGAGCAACCGCGCTGCTGCATACATGTCCAACACCCAGTACGAGTACGCCCTCGATGACTGCACCCGTGCCTCCGACTTGGACCCCGAGAACCCCAAGATCCTTCTCCGACTTGCTCGCATCTACACCAGCTTGGGACAGCCTCAAGAGGCCCTGCTCGTCTTCGGTCGCATCAACCCCCCTCCTTCAGCCAAGGACCAGGCTCCGGCCAAGGAGATGCTGAAGCACGTCAACGCTGCGCAGAGTGCCTTGAGAGACGGCACTGCTGGATCAATGGTGCTCCACGCCCTCGACCAGGCCGAGCGTCAGCTTGGCTTCGGAGCCTCCAGACCCCGGAAGTGGCAGCTGATGCGTGGTGAGGCGTACCTCAAGATGGGTACCGTCAACGCCCTCGGCGAGGCGCAGAATCTTGCCATGGGCCTGTTGAGAGGCAACAGCCAGGACCCCGAGGCCCTGGTGCTCCGCGGTCGTGCCCTCTACGCCCAGGGTGAGAACGACAAGGCTGTCAGCCACTTCCGTAAGGCCATCAGCTGCGACCCCGACATGCGGGATGCGGTTAAGTACCTCAGAATCGTGCAGAAGCTCGACCGCATGAAGGAGGAGGGTAATCAGGACTACAAGATGGGTCGCTGGCAGTCCGCCATTGAGAAGTACAGCGCCGCGCTCGAGGTTGATCCCGCCAACCGTGGCACCAACTCCAAGATTCTGCAGAACAGAGCGCTGTGCAAGATCAAGCTCAAGGAGTACGACGCAGCCATTGCTGACTGCGAGCGCGCCATCAGCTTGGACTCAACATACCTCAAGGCTCGCAAGACCAAGGCCAACGCATATGGCCAGGCAGGCAAGTGGGAGGATGCTGTGAAGGAGTGGAAGAACATCCAGGAGTTGGATCCTGAGGATCGTAGCATCGCCAAGGAGGTGCGCCGGGCTGAGCTGGAGCTGAAGAAGAGCCAGCGCAAGGACTACTACAAGATCCTCGGGGTTGAGAAGGACGCGGATGATAACCAGATCAAGAAGGCCTACCGCAAGCTAGCCATCATTCACCACCCGGACAAGAACCCCAACGACGAACAGGCTGCTGAGCGCTTCAAGGATATTGGAGAAGCCTATGAGACCCTGAGTGACTCTCAGTAAGTTGATACGTGTGTACGTTATCCACTATTTGCTAATCCCGTTTGCAGGAAGCGTGCCAGCTACGACAGCGGCGAGGACCTTATGGACCCGTCTGACATGTTCAGCCACGGTGGTGGCATGGGCGGCATGGGAGGTATGGGCGGCATGCACGGCGGCATCGACCCCGAGATCCTCTTCAACATGATGGGTGGTGGCGGCGGCTTCGGCGGCGGTGGCGGCTTCAATGGAGGCGGCTTCCCCGGCGGAGGTGGCGGTGGTGCGCACTTCAACTTTGCCGACGGTGGTGGCCGCCCTCGTGGAGGTGGCGGTGCCGGCGGCTTCGGCGGACGCGGTTTCAACTTCTCGACCTGACAATCCGAGTCGGAGGAAGAAGCAGAAACATCCGACGAGTCAGCAGAGTCGGGACGAAATACGGGCGGCTCATTCGCTGCAAAGCCGATGAAGAGCCACACGAAGCGGCGCCAAGAAGAAGGCGACCGGATTGTGGACAAGTTTCGCCAGTATGGAATCTGGATCGTGGCCGCCCTGGTCCTTGTCCCGTTCCAGCTCCTGTTGCTGGTAGCGGCAGCTGTGGGATTCGTGTACATTTGCATCATAGGGGCCCGGAAGCTGAGCATACGGCTCCGCGGCGGGGAATGAGTTTTGTGTTGTCTTTTTTTTCGACTGCAGATCCGGATAGACTACAAACGCACAGAAAAGTGTCACGGGCGGCGTTTTTTACCCAGGCATCGATCGACCCAAATCGTCCCTTTTTTTGACGTTTCTCTTTGCCACTTTTTTTTTCCTTTTCACACCTTTACAACCCTTTTTGTAGAGACATACCAGGGACAGAGAGGGAAGAGGAACAGAGAAGAGAGAAGAAGAGTTCACGACCAAACAATATCCCTCAGAAACCAATCCGAATTTCATGACCGAACCTGGGGAAAGGATGGGTTGGAAGGCGTCTTGCATATCTCATTGAAAGGGGCATATGAGTGATGATGCCCCTACAAAATCTTGTCGTGTGTTTTCTTCTTGCGCGCGAAGTTAGTCATAGTTAACCAGCTGGAAATTGACTCTGCAAACGTCGTGTGGAAAAGACTTGCTAGCACAAGCTTAATTTCGTTGCTAATTAGTCCGTATATTCCATTATGGTGCGTAACGTGCTATTCACACGACTCTGTCTGTCTCTGGGTATCAAACTCTCTCCATGCACCTTCACCACTGGGTATCCAACCCTGGCGCTTGGTCGTCTCCAGCTTGCGCTCATTTCGTCTGCCCGGATTCCCCGAAGACCGCATGTCCTGATCCTCTCAAGGCCTCCCCCGAAGCTCGTAAACCAAACACTTCCGAAAAACAGCGCACCTCACAGCGCGCCACCAGGCTTCCCGCTCCCAACAACCTTGCCCCCCTCAAGCACCCGCCCAACATCCTCCCTCAACTCCGGCATGCCCCTCTCGACATGATCCGCAAGGACATCCCGAAACTGCGCAAACGCATTCATCTTGCCCTTCATGAGCTGATTCCCGCGCCTAACAAGCTCCACAAACTCGCGCGTGTAGATGTCCGGGTTCCGCCCGTTCTCGACGTACTGCACCAGCTCGGGCGGGATTTTCGGCAGCGCGCCGGGGAGGTCGGGGGAGGGCGGGGCGCCTGCTGTGGCGGTCATGTGGACGCGCTGGAGGGAGTGCGAGAGGGCTTGGACCGAGTCTGCGAGGGCCGGGGCGGTGGGCGCGGAAGGGGTCGCGTTGTAGGTTGTTACTTGGACTAGGATTTGGTAGAGGTCTTGAATTGTGTCTTTTAGTTGCTCTGTTTTTTTGGGGGCACGCGTGCGTTAGTGAAATGCTTGGTGGCGCAACGTGGGTGAGGGTTATACGTACGTTCCAGCTCTTCGGGGGTTGGTTTGTCTATCGGCGCCATTTTGGGTACGGGTTCCCGCGATATCTCGCTGCGTATTGTCGTATGTGTAGTTGTTGGCTTTAGGTAGAGGGTAGCAATGCGACGCGGATGGGAGAAGCGCCTCGGTCGAGAAACGGTTGATGGAAGTTGTGGTGGGTGAATGTGAGGTTGCGCTGTGAGGGACGAGGCTGAGAAATTAGCGGGATGCAGTGGAAAGTAATCAAGGTCGAGGTTGTGTCTGGATTGATTGATGGATGGATGGATGGAATTGGTGCTAGCCAGTTGGCGGGATGGGCCGGTGGCACACACCTTGTGGGTGAGTGTGGGGGCGCTTGCAGGGATGACAAGTGCGACTGCAGACGGGGTCCCTGGCGCGACCAAGGCCGTTATGTCGCGACCCCGGTCTTTATTTGTGAAGAGGCTTTCCAGTCTTACAACCCCTCTACATGAATATCAGAGGGATGATGTTACAGCCAGATGGATTAGTTATGCTTCTCGATTCAGCCATGCTGTCGAGGCTCCGGCAAGAGCCCACAAAGTTGTGAGATTAGCACTGAGGCATCCATTGCTGAAGATATAATCTATTCTCGAATGTTTCCCGCATTCCACACTATCACTAGCGGTACAAGATACTTGCTCAAGTGCTATTCCATCTCTGGGGTCTGGCATGTTTGCCCCGCCACTTTCCTCACTTTCCGCTGAACAGCTTTCGTAAAGCCTGCAAATTCCTCTTCTTCCCCGCTTCGCCTGGCGAGTCGGCCCCATCCGAGAGAAGCCTCTCCATGCTCTGGTTCGGATCTGGAGTCGGGCCATTACCATCATCCTTAGTCGCATGCCTCGACACCACCAAGCTGGCTCTGGCACGACTGGGTGGACTGAACGCTGACATGACTGGTCGTGTGATCCGTGGTCGCGGCGACGGGGACCGGATGGGATTGTACCGCTCTAGGTACTCGGACGACTGAGGCGGAGGCGTTCGACGCACGGCGTGACGCCGTGGGACACGAGCAGGGACCAGTGGACTCTGCGGCCGCACTCGCCGTAACTGCGGCTGCGGCGGCGGCGGTGGGGTGTTGTACCGCGTCTGCTGCTCGGAGGGCGTCTCTGGCGGAGTGACATAACCCGACGACGTCGTCGTGTCCGACTTCTCGAGACGGGACGCAAATCGAGAGGACGGCCGCTTGAGGGGCTCGTTGCTGACCCACGAGAGAGGTGGTGCTCGTCGAATTTCAGACGGCGTCCAGATCGAACGAGATCTCGGCGGTGTTTGCGGCGGCGATGTGGAGCGGGCCGGTGTAATTGGTCTGATGGTCGGTGTAAGTGAATTCGATGACCCTATTGAGGGGGTCCCGGAGATTGACGTCACTGGAGTCTGCGAGAGGCCAGAGAGTGGATGAGACACATAGATTTCTTTTTGCTCTTCACTGGCCACTTGCTTAAGGCCCCGAAATGGCTGCATCCATATCGGTATAGGCTTCGTTGGACTTGGCTTGAAGGCAGGTTGGCCGATGGGATCGTTGATGGAGACGTATATCGTAGAGTTTCCGGGTGGTGTTGCCAGATACCCTCTGCTCTCGTCGTGGGATCCGTCTCCTATTCTGCGGAATGATGACGAGTCTGGGCTGAGAGATCGGATAGACTAGGGTGAAGTCAGCATCGACTCCCTCATCACACTCAGATAACTTACCGCCGGAGCCCTTCTCAACTGCCCGGCTCTGGTCTCACCAGCACCCCATCTCGCGCGGCCGAGTCCACCATCAACCCTTTCAACCCTCCTCAACCCCTTCTGCACCACGTCCTCCCCCTCCGTACCAACACAACACGCAGCACAAAGCGGCACCGCCTCCACCTCTTTCATGTTCCCCTTGCCTTCCGTTCCAGCAATCCTGCCAGCCATGCTCCTCCCATCAACAACGGCATCGAGACCATCGTCAAAGAGGTCCAGCACAGGCACCCCTCGGTAGATGAGCTTGCTCCCGTAGAACATACATCCATAACACGCGCGATGCCAGAAGCACTACCCCAAGCTGACGCAGTCGTCTCCCCGGTAGACGATCTCACCGCAAACCCAGCAGATGGCCAGATCGATCAACGCGCCGTAGCAGGGCGAGCAGCTTAGGCGGGCTTCCCGGCCGATGACGTGTGAAGGGCCGTCGGAGGGCTGGAAGCAGAAGGTACAGGTGAACGGGGTAGGCGCCGTTGATGCCATATCTCGTGGAGTATGTCCTGATCTGGGACGGGCATGAATAGTCCCTATCGTAGGAATGAATGGATATCGGTACTAAAGTCTGCGGATAAGTCTGGAGAGAAATGCACCGGTAGCATAAGAGTAGGTAGGTGCTTCAGGAACTGTTTATTTATTAATGCAAGTACTTTAGATACAAGTAGTGGTTGCAACTACTATAACAGTCCGAGACTCCGTTCCTTCCCATGCGTCCCATCAAGCCGCACATCGCGGCTGCTGCAATTTGGCAAACATCACTTGTCACTCGCTCGGTGCAAGAAATCGATGATCAGCAGTTCTTCTCTATTATCTTTGTCTATCTTACACACATGCACCGCTATTATGAGAAAATGAGAATGCTATATCGCAACTTGCCAACACAGACTAACTCAAGCCCCTCCAAAGCTCACCTGACATAAAGCGGTCTCCTCAGTCCGATGCGTAACAAGTCGTCGAGTGTCACATTGGCGCTAGCCGGCTGGTTCATGGTGGTGTTCGTACCGAAAATTGTCTATGGCGGAAGTTAGTGCCTCATTCATTGATCATCACAAAGTAAGGAAAAGAAGATGAGCGGAAGGCAAGTAAGTGAAAGCAAAGACTGTGCGAGTTGATAACTGACCTGACGATTCTGCCAGTCCAAGTTCTGCCAGATCCAGTAGAGACGGTCCATCTGAGCGTGATGAAGATAGAACACGGGATCACCAGGGCTGAGGTAGACGTCGCTCGAAGGGTCCCCTCCTAGCGCATAGTGCCCGCCCCCGTGGACGCCTAGCTGGCCCGTTCCGACGTACCGCGAGTCCCCCTGTGCGACGGCCTGAAACCTCTCAATGTCAGCGGCGTCACGGATCAGGTCCGTCGTGTTGCGGAGGCTGGCCCAGCGCTGGAGCGGGTAGACGTTGAGATCGCGGCGCAGGCATCGCGGGTTGTCGTCGGTGGGCGTGGCCGAGTTGTAAGAGGTGACGTTGCCGTAGTCCGGCATGGCCTGCGGGCCGAGGTGGACCGTCTGGTTGGCAAACGGGGCCGAGGACGAAGCCAGGCAGCCGCCGCCTGTGCCGGCGGGGAGTACTGTTGTGGTGTTATCCCACGCGTTGACGAGGACGAGCCCTTGGTGAGGGGTCGGGACGCCGTCGCTGCCCATCGAGGTCGCGGAGCCGTCAAAGACGGGGCTCGCGGAAAGGTTGGCCGTGTCGAAACCCCATTCCCAGTAGGGGAAAGATCCTGGCGTGGTGTTAGTCTTGCTCATCTTGCTTTCATGTTAGAGCATGTGTATAAGGAGTGATAAGCGTACCGTTGTAGCCGCACTCCGACTCCAGCTTGTTCTCATATGTCCAGATGTAGTAGCGATGCCAGAGGAAGAACGTTGCCTGAGATGAGTACTCCAATTAGCGGGAGGTTCTCCTACACATACAGGAAACTGCTTCGTCTGGGTCGATAACCTACCGACAGGTGGACGTAAAGTGTCGCTGCCTGGTGCAGGGCCACAAAGTCATCAAACATGGACTTGGACCCGGCAATCTCGGTGAATAACTCCGGCTGCTGCTGGAGGCAGGTCACGGCATCGGTGTACCTAATGCGCTCTTCATCCGGCATGTTTCTCCTGTAAGGCAAAGCACAGTCGATGTCAGTCCACAAGTTACTTCCCCTATCAAATTGTCTGCCCTATCCTCTTCCCCCTTTCCTCAAGACTGGGCCAGGAACAAATCAGACCCAAAAGACCGGTATCAAAAGACTCACCACTCGCGACGGACTCTGACATTGTCTTTTGTGCACTGCGCGGTCCCGTTCTGACCGGCCGCAGTCGCGTTCCCGAGACGAGCAAGAACGTTGCTGTAGGCCTGTTTGTTGAGATCAGACAGCACAGCGCCAGAGTCGATGGCTTGTTGGGTATAGTTCGTCGCTCTGGACGCCACCGCGAGGCCATAGACGCCGCCTGGGACCAGCAGCGTCAGCGCCGGCAAGACGGCCGCGAGAACAGATGCTTGAGGGAGCATTGTGAAACTGAGAAAGGACTTGTGGACCTAGGCGGAAAAGGGCCTTATAGAAAAGAAGCGAGCATGTGCCGGCTTGGAAAGGCTCTCTGCTGCTAATGGAATATACCGAAAAAGGTATGGGGAGGGGGAAGCCAGGCTGAGGATTGGAATGTCTTGCTTGTCCAGCCATCTTCCTCTCGTCGAAAGGGCGGTCACTGACTCTACTCTTTATACTGAGTTGGAAGTCCACAATGTTTTGCCAAGAGAAAGGGTTAACATGTCGTGCCATGGGCTCGGCGATGATCAACGTGTTCGAAGCTTCATTTTCCCCCTCTGCCGCCCTTCGTCTTCCTCCTCTTCCAGAGAAGGTGACAAGCACAAGCAGCTGCAAAGCTACCCGGCTAGTCGGGATACAGACCCACAGGGATCACGACGTACAAGGGGGGGAAGGTGAGCAAAATAGACAGACATGACGACGCTTTCATGGCTGTGAGTATACGTGTACAGGTTGGTGGGAAAAGGAGGGCAAGGGCGGGAAAGCGCCAAGAGTTGTACTTGAGAAGCACGGCGTAGTGTTGGAAGTGAAGCGGAGCCAAGAGAAGTATGTGAGAAGCCCGCCGGTTGGGTGAGGGCCAAGCCGGACAGCCGCGGTCTCGCGTTCGGGAGCTGAGGTGTGGTGTGGACGGGATGGTGGTGGTTCTGGTCTTCCGGGTGACGGGAGAAGAGATCCAGCTTGCTTTCCGTGATGGACGGCGTGATTCGAGAGGCCAGGCGGGGAAGAGAGGGGGCCAGAGTAGGAGTGAAGGCTGTGAAGCAGAGACGATAACCCGCATGCTTCGTGGACGGTGGACATTGAAGACGTGGTCGGCCGAGCGCGGCGGAGGAGGTCCGAGCCAAGGCGATGGGAAAGTGATGTGGGATATGTAGAAGGGAATGGAAGGCTGCAAAGGAGAGAAGACCGCCGTGTTAGCAAGCGTCGTCGGTCCTTGTCCCCCTCCTTCGTTTTCGCTCTCTGTTCACAATCAAAGTGTGGGAAAATGGATGATGCTGGTCGTCTTGGTAGTTGCGCCCGGCTCGATCCGTTGCGTTATCCAGATATCCTTCATGCCAAGAAAGAGGCGATTGAAAGGCTGAGTGTGTATTCGTTGGAAGCAATAGAGTGTGAACTAGTCTAGTAGACATATTTGGGCGGATCGAACCACGATTGCCAGAAGCTTGGATCAGAAGGTAAGCTATTCGGCGTCAATTACCCTTTGACGAGCATCTGGGCCAATGAAGACAAGATCCAATACGTCGTTTAGGCATGGTCTTGGCTAAGCTTTTCCCTCTCGGTCTTCTCTCCCAACCTTCTCTAGCTTGCCCACCAGCCTCAGCCTCAGGTGCAGGCCAAGTCGTCGCCCATAAGCTTCTTCGTGCCACCCCGGCAAGCCTTAGTTGAAAGAAGGAAGGAGGTACATGGGGGCGGTGGGGAGGTAAGGGAAACAGAAACAACCTTGTACCTAGGTTAAGTTGTGAGATATCGGACGAGAGGTGGGACCTGGGGTGAACGGGGCTGTGTAAGCTCAGATAGAAGAAGGAAAACGTTGTTGTTTACGTTGACGTTGCCGATCCTCATCGATAAGGGGACAGCTCCACGGCTTGACGGCGCCGAGGTCCGTGGCCCGTCGCGCTCCGGAAGGCGGGAGGCTCGCGGCCGGGAAGGAAGCGACGATCGGTTCGCTGACTCGCCAAGCCGGACACCTCGCTTAATTTCGGCGGGGGTTGGTAGGGACGCTTCTCAGTGTTGGGAAGGTGCGTACCGGCTCGTCTCCCACTCTCCCACTGGTTACACTGCAGGCTGCCACTCGAAGCGAGGATCTGAGCAGGACCACGTAATCCTGTGATGAATCACTGCAGTCCGCTATTTTCAGCCCGGAAAAGCGAATAGAAACAAGAAGAAAGTGACGAGAGTACGAGAACTGGGATTCAAGGTTTTCTTCTCACAATTGAGATGGTTCTTTGATGTCTGAAAATTCCAATTTCTTTCCTAGAAAACGCCACGCTCAATGCAAAATCAAAGTACAGCACACTAACCCCTGTGGTGTGTCTTCTTTTTATAACGGTTTTTGGATGGAACGTCTCTTCTCAAGCTTGCCTGCGAGCGTCTGGCTCAACGGCGAAGCGAGCTGGTAATGAGATCCATGGTAGGAAACTCTCTGCTCGGACATTTGACTACTCTTGAGGCAACGACGATAGGAGATGGGTATAAGGTGCCTTGCATCTAGTCGCGCGTCTCTCTTTGTCCCCCGAAAAGTTTGGAGAGAAAAAAAAAGTCAGTAGTCCCCTCACTGGAGAAGCTCCTCGCAGGTCCAATCCTCGTAGCTATTGGCGCGCAAGGTTAGCCGGGCATGGCTCAAGATAACGGTGCAGAATGGCCACGAAGCTTGCGTGGACAGTCCGGGGGAGGGGTTTGTCGTCCGGCACTTACTATCCGTCGGGCATGTAGCGGCGCACAATGAGAGGGATCTTCTTCTCTCGGAGCTCCTTGATCGCGATTTGAAGAGGATCCGTCTCTCCTTCCAAGTCCACCAGCACCGGCGCATTCATACTAATCCCATGCATTAGCTTGTTTTTGTCCGCGTGCATCGCGACTTTATCGCGGGGTATTTGCTTTGGGTGGGATTGCGGTTTGACGAACCTGATCTGCAGGGCGCGGGTTCCCAGAATACGGGCGCGCTCGTACTTTGTCATGTAGGGAGTCGTCGTACGCTGGTCATCGGGAATCTTCTTGTCGCGGTGCGACTTCTCGTTGCCCTTGCCCGCGTTCGCTGCCGCAGAGGGGTCGCCCGATGCAACGACATTGTCCGCGTCCTCCTCGTCGCCCTCTGCCCTTCCGACTTCCTCATCGTCCGCAGGAACCTCGGGATCCCAGTAGTCGGCGGCCTCGTCCTCGTACATGGTCTCGTCGCTGAATCGCGGTTAGCAGTCGCGCCGCAGACGCAAGTGCAAGTAATCTTACCCTCCGCCAACATCGTCATCGCCAAAGTCAGACATCTTGAGGTTTCAATTGATGGGATTGATGACTTCCGCAATGGTGTGGTTCGTTGCTGCGTCCTGGTTCCTACGTTCGTCGCGTGATGTTGGATTGTCGCAAGCGGAGCGTCTGCTGGACCCAGCCGTGAAAAAATATTGACGAGGCTGCTGCGATGGACAGAGTTCCCCCTGGTGGGTCCGCACTAGTCTTATCAGCAAGAGGAAATAGCTTATCCGGACCGAGTCGACCCCGGCCCCTCGTCCCGTGGCTGGTGCAGCGCACAAAATTTCGCCAGACCGCCCGGGAATCCGCCAATTCTGCCAGGAAATAAGTTCATCGGCTCTCGAAAAGTTTGGCAATCGACCTCTTTTTTCTCATCGCCCAGGCAAGGCAGGCAATGCTCGATCACAATTGCTCCTCATGACGAAACGGAAGGCCCAAGAGGCTTCCGCCTCCCCGGATCTGAAAAGATCCAAGGTAGCGGCGCTGGAAGACACCGGTTGGTGAGCCCGCTTTCGAACTACAACTTGGTGCGATTTGGCTAACACGATGGGAGGGAAAGCTGCCAGCGACGACGACTACGATGATACAGCCAGCAATTCCGGCTCGACCGCCGACGCCGAGGTAGAGTCTGTCATGACAGGCCAGACCTCGGTCACCACTCGATCCCGCAAATTCCCCTCAGACCTCAAGACCATCCCGTGCACATATCCAGACTGCGACAAGACGTTCAACCGGCCCGCCCGTCTGGCCGCCCACCTCCGTTCCCACACGGACGACCGACCGTTCAAGTGCACCTACCCCGGCTGCGACAAAGACTACCGCGAAGAGAAGCACCTCCGCCAGCACGTCAAGGGCTCCCACACCCAGGAGCGGGCCTACGTCTGCACCCACGAGGACTGCGGCAAGTCCTTCCTGACGGCGACGAGACTGCGCCGTCACCAGGACGTCCACGCCGGCCAGGAGCGCTTCCGGTGCCGCGACTTCCCGCCGTGCGCCCAGAGCTTCCGCAAGCACAACACCCTCCAGCGACACATCCGGTCGGAACACCTGGGCACGCACGCATACCCATGCACGGCACCCGGCTGTGGCGCCGGCTTCGACTCCCAGGGGGCTTTGCGGAACCATACCAAGCGCGACCACAGCGAACCGCAGTTCTGGTGCGAAGAGTGCGGCGGCGGCGACGGCGAGACCAAGGTCGGCTTCACGTCCATCTCGCTGCTCCAGGCACACATCCGCAAGGAGCATCTCAACTGCATCTTCTGCGAGTACAAGTGCACCGGGCAGTGGGAGCTGGAGAGGCACGTGGAGATGCGCCACTCGGGCATCCCCGTCGACGCCCGCAAGACGGTCGCCTGCACGTGGGAGGGCTGCGACAAAAAGTTCACCAAGAAGCACAATCTCACCGTCCACATCCGCACCGCGCACGAAGGTTTCCGCTTCGTCTGTGGCGAGGTCGACGTCGCGGGCTCCCCTGATCTGGAAACCTGGTCCAACCACCAGGGCTGCGGCGGAGGCTTCGTCACCAAGGCCAACCTCGAGGACCATATCCGCTACGTCCATCTGGGCATGGAGCGTCCGGTGCCGAACCAGAAGCCACCCAACATCATTGACGATCTCGCCGGCACCAAGCGCACGATCCTCTGCACAATACCCGGCTGCGGCGCCCGCTTCATCCGCCACCACGACCTACAAGTTCATCTCGAGGACCACCCTCCACCAGTGGTGGCCGGCGCCGGCGACGGCGACCCGCAGATGGACATCGACGCAGCCCTCGCCAGCTTCGCGGCAGGCAACCCCAACGGCGAAGCCGACCTCGCCCCCTTTGACGGCGACCGCGAGATGCCGGAACTACCCCTGTACGGCATCATCCCCGGCGTCACAGACTTTGTCGGCGGTGACCCGGCCAACCCGAACGACGACTTCTGGATCGGTGCCGCCGACGACTTTGGCACGCCGCCGCAGACGTGGCAGGAGGAAGAAGCAGCCATGCGCGCGCTCATCGACGAGGACTTTTCCCAGTTTGTCGATCCTGCGTTGGGAAATATCGTCTGATTTGGGGGGGGGGGGGGGTGTTGGCGGGAACCAGACCAAAAAAGGAAGGATAAGACGAAAGCCGGCAAATTTGCAACATGATTTTGATGACAGTATTAGATACCCGGCCACGGAAACGGTGAGCCACGACAAAAAAAGCCTGATAGACAAAAACAAGGGCGTCACCAAAAAGTTTGTTGCGTTTTAAACTTGATGAATACTGTATATACTACAAAGGGCGAAAATGGAAGAGGTGCTTAGCTACTAGCGCTCAAAGGATATCAAGAAAACTGTATTGAACCCAGCCTTTTACACCTTTAATCGTTTCCCTCTTTGCAAAAACCAGAAAAGGCATCAGGACGAAATATTGGAATTCTTCCTTGGAGGAAAGTACCGCTGCGGGCGGAATGTCTCCTTGCTGAGGAAAGATGCGGGGCAACTACTCATCGATCGACTCACCTTTGCATAGTCCACATGCTCCGTACACAGTTCACGTTAGAGGGAACAAAGTTTGCAAACAAAGATTCGCTTGCATTTATCCAGGGAAACCATACTTTTCCTGAAGTGCGCTCTGATAGACATACAAGTGATTGATGCTGGCCCATGAAGCCAGCATCGCCTCCTTCTGCTGTATCCTATGTCTCCCTCCCCAGACCTGAGCCAGCCCCCTCTCATTTCCATTCCACGTTGGCGACAGATCGTGACTGCCATGTTCCAGGCAGATCATAATCTGGTATCTGCTGCTATGTTCGACCACAATCATATGCATGAAAGAGGTGGTGCCAAAATTTTGTGTGGTTAGTCTCCCCCGAGCTCTGGGATCGAGAAAACAGCCCCTGACCACTTTGCCAAACCGGCGATGAAATTATAGATGAGAAGAGACAAAAAAATGAAAATAGAATCAAGAATCAAGGATGAAGTGAGAAGACGTGAGATGCAATTACAACAATTAACCAATCTTTACGCTATGTTCCTTTTGCATCATGTGCAGGGGGTGAGAAGAGCGCCGAGAAGGACGCTATGAGATAGGTTGGGTACCTCTAGTTGGCAACCTCCTCTTCGACCCAGCCGTTCAGGCCACCTTGAATGGCAAGACCGTAGCCAGCGCCCATGCCGCCGAAGCTAGCCTGGTACTGGTGTCCACGGCGTTGCTCGCCGTCGTGGCCCGAAGGGACGCCGCCGTTCTCGAAACCGGGGTTCAGGGCGGGCAAGCTGACGGCACGGTTGTGTTGGCCGCGACCGTTGCCAGGGGCCAGAAGACCACCAATGGTAGTCGGTCCGGAACCCGATGCACTCTGAGGGTATCCGTTCGAGATGCTGGCCGACTGTTGGTGCCCAGAGATGGGACCCTGGGATTGCACATCGATGGAGAGCTCGCTAGGTGATGACTGGGCAGTGCCGAACAAGGCCTGTTGCTGAACAGCAAGTTGCTGGTGCTGCTGATGCTGTTGATGTTGCGCTTGCTGAGAGACGTGGTTCAGGTACATCGTAAGGGGATGGTTGTTTGAGCCGAACATCGTGGCTGACTGTTGGGGGGTGTTGCCGTTGGTGGGAGAACCAGAGTTCTGGGAACCATTGGGCGGAGGTGACGAAACACCATCGGTACGAGGAGACTGCGCCTGTTGTTGAAGCTGACGGGGTGCGTTTCCGCAACGATCCTTGCCGAAGTTGACCTTGAACTTCTTGTACTCGTCCTTGCTGCGGATGGCCTCGATAGCCTTGATAGCGTTGGCAATGTTGGTGAAGTTGACAAAGGCGCAGCTCTTCTCTCTCAGGGTGTTGACCAGCTCAATCTCGCCGAATTCCGAGAAGTCCTGTCTCAGTCGCTCTTCAGTCCAGGTCTCATCAAGGTTACCAATGTAGACATTGCGAGAAGCTCCTCCGCTGACAGCAAGGGCGATGGCCGGCGGCAAAGCACCAGAGTGCTTGCCCCAGCCAATCTTGAGCCTGCGATTGTGGATCATCAAGCCCTGAAGGTTGCTCAGAGCGTAGAAAGACGCCGCGGCCGTGGGGTCGATGAAGGTAACGAAGCAGATGTGCTTGTCAGGGATGTAACGGATGTGGTGGAGAAGACCTCCGCGCACAACGTTGCAAATCTCCTCAATGGTCGTCTCGGGGTGGATGTTGCCCAGATAGATGGTGCGGTTTCCGAGGTTGTTAATACCACCGGCGGTCGTCGCAACAGCAGCTGCTGCAACAGATTGCTGAGCCAGCGCATTGGAGATCACGTCGCGGTCTGCACCAGTAAGCATGTGCGCATAGCCAGGCGCGATACCCAGGTATTGAGCAGCGTTCTGCTGCTGCGTCTTCGAAACGTAGGCGCAACGGTCCTTGCCGTAGTAAACGCGACGAGGAGCCTGCCACTTTGGCTCTTGAGGAAGTTGAGAAACAGCCTTGATTGCATTGGCAATGGACAGAAAGTGGATGAAGGCAATGCTCTTCTCACGAACAATCTTGACCGTGTCAATGGCACCGAACTTCCCAAGGTCCTCACGAAGCTCCTCCTCGGCAATATCCTCCGGTAGGTTACCCAAGTACACGTTACGGGAAGCACCTGACTGCTGGACAGCCAGAGCCACAGAGGTGGGTACCTGCGAAGGCTTGCCCCAGCCGACCTTGATGTCCTGGCCCTTGATGCAGAGCTTTTTCAAGATGGCATCAGAGTGGAAGTGGGTTGCGGAGCTGGCGTCGAGGAAGGAGATGAAGGCACAGTTCTTATCGGGCAGAAGACGGACGGACTCGATTTGTCCGCTACGAACGTGACCCAGAATCTCCTCAGCGGAAGTGTCGGGGGGAATGTTACCGAGGTAGACGGTGCGGCTGGTACCAGTGACCATGCCAGGGCCCATCGAAACGGGAGAGCTGGGCTGCATGGGAATCTGCATGTTGTTGAAGCTACCACCGGTGGGAGACTGAGGCTGGAAGAACTGGGGAGCGCCGTAGGTCGAAGGAGAAACCATGGCCTGGTACTGCTGAGGAGACATGCTCTGCTGAACAGGACTCTGCAGGCCATTGTGCTGTTGCTGCTGTTGGCTCTGGTGCTGAGCTTGCTGGAAGCTCTGCAGGTTCTGGAACTGAGGGCTCGCGAAAGCCGCAGGAGTTCCAGGCTGGAAGGGGCTTCCGAGCAGCAGCTGGGAGGGAAGAAGAGGCGTGAACTGCATGTCGAAAGCGGTGCCAGGAGTGGCCATGTCGGCGGCGGAAGGGGGCGCCTGGTGCTGGTGCTGATGCTGGAGCTGGTTCAGGGGCTGAGTGTTGATGGTGGGAATGTTTCCACGACGAGGGTGCCTGTCAGCGAAGCCAGAGATGTTGGAAGTGAAAGCTCCGTGAGAGAAGCCAGTTTCGCTATTGGAAGGCTTGGAGGCGTGGCCGAAGCGGTTCCCAGGAGCACTGGGGCCGCCTTGGCCGACGGGTCCTTGAATTTCCTGCATCCCGAGTAGATGCGGAGGGACAAGGCTGTCCCGACCGATTTGAGATAGAATCGCCGTTTTGAAAGATTAGACGTGCCCTGAGCAGGCACGAAGAATCGAAGACTGGCGCGTTGGAATGCTACGATATCCGAGGAATACCGTAGTTTTCAACGTGTGATTGGGTATGTCTCAAAATTCGTCCAAGGGGCAAGCCAACGATGTCAGAGTCCAAGACAAAAGGTGGAGCGAGACTGATGGTGCTAGCTTGGTTAAACCAAACTATCAACGGGCCGTTTGGTGAGGTGTGTGGCGAAAGGGTGCCTGGTGCCAAAGTCGAAGTTTGTGAATTATATGGATCGAAGCAACAAGACCTAATCAGGCAGCGGCAAGATTGAGGCGGCGGCGACAGTTTGCGACTAGAAGCCTGGGTATCTCCGTTGTTGCCGTAGAAAGCAATGTGGTGCAAAGTATTCCGAGTGAGTTTGTCGGGGTCGGAGCAATGTTGGCCTGGAGCAAGTCGTATAGCAAGTAGGTCGAAGCAACAATTTGCAGGTGATCAGCGAGCGTCGGATTCGGATCGGATCGGTGTTGAGATGGGTGCTGAGACTGATCACTCCTTGCAGGCAGACCGGGTGAAGGTCAAATAATTATGGACGAAGGATATACGGGCAACGAATGTAGGAGCCAAGGCGAAGTGTCGATCAACACAACAGCAGCGGTAACGATCGCATAGGCCAGTGAGTCGACGGCGGCGACGAGCGAAATAGCCGAAAGGGTGAAGAATAGAAGATGTAAGAATAAGGATGAAGGCGGCCGGAGGGAGGAGGTGAAGAGGAGGAAGAGGATGTAGAAGGGAGGTATAGGTGATGGAGACGGGAGGGTGAAGAGGAGAAAGAGAGGTGAGGTTAGGTTAGGGGGTTAGAAGTCCAAGGGTGGAGGTAGGAATAGGAGGGAGACAAGTAAGGTTAGGTAACAAGAATAGGAGCAGGGAAGAGCCAGTAGAAGGAGAGAAGAAAGAAGGATAGAAAAGCTCAAGGAAGCGAGAGTGAGAGAGCGTGAGAGAGAGAGGAGCACGCACACACACGCGCAAGGTGGAAGGGATGGAAGGAGAAGAAAAAAAAAAAAAAAAAGAGGTGAGCAAAGGCGTGAAAGCGGAGTGAGGAGGAGTAGGTAAGGTACAGACCACGGTACAGCGTAAGGTAAGGTACGTGAGGTACCTACTCCATATGTGAGGTACGGGAGGAAAGGTAAGGGTAGCAGGAGGGCGAGTGGTGGACTGTGGGAGACCAGGAGAGAGTGGACGGGGGGGTTCGTGTAGGCGGTAGATTACCCAAAAGGGTCGAAAGTAGAATTGGCTGCGCTAAGTTTAATGAGACGGGCCAGGGATTACGGCAGGAGAACCCACAGCACGAGAGCCCACCAGTCACCAGAGGAGAGAGAGATTCAGATCAGAGAGAAGCCAGAGAGACTAGGAACTACGAGCCCGGGGGGATGGATGGGTTGGATCATGAACAAGGACAAGGACAGTCTCTGTCTCGGTCTGCTTCTGCCGTCCTTCCAGCTGGTTGCTAAGGTACGGAGTACTGGTGATGGGTGATGGGTGCTGCTCTCTGTTCCGAGGATCTAGAAGACCTAATGACAGCTGACACTTGTAACAGAGAGAGGGGGGTGAATGGCAGAAGAAGCGAAAGGCTGATTGATTGATAGCACTTGATCTTTCACCTTGACCATCAATGGCCGAGGCCGTCGTCAAAGAGGGACTGGCCCTGGACCAAAGAGAAGAAAACAAGACGAAAGAGAAGAGTTGCGCAAGGCACCCAGAGCCTAGAGGTGAAAGGTGCTCGTGCTTTGTGAAGCGTGCTATGAGTAAACATCCCATGTTGCCATGTATCTTTGCTTCCTTTCTCTCCCCTTCACCCACTGCACGGCTCTGCTGGTACAACATGGGTGACTTGGCTCTGGTCTGGCCCCTATGAGCCTGCTCTGCTTACGTCCTTTCCTTCCTCTCTTGCGTTGGTCTTGCGTTGCTCTTTCGTTGGCTCGGCTTTGGCTCTGAGCAGCATCTGGTCCATCCGCCCACCCATCACGAGTTCCCCATGACAGGAACCTGACACTGTCGGTCCGTGGTATCTTTGACCTGGACAACTGACATCCCTTTGGCCTGTTCCTGACGGTTAGACAGCCGGTTCGCAAGCCCTTAGAAGGAGCCTAGATGAATGATCAACGGCTTGCCGGACCGCCCGACTTCTGTGTCTAGTCTGTCTTCATTTCCAGGGCAATACCTCCAGAGCATCTGCCAAGTGACATTTCCCATGCCAACGGGCCCTTCCCCAGGTGCATAAGACGGCCCCCTTCTTCTCTCTCGTGTACCTCGCTCTGGAGATTATATATCAAAGATACTTTCAACGGCGTGATGGCCCCTTCTGGGCGCTATGCACGGTTGCATTTTAGGGGAAAGAGCAAAAAAAGGGGGGGCACACGCTGCGATATGGGGGCCAATAAGACGAGTCATCTTAGCTCACCTCAAGGTACCTTACCTTCTTGTGGTAAGTCAAACCACCCACTTTTGGCCCACCCCCCCTTTTGGCCCACCCTATTTTGGTAGGGCTACACCAAAACCTACTATTTTTAATTACATACTTAACTAGCTTATTTATATATATTAAATTATATAAAAAGTAAGTCAAGTAGAATATTAATTAAATTTAAAGAGTATAGAATTTTTATAGTTATATACTAGGTTTTTACTACGTAATAATACTAAAGCCTTAAATATTAAAAATTATATAGTTAAGAAGTATTATTTTAAATCTAAATAACTTAAGTAATACATAGTTATATACGCTAAGATTTAGCTATATATAACTTACTTATATAGATTTTTTTAAAAATATCTTTTTTTAATCAGTAGTATTTTTTCTCGCTTAGTAATATTAAGTTAAAATTTCCCCATAGTAAAGTTTATATAGGGAAAATTGAACTTACTATAGCTATATAAGTATATATTATATAATATTAATAACTATTATATATACTATCTTTAAGTACAAAGAACCTAAATAAAGTTAATTTTTCTTTTTTTAATTATAAATAAAAGATTTATTTGAGGTTTTTAAATGTTAGTATATACTAGTAATTTGTATATAAACACTAACATTTCTCTAACTTTAGCTTTAAGTTACTATAACTACTTTTATACTTATTATTACGTAATATAGTATTTTTTTATATAAATAATATTTATTTTGCTACCTATATAGTAAGTATAATAAATAAATATATAAAAGTGGATTTATTAGATGTATAATAAGAAGTAGAACATTTGGTGTAAAAGGGGGTAAAAGGGTGGGCCAAAAGGGGGGGTGGGCCAGAAGGGGGTCTTTTGACTTACAGATGCTCCATAAGGTAGTGTACCTTATGGTTCTGACCTCGCGACACTGACAGAACAGTGGGGGACGAGGATGAGCTTGCAGTGAATCGTGTCCTGTCCACTGTCCATGTCCAGGACGAGTCTTCTTCCATGAAGAGAGAAGATGGGGCCGGTTCAGTAGACGAGCCCGCGCGGGCTGTGGGCACGTATTGCTCACAGCATATTCCTGGCTGACCAGGCCGATCTGCACAATTAATAGAGCCTCTGGCAAGGTACATCCGTACATGACATGTACATTGCATAAGGCAAGGTGGCAAGCAAGCAAGTCGACTCTGGAGAAGTCAGAATATGTACATACTTCGTAGCCACAGCTCGCCCCATTTTCCTAAGGAACCCTCCGATCTTCAGGGCGGCAATCGTCGAACTGGCACTAATAATTGACAAGACAGGCGCGACAAGGAGGCACTCAACCACCTTCATCCTGATTGGGATCTACTTTGTATGCAAGTCTGCGTTGGAGACTGCTGCAGCAAGCACCACCTTGAAAGATATCTACGGATACCTCAGTAGTCGTAGTACAAGGTGAGGTAGGTACGGAGGACTCTCAGGTGGGCCAAACCAGACTCACCAACTCCAATAATGTCTGACTATGTGTCCGTAGGTACCTACCTGTCGACTTGCGCGGCGTGCCTGACTTGTCTTGATGAACCAGCACTACTCCGTAATCGAGTATCGAAAGTTGCCAGACATTGGTAGCTGCAGCCGCCGTCAATTTTAGCCAGCTGCGGCGGGTAGGGCCAGCCACAACCACGAGACTCGAGCATCGACCGTCACCGTGGTATTTTGGCGTACGCCAATACCGCCAGTCCAACTTGCCGAATCATGAACGGAGAAACGGGAGCCTACCACCTACCTTAGCCTTCCTTTATACAGTAAGGTACCGGTAGGTCCTACGATACCGCTTGGTGATGGCCAAGGCTCGAGGGAACCAACGAACGAAACATGCTCACTCTCCCATTCGCTCGCTCGCTCGCTGGTTCACACTCTTGGGGCGAGACAAGTCATAGTTATATCGACTCAGCTATGACTGGTACGGGATGCCGTGCCAGTCTCGTCTTGGCTGATTGAGTTGATATTGCGAGCGCTGCAAAATGGAACAGCACTGAACACTCATTCACATAACACGGATAATCATCAGCCTTTTCCATTTGGTCATCAACACTTCTTTTCAACAAACCAGCCAACCGCCAGCCCGGATACATCTCCATACTGCCTACACCCGTTCTCCGCCCACCCGTCCGATGTCACCAGCCATACGACGCCTCGATTTCTTACGCAGTAGTCGTCCTTATCCACATGAGCAGCTTTCATCTCCCCCCTGTTTGGTCCCCTTTTTGGCCCCCCATCCCTCGGATTACCCCTCGGTCTGGTCCCCCATTCTCGATGCTCGGAGTCGGAGCCAGGCCGCAACCAGAGCCTCGTGAACTTGTCGCAGTTCAAACATTTGAGCTCCGGTCGTAGACTTTTACTTTGACATCTGGGCAAACAAACGGACATTCCAAAGAATCTTGCTCTGAACAGAGTTGATCCCATTCCCGATGGCATCAGTATATCCGTACGTCGTACTGTCCTGGAATACATAATACCGTGAGCTTCCGATCTGGACGGAGATTTTGTGCTTTTGCGCAGCCAAGATGCGGATATTGCATTCCAACTATATGGGGGGGGGTTTCTTCGCGCAGATTCCCGACCCTTTCTCACACTACATGGCGAGCCTGCGAGGTACATACTCTGTTTCCCCTGGTCTAACCGAAGACACCGCGCCGCACCCGACATGGCACTTTGATACGCTACTTTGACGGTACATTGCCGCGAAGCTCCTCGCTCCGTGCGGGTGGCCCCCTGGAACATGGACCTTCCTATCCCCCTCCACCTGGCCCCTTCCAGCCTCCCATCCCTACTTTTCCCCTTGCCTCCCACCTGGCCGACAAGCATAGCCAGGGGAAGGCACCATCCTTTCAGGCTTGGTCTGTCCCCTTCTGAACAGCCTCCCCGATCCATCCTCCAAACCTCCAAGGGTTCATCTTGTTCTCTTCCTCCACCCCAAGCCGATGGATCATGGAACTGGCAGCCGCCTTTGCCAGCAACAGCAGCCAGACACCGTCACACCCAAACTTGCCAGAGTTCACTGTTCACTGTTCTCAACCTCAAGCAGGCTGGCTCACGTGGCTCCACCCCTTTTCTTCGCTTTCCGTTGCTGGGGTCATGGTTAGCAGGTACCTGCACACTACCTACTTACGCAGTGAGAAGTTGTATTCATAGCTTGACCGTTTTGTATCTTACTCTATTACTACAAGCTGGGCCGACTTCGTCCCTCGATGGTATAATGCAACAGAAAAGTGGCGTTCTAGACATTCTTGCCCTCCACGATTTCCCCCAGTATTGATAGACGGCAGTTGGTATTCTATTCATCATGGCCATAGACAGTTGCCTTCAGATATACCGACTACGGTACTCATCAGCTATGGCGATACAGCGTTCTGCTTTCTGATTCTGGGAAAGGGTACTTCGTACGAATACAAGACATGGGTCTGACAGTATTTGACTTCCTGGAGCGTCAGGCATGCGGCTGCGCGGCATGCTGTCCAGCTGTCGTTCGTTCTTTCGCTCGTTCGGATTCCCCATATTGGATGTGTCCCCCCTTAGCCCAAGCCGCCCCCCATAGGCCCTGTCTTGCATCGACTCTGATGAAGAATTGAAATTGCATCAGCTGCATCTCAATCTCTTCCACCACACTCTTGGATGTTCGCCTTGCCCATCACGCTCTCGGTTCTCCATCTCTTACGAGGCTCGCACAGCATTATCCGACTCCACGTTACATATTGCCAAAACTCGTCGCCGTGCCAGACCCAACATTGCTCTATGGATACGGGTACACTATGGATACAGTCTACTAATCACACGCAGAGCCTGCTTCCCCACGGTACGACGGGTTTCGCAGACTAAAGTAGAGCCTCCAACTACGGACACTTTTCGCTGTACCTTGCACAAGTGTTAGCTAGTGGCTTTGCACTATGCAAGGAACAGCATTCCTCGGCCCTTACGGATACCCTGAACGGACACTTCTAATATGATACAATGGTGCACAGGAATACGAATCGCCAGCAGCTTTGTCGTCGGAATAGCCTCCTCCTTCGACCTTGCAACCGCTTTTACTCCTTGCAATTGTGGTTGCTGCATCCGTGTTCCAATATCGAACCCCCTAACCTCCACATCTCTCCAGCTATTCGGATGAAACGCTGCCGCAGGGAGCCTAGGTTCGTCGAAAATAACCCCAGACTGTCACAGAAGCTTTGGGACAATCAAGTACGGAGTAGAAGCTCGTGACCTCAAACTTGTCAATCAGCCTGGCTCCGTCTCTGGTGGCTCAGCTTTTCGATTGTGTCTGCCATCCGTGGCCAGCCTGGCCTGGACCGGCAACGAGAGAAACGACGGGCAGAGTCAAGTTTGAATACACGATATGGATACAAACCTCGAAACTGCTTGGCACCAAGCATTGCCCAGGGGCAGTCGAGCACTGCATCCTTTGGCTGGCCACAATGGCACACGATCGCCATCTCTGACCGTTCAAAAGACTTCCGAGCTCACCGCTACCTGATGCGTTTTATCTTTGACCTACCTCGCCCACAAGTCATCATGGCTGGAAACCTTGCCCTCGGGATCAGCCCGATCCATAAATCAACTTTCCGTCTCAATCGTTGTAGTCTCCCTGAGCCATTCAGTGAACTCTGTTGACGGAACACGCACAACTTTTATCGATGCTCCCTCGCACTTCTCAAACACAACTTTACGCTCCACGCCTTGCCGACCGGATCCAAAGGAAAAAAAGACGGAAGTGGTTGGTAAAGGCTTGTCGCTCGTGGTTGTGCCTTACATAGCCCCGACATGTATTCGTTCTGCATGGCACCAAGGCAGTTCATTGCCGCCGGTCCAGAATCCCGAGTGCAACGGCCGTGCCCCCTAGATGGAAGTTTGAGCCGGTAGCCAGCTGCAAGCAGGATCCGCAGCGCCGCGTTAGATCCGCCTTGCATCAAGTCGTTTCTGATCCAATTAATTCTGACATCGGATCATCAACAGACCACACAACTGTCTTTCTTACCTGTATCCTGTGGAGTGTCGACGATTCCCTGGATCACATTCTCCCGAAAATCCATTCCTTTATACAGGATACGCGCCTCGTCTTTGGAACATTAGGACGGGGCTGGCCTCAAGACTGTCCTCGAGTCAAGAATATGGGCGCCGATCGCAGCATCGTTATTCAATACTCAGTAGCGTAGAGCTGATTGGTGCCTTGGTCCGGCATGAGCCCTAGAAACTCTTCGTGTGCAGCGACTATTGCTGTGGTGTCTGCAAGGCTCGAGGTTTAAGCTTCGCAATTAGCCTCTCTAAATACTACGCTGCAGGCCTCCTTTCCCGACCAACTAGTCATGTCTACGCAACCAACCAGTACTGACAACCACAGGCCAGAGCCTCATCTAAGGGCGCCTGATCTCCTATTGTTTACAGGAGCTGACTGAGATGTTGCTCAGCAAGTATCTTCGTGCTCGATTCTGTAGTCTTCACTTGCCTGTTGATGTTGCTGACCGTCACCTC
This sequence comes from Colletotrichum tamarilloi, assembly GCF_030869305.1. Lineage (NCBI taxonomy): Eukaryota > Fungi > Ascomycota > Sordariomycetes > Glomerellales > Glomerellaceae > Colletotrichum > Colletotrichum tamarilloi. The sequence continues at coordinate 541,465 of NW_026849399.1, forward strand.
AATACACAAGTCGGGGCGATCGATCGCCAGAACTTGTCAATGCGTACGCGATCTGCGTATTCGACTGCAGCTGCAACGGTAGATTGATGTTTCCATGCACGACGGTTGAGCCGCCGCTTTGGGCTACATCACTCTGGGTCGGGTTCGATAATCGGGCGTCAGACATTCCAGAAAGGTAAACGAGTTCTTCTCGACTGTTCAAGGCTCTGGGACCTTTGATGCAGGCCAGATGAGTTGGGAGACACGCGAGGTTATCACGATGTCTTATTGGGCCACCTACACCTCTCCCTACTACTCACGGTCAAACGCTCGGCTCCCCGGCACGACCCTACCTGCACAGACATGATCTGAATTACAGATAGCCTGTAACCACTACTCTTCGCCGCCCGACATTCCTTTTGAGACGGGAGAGCATCGAGACCTTCGAGAAGGAGGTCTGATGTGTGGTGGCTTCAAACGCAAGATCGGCCGAGCAAGCACGAGCTGCAAAGGCTCTTTGACCCATGTCCGGACTTTTCACCAGCCCGCTTCGCAAGCTCGCGACGAACACGGATCACAAGAAGTCCCGACCCCCCAATTGTCGACCATTGCGGCGCGCACCATCCCGTTCGGAGCCGGGGCCTCGGTCTGGCAATGATTCAAGACTCTTACACACACCATCGAACATTAGGTGAAGAGAGAAATAGGAGAGAGAGAGTTCGTGTCTGACACTTCCTACCGGCAGTTCGTGTTAGGTTCGGCCTAGGCTCGCTGCGTCTCGCGACTTTGGCTTCGACTTTTGACAGCTTCTTTTTTTTTCGGGCTCCCACCTCGTGGAGGGCATGGACCCCTGGATGGGGAAAGGCTACGCCGTCGTCGTCGGTCAGGGGACGCGATTTGCTGAATGTTGGGACGTAATAAACGCAGAGCAACACGGCTGAGGTGACTGCCTTCTCACCCTCGTTGGAAGATTGGGAGACTTCAAATCGTCTGGGTCACAATCTCTGCCCACTTGCTTGAATCACTGCGGTGGATAGCTCAATCGTTTTTGTTGTCTTCTTTCTCACTGGAGTTTCAGCGCTCCGATGGAGATTGTGGTTGTGATATTCCGTAAAACTCCTATCTAAGCCCACCGACACCGTCTCTGGTTACCCTTTTGCAGCAAACCGCTGTCAAAAAACCATTTGGAAAGCCCCTCCCTTCGGAAACCTGATTGATCTCGCTCATACCTCTGCCGCAGCGCTTTTTTTGAAGCACGCCGGGCCGATTTTCCTTTTCCCTTTCTTCCCCTGTTTCGTTCCTCTCATCTCTCTCGTATCTATATCTTTCTTCCTCTTCAACACCGGACCACACACACTGGCTATTTCTCTAAGGCTTGCAACGTCCCATGTAGCGGGGGTACAAGCATGTCGTACGGACGGTGTGCTGGTTGGCCAACCAGGCCAGGAAGCGCTCGAGGCCGAGACCGTAGCCGCCGTGGGGGGAGGTTCCGTACCTAAAGCAGTGTTGTTAGCAATCGTTGTCCTTTTTGGTCTATACAACAGCTTCGAGAGGGGGGGGAAAGAAAAAAAAGTAAACTCACTTTCTCTGGTCAGTGTACCAGTAGTAGTCCTTTGACGGGATTCCCTCTCTGTCGTAGGCGGCGAGGAGCTCGTCGTAGCCCTCCATTCTCATGGAACCACCAACAATCTCTCCGACACCGGGCATCAGGCAGTCGACGCTCTCGGTGACGCGCGGGTCGTTGGGGTCCTTCTTCATGTAGAAGGCCTTAATCTCTGTGGGGAAGTGGGTGAGGAAGATGGGCTTGTTGATGATGTCGGTCATCCTGCGCTCGGCGGCCTCGGCAATGTCGTCGCCAAACTTGTGGGTCTCGCCGTCCTCGTTGAGGATGGGGGGGTCTTGGGCGTTGAGCCAGTCGATGGCGTCGGTGTACTTCATGCGCAGGAAGGGGCGGACGGGCTTCTTAAAGTCGGGGTTGAGCTCCTTGACGTAGGCGGCGATTTCCTCGTCGGCGAGGACATTGTCGATGACGCGGCACATGACCTCCTCGAGATGGGCGAGCAGGTCGGGAAACTCGATGAAGTCGAGCTCCGCCTCGACATGAGTGTACTCGGACAAATGTCTGCGGGTCAAGCTGCGCTCCGCACGGAAGGACTTTTCGATGCAGTAGACGCTTCCCAAGCTGGGGAGGACGGTCTCGAGATACAGCTGGGAGGACTGGGTGAGGTAGGCAGCCTCGTCGTAGTAGGGGACGGAGAAGAGCGTGGAACCGCCCTCGACCTGGGTCTGGACCAGGGCCGGGGGAGAGACCTTTGTGATCTTGAGGTCCTTGTAGGTCTTGGTGAAGGCCCACTCGACGGCGGCGCGGATCTTCATGATCGCGGAGGCGTTGTCACCGCGGAGAACCAGGTGGCGGTTGTCCAGCATCTGGGAGTCCCACTGGTTCTGCAGCAGCGAGACCTTGTTGGTGATGGCATCTTCGTCCGTGGGCGACGTGCCAATGACCTTGTAGTAGTCGACGTGAAGTTCACGGTTATCCGGGGCGGTTTGGCCCTCAGGGACCTTCTTGAGCTCGCCATAGACCCAAAGGGAGGTTCCCTGGGCAAAGGTAAGGGCGTCGTACGTCTTTGTGAGGTCGCCGGCCTGGAGCACGCACTGGAGGTGTCCGTAGCCGTCGACGAGGGTGATGAAGGTGGCCTGCTTCTGGGCGCGCAGCCTGTGAATGCGGCCGGCAATCTTGACGCGGTCGCCCTTCGTATCGCCCTCGCCCAGCACGACGGTCTTGTCGGCGATGGTGATGCGCTTCGCCTCGGGAAGGGACTCGTCCTCCTTGATGACGATCTGCTTGGCAGCCTCGAGGGCCTGCTGGCGGGCCTTCTTCTGCTCCTCCTCCTTGGCCTCGATCTGGGCCTGCTTGACGAGCTTCTTGCGGTGGGCGTCGAGGGCGGACTGGGCCTTTTTCACGGCGCTCTTTGCAGGCTCCTTCCACTCGAGGCGAGCGGCCTCGTCGTCACCCGTCTTGGAGGCGCGGGTGAGGAAGTGACGCGATGTGACGGACTCGTTGTTGGCGATGTAGGCGGCGGCGAGGGACTTGAAGGGGGAGGACTCGGTGCCCTGGGTCGAGGGCTCGTCGGCGCCGACGTCGATGTCGATGTAGACCTTGTCCTCCGTCTTGGGACGCTCAGCCAACTCCTGTGGGGCGGCCATGGTGTGTGGTCGAGGATTCTTTGACGTCTAGGGAGAGAAAGGAGTTGCGTCCGTCGACTATTGACTCAAAAGCCGGTTGTTTGTGTGCAGTCGAAGTTTTAGGAAATTTTTGGGATGGTTTCTGGATGGCGGGGTAAATTATTCGGATTGAGTTGGTGGGAGGGACGGAGGGGTGAGGGGAGAGGGTGACCTGGTCTGATGTACAGCGTCGGGTATCTTTTTTGTGACTATGCTGCGTGAGTCACTTGCAACCGCAAAGCCAACAACAATTGGGAGAGAGAGAGAAAAGAATCAGGAATTGGTATTACAGGAGAAAGTCGTGCAATTGGGTTCGGTCAAAGGCAGAACCCTTTTTTATCTAACACAGACTATCCGGACCTGACCTGACATGTTGCTCGAAGCTGTGTGAGTCACCTCTGTTGGCTTTCCAGTGTCTGGGGTTTGTTACAGTGCAATTACACCTACCCCCTTGATACCTTTGCTCCCTGAGATCACCGCCGGGCGCCCAGTGGAGGGACACCGGGAACTGAGGTGCTTTTCAAAAGACATTACCCTGCCCAATTCCCAATTGAGCGTTGTAATTGCTCAGAGATAAGGGAGCTCGGGCCTTACGTTACGGGGGCCCTCTTTCTTTTATGAGCGCCCGCCCGTTTGGCATTTGCTGAGGATGAGGTTGGGTCTCGCCCAACTTTGCTCCGAAGATAGGAAGGTAGGCGGGTGCGTAACCGTATCTAGGTACATCTGCTGGGTCTATCCCCCCTTGACTCGGGCATCTGAAGGACAAAGCGACGGTGAGGCGGTTTGCGTACTCACCTTGGGGTGGCGGTGAGAATGCTGGAAACAGTGAACTGAATAAAGTCTCGTTATTTTGGTTCAAGCGTAGAGGGTGCAGAATGAGCGGTACACTATACTACTGCGTACGATACATTATTTGTGAGGAAAGCTTTAGATTGTCCGCAACTGTTATAAGTCGAGATTACCTCAGGCTGGGGATGAGATTCGGGAAAGGGGAATCTTGATATCGGGAAGCTTCACAATGCACCTATTGAGATTTACTTACAGAGTATGAATCACTCGTGGGAGTCCCAGCTGGTGCCAACTCGTATGGTGTATCGTCAATGACTTTTGTCTATTTCATTTACTCATTCTTGTCATTCTTCGTATAAGGATGGCTGACGTGACAAGTCGCCCTAAGAAACCCAGCGTCTTATGCAGGTCCATAATACCCAACTCGAGCTGCTGCCGTTCCGGTGAACATGCCAGAGTTTAACAAGTCCTCCTGCTCATTCCACTTCTCTTCCTGACATCCAGAGACCTGCGTTCTGCATCTTATCAGCGAACGAACCACACCCCCCCCCCCCCTTCTCAACTCCCTTTTCAAATGCCAAACTCCATCTCATCCGAATCAACCAACTCACAACTCATCCTTCTCATCTACAACAGCAGCAGCAGCCTTGCCCTCCTTCCCCATCCCCTCAAGCCCCTTCTTCACCATCGAGCTGAGAACCTCATAAACAACCTGCGCCGCCGCCAACGCCGTCTCCTCCCCGGCATTCTGATACGCAGGGCTCACCTCCACAACATCGGCACCCACCAAATTCAACCCCTCGATGCCCCTCAGAATCCGAATCAGCTCGCGCGTCGTCCAGCCACCGGGCTCAGGCGTGCCCGTACCAGGCGCGAACGCCGGGTCCAGCACGTCGATATCGATGGACAGGTACACGGGGTCCTCGGTGCCCAGCGTCTCCATGATGGATTTGACGATACCCGCGGTGCCAATCTCGTCAATGTCGTCGGCGGCGATGCGCACCCAGTTCTGCGCCGTGTCGTCGTCGTGGTCGGTGAAGTCGGTGCCGGAGAGGCGGGTGCGCAGGCCCGCGTGGACCGAAGGCTGGCTTGAGGCGTTGGAGAGGAGGCCTTCGTTGCCGGCCATCCAGAACATGGAGCCGTGGTTGAATTGCGTTGCGGTCCAGTAGGAGGGGTACTTTGCCGGGTGCCAGGTGTCCAGGTGAGCTGTGTATTTCGTGATATACGTCAGCCATACCATTCTTTCTCAAGCATCTGTGACGTGATCCCATTCCTTCGCTCCGTCTGCCCGTCTCGCTCCACCTCAACAGGGACACGAAAAAACTCACCGTCAAAATGCAACACCCTCAACGGCGCTCCGTATGCCTCCCTAAGTGCCCTCAGCGCGGGCAGCGCGAGACTGTGGTCGCCGCCGAGGGTGATGAGCTTCGGCCTGCTCAGCGAGCTCGACACGGGCCTGCGCTGACCCAGCTCCTTGAAGGCGGCCGACATCTGCTCCACGGCGATGACGTTGTCCATGGGCGTGACGGGTATGTCGCCGCAGTCGAGGATCGTGGCCCAGTTGGCGTACGGGTTGATACTCGCGCGCGGGTTGAAGCCGCGGAACGACGTCTGTCTGCTCGAGGCCTGGCGGATGGCGCGGGGGCCGAAGCGGGCGCCTTTTGAAATTCAGTCAGTACCTTGTTGGCAGTAGCAGCGATTGTGAGTTGGTGAGGTGTAAGATGTGCAGGGGGGAACATGTTTCCTGCTCACCTGGCCTATAGCTGACAGCCGTGTCAAACGGCGCGCCGATGATGGCGATATCGTACAGCTCGGACGGCGTCGTCAGGCACTTGACGTGCTTAAGATGAGCGAAAGAGCCGATGCCCGTGAATCCTAAATCAACATCGTGAGCCCCTCAATGTTCTCCTCTCATAACCCATTTACTCTCCTCTGCGGTGACTGGTACTAACCCCACTGAACAAATATCAAGTTAGCCCTCCATTCTCTCGTCTCATCTCATCTCATCTCATCACCAAACAGCAAGTCAATGACTTGTGAAGACATCCATCCGACGTACCTCGAAACCCCATTTAGCCTCCAACTCATCCAGCTCGGCCTTGGTCCACTCTTTCTCGTCGCCGTGGTTGCCGCACGCGGCGGCCAGCAGGGCTGACGAGCAGCCCAGCAGGAGAGACGTCAACTTCATGACGGCTAGGTCTCGTTGTTGTTCTGTTTCCCCCTGTGATGTTTCCTGCACCGAGTCGTTGTGACAATCACAAAGTAAGAACGGTCGTGAGAGGGGTTGTTAGGTGATGATGAGAATAGCAAGGATGAGAGAATCCTCAATTCAGGGCAAGTCTATCAGAAAGGAAAGAAGCAACTCCTTTTAAAACGAGGGAAACCGGGCCAAGGTATATCGAGGACCGGAAGCGTTCAGAACGGGTCACACACCTCGACCGGCCCGGCGCGGGTTTGCGCGCGCACGCGCCCTTTGTGGTTGTCTGATTCGAATGGCTAGACCGACAGCTCGCTCCACGTGTATTCGGGGGATATACATAATGGATCTTATACTTGCAATGAATCCCGCCTATTGCTTGTTCATTATTGGCCAATGGGCATTGCATCTGCTGATATTCACCCTACTCGATAACCCCAAAGTTATGAGCTTGCTTTACGTACATGGTGGGACACGGTAATCAGATCCGGGCTGTCACCAGGAAAATCCAGGATTAAAGGTGATGACTTTTGTCACCTTGTGGCATTCAGTAAACCCAGCGGAGAACGTCCGGCGGGGAAAGTCTGATGTGGGGGTTGCAGGAGAGCTTCCTCAGCCAGTCGATAACGGGCATCTATCGTCCGAAAAGAGTGCGAAGAACCCCGCCGATGCCGGTAGTGTAGACTGAGTGAGGAAATAAATTGTCAACGAATGCATTAGACTAAAATGCCTGGATGCGGTGCGCCGGGCTTTCTCCAGGATGCCAGTAGTAAGGTAGAGGTAGACCGTAATATGGCGGGCAATGCGGGGTCGGTGGTGCATCGTTCCTGGCCGCCGGCGCGCGGTGGGGATCATGGAGCCCGGATATGTAACTACACGGTATCCGATCTCTTCCCGGGAGGTGGGGTCTCCCGTTAAGGATGGGCACGTCGGGGTGGTGGGACACCCACCTCGAGAGCGAGAGAGAGAAAACGTCCAATCGCAAAAGTGCGATATTAGGTGCTCGTTTATTTCATCATTTTCAGCGTCCCAAGTTGTGGTCCGTGGATGAGGTGAAGATGGTGGGCTGCAGAAGGTCCCTGGACCGTACGCCCAGAGAACCTAATGCCATACCTCACATTAGTACAAAAGCGACTCTTCCCCCAAGTAATAAACTCCCCAGATCCCTCGAAGCCTGAACCACATCCGGATTTTCCATTATTCCTCTCGAACCCCCCTTATCTACCTCCATTACTCACGTACTTTGACATCCTTTGCGCTCCCCGCCTCAAATCTTCCAGGTTCCCCAGGGAAACCCCATGAACGCCTTCGTGGCGTTCGCAACGCGTCTCGAACATAGCCTCCGTCACGGTTGCAGGCACCGCTACCTAGGCTAGGTACGCGGCACCACAGGTGTGTTCGTAGGTAGGTAAGCAACGTCAGAACTTGGAACGAGAACTTGGAAAAAGGGGATGGTGTCTCCGTGTATGTATGGCTTCGGAGGCGGGTAAGACAATAACGCCTCCTTCTGCCTTTCTCTCTCTCGCTCTTTCTCTTTTAATCTCTCCTCTCTCCACCAATCCATCGGCCGTTCCATCTCTCTTGAAAGAAAAAGAGGCACACAAACAAACCGATTGTAAATACACACGCAGAGTGAGAGAGAGCACAGGCCCGGGAGTCCCTGAGGCGTAAGCGTTTTGAACCACGCGAACGCCGTAAATCCCGTTGGGGGGAGGGAAAAGACACAAACGGCACACTGTCAAGTTTTCCTTAACCGCATCTGTCTCGCATTGATGACCGATTCCTTCGGATGGACGACGGCACGCCGAGGCTGCGACGTCATTCTTTTATGCGATTCCCTTCCCCCCCCTTCCCCCTCCCCTACCACCAGCAACTGTACTAGTCCACCCCCCAGAAATCCGTCCTCTTTAACCTCAGACCCCTTCAAAGACTGCTGGACTTTTGCCCAAGAAGTTGGGCGGGCATGCGCTCAGGCAGACAGATAGGAAAGCGCGGCCAGTGAGAGTGAGGGGTTGTTGGTGGCCTTTGCGCTAATCATCGCGCGCCGCAAAAAAAAAAAAAAAAAAAAAAAAAGAAAAAAAAAAAAAGGTCAAGTAGAGTTTCAAGAGGGCGCAGCTGGACAATAAAGAACATTCCAACGATAAGATTGGCAACGTTAGGCATCCCAGTTGAGAGTCCTGGGCAGACGGAACGAACGTCGGGTAGCTCGCCAGCATCATAGTTGAGCATGCTTTTGGTCCAAAAAAGCTACTGCCCACCGTCCATTACTTGCGCGCTTCCAACGTACGTGCCTTGCTTGCCATATCTCTTCTTTCCGTGCCCCCACAACGTGCAGAAAGAAAAAATATGTGAGTGAACGGATGGCGTGTACCGAGGCGGGCAGCAAACGGGAATGACTCGCCTCGTCGATCCGATGTTGGAGGCTCTGATCCGCCCACGCATGTTAAACATCAGCAGTCAGTGGGTGATGATCCCCACGAGGCCATGCCTTCCAGCTGATCGGTGCTCGCTCCGCGCGGGTTGTGGCTGTAGATGGAAAGTTGCGCGCGTACAGACACTTTGGGGGTTCAGCGCGAAGAAAAAAAAAGACCATCGATTTAAAGTGCACTCCAATCGCCAAACTGTCCTATCGAAGTATTCCTGCCTGCGTGATGAATTTACCCATCCCTAAATGTAGAAAGAAGCAAGAAAGACCACCAAGATCCGGGCCAGAGCAAGGCGTATTGGGGGATGCGAGAGGGATGAGGGGCTGGATTTGGTAAGAGGGCATGGTATGAGGGAGAACTTTGGGGATTGGTGAACAAAATATGGAAGGGGGGAAACACAGCCCGTCGACTTGCCCATTCGTCCTCCTCGCAGTCCCCAACCAAGATATGCCTAGAAGCCCGGACCGCCGCGGCCAGATGATCCAATCCAAACCTTCGTTGTCGCTGAACCAGGAAGTGCAATCCATTAATTCGCGAGGAACGACCGTTCTTGATCGGTCCAAAGCTGTGACTGATCAAGACCTAAGCGTGTCCAATGCCATGCGCGCTGCAAAAAAAGGTCCAAAATGCCGTTCAAAGATGGAAACCCAGAACCGTTTGCGCGCGCATCTGGATGGCAAGAGAAAATGTCCAAGCCTGGTTCTCGGCTTTTCCGCTCGCCGCCAGAGCCAGAACTGGGTGGGCATGGCGGGAGGAAAGCAAGACCCATGCGTCAAGGGGTCCCACGATCAAAGCACAAGACACTTGTGTGACTTCTTCTTCGGGGCAGGAGGCTCCAGAGCCGCAACAATTGCCTGGGGAAGTAGTATGTTAGTAACAGATCTAGAGCTGCGACATAGGCAGGTGTAGGAGGGGAAAGAGCAAAACAACAGATCCAACGGGAGAATGCATACCTCGTCAAAGACGTCCTTCAGCTTGTACTGCGTCAGAGCACTGCACTCGACGTACTTGACCGCACCCAAATCCTTTGCCATCCGCTCGCCGTCCTCTTTCCGTACCGGAGACATCTTCTGCTTAGAAAGCTTCTCGCGGACGCTGGGGTCCTCGCGCAGATCGACCTGGGTGCCGACGATAAGGCAAGGGACGCCGGGGCAGTGGTGATGTACCTCGGGGAACCACTTCTCGCGGACGTTCTCGAAGGAGGCAGGTGATGTGACGCTGAAGCAGACGAGGAAGACGTCGGTCTGGGGATAGGAAAGGGGGCGGAGTCTGTCGTAATCTTCCTGACCGGCGGTATCGAACAGTCCCAGTGTGTAAGGCTCGTCACCGATCCTGCGTAAGAGAAAAATCCACCATTAGCGAAATGGCCTACCAACAGTCCAGCAACTTCTCGTCTCTTGCGGCTTCTTTTCTCTCTCGAATCCCCATTGTTTTTGATTCATCCACTCGTCGGCTCCTCCGCCCTTTGACCATCTCTTGGAAAGACCCTTTTGTCTATGCTTTGTGGAACCCGATCTTGGATTGTTTTGGAGGTGTTGCAGGGGAGGACTCACATAACAGTGACGGCATAGTTATCGAAGACGGTCGGAACGTATTCGGAGGGGAACTTGTTCGTCGTGTAGCTGATGAGAAGGCATGTCTTTCCGACCGCACCGTCACCGACGACAACACACCTAGAGGAGGAGAGAGGGAATTAGTTTTTGTTGCAAACAGAAGTGGCTAGTGACATGCGCGCTTTGATGGCTGCCCATTTGCCGATCGTCAAGTTCAAGTCAGGATTGGCAACGGTGAAGGGAAGCCTTCCCAGCGACAGGGAGCAGTGGAATCCGACAGCAACAGCGACGATGCAGACAGGGCAGAAGCAGCAGGCAGGCGAAATAGTGGAAAGGGCGACGACAAGCCGTCAGGTGTCAGGTGTCGGGAAGGGGGGGAAAGTGAGAAAATGAAGCCTAGCGAAAAGAGGCTCAAAGTGTACGCACTTGATAGTAGCGACGACCATTGTCTAGATCAATGTTGTTCCTGTGCAGGAACAGAGACCTGTGGAAAGAACAATTAAGACCGGTCTCTCAGTCTCTCCCTTATCGCGCGGCGCGTCGTGTCGTGTCGAGTGTATTGTCTTGTCGAGGTCGGGGTCGGAGTCGGGTGTGATTTCCAGGCGCAGGTAGTTGGGGGTTAGAGTGGCAGCGGGCAAGAGGAGTCGAAGCGGGTGGTAGGTAAAGTGTGGTGGTAGTGGCAGTGGTAGTGGTAGTAGTATTGGTACGGAGTAGCAGCAAGGTATGGAAGAGACTAGGAGCAGTGGCGGTGGTGGTTGCCGTTGCTGCAGGGCGGAAAGATGAGGTGGGTAGTGGAGACGGAGAACGGGGTCGAGGTCGAAATGGGGGGGCGGCGACGACGAAGGGGAAGAAAAGACGTGGATTGGGTCGGGTGCCGGTGTGGTGGTCTTTTTTTCTTCTCTCTCTCTTTTGGGTGCAGGTGGTAGTGGTGGTAAGAAGAAGGTGAAGTAAGAGAGCAAGGCAAGGGACAAGGTGACAAGGTGACGGCGAGGGACGCCAGCAAGGTAAATGGAAAGAGTAAGGCGAAGGATAACGGAGCCAAGGCAAGGTAGGGAAGGAGCGAGTGAGAGAAGGAGGTGACAAGGTGACGGGACCCAACCAAAGCACAAGGACGTCTACGCAGTAAGGTATTGTGTACGCAGTACTCCGTATAGTCTGGGAGGTCACAAGTGAGATGTCGTCGGGGATTTTTTATTTATTTTATTTTAGCAAGGTAGCGATGGCGTCGGCGGTGGTCTCGACACACGCTGCAGCGGTGCATCAGCGGCAGAACACACGCGGGAAAGTGGGACACCTCAGCAGACTGCCAGACTGAATCTGGGAATAGAAGGGGGAGGACGGGGTCGGGTAAGGTAGCAGCAAATTCGACCTTGCGTCAGGGGTTTTGAGTTTTATAAACTCCCTGAATTTTCTTTCTTCTTTTCGTCGAATGAGGTCAGCATCTGGGTGAGAGGAGAGCGAGGGGAGAACAAGAAAAGATGAAGGCGTAAGGCAGGTACCTAAAGGTAAGTTGAGTCAACAGACGGGTGGAATTGACGAGTGTCAGTTGGTGTCAGTGTCAAGGCAAGGCAAGGCAAGGTAATGGGAGGCTAGAGGAAGAGAACGTTGCACACACCACACGTAAGTAAGGCAAGGTGCAGAGACAGACGAGACCGAAAGAGTTGTATGAGGCGCGCGTGGTAAGGCATGTGTTGTATGCTGAGATATTGTGTGTCTCGACACTCTCAGAATGAAGACACTCAATCACTATTATGTATACCTCTCATGTTGTCATCTTCGATTCGAATGCAAGGAAACTGAACATCTGCCCTGGGTTGTTTCGGCCAACTATCTACCCGGCGACAACCATACCCACAAGTACTTATTCCCGAGTACTTATTCCCGAGTCCCATCTCCAGGCCTACTGAATGGAAGGACGAACAAAGACGTCCATCATCTATGGCAGTTGACAGCAAGAACCTGGGCAAGAAGTACGGCTAATAAGCACAGGGCAAGTACAAAAGGATGTAGCTGCAGCATATACAGGAACCGTCCCTTCCTGTTTACCCAGGTTCTGGTTCTCAGCAGAGAGGTAGACTCCAAGGTACTTTACAAAACCTCGCAGAGAAGTATCCTCACGAATAATTACTGTCCAAAGCAATTCGGAAGACCTCACGAGGGCAGCAAGCCCCCAATGAGTGACAGGGTCATGAAAAGGAGAGAGATGGAAAGGGGGACCCCTCGTCTCCAGTCAATGGGCAGTCGAAAAGCAAGCAATTCCAAAGCCTCTCGTCTCATCTTTTCCTCATCAAAGTGACTTGTTGCTGGACCAAGTGTCTCGTACCTCGTGCCCTGAGCCTAGGCGTCAGGGTGAGCCAGGCTGGGGGCGGGTAGAAATTGGAGAGTGCCCGTGTCGTGTCAGGAGGGTCCCTCCAGGTCTCTGATCTGTTTACCACCACAAGTCCATAACCGCCGCCGCCTCTGCTCTTCTTTGCTCCCGCATCAAAGTCAACATGTTAATTTGGTGTTTGCAAGGCTGGTCTTTGCAATAATTGGGGTTGGAAGGGGTGGTACTGGTCAGTGTTCCAGAGGAATGGATAGCGCCTGATCGGTTGGCGTTGGGGTGCTTGAGATAGCCTGGTGCAGTGCTAGCTGGAGGACATGGCCTAACCCGGAAGGTCAAGAACGTCCAGCCATGTTCCCTTGGTCCTTGGATTGTGTGGAAAGCAGTAAGGTATGTACGGAGTACGAATAGGCACCAAGGTATCGAATAACCCAGTGCAGGCCGCAGACGTGGGTTGATGCCGCTGCTGGATTCTGGAACAAATAGCCTGGTCGGGGGTGAGCGGGGCCTTCTTCACCAATCTTCCTTCTCGCCGGCTTCCATTCCCTTTAATTTGTTCGACGCTCACCTCAACTTCCAGGGGTTACGTAGCCAGCGTCGGTGCCATGCCCCGGTCTGCTCATCTCAGTCTCAAGGGCGAGTCCTCCCTCCTGTGCTTTCCGCTAATATCAGAAGGGAATGAGATGCGGTAGGTATACGGACGGGAGGGCAAGCAGCCACCCATTTGCCCATTACGGATAGGTATTTCGTATGAAGGTGAAGGAGGCACCAAGCCAACCCCTCATGCGCTTGTCTTGGATACCGAGAGGTGCGTTTGTTGGTGCCATTGCCGATGTTGCCCGATACAGCGTACAGCGTAGTTCTGCCCTCCCCATCCGCACCAAGAACCTGGCCCAACGCTCTCCAGCAAGTGCCAGCAAATCTACCCAAGCGGACCTAGGTAAGGTGATAAGGTAGGCGCGTGGCCACGATGGTGATGAGTTGGACAAAAGTCTTGGGACCCTCGGCTTGATGGTTCCGTCTGGCTCGGGGTTGAGGGCGCGGGGCATTCGTAGCTTGCTCCTCGTCTTCGTCTTGGTCCTTCACCGCCCTCACTGACCACTTTTTTAACCCGTAAAGAGTGGATCGTCCCCCCGTCTTTGAAAGAGCGGCATCCGCTGGCTTGGGTCGAGCTGAGAAGATCTTTGGACCGGCTTCGACTCCAGCAGCAATGGCGTTGCAACTTGCGACTGCTTCTGGTAACCAAGGGACCAAAGCCGCAAGCTGTTTGTGCTTGTGGTGCCAAGTGGTGTTGCGTCTACTATGTAGCGTACCCGAAGTGTCGAGTTTTGACAGTCGCCCAGGTGAGGTATCCGTACATTGAGAAACCCTCGTCACTTCTTTGCACATTGTGTAGAGGGACTTGGGCCTGAGGCGTTAGAATTCCGTTCCCCACCATTCTCATGTTGCAAAATGCATGTGCTTTTACCTCTGTTGAAGTATACGTAACTACGTACCTGGTAAGCTTCGACGAGGAAGATGCAAGTGCAGAGGTAGGCAACCACCTGCCTGCGTCTCTACCAAAGGTACAATAAGGCACCTTAAGGTACACTTTTAATCCGCGTAGGTACGCTCGATTCGTCTTGGATGAACGTCTATGGCGGGCAGGAGCATTTACATTGCTAAACCCTACTCGGTCCATCGTCCAAGCTTCTGCAGCAAGTCCCAAGTAGCACAGATTTAGAGTACTCCTCCACCAGCAAAGCACGAGCATAGGTAACTTAAGGTAGGCACTGTGTGTGCATCACGGTCCCGGCATCACGCCAGCGAACCCGCATATTGCATTGGCCTTTCATGGTAGGGACGCTTCCCAACGCACATCTCGCCAAGTGCCGTCTGCCAACGGTTCAATTGTCTCTCTCGCACCTACCATAGAGGGATCATTCTCGTCCAACTAACAACCCTTTCGCAGCGGAGCGAGGTGGAATGTGCCCATTCCCACCAGTGCTGTATGCTCTTGCCACTTTGCAGAGACGCCTTTTCACCAGAACAATATCAGACGATAATAGACCGGCACCTTGACACCTACTCCATAGATGAGGTAGGTTTCCTCAACGCATGAAAAAGAAAGGAATGCCCTCATGTCATCAACAACTCAGCTCAGCCCAGGTTTGTCCAGCAGAGTTTTCACCAAAGTTTGCCTGATCTATTTTTCTTCACGTAACCGTCCCATGCCTCTCTCCCCTCCCTAGGACCAATCCGTATTGACGCCTCCTCATATCAGCATGGAAATCGTAAGTTCAACCACAAACGTCGGCGACCTCCCGCCACTCGCGGCCTGCTGCGGCCGTTTATCGAGATGGGAAGGGGCACCGGATCCAGACCACACATTGCTGCTCTTCGTTAATGCTGCAATGCACTGCGGGATCTAAGCTACTGGGCCCCACCGTCTCAGACCGACACTAATTAATGATCGACCTGGTTCTGAGATGGTCTTCTCGGGCGGATCCGCACCTCCATCGACAGCAACGCGGACCCAGAATAACATGCATTTGGGTATCGACTACTCGACTTCGTCTTACGGTTCACATCGAAGCATGGTCGTGAATGCCCTTCAAGTAAGACAGGCGTGATAATTACGCTGTCGTGCGTCAGCTGTCATTGCCACATCGCGAAAAAAGGAAAAAATACCTAGGCTGGATAGTACTTGGAAGCGCGGACTGACCCTATGTGTGGCTCGTTAACCTAGAAATCAAGCCGGCAATCCCTTCTTTGTCTTCGGCTCGACCACAAGGTCTTGAACCTCGACGTTTGACACTGACACGCCGCCATTTCGTCGCTCGCTCCCGGCGTGCCGTGCCAATTCGATTTCAATCCCTAGCAAGTCTTTCTTCTGCAGTTTGCCGTCCCGGATGCTAAGGTACCCTCGCTTCGCGCTGTCAAAGTGGGCATCGAAACACCGTCAGGCCCGCGAAGTAGCCCTGGGGTTGGACGATGCCTTCCAAGTCATATGGACGACACGCGTTTGAGGCAGTCTCTCATGTACAGGGTATAAGCTAGACGGGAGTCCGCAGCCTTCTTTAATGCTTCGATCCATCCGTCGCTCACGCTTGGCGCGATGGCCCGGTTTGCTTCCCTTTTTGCATTGCGTTGTACGAATACTGTTCTCGATTATTCCTCATGGTCTTCGGCCGAATCTCATCATTATTCCGAGCTGCGTTCAGAAGGCCAAGCTCTGAGTGCCTATTTTCCGACCATCCTCCCCAGTCCCACCTACGTTCATCGCTCAGGGTCCTGCGAGATAGATCACCGGGATCACCGACATAAAAGGACTATCCCCGGCTCGTGCTCGACAGATTGGCGCTGACAACGGGGAATCCAAATAGGTCCCCAACAGGCAGTTGGACCCCATGGCGGCGTCGGTCTGCGTGGCCATCAGTTATCTTCATTTCTGTCCATCATGTCTCCCTTTCAGACGGCATCCTTCCCTGCTGGGCGCACGGGAGCATTCGACAGCAAATCGTATCCATCAATGTCGAAAGCTGAAACAGGAAGCTATGCCAGAAAGGTCGCATTGGTACGAACGCATTACAAACAACCACCAACCCGACGGCCATCCGACAATAAAAGTACACTGGCAGGGCATGACAGGACCCCAAAGGATCAAAGGAGAGATGTATCCGTATTACTGAACCCATGCTCTCCATCCATCCGTCTTTGTTCTCGCTTTGTTTGCCGCCGAGCCTCGACATCGCCTCAGTCCCTTTGTACGTGTGTTCTCACGTCACCGTTGCTGTCGCATCAGGTTTCCTCGCACGCTTGTTTGCTCAGCCGTTTTCTCTCTTGTCTTTTTTTGGGAAGCTTTGTCTTGGCAGGTGGCATTACCCGTTGGAATGTCTTGACCGCGGGATCGTCGCATGTCAAGAACTTACACGGGGAGTTATTTTGATTAAAAAGTCGCTGGGCTGGCGGCTCAAGGCGGACAAGCCCAAAGTAGAGTGACTTGACAATACTTATATTAGAGTATTGTTTGAGCGATGAAAAGGCGCCAAGGATGGATGAAGTAAAGTATAGGTACCGATTGCCGCAGACTCGGGTATTGCAGTCCCTATCTAAGGTACCTACACAGTAAGGTAGCTCAAGGCTACCCCTGCATGATAGTGCCGTTCCTTCTGCGCAGATCATCACTCAAGCCACAAATCTCCAACGCATGTGAGGCTACAGCCAACAATCACCCTCATGCATAGCCCTACGGGACCATCTCATCTTCATCGCTCAGAGTCAGCTGCATAGGCAACCTCGGCGACACAACACGACAGGTCTTTACCTACCCGTACATGCTTCTGAGTCCCCTTCAGCCGCACGCCTCAGCCACAGCAGCCCGACCCCTTGCATCTTTCAACCTCTCCCATAGCGCTTTGCTCACCTTGAACCCCGGCCGCCACATTCTCATATCCCACACGCCTCGCAACTCACAACCCAACACGCCAAGGCAGACAAGACAATGGAGACGAACCACATCGATAGCCTCCTGGAGCGCTATCTCATCCTGCTGGACGAGTACACGGCCTTGCGCGAGCGCCTCAGCGGGACTCAGGCGGGCATGTATCAGAACATTGCACGAGCCAACTTCTCCGCGGAGAGGGGCGTCCGTTACGGGCCGGATTACTACGACGAGCGCATGCGGGCTTCGAGGACCCTCGAGCTGGCCGTGGATGACAGGGGTACCCCCCGCTTTGAGGTTGTCAAGGTTGTGGAGGGGGCTGATGCTGTGACGGAGCCGAAGACGGAGACCACGGAGGCTGCAGCGGCGGCGGCGGCGGCGGCGGCGAAGAATGATGATGTCAATGAGGCTCCGAGCGTGGAGCCGGAAGGGGTAACCTCCGTTGATGAGGAGCAGACGGAGAATGAGGCCGGGAAGAAGGATGAGGCGGAGAACGAGAGGGAAAAGACGAAGCAAAAGAAGAAGAAGAAGAGTAATGATCCCCTCCGGTGGTTCGGGATCCTGGCGCCGATGCCTTTGAGGCAGGCACAATCGCTCTCGGTGCAGGCCGTGCAGGACATCATCCCCCGGTTAGTCTCGGTGGACGCCGAGATGAAGGATATCGAGATCGAGGTCCGCCGGGCGAGGAAGAGGCGAGCCAAGGCTGAGGCTGCGGCGGCTGCGGCGTTGAAGAGGGACGATGTCGATGAGGGCGCGGAAGCTGTTCGGCATGAGACACAAGCCCCGATGGCTGCGGTCTGAGTTGATGTGAGGGGGTTTCATTTCCTGTATCGATGGAGATTTCGATATTGGTCTGTAGCCATCAATGTGAAGTTTTCTTCCGAGCCGGGAAGACTATGAACTCTACAACCCTTTTGTTCCTCGCGAGACCTTCGCCTAGGCTGTAGATTATGACTGTTCATTTCAAGGCGATAATTTAAAAAATTATGAACCTACCAAATCACCTTACTTGGGAATAACGACATTTGAGCGTGATTTTCGTTCCCTGCCTCGATTACTCTGACATTCAATCGCAGTGCCCTAGAACGAACTTCCTGAGTTGTAAGTCACTTCGTACAATAAGTGAGATAGAGGGAGAGAGAGACGCTGGTTCTTTCTTTATTTTTTCCTTTTTAACTTTATGAGTCAAACTTGGTATAGTATTCCGTTACAGTTAGCTCAACTGAATTTTGGCACTACGCAAGTCGTACAGCCCATATTCATATGTGAGGGTGGTTTACAGAAAATCGTTGTTAATTTCATTGACTCATCAGAGTACCTTAGTTGATGGATATTCTCATCTATCAACCTCGCGGCTTCGTGGTTAGATTCTCTCAGCATCATTTGAGCGGGTAGTCACTCAAACCTTTGCTGGCTAGATGGAAATCTCTTGCCACGTATGTCTGCGCACATGGATTCGCCAGTTACAAATGATCTGGTTGTCTACGAAGCTGTAAAACTAGCGAAGTCTATCTAACGTCTGCAGCACATCGTCCAAGGACTCCCTCAGCGGGTCATCCGAGCTCACGTGCTTCTCAAGCTGCCCAGCTATGCCCAGCACGGCGCTCGTGGAGTGTACGTAGCGCTGCCTCATACCATACGGAGCACCCACCAGTAATGCGGTGGTGAGCTGGAGAGCCGCGATGTGAGCCTCCTGTACCAGCGCGGGATGCTTGACTTCGGGAGCGTGCCATGCGGCTACGGTCGTCACGAGGGCCATCCACTCTTCCCTCGAGCCGGTTTCCTCGCCCTCCACGATCGGCAGAAGGATGCGGACAATCTCGATGGCGCGCGCGGCTTCGCTTTCGTCACTTGACGTGGTTGTGGATTGTAAGATGGCCACGAGGTCTTTGGTCAAGACGTCCCAGCCGTTGTGTGTCGTGAACTCCTCCAGCCCAGTCTTCTCGACCAGCGTCCCCTCCAGACCTACTAGGATCGGTGATCGGAAGTCGAGACTTGACGGTGAGCTCGACTTGTAGAGGTCGAGGAACATGTCCGTCAGCCCTGCTCCTTCCTTCCTCAGCAAGTCGTTATCGTCCTCGCGAAGCCAGATGGCCAGGGCTTTGACAGCTGCCAGGATTAGAGGGTCCTCGTGAACGTTGCTCTTCTTTGACTCCCAAGAGATTGTCAGTCTCTTCCCCATGGAGGTATCGGTCTCCTTTGCACGCGCTTCGGGGTGTAGGCCAAAGGCGCCTGCCACGGACGCATCCCACCTGTCTCGGAGGAACTCGATCGCGAGAGACAGGGCCTCCGAAATGGTCCGACGGATCTTTAGTAGAAAGTCGGGAGGCATCACTAGCGCAGCTGACGATGGACTCTCATCGTCGAGGCTCTTCACCAGATAGCCAATGAAGTGCGTTGTGACGTCAAAGGCCGAGCCCAACCGTTGTGCGATGGCTGGGTAGATAGGATCATTGAGAAGCTCAAGGAGGCGGGGAAGGCTGGCTCTGGTGTCGGTGAGGAGGAGAGTGATAAATAGGTACGAGAAGGGCTTATCATCCTTCTCATCGCTGGTGAACAAGAGTTTTGATGCTTCTGAGGGGTATACCTCAAGCAAGGATGCAGCCGCAATGGTATAGGCGTTCCTTGCCTCTGGCGTAGGCCGGCTGGCCAGAAGTTTCTTGATGAAGTCTGTGGATGTTTTGATCCACTTCGGATTCGATGGTAGGGACTATTCAAGTGTAAGTCAGCTGCCTGTATTGTCGTAAAGGGGAAGGTACCTTGGGATCCGAATTTCGCAGAAATTTGCCGAGGAACTCGAGCAAAGTAACACCATCCGTGCCGTTGAACGTCGACACCAGAGCTTGAATTGTCTTGTCTATCTTGAACTCCAGGACGATCCTGTCTTCTGCAATGTCCATGCAGTTGATCCAAGCAAAAGAAAAGATCTCGAGAGCAGATGGGTTGTTTGGGGCGACCTCAACTAGGGGAGTTACATCCTCGATGTCGAAGAACACCTTTGCTCCTTCAGGAAAAGCGGCCATGGTGAAAAGGGTCTGAATAATCATTTCAGAAGTTTCTCCAGAGCTAGATATATTGTAAGTGTGTATACCAAAGTTTTTTCTGTAGGATAGTGGCATACCTTCGTAGCAAACTGGACACTAAAAGAGGCATTCTTCCAACAAGTCGTTTGTCTCTTTTCGCTTGATCTGGCAGAAGCAAAGCAAAAGTATGGATAACTGATACTGAGAGGTCCAGCATGTTTTTTGCGTCCTTCTGGCCAGATTGCGTAGATGAGCCTGTCTTCAGCAGCCGGTCCAGAAACTTGGGGGATATAGATTCCCAAAGACCCGAGACGGTGTCTGCGTCGTTGCGCAGCTCCTCCGAGTTGTCGAGTACACTTTTCAACAGAGCTAAGCCAACGAATCTAGAGGTATCATCTTTGGCCTTCAACATACTCTGGATTTGGTCGAGTGATGCGGTTTGCTGCGTTCCCGGCGTCGACTGAGAGACACCAGGAGGTGCTTGCGCCGCGGCGGACTCCGCAGGAGCTTGGTCTGCCATATTTACGTCTTCTTGTTGTCGTCGATGTTCCTGGAGTTCTGCGTTGACGTGAATAGTAGTTCAGACAAGGCCAAAGAAGTGAGACAGCGTGTAAGTCGAGTGTCTGAGTTCTTGAGTCGCAAAACCAGTGGGCACCACACACACGGACGACATGTGCTACAGCCTGGCCTCTCAAAAATAATGAGCTTTCTTGTTTAAGAAAGTGTGCGATAATTGCAGGCTGTCAACCCCACAGGAAATGCGCAAGATGCCAAGATCAGACGAAAGGATGCCGTCGTGAAAAATTGCCCCGCGCTGGAAAGACCCAGATCGCTGAAGGAAACCCCCCCACCGTCAGATGCATTCCATCAACAAGACCCCTGCAGGTGGTCCCCTTGGCCACTTGCCCCGGCGTCGCATCAGCCGCAAGACGGACCGCAAGGAGGCCCGAGCTCCCACACCGAGTCAGCCACGCGCGGCTCGTCACCGAACAGGTATCTATCCGGCGACGGGGAGGTGATACCGTTTCCGTCCTGTTCAAGAGAACCTTGAAACGACAACAGGATGGCTATGATCTGAGGATACTGGGAGTCAATGTCGCCAGATTCGCACCATGGCCGGTCCTGTACACTATGATTCGTCTGCCTCGTCTTCATCGCGTCCGCTGAATAGCGGCGCCGGCAACAGCAACAGCAATACAGACCCCGCCGATCCAGACGAATTGGACTTCTGGAGCGAAGACGAAGACGTCGCCGATGTCCTGATCGAGGACCCGATACACGAGGACCTCGACGAACCCCTATCTTTCAAGCGAAAACAGAAACAAAACGCTCTCTCAGCTCCGAGCCGCCTCCTATCCGCCTTCACCGGTTCGCGATCAGGCACTGCCTCCCCTCACTCCTCGCCGCGAGCGCGAACGCCTACCCACGATCCAAACCGATCACCTCGGAGAGCAGGCGCACATGGCCTTACGAGCCAGAGTACCAAAGATGGCGCGCCGCTAGATTGGTACGTGGAAGGGCCGGGAAGGAGAGTGGGATACGAGGATTTGACGGCCATCGATTGGATTTTCGAATACACAAAGGAGCGTCAGCGTCTGCGCGTCCTCCATTCAGGGGCGCAAGGGCTGCTTGGGCTTTTCAAGCAGCTCGTAGATGCCAGTGAGGTCTGGATCATTCTGATCTTGACTGGCATGGCTGTTGGCGCTGTTGCTGCTGGCATCGACATAACCACCGACTGGCTTGGCGACCTGAAAACAGGGTACTGCTCCAGCGGCCCAGAAGGAGGCGCATTCTACCTGAACAAGAACTTTTGCTGCTGGGGTTACAACGAGATGTCAAAGTGCGGCGGCTGGACACCCTGGGCGAAGGCTTTGGGGGTTTCTTCCGGCGGTGGAAAGTGGTTCATAGAGTACTTCTTCTTTCTTGTCCTTTCTGTAAGTCTCGCACTCTCACAACCTCGCGCCTCTTTGCTGATGAGTTGAAGGTCATTTTGGCATCTGCCGCAGCTATGCTAGTCCAGGAGTACGGAATGTATGCCAAACACAGCGGTATACCCGAAATCAAGACGGTGTTGGGTGGTTTCATTATCCGAAGGTTTCTTGGCAGCTGGACTTTGATCACCAAGTCATTAGGTTTGGTAGGTCATAAGTTCGTTCTTTGCGTTCGTACCACGTCGACTAACCCATACAGTGTCTTGCGGTTGGTTCAGGCATGTGGCTAGGCAAAGAGGGACCTCTGGTTCACGTTGCATGTTGTTGCGCCAATCTCTTTATCAAGCTCTTCAAGAACATCAACGACAACGAGGGTAAGCCAAGTCTGCAAGGCAAATCGCGTTTTTTACTAATGTCCCGACAGCTCGAAAAAGAGAGGTTCTCTCTGCTGCTGCCGCCTCTGGAATTTCGGTCGCTTTTGGCTCGCCAATTGGAGGAGTGTTATTCAGTCTAGAGGTTGGTACGACCGGGATTACTCCCTGTTCCATGCTAATCGCATACTAGCAACTCTCATACTACTTTCCGGACAAGACCATGTGGCAGAGTTTCGTCTGTGCCATGACTGCTGCCGTCGTTCTGCAGGCATTTGATCCGTTCCGCACCGGGCAGCTTGTCATGTACCAAGTCAAATTCAGCACGGGATGGCACGGCTTTGAACTGATTCCGTTTGTCTTCCTTGGCATCCTTGGTGTAAGTGCATACCGCCGTAAGCCCATGACCTCAACTAACAATCTGACAGGGAATATACGGTGGCCTCTTCATCAAAGCGAACATGGCCGTAGCACGATGGAAGAAGAACACGCCGTGGCTACCAGGGCCCATTACTCAAGTCGCTGCGATCGCCCTTCTGACGGCGCTCATCAACTATCCCAACCATTACATGAAGTTCCAGACGTCGGAACTTGTCTCCAACCTATTTGTCGAGTGCTCCAAGTACGTCGACGACCAAATCGGTCTCTGTAAGACTGGGGCCGCATCAGCACCAACTATTGTTCTTCTGATATTTGGGGCTATCCTTGGTTTCTTTCTCGCCACCATCACATTCGGCCTTCAGCTACCTGCTGGCATTATTCTGCCTTCAATGGCTATTGGAGCTCTGACCGGCAGAGCCGTGGGTATCATCATGGAGATCTGGGTAACGAACCACCCAACGTTCTTCGCATTTGCCTCCTGCGAACCAGATGTTCCTTGCGTAACACCGGGAACATATGCCATCATTGGTGCTGCAGCTACGCTTGCCGGCGTCACTCGAATGACGGTCTCAATTGTTGTCATCATGTTCGAGCTCACAGGAGCTCTGACCTATGTACTGCCCATCATGATCGCTGTCATGCTGTCTAAATGGGTGGGAGATGCGTTTTCCCGAAAGGGAATTTACGAAGCATGGATCCACTTCAATGAGTATCCCTTCCTGGATAACAGCGAGGAGATGGTCATCCCCGATATTCCCGCCTCGCAAATTATGACTCGCATCGAAGACTTGGTTGTGCTCACCGCGACGGGCCATACTATTGGCAGCTTAAAGAACATTCTCGACACGCACGCCTACAGAGGGTTTCCTGTTATTTCAGATCCCCGTGAAGCCATTCTGCTGGGATACATCTCCCGTGCAGAACTCACCTACAACTTGCAAATGTGTTCGCAGCCACCGCGATCGCTTCCGCCAGAGACGGAAGCCTTCTTCTCCCACCAGCCCCTCGCAGACCCACGTACGACGCTTGATCTTCGACCGTGGATGGACCAGACGCCCATCACTATGGCGTCAAGGTCTAACCTGCACCTTGCCGTCAGCTATTTTCAGAAGCTCGGCCTGCGCTATGTTCTGTTCAGTGACCGCGGTGCTTTACAGGGTCTCTTGACCAAAAAGGACGTGTGGTACGTTCTAAATGGCGCAGAGGAGACGCGGCGGACGAGTGGGTTGTCGAGAGATATGGGTGTCGAGACCGGCCTCACGAGAGAGGGCGGCGGTGGCGAGCATCAGGGTCTGTTAAGGGATGACGGGCATGAGGAGGGAATTAGTCCTGCAGAAGATCGGGGTCCAATTTTATAAGATAGAGCGTTATATCGTGATAGTGAATGATTGTACGGATACTTTAGACACATACATGCATAAATGGGAACTTCGGAACTTGGTAGCTTGGTAATTCGCGTGGCATAACGCGGCCCCTGTCAAAATAGTATGCTCACTCAGCTGGGGCTCTGTCTTCTTTCCGAATATCAAGCCATTGATCGGCCCAATGCCCGCAGGTGATAGATCAATGGATTGTATGGTGGTTCTTGTACCTTGTTGGGGGAACTTGAAAAACTACCGCAAAGCCAGTATCTAGTTTCATGTATGGAGATGAGTTGATCTGCCGTTCTCTACTATTAGTAATGAATATACTTGGGTTTGGAAGCAGACCTTCTTTCCTTCCCACTCTAGTGCTCACTCACCACGGGGTCACGCCGAGAACCTATCCTACATTAAAGCCTATTCACGACCTTCTCGAGGCTCTCAAGTTGGCACGACATGATGAATCTCAAGTAGAAAGTACCAACGAAGACCCAGCTGGAGCGTCGGCTTGAAGAATCTATGTTCTGTAGGAACATGGACCTGGCCGGTTCGCTTGGTGGGTACACTGCATAGTCTTTTTGTCTGCCGTTCCCTCCCTCCCTCGTCTCCCTCTGTCACCGTTTATTCCGCGACAACACTACCAACATGGTTAAGGACGGAATATTCGAGATAGCAAGGTGTTACATACGTACTGGCTGAGGAATTTCGAAAGGCCAGAAGGATCCAATACGTTACCCAGAAGCCTGCAGGCAATGGCTCTCTTTTGGAAGGTCACTTGAAAGAGATCGATCCATCTGCCCAGCGTTCTGGCCATGGCGTGTGGTATGGAAAACTAACCTCCTTAAGTACTGTTTCTGGCATTGATGGTATTCACGGTCCACTGCAGTGGACAAAGCGTCTTGATATTATGCCCGAGTTCCAAGTAGATCTAGGAATGAAATTGCCGAAATTGTCGGTGCGATTGCTTCAGTTCCTGCGCTGGCTCGGCACGAAATTACCACGCCGAACTCTAGGTTTGAGGCTGAGAATTGTCCGTCACATCTCGCGGATTCAACTAGATTCGCGAAATTGTTTGCGAGGATCTATGCCATTCTCATGTTACACCCGCAGATCTGAACGGCGTTCTTCTGATCCAAACCCATGTATTTGACCTACAAAAAGGAATGCCCGAACACACTACTGCCCTGGATAATAGAATCATTCTCTCGATACAGCACATAGCAAAGGCGTGGAAGGACAAGACCAAGACCCCCGTGTCTGAAAGAGACTTTACCCATCTTATGAGTGTATTGTAGCCATTGTATCTAGATTGATTTCCGCCGATTGAGTAGCCTCACATACTTGGTCAATCTTACACATATGCCGTTTACTTCTAACAGACATCATGAAATAACTATAACAAATTCACATCAAAGCTCAGAACGCGAGTTGCAATGCTTCTCAAATAACCCTTCAAAGCTACCAACTCGGAAGTTCCGAAGTCACTCCCTACTAGGCCCATAAGGGAACCAATTGAAGTGGTTGTGAGCATTATCCTAATCCGGGCTCAACTTTCGAAAAGAGATTCAAACATCACGCCACTCCTTGCGTCTTTGTCTCAGCAATGTCCGGGACGGTCATCTCGGTATTGGTTCCCCCACATCACACAACACTCGAACATGATGGCATTCTTAAAACTGCGAGGTTCTGTCCGACGTACATTAGGCTAGCTAATAGGTATGGCAAGGTGGGTTGAAGATTTTGAGCGGAAGGGTTAGGGGATGGAAGTCATGTTGAATATGATGTTCATTGGTTTTCACATGCGTTTCTCTTGCATCCCACTTCCTCAAGCGTGTAGTTTTTCAGTAGCAAAACTCGCCCAGAAGACAATTTCTAATGAGATCACCTACATGGATTCAATAGCCATTTTCCTCAATGACGAATGAGGAAGGCAAACATCAATCACAGTCGTCTCTGTGCGATGAAAGAACTGAAAAAACTTCCCTTGTTCCCGCTTTACATGGTTGAAAATTATCACCCACATGGCTCGTAAATGCTCCCTATCAACACAGAGCTGAAACAATTTCTTCGCAATACATTGCTAGTGTTCCATGACGCTTAAACAGTAGAAAAGACAAAAGGGGTATCTTGAAATGCAGTCTGACCAGCCCAATACAAAGTCTTGAAGTTCATGCTCGTGGCAGATCCACCTCCCTGCCCATAAAAAGGCGGACGTTTCATCGACGCCTTGCCTTACTGAAGAGAACCGGGATTGAATACGCTGGTCCGTTAAGGCCCTATCATTCGAAGTGATCCCGGGGGGGCTACGTCGACCCGAGAGCCATAATACACCACCGCGGCGGTGTCCAGTCCGGAAATAAGTCGCAAACGGCTTTCATCGCCGCCTCCATTTGCCTCGCCATCTGCTGCTCGAGCACGCCGTTCGAATTTGCAGGCACTAGCTCAACCTCGTCGTTGTAGACAGGGTTTTCGTCCCGCGGCACAAAGACGAGCTCTTCCAGCTTGGGCATACGCGCGCGGATCTGCTTGAGGACCTCCACCGTCAGGTTGGCGGCGCTCATGGACTGGTACATTGTGTCGACCCAGAAGAGCGAGTCGTTGATGGCAAGGCGGCGCACTTGTGAGATGTCTTCGGGATCGCAGAGGGCCATGACTGTGCGAAATTGCGCCTCGGAGGCCATATAGCCGTCGCGGGCGCCAAAGTAAAGCACATCATGGACCTTGTCGAAGAAGATTTGGCCCGGGTTGCGCGTCATGCCGAAGCTGAGGTGGTACGACTTGAGGGCCTCGAGGCGGGATTCATGGCAGGCGTGGAGGTTGGTGGGTACGGCTGTGTACGAGGTACACCCGCTCGACGAGGGCCTTGGTGACTGGGCGTGGGAGGCGAAGGAGAGAGACTTGGCACCGCACCGGATGGGCACAACCCGCGGTGGTGGGAGGTTGAGGTTCCAGATCTTGAGGCGGAGTTCTACGGGCAGCCTAGGGAAGAGATGCTGTGATGTCTTCGGTCAACGGAGCTGGGCGCGGCAACGGGCTATACGGGAGATCGACGGATCTGAAACGTACAAATTGGGTTAAGGACTGAGGTGGTATCGCTTGCGCGGGGCAGCCGGTTGTTCGCGTTCTTGGAGCGGAGGTTATCGTGATGGTTGACATGATCTGTATGAAGCGAGGCCTGGCGCGAGACTAGCAGAATGGTTTTGCAACGTCGAAGTCCCGCAATGTGAGAATGGATGCCGAGAAACGAACGGATGTGTTTGTTAGGCCAGTGCGGGACACGACGACAGGTTGATGGAGGGGTGGCAAGCGTGAGTGGTTATTATATCGGCCGCGACGCCGCGGGTACCAGCGCTATCCCGGG
Organism: Colletotrichum tamarilloi; assembly: GCF_030869305.1. Classification (NCBI taxonomy): domain Eukaryota; kingdom Fungi; phylum Ascomycota; class Sordariomycetes; order Glomerellales; family Glomerellaceae; genus Colletotrichum; species Colletotrichum tamarilloi. The sequence continues at coordinate 568,808 of NW_026849399.1, forward strand.
CAAACGATACAAAGGATAAAGGATATGCCTGCCAGTCTGCGTCCCACAAGGTCCAAAGCGACCCGAGACATCATTAGACTTCTTTGACAAATACCCAGCCCCGGTTCTCCTCACAACACTGGGGTAGGAGGGAAAGCTATGTGCATGCCATCTTTTTCGTGATTCATGACCACTTGACGAACACGCCCCCCAGACTGCATATGTGTGTCAGGGAAGAAAGTGTGGCTGCCCAGAACCCGAGGCTTTGGGTCGGGGCGACCAGGGATGTTCGCGCTGCTGCTCGCAGGATTCTGACGGTCATTTCTCCCATTCCAGTTAGAGTGTCATCGGTGACATAGTACTCCGTACTCCATAGTCAATTGTCAAAGTGGTCGGGAAGTTCGAGGGCAGGGTGCCGTTCTAAGGGATGGTCAACATCCGTCTGCACGATAGAACTGGAGAGATATTGGCACTGAGCCATGACTTCAGGACTCTCGTAATTACAATGATATTCTGCCGTATTCGAGCCAATGACGTTTGATGTACCCTTGAAGATGGAATAATCGTTAATCTCAATGTGAGAGAAGAGTATGAGAGGTTCTCTGCAATGCAGGTAAAATATAGAAGCCTTGGGAGTCTCGAATTCGGGCCAAGGGGTGCAGATCTGCGGGAGCGCTGCTGGGAAAGCCAAAGCGGTGCGAATTGTGATGGGCCGGACCCATCAGGCACATGTGAAAATGCTGCGGATAGACAAGGAGGGCTTGCTGGACCTGGCTAGCACCTGTGTGGGCAATCAGGATTCCCGTCCGCTGTTACCTGCTTTCCTGAGTCTTGTGTGCCTGTTTGGTCCTCCCGGGAGTCGAAAGAAAGGAATTCGACCGGCCCGGCCGTAAGTTGGTCTGTAGATCATTAGAATGCAATGACGGGTGATGAGCGCCTGGTTGGTTCCAGTCAGTTGGGCTGAGCCAGGGGTCAGGGGCCTGGACAGGGGATGTCTCGGTGGCCGCTGCAGTCTGCTTATGCTGTAGTCTGTGTGTCTGTGTGTTGAACCAGGGCCTTTCTGACGAACCATTGAATTTGGGTGGTTCTCAAGCGTCGTATCCCTCGCTTGGCTATAGACAATCTCAGCTGAAGCGGAGTACGTAGTCCCGTCCTGGTCCGGACTTTTAAAGTTGCTGTATTGGATGACATTCAGAGAAACCCTGCTGCAAGGAGGACAATGTCGCCTGTCAAAACCCAATGATACTCTGTAATTCGCACAAAGAGGCAGAAAAATATCGTGTCTGCCATGCGGGACATGGATCAACGACTGACTGACCTGCTGCAATGCATCTTGATGGTGCAACAGGAGTCAACCCGAGCATCTGGGACACCCAAACCCAGAGGGATGGACTTGGGAGCCGTGCCGCAGTGAATCCCCGTGGCGCCACGGTGAGACTTGAGTCGGCGATTCGACCTGTCACTTCGTAGCCGACTTGAATGGGCGAACCGTCACCCCACAGTCTCTGGCTGCCGAACTCCGAGTCCTGGGCCAATACTTGCAGTAGCCAGCTGAGTACGGTAGCCGCAGTGCTGTAGCTGGCAACCTTGAGACCTTTGGCTTTCGCTAATGTGCTGACGATGGCTTGCTCGACATTCCACACCCGGTGGACGTTGAGAGCCAAGCACCTAAACTCTCGCTTCCCACCGATGTGCAGTCACGTCTGCCAAGTTCATCGTTCGCCAACTGAAGACTGGTTCGCTAGTCTGTCCAAACTGTTCTGACACCCTGGACGAGCTGGGGTATCAGCTAGGTTCGGCCGCTGGCCCGCTACTTTGTCCGTTAATGGCCCGCGGGCTAGTGCAGACAATTGTTGACATGCGGAGCAGTCGGCCCTACCCGGCGGACGCCAATGTCTCTTGCAGTGGAGGCCAAGAACTAGGCCGGACTGGGCCCAAAGGTATGGTCGTCTTACCTACCTGTGAAAGACCTTTGGACGAGGCTGGTGCCGCAAAGAGCTTCGTGTGCCGGCGATAAACCGACATGGAGTTCGGATCAATGCTTTCTAAAACCATACAATGGCCGCTATCCGTGTCTAGGTGCCGCTGTAAGTAGTCGTCATCTCTAGTCCGACATGCCGGCTTATTGATGGCTGCAGAGTTTTGACAGCCCCAACATCAGTTTGATAACCGCAGCCGGCTGCAAGGTTGGTACAGCCTCATCTGCAAGCCTGCAGTTCTTCTTGTTGTATGTACGAATACAATTGCTTGCTTAGCTCACCCTTTTGTGGAGGGGTCTGATACCCTGTCGTCCAGACGCCCCTGGTGATGTGGAATCATTACCATCGCTCTCGGAAGGTGGAAACGCCATTGGTTGAGCAGTGTGCTGCATGTCGCAGCTCAGAGATGAGACACACTCGTGGTCATGGAGAGTTCATCGCAATCCAGCCTTCAGGAACGAACGTGTCGGACAACGTCGCAGTGACCACCAGTTGTCTCGTCCAATCTCCGTGCCCGTACTCCGCAACCTTGTAGTTCCGTGTCCGTGTATGTCATCAGGCCTCAAGGAAGAGAGACCAACAGCAGGCTTCACAATTTGACGCTCAAGTTGGGCAGCCTTTCGTGAAATCCAGCTGGCGAAGTTGTATATTAGTTTTGCAGATACGAAGGAGCGCATTTCTTTTTCGTCGGCGTCGGCGTGGGATGGAGTGGATGGTAAGCCGTCCCAATATGGAGATGAACAAGGTCAACTTGACTCGCCAGCTGGTGACGCAGCTAACCAGTTGTCAATAGAGTAGGTAGGAAGGAAAAGTATCACGTGATGACCCCACTTTCCCCATGGCACTTCCCGTTCATCAGGTGAAAACAAAAGAAGCTTACCTAAGGTAAGTCGCCTGGCCTGGATCAAGGATGCCGGGAGTGCATTTCATCTCCACTCTTCCCGCTTGACGTGAGCTTAATCCTCGGATTCCTTTTGACGGCGGCAAATAAGAACCTCCAACATCAAAATCTGATTCTATAATCACTGACTTGCAGCAACCTCAATTGTGGTCACATCCTGATCAGCGAATAAGCGTTCTTGTCTCGATTTTCGAAACGAGGTTATCTGCACCTTATCATTGGCCTCCCGCCATTTTAAGCGCCGGGGATGACCGCCAATGGGACCGGCATTTGCGGGCTTCTGACCAATGTGAAGCTCACCGGCTGTTCAGGGGTGCCCGATGATCGCCTCCCTCAGAGCCCCGAGATGTCGCCAGCGCGGCTATCTTGCATCGGCGCAACGCTCGTCACGATAATTTTGGACACTACCTTTCTTTCCCCATGTGTGTTCAAGATTACGTGCCGTGCCTAGACACGGCACACGGCGCGTATTCAGGCTATAGAGAGGTTGTATATGTACGCTCCATGATCGCACTTTCGTAGGTCTGTGATACTGGAAAACCACACAACTGCCTGACTGCCATCCCGTTTTCTCTTCTCTTACGTATTTTCTTTCCTGGAGATTGTTTCTCACATTACGTCTAGTCATTCTCCATTGTAATACACCTCATTTTACGACAATATTTCACGACTCTCTCTTTAGCCATGTCTTCCGATCTCAAGAACGTCACGCAAACCTCGGACTTTGAGGTCGATTCTGATGACGCTCACTACCCTCCTCGCGCACGTCTTCTTAAGACAGTCGATACTGCAAGAGTCAGCTTGACGGCTGTAGCCCTTCTCATGAGCATCACCATCCTTGGTACATCAGCAGATGCCCTGGCTGTCTACGATGCCACCCATGTATCAGCCGGCTTCATGCTTCCGCTGTGGCCGGACGCCTTTGACTTGCGTCCAACAGTCGCGCTCGTGGTTGGGAGCTCCATTCTCATAATCGTCAATCTCGTCTCTCTCCTTTTCAGTCGAGTTCAAAGCGTAAGTCAGGTCTGCTTTTTGACATCGTACCTTTAGGAAGTCAGCTCAGACTGACATCAAAAAGCTGCGTGGTCAAACTCTCATCCACAACTCATTGGCAGTGGCCGCCCCATCGGTTGGATTGGTGGCATCGATCATTGCCATGTCCTTCTTCTACAGCATCAACGCATCGATCACGGTCGACACCCTACAGAGCTGGAGCTGCCGCTGGTCCGATGTTGTGATGATGACGAGGCCGCATTTCGGTACCCTCTGCAAGCAAAGCAAGGCGGGCCTCTACCTGTCCATCCTGCTGATCCCGATCGAGGCCATCATCGTGGGAATGGGCGGCTATCAGATGATGCTCGAGCGGTACATTAGCAGGTCCAACAGAGTAGTACTGGAGCAGCGCAAGTCTGGCAGCCCGGTGCCTTCATCAGTCCGCGACGTCGAGGGCGATCACCACTGAGAGGAGCGGCTGAGTGTTCGTTCAATAGGCCTAGGTTAACGGTCGTGGTCTGCTATGTATCCACAGGTTGGGTCCAGGGGATAAAGAGGAAGCCGGAAACGGAAGTTTTCCATGCTTGTAATCAGGCGTCAAGGATGTGTAGCATTAGCAGAGGTGGGAGCCAACTACGTCACGTATCAGCGTAGGTATCCAATTATTCAATGTTTTCTGAAGTTTTCGCGTCCCTCGTCTGCAAAAGTGAATGGCGCTTCTCGACTTGCCGGTACCAACTCAGGGTTTGATCCGATTTTCATCCTTTTAGCAGCTATGCTCCTCGATCGAAGGCTGCATGCGGCATTCCCCGAGGTCTAGCAGCTTGAAGCTTGCAGCCACCAGGGGATCTACGAGCCGCCACTCGAGTGTCCGCTGACGCAGGTGTATCCTCAACGTGCATTTAAGTTGGTGAAACCTGAGAAGTTCCTCGATTATGACCGTTTGCGGACGAAGTGCTACTGCACTGGAGTGGATAAGGGTCGATGGAGCTGGCCGCCCCTGCTCCGGCACGATATGCTTAGCCGCCCCTCTAAGGATATCGGCATGTAGATTTTTGTTGCTACTTATCCATGTAATCCTCGAGTCTACGCAAAGTAGCAAGCGAGGGTTTGGGCCATAAGCGAACGAGTTTCAAGCTTATAATCTTGTCGGTAAAAGAGTCAAGGTGAAGTCTCGCTCAGACCGCTTGAACCCCTTGATAAACGACTGTAAGTCCCTTGGGCGCTGGAAACCATCCTCCTATCTTGGAGAGAGCTTGTCCCCTATCTTTGAGTTTCAGTGAGACGCCTTCAAGCCACCAAAGACTCGAGAGACAGCCAAACCGGAGTGAAGGGTCGTAGGGGGACTCGGGAGTCGCTACACCAAGTTAGACGCACGACTGACGACCACGGCTAGGGCGGCTAGGCGCTGCCGGGCGACAGGTCGACGCGGAACGATTGGCCCGAAAGCACAGCGCGTACAGTGTGCTTGGTGAAGTTGGACTTGGGGACTTGGGATGAACATGGAAGAACCAAAATGAGCGCCGCTTTGGCCCTCGACTAACAGAAAGTGGCCGTGAATTCTGCTCATAACCCCGTCCTTAGCGTGATCCACCTCTCATCTTTTCTCCGGTACGTACCCTAGCGTATCTGCACCTGCACCTATGAAGGTACCTCGTTTGCTCCAGTGCCCACTCATGACTGCCAATGGCTTCCCATTTCCCATGTTTTAGACTACCCGGAAACATAGTCATTCCGTCCAATCTTTACCAACTCCGTCGAACCCAGCAGAAACACACTCGCCTGTTGTTAATCACCGTCTCCATTGTATTGACATATTCGCCTTTGACCCGGCCTTGTTCCTGTCAAGACGGCGCAATCAGAACCGAAGGATGGAGCCAGACGGACGTGAGGGACTCGACTACTTCGGACCAACCCTCCAACCGTGAGCTTGCCCAGCCAGTCCAGACGGCTCCAGAGCCCAGAGGAAGCAGACTTGCCACCCCACAAACCACGCGAAATCAGCAAACAAGACAACTTCTTTCTCCCTCTCTTGTCAGCGCCTTCCGGATGTCGCACAGTCCATGATGCGGCTGGCCGAGCAGCTGGCTGCGGCGTGCCTTTGACCTTACCCTTCTCGCTCTCGTCTACCGATATTTCAGGCACCACACTCTACTACCGACGTACCGTAGACCGATTTAGGCGCTACTACATTCCAGAGCGGCCCTCGCGTACTGAACCCTGAATTTCTGGTATCCAGACTGCCTTTGACCATGTCTCTGGCCCATGCCACATTAGCACTGACGGCAGCGGGAAGGCTCCAGACCTGCGGAATCCCAAGCAATCTCTCGTGTCGCAGACATGTAGCTTGATAAGTTGAGGGCTGCAGCGGGCAACACTGCCGAGAATGGCAGAGGTAAGGTATGAATGAACCAAGGCACGGTAGGATGATTGCGGGTTTCCAGGTTGTTCACTTCGTGTGCCACCCACATCCAAACTCCATGGTCGCAATCAACGGAGAACCCTGGCAACACACACGTTGTAGTCCAGCCGTAGACAACTTTAGGTAACACGGCCATGCCTCGCCTCCAGACATCGCGTGGTCAATCAACATGAGGTGCAGCCCTCCCGCACATTTGCTCTAGAGTAGTTCAAGTAGTTTGTTACCTGGCCACATAATCTACGGTCTGCTACCGAATCTTTCCCATACCAACCGAAGTACCAGATGAGGCAAGTAGCCCTACCTACGTAACGTACCCTGAAATCAGAGAGCACCGGTATTCAAGTGAGGCAAAAGAAGATGCGAGCTTGGGCAAGCTTCGTCCAGTCCATTTCAGTCCAGCCCGCTTTCTTTCTCCATCTTTCCTCCTTCCGTTCGTTCTGATCGACCTGTCTTGCGTTGAAACCGGGCTTCGTTAAGTGGGAAGAAAGACGTAGAGTGCGCATCTGGCCTTGGCTTTTTCCGTTTTCAACCATTTCCTCGCGTTTCTGGGTGGCTAACCGCCTCTGCATCGATTCCGTCTCAACGACTCGCGCCCCCATAGCTCCTCCGGCTGACGACCAGCAACAGCTAGCACCAGCCATCTTCACCTCATATAATAGTCCCCCGAGTCACCAGGCAGTCGGATCCTGGTTTTTTTGGTATTCGCTCGTCCAGCTGTTTGTTTCCCGTATCAAACACCCTCGGAACTCCGCCTGTATTCCGCCCAGCGCGTCTCGTCCCCTTGCCACATCTTGTAAGATCGGCAAATCGACTTCTATCAGTGGCTGGTCCTTTGCATCGACCTTCTGCGCCTTTATCATCCTTTCGGCGACTGTTTCTAGCCCTAGCCGCCTCGAGTACGAGAGACTCCGTGCGCGTCGACCGCTCGACCTATCTACACTGCACTTTTGACAGCTGAACATATTACGCCAAGTCCAAGGGGAATCTAGTCGTCCAGACTTGCTCAGTTCGCTAAACATCACTCGACGATAGCGGTTGGTCTCTATTCGGTACGTGTTGAGCTAGGTGGTTTATGGGCGATGGACGACACTAACACGGCCGCTACTAGTGAAAGACGCCGTTCCCAGACAGCCACGTCTGATACATCAGCCCAATTCTTAAGCACCGTCGAAACACCTTTATCTCAGCTTCGGGCCTTCGAACATCGTCGCAGAAAATGGCCGACCCTGTCTCCCCGCCTTCTTCCCCTCCCGCGGACTCTGTCACCCCTAGCACGACCAACTCTCACCCACCCGTCACCCCCGAGAACAAACGTCTTTCGCAGGTCGGCGGTATGTCTTTTGCTGAGAGACGGATGAGTCGTCGTCCCTCCACCGCACCCACTCCCATTGTCGAGGGAGACGGCCTTACCAGAGACGTCATTCACTCTTTGCCCGGCGATACTCGCAACAGCAATAGAAAGTCCAAGACGCAAGCCGACATGGCCAAGCGCCGCAGCTCTTACTACGAGGAGGCTTTCCAGGGCGATAGGGAGTCCAATGTGATCAAGGACCGCGCCTATGCTGAGGCCATCGTAATGGCAGAGCTCCGCACCAACGTCATTGTATGTACTCTCCTCGTGTCACGAGTGGAGAACCTCAACTAATTCATTTTCCTAGATCAACGACGAGTTCAGTTTCATCACGGACTTCTCATACCAGCTGTCGGTTAGGTACCAGCGGCCAGTAACTTCGATCGTGGTCAACCTGCAGCATGGAGCTTGCATGCTCTTTGGAGGTACCTTTGAACCGGCCTACACCATGTCGATTCACGCATTACCGCTCGAGGTCGGCGTAACCAAGAACAAGAGGAACACGGCTCTGCTTCAGAAGCACCTCCACGAAGCTCTCGGCGTTGCGCCCGTCCGTGGATTCGTCAAGTTCGTCGAAGTTCCTGCGGAGAACATGGCTGTTAATAGCAAGACTACCGCTTCTCACATTGCAGAGATGACCGGCGAGGAGGAAGAGACCATTGCCGAGCGCCGTGGTCGCAACCGCAAGAGTATCAGTGGCAAGGTACGTACTATGAAAATCATGGGTGAATACGAGAGATATTAACAGACTTGCAGTCCATGTCAGCTCTGCGCCACGGCTCCATTGTCGGAGGCAGGAAGGGCTCTGTCTTTGACTTTAGAAGAGAATCTGTTGCTCCTCGCAAAGATTCAGTTATGCCTCCTCCTCATGAGCTTACTCCTCCGCACAGCGCAACCGATGCGCCTCCGATCCCTCCCATCCCCGAGGCCCACGCCAACAAGACCACGGCCCCGGTTCCCGATGAGAAGTCGGATGCGCCTATCAAGGAAGTTGAGAAGGCACCTACCAACACTTCTGCATCTCTCAAGAAGTCCAAGGTGGCAAAGCGCAAGAGCAGCTTCGTCACTTCCCTGTTCTCTCGCTCTCCCAGGAACACGCCCGCGCCGATGCCCACCGTGGCATCGTAGATGGTGGCTCTACTTCCCTCGCCCAACTGAAGTCCCTCTTTCTCTTTGTTTCGTATTGTACTCATTATCGGGTCTGGAGCAGTGGTCAAATTGGAAACTTGACGAGGTCAAGAAACAGAGCATTGCATCGATAAAAAGGGAGACGGAGTTCTGCATTACAGCCCGCTCGGGCATGCTGGAGTCATAGTCTTGGAATTCAACCATTTGTAATCGTCTCTGTCCTGTCTAATAGTAGGAGTTATGATTGGGAGATAGACTGATCTGTACTCGTCTCAATCAAGCTCGTACGTGCCAAAACTAGGCATTCACTAATTATATCACACTGATAATCAACCATCTTTCGGACCATGTTCTTCGCCTTCTAAGTGACGTTCAAGTAATTAGCCAATAGCACTTGAGACATCAAGTGCTATAACTTCTTCGATGACAGATTGTTTTGGAAATGCCTCCTTGGTCGACGTTATCCGATTCTACCGGGCTTCACGAAGCTCCGTTAGAAATCTGTGTGATGAATTTAGTCCCGGAAATCTCATTGGCAACCTGGTCGACTCATCAATTGAGGTGGGGGTGGTGAATGCAAGCAAGTATGCCTTTTACGATGAGATGAATGGGGTGACAATACAGTCTGATTGAAGTAGGTACGTTAGTACCTTGGAACCTGCAAGGTGGGTCTCGCTTAAATTGCCAGCGCTGCCCGCTCAAACGCGCTCAGCACGGGGTTTTCATCAACTCAATGTTTACGTTATCTTATCGCTGCTCCTGCATCGTCATTTCTCCGCTACCGCCTTACCACTTAGGTACGCAGTACGGATACCTTAGTAGTGTTTGATTGCCTCGCCCGCCCACCCGCCTTGCCCGCTCCACACGTCTGATATGCAACCTGGAAACGGTCACGGCATACAGATACGCATCCGTTGATAGGCCAGAACCTCTCTAACATCCCGTACCCAAACGAAACAGGCTTCTTTACTCAGCTTCTCTACAACCACTGTCGGAGGGTCGGAAGGGGTTCTACCAAGCAAGAGAGCGGCACATATTTTCGCACCTGCCTGTGTCAGCGTCCATTTCGGGAAACGAAAGGGTCCTATCAGCGGCCGTCGCTGTGGAGTGAGGCGACCCAACGACTGAGGCTCGACAACGATTGACCTGCTCAACGGCGCAAAGCAGGCTCGTCTCGTGAACTAAACGGCAGGACCTGAAGGAAATAGTTTGGGGAGTCTTGGTGGAAAATGGAAGTGAGTCCTTACAGTTTCTTAGTGTCGTGGTCTTCATGTCCTACCCAAGCTACTGCGGCTCTTTTTGCCCTGCCTTTTCATACACCATTTACGCTCCCCCGGTGAGGCTTCGACATACCAGTCCCGAATACAAGACGAATCAACCATATGACTATCCGGTATATGCCTACTTAGGGTTGACTCTTGGTTCGAACGCTCCATAGCAGACCCAAGCTCGTTTGAGGAGACAGATTCACTTCTTACAAGGAAGTTCTGAGCGACTCGAGCATTGTCAGCATACGCAACGCGTCGGCCTTCTGCGTCACCTCAATGGTCATGCCAGGGAGGCCATCGGACAACAGGAGAGCCAGCATGGGTCGTCCGCGGGAACGGGGAGTCAGGTCGCTGTCCCTCGTCAGATCAAGCGGGAAGGGCTGAGCCACGGTGTCATGGATGATGTGGTGTCTGTACGACAGTGAGATCAGCATCGAGTCAAAGCTAGTTCAACGCTCTTGGGCATCGACGTATGATTCTTCTCGAAAGGAGACCGCATGAACGCCAACTTTTTCTCAACTTTCCGCCCCTGCTTCCCAGCCACGTTTTCTGTTACGAAGATGCGCCAGACCTCGAGCCGGCAGATCTCTCCTGCGTGTGTCCGTCGATGGCGGTCGTAATCTTTCGACGTGTCTGAGAAAAACAAGCTTTTCAGATCGGGACATCTTGGAGAAGCCGCGAGCGAGTTGATGCGAGGGTTTGGTGGCAGGTCAGCCAGGGAAGCGGGAGCTCCCAGGGCCTCGCTGGCAAAAGTTTTGTTTGAGAGACTCGCCTCGATTCCCGGCACGGATCGTTGCCAGGCTTGAGATCCGGTCGACCTCATCAAAGAATCCGCACAAACATCGAGTGTCCCCTCGGTCTGTGGCATCCATCTTCCCGAGACAGCAACAAACAAAGAAGGGCAAGCAGTCTACGGCATTGCAACCAGCCCGGCGAGACTATAACTCGCTCACACTCGAGCCCTCGTGACTTGTCTGCATACACGAGTTACGCATCGAAGAAAGCTGGTTGCCTTTCAACACGATCCCCCCCCCCTTGTGAAATGAACAAATCGCCCCGTTCTATAGATTCCATGCTGTCCCAAGCGGTAGATGGCTTAGGTGTTTCTTCTTACGGGGGTTCTTTGCGATCAAACGGCCGTCTAAGTCCAGCTAGGCTAACACTCCAGCGTGTCTACGATCAGAGTCAAGGAGTGCAGCCGCAGGATGCGAGCAAGATGGTAGAAATGCCTCCGGGCCCCCCTGCAAAGGGCAAGCCCAGACTCCTTTTGATGGGTCAGAGAAGGTATGTCATCCCTCCATGCCGGTGCTTCATATGGATTACATACCAATCACAATGGCAGGAGCGGCAAGTCATCAATATCGAGCGTCGTCTTTCATAAGCTCCCGCCAAATGAGACGCTTTTCCTGGAGTCGACAGCTCGTATTCAAAAGGACTCCATGGCGTAAGGCCTCAAACCAAGCCAATGTGACGAGCAACCTGTCCCACTGACTATCTTCAGATCCTTCATGGACTACCAGGTCTGGGATTTCCCTGGTCAGATTGACTTCTTTGAGAACCCAAACTTTGATATGGACGCCATCTTTGGCGAGATTGGCGCCCTCATCTGGGTGATTGATGCGCAGGACGACTATCTCGAAGCCGTAGCCCGTCTCAACGCCACGGTCCTAAACCTCCAGCGCTTCTACCCGAACATCAACATCGAGGTCTTTATCCACAAGGTCGATGGTCTCTCGGACGACTACAAGCTCGACATTCAGCGCGACATCACCATCCGCATCCAAGACGAGCTCTCGGACCACGGCTTCGAAAACGCCCCCGTCACATTCCACCTCACGTCCATCTATAATCACTCCATCTTTGAGGCCTTTTCCAAGGTCATCCAAAAGCTCATTCCCCAGCTCGGCACCCTCGAGGCCATGCTCACCAATCTGTGCCGAACCTGCCGCTTCGAAAAGGCCTACCTCTTTGACGTGCTCTCCAAGATTTACATCGCCACCGACTCCGCCACGGCCGACATGGCCTCGTACGAGATCTGCTCCGACTACATTGACGTCATCATCGACATCACCGAGGTCTACGGCTCCTGGCCGCGGTCCGACGGCCAGCGCAAGCGTCTCGAGGCCGAGCCCTGGAACGCCAAAGTCGAGGACCAGGTCGCGTGCAACTGGGCCGAGAGCTGCATGGTCCTGCACGACTCGCAGCGGCCTATCATGCTGCGCGAGGTCGATCGGTACCTGGCTCTTGTGGCGATTATGAAGGAGGACTCGTATGACCGCATGCCGCTCGTCAATATGAATGTGGAGGCTGTCGTGCAGGGCGTCACGGAGTTCTTTGAGATTACAAAGTCGAGGAAGTGAGACTGGTTTGGTGGGCATGTGTAGTCTGTAGGGATTGAGTCTATGTTAGCCACATGTGGCTGTGGTATAGCCATGGGGCTTAGATATATATACACTGTTCCTCCTCGAAGCAACTTCCAAGCCTCTTAGCTAGAACTTCATGTGACTAACTAATTCCAGTGAGAGTCTTTGGAGCTTGAACTCCTACGTAGAATAGGTTAGTGAGGAAATCGAACAGAGGAGGGAAGGTCTTACATTAAGTATCTCGCCCACGCGACAATGCACGTCTAAGAAGACTGGGTCTGGCAGCGCGACTCTGGGGTCCGTAGAAGTGAATTCTACTGATTCGGGGTAGTTCTTGAACATGCTGTAGGCGGGATTCCATCCGCAAAACCAGCGAATGTTGTATTTCGTAGTCTATGAGGGTTTAGTTGCGATTCAACAGTTTTGACCAAGACGATGACAACTTACCGAACCATATTGCTGCTCGAACCCGAAATCAAAACCCCCGAAATCGTTATGGACCTCGCCAAACATTGTAAATGCGTTCCCCGTCTGATTGACGGTGTCGGGGCCGATCTTCCCTTTGAGATCTGGGAAGTATCTCCACAGCGCCCACCAAATCTTTGCCTTCGTACGAATCTTTTGATCTTGTTAGTATCATAGCAAATACCTTGTTAAGAAGATTAGAAAATCTCACCTGCATCGACCTCCGATCATCAAAATCACTAATCGAGAACGGGATGATGTGAGCGCACTCCAAGATGGCTATGCGGCCTTGGGGCATCATCTGGCTAGAGAAGTTCTTCTCCACCCAGCTTCTGTCAAAGATCTTCGTGACAACACATTGGCCTCCATCCCGGCGGAGACAGTCCCGCCTTAACTTTGAACCACGGTTAGATGAGTCGAGCTGCCAATGGAGTGAATCTGGACGGTCTGTGTCGGACCCCGAAGCAGACACTGGCGATACGATGTCTTCGCTTTTGCGCTTCGAACAAGTTTTGACTAAAAAGGCGTTAGCTTTGAATCAAGCGGGAAAAGCCAATTACATACGAGGCATCAAGATAGCTTGGGCCAGGAAGTCACGAAGCTGTCTCAGTCTGACTGGTTGGCTCTGGTGTCGCTTGATCTCGGAGAGCAGGATAAGCTGTCCATTGACTGGGAGTTTGCTCGCGAAAAGACGAAGGACTTTGGTAGTGTCGTCCTGTGCTCCGAGGGGGACGTAATCCGCCAGCATCTCTAAAACTTCCCAGTGTGACTTAGCCCAAGTTCCCGTGTCTGAAAGTGCTGATGTGAGCTGGCTGTCAATCACGGAGTTGATGTCTGAGTCGCCATCTGGATGCTCTCCAATTTGATTGAGTTCCGCACTAGATGCCATGTTTGACTAAGGCCTTGAGTAGGCTGAAGAGAGGTTCCCTTATATAGAAAAATCTTGAGATTGGTTCAGAAGAGGAGGGGCTAGAGAGAGGGGAGGTTGAGGAGAGGAGAGGTTGAGGAGGGGAGAAGAGGCCCCTTTATATAGAAAACTATTGACGACCTTGACGACCTTGGCGGTACCTATCTCCGGACTCGGACTATTTAGCCAGGCCAGATAGCTTCCAATTACCTATTGGCTGGTCACATATCATGCCGCAGTGCGCATGCTTCTTCTATCTGCGGAAGTGGAGGTTTAAGGTCTGAGGTCTGAGGTCTGATTTAGATACCGTAAGACGCCACGATATCCATCTACACAACCTCAACTCAGCAACTCGATATTATAATTGTCTTGCTCACTCTTTTGCAGGTCTCGGAGTGTATTCTTAGAGAATATGCGCAAAGTGTAAAGACCTAGGTGGAAAGGACCTTGTGGTTCCATTAAGAGGTGAGATAAGGTTCATTGCACCAAGACCTTGACAGATTGTGGCTGAACTTGCCAGGAGATTTTGGCAGCTAGGCCGAGAGGGCCTCGTTACACGTTGTCTAGGTATCTTGTAATCGAGAAACCCAAACGCTTTTCATGTGAGTCGCAAGTACGAAAATGTAGTTTCAATAAGACAGTGCAGTGCCCACCCAGATGTTCCGTGTCTGCCAAGGTTGATGTAGGAAAAGGAGTGCTCATGCAATTAGCTTCACAGTAAGATACTCTGATTCACTTATCCACCTGTCCCAAGTCATGAAGCTAAGATAACTTCCTCCCGTCCTACTCTAACAAGATTACTCTCGATGGAAAAGCTCATCTAGCCTGGCAGCCTCTAGCCCCCTCATGTCCAGCACAGCCATGCGTTTCTTGCTGCGCGGCGTAAACCGCTTCGGCGGCACCCTGAACATGTTACCCGGCGACAGGGGCACGGGCAACTTCTAGTCGCCGCATGCCGCTGCCGCTGCCGCTGCCGTTGCCGTAGCCGGTTTTCGCGGAGCGTCCTTGTCGTCATGGCCGGACGCGAGGCTGAAGACCCTGTAGACCGAGCGGTTGGCGCCGAGGAGGCACACGCGTGCCGGGACTTCGCCGCGGGCGTTCGTGACATTCTGTACGTCCATCCGTATCGGCGTGAAGGACTGGTCTTCGGGGAGTGTGGTCGTGACGAGCCCTGTCTGAATTTGTTTGGTCAAGGGTGTAGAGACTGGTAAGTCGTTCTCTTGGTAGGGAACATAGTTGATGGCGGGAGACTGTATAGGTACCATGATGACATTGGCGGGGCTTCCTAGAGAGAGATTTAGTAGAAGCCTTACTGATGAGCTATAAGATATGCAGGTCTTGGTGTACCTTGTATGTTCACGAGCAGAACTAACGTAGTGCTGTCCATAAACTTGACCTCAGCGATCTTGCCATTGTCTACAGATAGAGCAGCAACCGTCGTGGCAACGCTGCTGCTGATGCCGTTGATGATGCGGATAGATGTTCGGAATATGAAGACTATCAAGCTGTTAGTATGAGACTCGGCTTGCTCTCGCGAGAAAGTACTGACACTCTTGGTCCCGGCCCTCTCCAGTCAGGGCGGTAAAGGTGAGGCCATAAACTTCGTCCTGCAAGAATGTCAGTTATACGTGTCAACAGTTGAGAGATTTCAAGACTTACGTCTTGTCGTTCCGAGCACATGGTAGAGTCAATTTTTGCAATTTTCTGGCCCAATCCGATCTTTGTCGGCTGACCAAATCGAACGCTCCTTTTTTGTGCTTCGGCAATATCCTTGAAGACTCCATTTACGCGGGCAGTAAGGTAGTCGACGAGGAAGCCAACGTTCGGGAAGGCCTTCAAATATTCTTGTCCCTCTTCCTGGCGTTTGAGTTGGGTATCTAGCTCTTCGAGCATTGACTTTCCGCTTTCAGCTCGTTCCCAGTTCGCCGAGTAATCGTCTGTGGCTACTTCGTCCAAAAATATGGCCATGGGGCTCTCGACAAGGTAGCGCTGCACGTAGACAAGGACCTTGCTGTTCTCCATTGTAGCCTCCTTCTCTGTCAGTTCTTCGCTCGCCGAGTTTGGGGCCGCAAAACGGTCAATCTGGAACCGCATCCATGTAGAGAAGGCATGGAAGAGGTCCAGTTCGTCCATGACGTTCAGGAGAATCTTGTGTCCGACCATTGTGAGGCAAGATACGATATCCATTGCGCGAGTGATCTGGGCCACAGAGAAGCCAATGTCGTCGCGTGAGTCGTAAAACTGAGCAAGTCCACGCAGGCGGCTGAGTATGATGGCACATCTTTCCAACGACGGGAGTAAATTTTCATGGATCAAACCACGCAGGTTCTCCAGTCCTGCCGTCACAGCCTTATCCCAGCGTTTGTGGCCCTTGAGATGTTGTCAGAAATGAATCACATAGCGAGAAAAGCGTCTACTTACGCGCTCAGCTAAACTGTCGACCAACCATTCTCGGAGGGGCTCATGCGCATGGCCAGTGACAACCGTATGGAAAAGAGCTTGAACAATGTTCGTCGGCCCATGTGCTATCTGTTCCAGGTCTCCCTCAACACTACGCAAGAACTTGGACGGTAGTTCTCTCGTGTTCTTATACTCTACTTGCATGTGGAGCTGTGTCTGCTTCACATAACGCAGCAGCTTCTGTAACGTAGTGAGTTTTGACGCCAGGAGAGAGATGTTGATGGGGGACGAGGGTATAAAGGGCAGATCCATGGGAACCAAGTATACTGGCTGGTCGTTGTCGGCTGAGGATTTCAGGAGGAGAGTGTGAGTGGAAACTTCTGGATGAGAGGCATGTTGAATGAGCTGGAGAACGCCTGGTCTGTACATGGAACTTGGAAGCGTGTATCGGAAGTCACCGATGATGAAGGAATCATAGATGCTGAGATGGAGGCGCCCATCGCTTGTGCCTACCACCATGACGAAGACTTGGTCACTATCTTCTGTGTTGAAGGGCTGGAACAGGAAGTCTATGCCAGTTCTCAAGGTAAACACCAGGCCATCTTCGCTAAAGCCACAGTCAGTAACGACATCTGAACCATGGCAGACTTCACTTACCCTGCACCAGCACTGGAACTAGGTAGAGGACTGATATTTGGCAAGGCAGAGTCTACCTCCAAGAAGGTGAGTTCTCGGGGTAGATCCAACGGGGCCGGGCTGCCGGGCAAATTCAGCTCCTCTGACATGAGTTTTTGCCATGGCTGCGCAGGCGACTGCCGGGCCATCTTCTGCGGCTTGCCCACAATGTTGCGCGACCAACCGATGTGAGTGATGTTTGGCGTCGCTGTGTCGTCTCCACAGACGCGAATGTGATGTGCAGCCTTGTTGTTCTCCAGGCCCATCAACCTCACGTATCCGTCGCTCCAGCCAACAGCAAGGAACTGCCCTGTGATCAAATTAAAAAAATTTCTATAGATATATTGAGTGCATCTTCGTACCATCTGGTTTCCATCTTACAGCTTGGGGCTCGGGAGCCTGTTGACCGGGCTTCGCGAACTGATGGATTTTGGATACAACGTGTTCCCTTGGGCGGTAGATCAAAAGATTTTTCCCGTGTGCGTCCCAACTGACCGAGAGGTCAACCGTTGGGTTACTGCATGGAAAGCCTTCGGCGACGCGGTGGTCGAACTTGGTATCGCTGTAGTGCCGTAGCTGCATGGCTTCATCCATTTCGGATATACGAAGCTATCCGGATTGACAGGGGAGTGGTGACGCCTCGAAGGACCATTGCTAGTCCCGTAGGACGATTTGCTGACAGAAATTACCAGATGTTTGGTTATTGAATTTCAGGAAATCGAGCTGTGCAGTCCGTAGTTCAATTAGGTATCGGCGAATCTGCTTCGCGCAAATAGCCGTTGTTGTTTGGAAGGTTCACTCACGACTTTTACAAATGTAGAAGTGAGTTGAGGTACATCAAGCAGGTACTCCATACCTCTCAATCCAATGTCCGTTCTGTGGGAACTGCACCCAAGGTTGTACCTGCCACTGACAAGGATGAGTTAGCGCCCCGCGCAACACTGTCACTGCAAGGCGTGGTGGATCAGCACCTTGATCGAAATGGAACACTTTCTTTTCAGTGCAGTAGTCAATTCCAGGGCAAAGATGATGTTAGTCGACAAGGTAAATAACTTCTTTTACTCGAGGCTTTCGCATCCCCTAGACTCTCTAAGATACGTTTCATTTCATGCAGCCAAATATCATGGCCGTTTCCCAGCACCGCAAGTCAACCCGCTGTTTGGAAAACTCATCAGTTGGCGCCGAGCTTTTGCTACCCCTGACTATCCCGCTCCAATCTCAATCTAAAAGTACCTGCATTCTATTCGATTAAGAAGTTGTCTGCGTGAGACTTGATCTCCT
The DNA here is from genome assembly GCF_030869305.1 of Colletotrichum tamarilloi. Classification (NCBI taxonomy): domain Eukaryota; kingdom Fungi; phylum Ascomycota; class Sordariomycetes; order Glomerellales; family Glomerellaceae; genus Colletotrichum; species Colletotrichum tamarilloi. Next base: position 586,920 of record NW_026849399.1, read on the forward strand.
TCGAGAAGGTAACCTCCTCGTCCTCTTCAATCAAAGAGACAGTGGTAACCTAGTATGTGCATTAGCTTTCTGGGACATCAAACTGCCAGAGTCGTGACTTACATCAACATCGATGAAGGGCGAGGTCTTTGAGAACCTGACTGTCATTGGGAAGAAGTCGTTCTCGTCATTGGTCTCGGCCTCGAACTCGAAAGAACCGCTAGGGTTCTCGTCCGAAACCGTGCCAATGTTCCACTCCAGCGAGTCGCCAGAAACCTCATACGAGGCATCAAAGCTCGATACCACAGGTTCACTGGCCTGGTAAGGGATGATCACGCTAACGTCCTTCAACGTGTCCCCGCCCGTCAGCTCGTACTCGACGGTCATGTTGTACTTGTCTGCATCCTTGTTGATCCAAACAGTGAATGTAATGGGGCAAGCGCTAGTATCGTCTGCCTTGGCCGTTGCTCTCCAACGCAGGACACCAACGGACTGGTTGATAGGGAAGCCACGCGCGGTGTTGCTCATCTGGATGGTCTTGGAGCTGTTGAAGAGGTTCTTGTCGACGTTGGGGTGCGTGCGGAACTGAGCACCGTGGGAGGCATTGGCAGTCAGGTTCAGCTTGACCTTTGTCAAGCTTGGGTCCGAGATACGAAGGTTCAGGTCACCGCTTATCGCAAGGGAGTTTAGGGCGCCCTCTCTCGACAGCTTAGCACTAATAGCTTCGTTGACCACGATGTGAATGGCGTCCCGGTCAAGAGTAGAGGAAACACGAGACTCTGCTGCAGGCTCGGGAACGTGAGCCGGGGTTGGCGTAACAAGCGGGGTATCATCGACTTCGGCTCCCATTTCGCCTCGAACGCGCTCGAACATGTCGGTGGTCTTCGACTTCTTGCCGAGTTGCATACCCTTGCCCTTCGGGGCACTCAGCCTGTAGATGTTAGCCAGCAGCCTCCGCCACGCATATCCAAGGGTCGCTTACTTGTTGAAGGTCTTGTTCTTCTCAGCTTCGTACGAGTCGTACGTATCCGTCGGGGTCGGGCGCGTAGGTGGGGTGTAAGTCGGGTAGTTGGGTGTTCTGGGCATTCCACCACCGACACGGCCAGCTCGAGCCGACTCTTTCCGCTGCATCTCCAGCTGCTTGGCCTTCCGCTTGCGCTCCTCTGTCGCCTCCAGCTCCTTGTTCTATTCTCACGATCAGTATCATGTATCTCAACATGCTGGGTATCGGCTAGACGGACTCGTGCGATGATCTCCTGGATCCGCTCCTCGTGACTCTCCATCTCGAGGAAGGTCTTGATCTGGCTGATGGTCAAGTTCTCGCGGTATCCCAGCGTTACCAGCTCATCGAAGGCGCTGAGAAGTTCGTATGCATTCTTCAGAATCTCTCTCTCGTCGAGGCTCTTGCATGTGCTGGTCACAACCTGAGCGAACAGGTGCAAGGAATCGATGTCTTGGAGAATGTTGGATTGGCGGTTGGTAATGAGTACCATGTAAAGCTCGTCCAGGGGCTGATAGACAAAGCGCACATTGTCTTGTTCAACGGTCGTGTGTTGGGTACCGCTGTCGGCGAGCTTCGGGAAGGACGCGAGGAGGGCTTCAATGCGGGATCGTGGCATCTCCCTGAATTGGCGGGAGAGGACAGCTTTCCCGCCGCGGGTGCAAATCGAAGCTGCGAGGACGACCTGAAGGTGTAAGCATGTCGATACGGAAAGTGCAGCAGCCGAAAGATTCCTCTTACCATTTTGACGGAGTATGATGAGAGGTATAGGACGAATTGGAGATGTAGGTGGACTGTCGCAACTCGACTTCAAGGTCCACGCCAAAGGAGGGACCACACTGGGAGCTTGAATATTGAGGTCGGAATTGTGAATCTGGCCAGTGCACTGACCATGCTACCTTACGTACAGCAGCTGGGGCTAGTCCAAAAGTGGTAAAGCGGCAGCTGCCTCCAGAAGGCGCGTCAACCTGCGCTTACGGCACGTAGAGGGGCTGCACCTGGGACCTTTTTTTAAATTCCCACGCGCTTTGGTCAACTCCACCTCATCCGCACTGCTTCTCAACTCGCCATATCCATACTCTTTGTTACCAAAGCTCCCTTTCCTCCCTCAGTCCATACCTACGAAGACACCTTGAAACGATAGCGTACCGGAGACTCAGATCCCTAGGCATACGAATCACTACCGACGTGACATTCAACCGATACCTGACTATTGAGCTTTCGTCAGCGCCATCGAGCGGACATCCGAATCCTTACAGCCCGAACCTGCCAGACAAAGAGACAAGCGTCCCAACAGAGGCAACGAAATACCTACCGCGAAATCGAACATCGCTCTACAACTTTTCAGTTGTAGTAGGGATGACTACTGAAGCAGCCCCAGCCCTGGGCCTCGAGGGCCAACTCCACGAGGAGTATATCGACTACTCGGAGGACGATTCGGCAGCTCCTGCTGTCGTCGTAGAAGGCTCTAACATCACCTCATTTCCTGCCAACGCCCATCCTGTCACCGATGAAGTGGAGTACACTGGAACGAGCGCATTAGAGCCGGACAACCAGACCATCGGCCAACAGGTCGATGCGGAGATCGATGCTATTTCTATCGCCGCCGATGCCTCACTACAGCCAGGCAACCTAGACCCCACTAATGAGCTTCAAGTGGATGGCGTTGATTCTATTAGCGCGATAGAAGCTGAAGACTCTTACATGAACGAAGATGAATCTCTTGCCTACGCCGATGTTGCCAAGCCTGAAGATGGGTTGGCCGCCGAGAATGAGATTAGTTGGGAAGACGGCCCGGCAAACGAGGAAGACGCAGCTCAGAACGAGGAAAATGAGCACGAAGACAACGAGGTCAAGGACGGTCAAGACGAAAATAGCCAGGATGAGAGCCACATCACTCTCGAGAAAGATGAATGGCAACTAGTGGAAGAGAAGGACAGCCTCCCACGAGGCGGCTTGAGCCCTGCGAACAGTGCTGGGGAACAAGAAACGGAAGCCCACGAAGTCGATCAAGAGCTTGCGGACCCTTCAAACGATGCAAACAACTTGAACGCAAATCTTGACGCATTTGACGTGGCCGATGTTGATGCTGGCCTAGATGAACAACAAGTTGCCGAAGCCGACAATACGGAAGTCAATGACCTGCACGAGATAGACTTCAACGATGGCGGCAACGTAGCAACAGTCGATGCTACAGTGGGTACCAGTGATACGCGTTCAGAGCATACTCCAGAATACCAAAAGATCGATGGCGATTTCCCGACGAAACAGGATGCTGAAGATCATCCCATGGGCGTAGATACGGAATCGCAGCCGGAGGATGAGCTTGAGAGCATCATGGGCGTTGCCGACGCTGACCAGGCCAATGATGAGGAGAATCATGATGATGTCGTCAACGCCGACGACTATGACGCAGTTGCTGAAGACTTGTCTGTTCCCGAGCACGTGGAATTTGATGACGAAGTTCTTGCCGACGTGCGATCGTCCGTATCGGCTGAGACGCCGACTCACGAAGAGATGGAAATCCCCGTTATCACTGTCTCGTACAAGGGCATCGACTATCCATTCTTCTATGGGTCCCCAGACAGCCAAGGCAAGGAGTGTTTCTTCAATGATCTGACTCTATTGCACTGCAAAATGGAGGGTGTATTGGCAGGCTTCCGTCGAGAGCTTGCCAATGAGTTGGGCCCTTTTGACGAACTTGTGTTCCAAATCGACGAGCTTGGCCTTGAGTTCACTGAAGTACGTTCTCATCCGCCTGAAACACAAGCTCTGCTAACATATCCAAAGTCCAGCCAAGCAGAAGTCTTCTCGGACATCACGTTGGGCCAGATAATTTCCGTATTTGACTCACTGGTCAAAAACCAGAATGCCGATGCATCCAAGCCCCTCTACGCCTACTTGACAACGCGGCCGAACTGCAAGAAGCGCTGGCTTTCGCTCGTTGACGATGCCTACAATGGCAAAGGACTCGATGAAATTAGCTACTATTTCGCATCTCGCGCACAGAGCGAGGTACTCGAGATCATGGATGATGAGCCTGACCTGATAGGGGAAGAAGATAACGCCGATGCTGCCTCTTGGCCGCAGTCTCCCGCCGTGAGCGGACATGGTGAGCACAATTTGGACGAGGCTGAAGGCGAAAATGAGGAGATCAACGAAGATGACGATGTCGGTGATGGCATTACCGGAGAAGACGATATCCAGTCGCAAAACGCACTTGAGGAGAACCCCTTGCAGCAAGACGAGAGCGCTATCTCGATGCCGGATGCTGAGGCTACCATGCTTGATACCGAAGCTTCTCTGTTGGACGAAACCACCGCAGTTGCAGACCTGAGCGTTGTTGAAGACAGCGGTGACGTGGAAGATGCAATGGAGGATCAGCAGCCTCAAGAGAATGGGGAGGCAGGTAAAGACGACCTTTCTCAAGTCACTCAATGCTTCTTCCCTAATTTCTGTCTCTGCGCCACTTGTACTTCGACCTTTGTCGCAGACCAAATGGCGGAGGAAGACGACTTTCGATTCGAGACCTTGGTGCGAGTGGCCAAGGAGTCTGCTCGACAGCGAGGGCGCTCTCTCTTTAGCAATTCGCATTTGGCGCTTCCCAAGAGACTCCTCTCGCGAAGAACGTCCCGCCATTTGCATTCTTGTTCAGATTCCAGCATTACATTTTCTTCGACTGCAGACGCTGACGCTAGAACCCAAGCTCCAGAGATTGATGAATCTAACCCACTCGCCTCGGAAATGCAAGACGCAGCCATTCTCGGCACTGCTATTGACGCACAGAACACGTTTGACGACGAAGACGCAGCAATCATCGCAGATGAGATCGTCGAAAACGCCAATGAGAGCTTCGCAGAAAAGGTAACCCCCGATACCAGTGCCACGTCTACCTTGAACGGCGACGAAGAGGTCACCTACGAGAACGAGCTTGATATCAACGCCGACCTACCTGAAGCCGAGGTTGTTGAAGCCGAGGTTGTCGACGAAGATGATGGGCTAGCGGAGATTGACTGGAGAGAATTCTCCGGGCAAGGGGATGACGAGATTGCCGTAGAGTCCCCTTCAGCTTCTGGCAAACGCCAGAGGTCGGATGTGGACGACCTGCTGGATGCTGAAGCTCAACAAGGTACGCTCAAGAGGCTCAAAAGAATCTGAACACGATGAGCTAACTTAGTGCTAGACGTCAAGCGTCGTCGCCCATGAGCTTTGGGTAACATCCCAACTAACCCCCCTTTGGTGTGTCACTCAACGCGACCGGATCTAGGTCCACGGGGCTTCCCCCTTCCCGCCGTAGACCAGTCCGGCGACTAGGGCACAAAACAGCCTGATTCCATGATCGCCAACATTTAAAAAACATGGATGATACACCCGGCAAGTAGGGCATCGCAATCGGAGCGACCATATAGCCCTCGAGGTAGGTTTCCAAAATTGTTATTCCCACTGACTTACAGCTTTTCCAATTTCCAACCATCCCCAGGCGGTGACCTGGCAATTCCATGAACGACATACCCTTAATGCCGTCCTTCCCCGGAGCTTTCGATACCCCCTCTGTTCTCTTGCGATATTGGTGGATTCTGGCGTAGAATGGGTCTCAAAAGCAATGCGATCATCTTCGTGGTTATGGTCGATCTTTCTTGTACAATAAGACGTCTCAAGGATTTGAGGGGTGGTCATGGATGTGGCCACCAAGAACGGCCCGCTCAGCAAGGTGAAGTGTACGTCTGTCTTTTTTCGAGAAAGAGTTGGACGAGATCAACATCTGCATCCGTTGGGATATCTACTTGATGATCAGTCACTTTGGGGCACTGGCTCGAAGGAAGATATTTCAAAGCATCGAGCTGAGGCGTTGATTTTCTCGAACAGAGCAACCGGAATAGTTATACCTGAGTTATCTGACGAAGAATACGCATATTTTACTTGCCTTGATGAGGGGCTTTGCGTGTCATTGTCTAAATAAGCGGCTACACTCGCACCTGAGCTTCATTTTCCTTAAATGTCATCACAGTCACAGTCCGGCCGTTGAGCCATGTCAATACTGAACTGGCTCTTTTGCGCGAACGCTTCTTGTTCGTCTTATAGTGCGCCTCCATGGTTTCTCGAAGCTTTTCTAGGGCTCCCTAGTAGACGTCTAGGAGCCATGACAGCATGAAGATTGGCACGGGGATATAAGCAGTCAGCCCCCCACACCCCTTGCAAAGGCAGAGCTCCAGCGTTTTCCGCAGGTGATTAAGAGCTAGCAGTCACTGGGGAGGGAAAGTATATCACGGTTTTGGGTGATTTAGCTGGTAAGATTAAGGTCTGCCAGTGATGGAGTTTTTCTGGCCTTGTTGGAACTCTATGTGTGGTAGTATGGGCACACACATAGTCGCACCGTCACAGACGCTAATAGCTGGGTACCCGTACTCAAACTACATATATTAAAAAGGTTGCAGACGTGTTGATCAGGTACGGAGAGTGATAGAGTTCCCCTTGAGTAGTTTGCTGCCGTTGGAAACTTGGACGGCATACACCCTGGAACGGTGACAAGACGTGGGAATCCCTGCTATTGTTCTGTCCGATTTTTTTGCGACATACGCTCGTTCGTTTTCTTCTTCCTGTCTCGCTTCTCCAATTCCTAAAAGGACAGATAGTGGTAGACTTACGGGTAGGTCGCCTCCGTAACCGAACTTTTTGGGTGGTGGGCTTCGTTTCGACGACCGTTCGCGCTCAATGCGCTACCTCTACTCCGTACCGTGGTTGCCACTTTGCTTGAGCCCCCCTCTCTACTCCACCTGGTCTTCCCTTCTTCCAGGGCTGTTAATTGAAATGTATGGGTTGCGTGCGGCAGCGGAGGAAACGAGCTGTCAGTGACAGACGCATTTCTCTTGCTTGATTGTTTCTAACGGCTCGGATGGGGGATCCGGGGGACGATGTGAGGGCCAGCTTGAGATATTGACAGGGGGAGCGAACGGTCTCGCATTTCGAGTTAAGTGAATGGTACTCCGTATCATGGCTACCGTTTATCACTTGAATTGAGCCCAATCCGCATTACCTAGGCACCTAGGGCCGACGGTCCCATGTGAAAGGCAAAAGGCGTTGGTCACGAGTTACGGCATGGGAATCGCGCCTTTCATTCCTCTTGTCGTGGGCACTCTTACCTAAGATATGGTAAGGGAAATCAAGGGTTTGACACGACGAAAGGGCTTGGAAGGGCTTGGGATGTATGGAAGAGGAAGGGGGCAGACGGGCAGAGTCTCCAGTCATCTGCTTGATGGCTGACTGATCAGTGGTACCTGAGTCTCTCTATCTCACTGTCTTTCAGGTGGATAAGAAAAGACAGAGATAGAGACAGAGAAACGGCAGACCGTCGCCGGCTTCGGGCCCTATCGGCAAAGCGGACTCGAGATATTCCCGTCCGCTGGGTGGCAGACTGGCAAGATGGGCAGTGACGAGTGACGACGACGGCTTCCGCATTAAGGATGCGCGGTAAGGATGGCCAAAGAGTGAGATGGTGGCTGTGGCTGTTGGTTTAATTAACGAGGGCCAGTTTTGGTGGTCGTGTCGAGACCCGTGGGTGCCATTGTGGGTTCGGAGGGTGAACTGGGAGACGGCGGATGGTGGTGTCCAGTCCAGGGGAGGCCGCAGTCACCAGTCACAGTGTCATTCGTAATGAACCTGTTTCAATGGGACCCCACATGGGTTGTGAGAGAAAAATAGAAATGCCGATTTCTCTCGTGGATCGGATCTTCGTATGGAGATTTGCAGGGGTGGAGGAGAAAGCACTGACTTGTTCTGTACGGATAGTGTCGACTGATGGCCGAGAGGACCAAGCCTCCTATCATTTTTCGTATAGGCCCTGCTGTTCACAGGGAAGAAGGGTGATATTTCTTTGCTGTGTATACGTACATAACACTAAAGACATCATGCCAGCGGGTGTTCATTCAAGGTTGAGCGAGAGTCTCCTGTAGGCTGTACTCTGCTGACTGCAGTCCGTTTCGTTCAGGGGTTCATGGGCTCAGCGTGGATCGAGGACGAGACTAACCAAGGAACCGCCCCTCAAGACTGACACTCCAGGAGGAGAAGGTCTGGAGACTTGGGGAGACTTTGGGGGGAGTCGTGGGAGTTTGCTGCCAACCACGGCCCCCTGCGGATAGAGGTGGTGTCCTCCTTTGGCGCCCTTAACACCCCTGTCGGAGTTGAGTCGAGTTGCGTTAGCACAGGTAGTACTACGTAGTTTCCAGTTGTGACTTGTAAGCCCCTGCTTGCTGGCTCTGCGATGACCTCAGTGATGGAGGATAAGAGTTAGTATGCTAGGCAGGGTGAAGGCATCGTGAGATGCTTTGATAGTTAGCATAGTGAGAAGACGGCGAGATATGTTAGATGCATGGATAGACATGGGTAGATGAAGGAGAAGAACAAGAGAGTTTGAACACATAAGAAGAAAACGGTACGGACGAAGAAGCAACGAAGTCTTGGCGTCCCTGTCAGGAAATCGCCTTCCGTCCAAAATCGCATGCGAAGCCTGTTCCATCCTCACTGAATTCCGTCCGACATCCGTCCAAGGCTTCTGGTCGCACTGCTGGTATGCCCAAGGTGTATAAGATTCGAGTATTGGCCACTGCCCTGAATCGTTGCATGTTGTATCAGTCCAAGGCATGTTTGTACAACACCGTGGTCTGCTAATGAGGACTGGACCAAACCAAGTCGGGCCAAACCCACCAGGCTGAGCGTTTGGTCATGACAGAAAATTCGGCGCTCCCCCGTGCCTCTAAGGCGTGCCCACTGCAAGGTCCAAAATGGACAGCTTGGCCTGGCCCTTTCCTCTACGAAGTAGCGGCAGTAGCCCCCCATCCGGTCGGCCTCAGCCCCTCGACCCTCTCCCCCGTCCGGTCGACGAGCAGCCCACATGTAGGTAGTGTGGTAAGTACCTGCTCAGTCAGGTAGCCGTAGCTAAGGTACCTTGCTAAACCCCACCCGCGCTCAACAAGTCTGGCGTCCGCGGCCAAGTTCGTTCCCGTTCTTTCGCGCAGGCCCGTCTGGTATTTTTAGGGACAAAGTCACCTTTTTGGGGCTGTATTTCCACAGGTACCTCTCATTGGTAGCGCTAGGTAACTATTCGCCTAGGTAGGTAGCTAATATTCGAGCACCACGACGACCCCAGCTGAATAGCACAAGGAAAAAAGAAGAAGAGAAAGTGCGCTATCGTCAAGAACGCGTATGCTCTAATCTGCCAACCCAGGTTTGCCCAACAGGAGATACCTGGGTCACCTAAGGTAATGGACAAAAGTGATTGGAGGCATAGCAATACCAAACACCTCTGTCTGTATGGATCAGATACCTAGGTGACCTGTCCTGCTTCACATTTCGCTGCAGGGCACCTCTTCAACCCTTCCCAGGGGCCTCTGAAACTCAAACCTGTCCCTATCTGGCTGGCTGGCATTCCTCGACACGCACCTACCCACCGGGAAGTCAGACAAGACCACCTTTTTCCTGCACCTCAGTATTCCCAAGATCCCACCACTTGCTTGCCTTACCTAAGAAAAGGTACCTGTCTACACATACTCTTGACACCAAGATACGGAGCACTGGACGGATACCTGACGTACCTCACTTATCGACCGATGCAGCAAAGGTACCTTGCCATCCCGTTACCGCCAATACCTTGTTTGCCTCTGCATCGCCTCGCCTTGCGGTATTGCCGCACCTCGAGAACCCTCGAGAGGTACCTGTCACGCTACGTACCACTCTCACAGTTTTATCTGCAAAATCCCACGAAACACTCTCCCTCCCCTTTCGGCTTTCCATTTGCGCCAACCAACCATCCCCGACCCCTACACACCTCTCAGTGACACCAAGACCACGACGACTCCCTCGACTCAATTTCGAATCCCCTCCACTCGAACTCGACGACGAACGGCCACGATCCATCACGAACGCCCATCTCCTCTCTCTATCTCTTCTCAATTACAACTCCCCGACTACCTAGAGTCACCCGGGTTCCAGATTTCCATGTGTCGCTGCTGACGAGGTTCGACCTACCACTCCAAATCTCTCTCTACCTCGCCCGGCGCGAGCCTCGCAAGCTCCCCTTCACGGGACACGACACTCTCTACAGCGACCGCACTTGCCTCGGCGCACACCTCTAATCACCACCGACGCTCTTTTCGCTGTCCGTCGCAGTCGACGCGCTCATTTTTTGGCAAGATGATGTTGGACGAGAAGTACGTTTGCGACTCGGTCGGCCTTTTGGCCGCCCTCCAGACCCTGCCCATACGTCCACCTGGCCTCGGAACTCGAAATCGCTGACAGACCACCCGCGCAGATACATTGGCCTAGGCCTCGCCATGGCATCCAGTTTAGCCATTGGTATGCATTCCTTTCCCACAGTTTCTCGTAGGCTACATCGCTGACAATGCTCGTTTCACAGGTATTAGTTTCGTGGTTACGAAAAAGGTACGCGCGGTTCCTGATCGCTCGAGTTGCCCTTGGCACTACTTACAATTAGTCCTACACTGTATGGGAGCTAACCTATGGCTATAGGGTCTTATGCAAGCAGAAGAACGTCATGGCTTTGAGGGTGACGGATTCGTATATTTGAAGAGCCCGGTTTGGTGGGCTGGTATCTCAACTTGTGAGTCTGCATTAGGACCTCGACGAAAGGTGACGAAGCGGCTAACACATGGGTAGTGGTCGTTGGAGAAATCTGCAATTTTGCTGCCTATGCATTCGCGCCAGCCATTCTCGTTACACCTCTTGGAGCTCTCTCTGTCCTGATCGGTGCCGTTCTGGGTTCATACTTCCTGAAGGAGGAGCTTGGAGTTCTGGGTCGCTTGGGCAGTGCAATCTGTCTAATCGGCGCCGTCATCATTGTGCTGCATGCGCCCCCAGATGAAGATATCCAGACTGTTGACCAGATCCTGCACTACGCCATTCAGCCGGGTATGTCAATAATTCTGCATAATAATGCGCCTGAGGACTAATCCCTTTGTCAGGCTTTTTGTTGTATGCCTTCACTGTTACCGTCTTCGCAGTGGTCATGATTTACAGAGTTGCGCCGCTCCACGGAAAGAAGAATCCGATCATCTATCTCTCCATTTGCTCAACTGTTGGATCAGTCTCGGTCATGTCTGTCAAGGCCTTTGGAATCGCCCTGAAGCTCACATTCGCCGGAAACAATCAGTTCAGCCACCCTTCGACTTACGTTTTCATGATCCTCACCACCGTTTGCATTCTGACGCAGATGAACTACTTCAACAAGGCTCTTGCTCAGTTCCCCACCAACATGTAAGTCAAAGAACGCCGAGCCTGTGATTGCCAAATAGCGCTAATCGAGGACCATGTAGTGTCAACCCCCTCTACTACGTTACCTTCACGACGATGACCCTATGCGCCTCCTTCATCCTTTTCGGCGGTTTCAATACAACCGACACGGTCAACACGATATCCCTTCTCTGCGGTTTCCTGGTCACTTTCACCGGCGTCTACTTGTTGAACCTGTCGAGATCTGACCCGAACGGACACAAGTATGTTGCAGGCCGCGGCGGCGACGATGCCACCGGCACGGACATGATCTCTACAATTCAGACTCGTTTGAGTATGCAGGCACGCCGGAGTGGAGACCCCCACCGGATGAGCATTGGCAGCCGTCACGGCGATACAACAGGGTTGATGAGGGCCTACGATGAGGAGGCTGGTGCCGAATTCGGTCTGACCGATCTGGCCGATGAGAGTGACGACGACAATGACCGCCACAGAGCCAACGGGTCCGCCAACGGCCATTCGAAAACATACAATGAGACAATCGAGCTTCAGAACCAGAGGTCCGATAGATGAGGGACCTGGAGGATGAACCGTCTGTTTTCTAGCTATCGGCCAACACCGAGGCGGTGATTGTCTTTTTTCTTCGAAGCATTTCTTACCAGGGGCCCGAATGGGGGCAGCATTGTACATTTTCGCGAAAGTCAAATGACTGAGAAGTTTTCCACGACATGATCGGATTCATGAAAGAGGCAAAGACCCACGGAACAAGGCGCGCGTCCCGAGTGAGGGAGGGGGGAAAGCACCAAAGGGAAAACCCAGAATCGAGCTTTTCCCCATACTATTTCACTTCTGCCACGGCACGAGGAGTATTCACTGGGCAACGGGAGGGATCACTACTTGAGGGGCGTTTATCGGGGTTTCCAATGGATACTGGGTGTGCGGAAAGCACCTCTTGTTGTACGATTAAGGGCAAGGCGAATGGGGGAGAGGTGCATGAGGGCGAGAGAGAGAGTGAGAAGCATACCCTGGTTCGCCTGGAGACTGGCATCTTCTGTTCACTCTCCAAAGCATTTCAAAAACCATAGACGTAGGCTGAGGCCTAGAGCCTCGCGAATTGAGCATCATGGATCGACTACAAACCACCATCATCTAGCGACAAAGTGACAGGATGGGCGAGTAGAAACGGCTTGGACTGCTGTGCTAATCAACGAAGACGCAAGAGTGAGGTGGCTCATGACTTAGACGGCAGGATCTCTGATTATAGTCGGTGGATTATAGATGGCGTCACGTATTGGGCATGCAATTTACTTTTGAATGATTTCGTTGCTCATTTCATGGTTTGTTCTACCATTACAAGCCAGTCGCAACTATCCGAATTCCCTTTCGCAGAGTAATGCAAATGTTGATCAAGACGCCTGAGTAGTTATTCCACCCCCGTCCTCCCATTTTTGCTGGTCTTTTCGCGCGAAACACCCCGTTTTTTGTATTCCCCTAGTCTGGTATTGGAAGAAAACTAGAGTGAACTAGAAGACAGAAGCGTGCGACAAAGAGAAGCAGACTCGAAAAATCCCCGCTTCACGCTGAACAGTTCTCCAGTCCCCTTTTGTGGGTTTACCAACCGGCGGGGCTGGAAGAGTCAGCCTGCTCGAAAGAAACCTGCAGCTCGCCAGTCTCCTACGACTGAGCCTCAGCCTCCTCGCCAGCCTCGGGCTGCTGCTCCGCTTGTTGCGCCTCAGCGGCGGCCTGGGCCTGGGCGGCCTTAGCGCCGTAGTCCTGGGACATGGGCTGGACGACGGACTGCTCCTCCTTGGGCTCAAGGATGGAGACGGCGTCGGGGAGGGTCTTCTGGGGGCCGGCCTTGCCCTCGGGGTCGGAGCCGCGCATGATCTTGACCTTGATGCCGAGAACACCCTGGCGGAGGAGGACGTGGCGGGTGGCGTGGTCGATGAAGTCCTTGGCGGGCTGACCAGAGTGGATCATGAAGCCGTCGGTGAACTTCATGGACTTGGCGCGGGCGGCGCGGAGCTTGCCGGAGACGACGACCTCGCAACCCTTGGCGCCGGACTCCATGATGAAGCGGAGGACACCGTAGCAGGCGCGACGGACGGCGAGACCGTTGAGGAGCTTGTAGCGGAGGGACTCGCACTGGGCGACGGCGGAGAGACCGCGGTTCTGGACCTTGGCGGCGTAGAGGGAGACGGAGTTCTCGGGGAACTTGAAGCGCTTCTGGATGAGCGAGGTGAGCTCGCGGATGCGGCGGCCCTGCTCGCCGAGAACCTCCTGGGTGTGGGTGGCGCGGATGATGATGTCGGTTACCGTGGGGGTGACGCGGACCTCGACGCCGGAGTAGCCCTCCTCGGCCAGCTCGCGCTGGAAGAACTCGTTGAGCTCAGCGTAGAAGACGCCATCGGCGACGAACTTTCTGCGCTTGGAGCTATATTGGGGGGAAAAGACGAATCGTCAGCAAAGACTGTTCCTCCAAATGTTCATTTTGTTTTCCTTCGCAACATTTCCATCCCCGGAGCATTTCATCCACCGGGGGAAATTCGAGATTGGCGAAATTTGGTCGATGGGCGGGGAGGAGGGATCTCGAGGAAATGTTGCAAAGGCAAAGCCACCATTGGAAACAGAGGAAGGACAATTCTTACATCTGAGTGCCTGGAACAGCCATCTTGACTTTCGTTTGCCCGAGTTTGTCGAAAGGGGGGGATAGTTGGACGAATTGTTGGAGTGTCGACGGTTTCGTTCGGCGGAGGGGCGGAAGGTTGAGAAGTGAGGTTGTTCGAGTAGTCCACACTTGCCCAATCGTCAGTGCCCCGGATCGATTTTGCGCTGTAAAAATTGAGCAAATTCTGTGTGCCCTAGAGAGGCGGGCGATAAGGGGAAACCTTTGGCCTTTTGTGGTCTGTGCTCTATTCTTATCGAGACGCGCCAGGTCGCTGGCAGAGGACCCCACTTGCCAGCTGTGGTGACCTGCCAGGCGTAAAGTGCATTTTCCTCCTTGTCTGCCCGCCCTGGTCAGCAAAATCGATACGTACCCCATTCGAGTGCTCTTTGCACGTGCTGGCTGGCTGATCATCGGGACATCGGGAGAGAGAGCTCCGTCGGCCGGTAGTGGGGTTTCAAGGGGCCAGCTTTGGCTTGGTGGGGACCACAGTCGCGGGAATTTGGAGGTCCCCTGTTGGGTTGCAGGCTTGCAGCGTGCTGGCCACGACGGTGACGGTCACAGGGGAGCTGAGAGCGTCAGGTGGGTGACATTTGATGCTCTGGATCCAGATCAACATGCGATTCAGTACCAAGCGCCTTGCCTCCTGGTAAAGAATTCCCCCGATGGACTTTATCTAATGATTATCATATGGCATCTGATGGGTAGTCAATAATCGTAGAAGAGTTCAACTTCTCGAAAGCGCAGTTTAGTTTCTATGAAAAAGGCTCCATCACCCAACTTTGCTGATTTGGAAGAGAGCACTCAAGCACTGACACTGAAAGCCGTGACGTCGGCTCTCTGTTCTCAGCCCCGCGCTAAGCTAAGGGACCAGGTAGATGGTGTGGATCAGCCGTTCCTTCTCTTCCTGCTGCTCCTGCTCTTTGCGACTGCGCAGCAGCAAAATCAACCCCAGACAGCCGACCTCCGACCTGACAACCGCAACCGTCCCTCCCCACGTTACCTGACCTTGCCTCCAAACCTTACCCAGCCCAACCCTCCGACCTCCAACATCGTGTGGTTGCATTGATTTTTCTTTGGTCTCTTCTTTTCCCTATTCAACCTTTCTACCCTCACTGAAGTTGCGCAGCTTTTCTGCTGCTCTTCTTCCAGTGAATTTATCCACCTGCAAACACTTACCTCCCGGGCCTTCCGCATTTGCGCGCGGCCATGCTCCAGTAGCTCAAAAAAGCATCATCTTCCACATTGCACTTCACCATGGAGGCTAGGAAGGTAAGCCATGCGCGTTTTTCACAGACTGAATATTCTCACACGATATGGCATGAAACGGAAAAAACTGACCATGTCGTGATTGCAAAAATACAGGTAGTCGAAAACGTCCAGTGCATCAACGGAGGACTCACCTCGGTCGGTACCTTGCGCTTGACCGATTTCCACCTTGTCTTCTGCGCGCCGCCACCACCTCCCAAGAACCAAACCGCCGACCAAGCCGATAAACCTCCCCCAAAACCTCGAGAATCATGGATCACCTATCCTATTCTATCGCAGTGCATACTCCGACTCATGCCTCCTACTCATGGCATTCACAGCTCTATCCGCATCCGCTGTCGCGACTTCATCTTTGTCACTTTCAACTTTGAGGACAATAACGTTGCTCGAGACGTCTTTGAGTTTGTGAAGCTCAGAACTTGCAAATTAGGCACCATCGAGAGGCTCTTTGCTTTCAGTCACAAGCCCTCCAAGGCCGAGCGACAGATCAATGGCTGGAGCATCTACGACCCCAAAGCCGAGTTCCGGCGCCAGGGCATTAGCGAAAAGTCGTCAGACAAAGGATGGAGAATCACAAACATCAACAAGGACTATACTTTCTGCGACACTTATCCCGCCGTTCTGGTGGTTCCCTCTTGCATCTCAGACAACGTTTTGAAATACGCCAAGGAGTATCGTTCCAGACACAGAATTCCCGCCCTGAGTTACATCCACGCAGACAACAACTGCACTATTACCCGCAGCTCGCAACCTCTTTCAGGCATTACCAGGAAGAACAATGTGCAGGACGAGAAGCTGGTCTTGGCGTCATTTGCACCTATCATGCCCCGAAGCAGCATTGATCAAGACCAGCCTCCTCGCCTGAGCCAGTCAGATATCTCTGAAAAGTCGTCCACAGATGGAGAGCTCTCTGAGCAGATTGTCGCAGACGATGAGCCCAAGATGTTTGATGAAAACGGCAAACGCCTCATCTATGGCGCCCAACAAGCCAACATGATTGTCGACGCCAGACCTACTGTGAATGCCATGGTCAATCAGATTGGAGGAATGGGCTCAGAGCCCATGGACCGCTACCCAGGTGCCAAGAAAGCCTTCATGAACATTGAGAACATCCATGTGATGAGGAAGTCGTTGGAGAGTGTTATGCTTTGTCTCAAGGATGCCGACCTGTCTCCTTTGTCTCCTGACCAGAACGCCTTGGCTGCCACCAACTGGCTGAAACACACGCAAGCTGTTTTGAATGGAGCCGATATTGTCGCCAAGCAAGTATGGTTGAAGCAGTCGCACGTCCTCATTCACTGCTCCGATGGCTGGGACCGAACCAGTCAGCTTAGTGCTCTTGCACAGATCATGCTGGACCCTTTCTTCCGAACTATCGAAGGGTTCATTGTTCTTGTCGAGAAGGACTGGCTTGCCTTTGGCCATATGTTTAGGCTTCGATGTGGCCACTTGAACCACGAGGACAACTTCAAGGTCCAGAACGACTCGATGGCAGGCTCAACCATTCAGCCTGGAGAGAATGACGGCCGCGCAGATGCCTTTCAGAATGTCTTCACTGGTGCCAGGCAGCTGTTCAATCCCAGCAAGGAGGACAAGGCTGAACTCGATGCCATTACCGAAGGCTCTACCGGAAAAGTCGCAAAAGACGAGGCTACTGTTCCTAAGATGGTCAGCCCCGTGTTCCACCAATTTGTGGACTGCGTCTATCAGCTTCTCCGCCAGAACCCGACCAAGTTTGAGTTCAATGAGAGATTCCTTCGTCGATTGATCTATCATCTCTACTCCTGTCAATATGGCACCTTCCTCTACAACTCCGAGAAACAGAGACACGAGGCTCATGCCTCTGAGCGCACTTCTTCGGTCTGGGACTACTTCTTGTCCCGCAAGCCAGAGTTCACCAACAAGGACTATGATCCGACCTTCGATGAGTATGTTAAGGGCCGCAGCCGTATCATAGTGCCAGATATGACCAACATCCGCTGGTGGCACCAACTCTTCAATCGGACCGACGAGGAGATGAATTCGCACCTCAACGCCGTAGCGACCGCTGCAGCCAACAGAGCTACAGCCATGAACGAACTGCACCCGACTACGGAGGATTCTTACGCGAATAGCCAGCCTGGTACCCCACCCCAATCCACCGCAAGCCCCAAGCCGCCTTCTCTCCCTACCAGCCAGTCGGTTCTGGGAGGTGTAGAGAACACGCACACTACTTTGACGCCCAATTATCAAGAGCGACAGGCCCCGGTTCTCCGTCGAAGTGTGTCGGCCGAGAACTCCAATGCCTTCAGTGCAGTAAGAGATGGAATTGCTGGCTTGAACATTGGCAAAAACGTCAGCGGAATGCTGAACAATCTGGCCGGACGTAACGCCAGTCCTGCTTCCACTTCGAGGGTTACAAGTCGCAGCGAGCAAGAGCTCCGGGAGATGACATAGGGCGTCATGTTCGAACGAATGCACGACGCGCCGTATACCGTCGAGGTGACTAGTGCTACAATGAAACTCGACGCCGAGCTCTTCTACCAGGAGAATTGGGCTGACTCAACTTATACGTTGAGCAACTGGGGCGATTCAACAATCTGGGAATGGGGTACTAAAGCCGTCGCCAACGTCGCCAACTTGAGCAACGACTGGTCAAACTTGACCGATGGCTTGGCCGAGGACACCCCTCATGGAGATACTTGCGCTGACAATATCGCCCGCGATGATGATGATGACGATGGCGTCTGTGTCACTGTCACTGGAGATGCGTCAACCGACATTGACGCCGGTTCCGACGCGTCCTCGGTTCATTCTCTCGATAGTGTCTTGACAGGGGATGTTGCCGATGTTGGCAACTTCATTTTGGTGAACACGAGCACGGAGGCCGTGTCTGCCGAGAACGGCGGATCTGTGACTCCCAGCCACTAGCCGCAGAAGACTTCCTAGTTCAACATTTCAGGAGTTTAGCATGTACTTGCTGCATTTTCACCGCACAACTACGAAGGGCACGAAAGAAATGGGGTCTCTCAGCGAACGCAATTCCAACACGTTTGCCTTGGAGGGGACGAACTGATTTACGGCTTTTCATGACAGCGAGCCGGAGTTTTGTACAAGTATTACGACTTTTTTCTTCCTTTTTTTTTCTTTTTTTGACGCATTCGCCCCTTTTTCTCTCGACGTTCGTCGTGCTGGATACACCGCAATTCTTTTCCCCCTTGCTCTGTTTTCCGGCGTCCAAGAGGTATGATTGCGTTCAAGACTGGTAGAGGGAGGGTTCAAAAACGGATCTGGGGATGAAACGGATTCGTTCATACAGCAGCAACGCGGTTTGGAAGGGTAGGGGGGGCAAGAGAAAAGTTTGCGTGAATGGACATACGCACAGGGAGACACGGGAGCAAGACAGAAAACGAGAGACGAGAGATGGGAGAGAGGTGGAGAGGCTTTGGGGTCCGTGGTATAGATCCACTTGGATTTTCGAACTCCTGTGTACTCTCGATTCCATAATTCTAATCAGTCTGAAGTTAACCGTTGCTCCCATAACGATGTGCGCGATAACATGCAGCGGTCGCCAGGCGCGTGCGGCATATCCAACTATCATGGCTTGTAAGAAACCTACCCTCGGCACTCAGTAGGTAGGTCACGACGGGTTTCTCTTTTTGTTTGATCTTTTTTTGTTATTCTTGGGTGCCCGTTGCCTCATCTAGCTCGCCTAGTGTAAAGAACAAAGTCTATATCCGACCGCCTTACGTCTAGCAAAGCCTTTTTTTACGTTTTTAGAAAACTATCCGAAGCCATTCATCATGTCCGTATCCCATCATGCTTCATCAACTACAAGAAGACCTCGAGGTTGATCTCGAGGGTGCTCACAGGGTATCTGTCGTCAACGTTAGCATCCAATGGTCATTTACCGTAATTAGAGAGGGAAAGAGGGAGGGGGGCTGTTTAATATTACCTCAAGTCAAACTTCTCCAACACAGTAGGGTGCAAGATGCCGAACTCGCCGATGCGCGCCTCCTTGCCACCCAGACGCAGGTAGATGGCAGCCGCGTGGCCAGCGAAGAAAGTGGCCTCGTCAATCTCCTCGATCCAGTAGCCGTCAGGCTTGCTGGGGTTCTCAACGACCTTGAAGTCAACGCTCTTGCCTGCCTTCAGTCCCTCGTCATGAGTGAGGAAAGCTGTACGGAGCATCAAGAGAACACGGTCCAGAAGACCGTGAACAACCTCGAAACCACTGGTCTTACCATACCAGGCAGCAGCGAAGTGGCGCTCATTGCGAGCCTTGCGCTCCAGAGACTCGTCCTTGAAGACGACGTCAGCTGACTCAAAGATCTTGATGGGGACGCTGTGCTTCTTGTTCTCGCGGATGGTCTTGAGAAGACCAGGGACCAGGGATGTCCGCACAACCTGGTACTCGGCAGTCTTGGGGTTGGCAAGCTTGACAGCAGTCTTGCCGTCATCCTTGCGGTTCAGCCAGCCGAAGTTCTCGTCGTGGCTGCACAGAATCAGAGGCATTACTTCGCTCCAGCCAGACATGGCGGCCTCTGTCCGCACAATATCAGCGAGCTTATTGATCATGAGAGGCGCTCCAATGGTAGCGCTCTTGTTGGGAGAAGACCTAGGGAGGTTGTTGTAGCCGTAGCAGATAGCCAGGTCCTCCATGACGTCGCATTGGTGGAGCACATCGGCACGGGTGACAGGGATTGACACGCTGAGAAGGTTGCTGTCCTTGTCGGAGGGCTTGGCGATGTACGCCATCTTGTTCAGGAGCTGGCACATCTTCTCGGGTGTTTCGCTAAGGCCAGTGCAAGCGTTGAGGTAGTCAATCTCAACATCGATCGTGCGGGGGGCGAGGGTTGGTGTCGTTCTTGATGCGCCGTTGTGCTCGGAAACGATCTTGACGGGCTCAACGGTGAAGGGCTCGGAGCAGTACTGCGAGAACATTGTAACCATCATGTCGCAGACAATATCGAGCTTGGTGGCGTCCGTTGCTGTCATCTCGATGAAGACGTTCTTGGTGTTGACGGTGATCTTAGAGTGGTCGCCGTTGATAATGGGCGGCAGCGAGCAGACAGTCCGGTTCTTGTCGTAGATGACGGGGTAGACGGGAGAGTCCTTGATGATGTGCAGGTACCTGCCGAGATGCTTGTCACTCTCGTAAAACTGCATCAGCTCCTCGCCGTTCATCTCCTTGGTCTGGTTCAGGGGCTTGAACTTGATGTCCTTGGCCGGCAGGGCCTCATATGTGAAGGGGCCTTCTATCGTGTCGAGGTCGTGAGTTCCGATGGCCACCAATGTTCTCTGTCTCGCCAAGTTCATGTGCAGCTTGTCCTGGAGGCCGATGAAGGAGTCGTAGCTCTCTTGGGTGAACTTGATGTTTCTAAGAATGGCACCAGCAACGAGGGGTCGGATTTTGCTGGTGTCCTGGGCGACGGTAATGACGGAGGCTTCGGGGTTCTTGGGTTCTACGACCTTGTAGTTGGGTGCGGCAACCTTCTCTCTGAAGATGTTGAGCATGAGCGCGATACCCTCGAAGCACAGCATGTCGTATCGGTTGGCGGGGATCTCGATCTTCAGCTGGGGCGGCTCCTGCACGCCATTGACAATCGGTCGGTCGTCATTCTCGGTGTCCTCGTCGAGCTCGATACCGAATTCGAAGCACAGGTCTTCGAACTCTTGGGTGGTGAAGCTGTGCGGGCGACGATCAGCAAGAGGCAGTATAGGGATGGCGGGGTCAAGATGTCTAGATCGGGGCGGACGGTGCCAGCACGGCGCAACTCACTTTTGGCCTAGGGCCTTGTACAGATCGTACTTGTTGACGGATATGGTAGGCATGGTGAGAATTGGCGAGAGTCTCTCGAGGGTGCAGAGGTCTGTCTGGCGTCAGGGGCAGGAGAGGATTCAAGCAATGGTCAATTTCCGTCTCCAATATGGCCTTGAGTCACAGAAATTTTGGGATACTCGGAGGTGAAGCAACTGCATGCACGCATGGAAGGTTCGCCGGGGCGGGATGAAGTTGCTGCTTTAAGAGGTTAGTGGGAGTCATTTCGACTTCATCGCAGCCATTGGAGGGGCTGCGGGGTTGAGGGGCAGCAAAAGCAGCGGTCGCACTCGGCATCTCAATTTTCCAGGGTCCGATGTCAGAGAGTGGTCCGTGTCAACCGACACCGGGACGGGTTGCAGCGCAGCACAACGCAACCCAGCGCAGGCAGGAGAAATGGAAGCCATAAATCACCATATTCCTCTTCGGTGCAGGCCCATCGACAGCTGGCGGCCAGTGCACACAGCCGTGCGCATATTCCAGCCACGACATGTTTCGCCGCTGGTGGAAGGTGGGAGGGACACCTGAGCTGTTTGCTGGTAACGGGAAAGTTTGGCAGATGCCTCACTGACAGCTCGTAGCTACCCACGGCGGTGACTAAAGGTATGGTAAGGTATTTCACCACCTTACCTAGGTGCTGGCCAAAATGCGCGCGGAGCAGAAAATGCTGGATTCCGATTCATTGCCTCAATCACAATCATGCGTTTCCGAATACCCAGACTCGGGACAACGTTAAATATGATGTAGCTGTCCCATAACCCCTCCCCTCCATGAAGGTAGTGCATACAAAGTACCTACCTATGATCAGGTAGCTTAGCTGCAGGCTGATGACCCCTCCTCGGCCGGTCACCTGGGAGACATCTCACCAGGCCAAGAAGGTATGAAGCTGGACTTGAAAGTTGGCATGTCTCAAGCACAAGGTAGTTAGAAGAGTGCTACCGATGGTGCTTATTGTGTTAGCTATAGAGGGCATAGAAAATTCCAAGGAACGTGAGGACGTTGGAGGAGCGATACGTCAGTTAGTACCGAACCTGTGCTGCAAGTCCGCTTTTCAGCTGCTACGAAGATGCGGCAGCAAACGACAAGCAGCAGCCCCTCACCAGAAGAAAGGAAAGAGCACCTCCTCCTGGCTCCTGCACCCCTGCCTTACGACATCCACCACCAAGAAGTTACGGGTACGTACCTTCCCTCTGTCAGACCTTGCCCAAGGCGGTCACAGATACAGGCTCTCGTAGGCGCCTAGAAATGCTGTTGCCCATCACCGAACGACTAAGGTGGCCACCGCAGCTGATAATTTAGGTGCGGTAAGGTAGCCCATTTCTGGTCGGGTGGGACAGCACCTGGAGCAGAAGCGAAAGACGAACCTCAGAAACAGCACGTCAAACTTCCCTTCCCATGCCTCGTGCTTCCACTATCTATCTCAAATCAACACCCGGCCACGCTCTCCTCCACCACTGCCACACGAACTTCACCACGACAACTAGCTGTGCCTTTCGCCAACCTGACGTCGGATCGTTGGCATGGTCTGCATGCTCGCAACCTCCTGATAATATCTGCCATACCACTATCCTGGTTGCGTCGTCTCAGATTTTAGAGCCCCCCCAATCCCACAACGACCGCCGCTCGCCCTCAACCAACCCATTGCATCACCCGCACGCGATCCACTCCGATCGCTCACAACCACGACGTCGACTCTCCTGAACATCATCCGACCCTCCCATCGATAAACGCGCCTGCGCAACCTCGCTCGCCATGGCAGACGCGCCGAATACCCAGGACGAGCTCTACCCCATCGCCGTCCTCATCGACGAGCTAAAGGTATGGCGGTGACTCTGCCTGTCTAGCCCAACCCCGACGTCAGCCTTCAGCCGCCAGCGCACAACACATTGCTAACCCTTTCGCGATCCAGCACGACGATGTCCTCCTGCGTCTCAATGCCATTCACCGCCTCTCCACCATCGCCCTCGCCCTAGGCGCCGAGCGCACGCGTGAGGAATTGATTCCCTTCCTCGACGGTATGTCTTGCGCATCCATCCCTATGTGAGCCAATATCTAAACTTTCAACCAGAGTCCGTTGAGGACGAGGATGAGGTGCTAGTCGCTCTCAGCGGCGAGCTGGGCAACTTCATCGAGTATGTCGGAGGCGCCCAATGGGGCCATGTCCTCCTCTCCCCCCTCGAGAACCTCGCTGCCATCGAGGAACCCGTCGTGCGGGACAAGGTAGCTATTGCCCCCTGCTCCACCCACCAGTCACATCGCCTAATCAAAGCAGGCCGTCGAGTCCCTTAACAAGATCTGCGAGGAGCTGTCCTCCCAGCAAGTCGAAGAATACTTCATCCCCTTGACCATCCGACTTTCAAAAGCAGACTGGTTCACCTCCAAGGTGTCTGGCTGCGGTCTCTACACATCGCCCTACAAGAAGGTGTCCCCGGGCATTCAAGAAGATCTCCGAAAGCAGTTTGGACAGCTTGTCCACGATGAGACACCCATGGTCAGACGCCAGGCTGCCACCAACCTGGCAAAGTTCGTCAAGGAGATGCCGGCCGCTATCGTTGTCGAAGAGATGATACCCCTTTTCCAGCACCTCGCCCAGGACGACCAGGACAGCGTCCGCCTACTTACCGTCGAGATCCTCATTTCCATCGCCGAGGTCGTACCCAAGGAGCAGCAGTCGAGTCACGGCGTTCTCCTCACTTCTCTGCGAAACCTGATCGAGGACAAGAGCTGGAGGGTTCGGTACATGATTGCAGACAGATTCGAGAAGGTTGGCAGGAATGAATACGCTCGTAGGGAGGGCCACGCTAATGCGCAAACAGATTTCCAAGGCTGTCGATGAGGAGGTCGTTTCAAGGGATCTGGTGCCATCTTTCGTGAAGCTCCTCAAGGACAACGAGGCAGAAGTCCGGACTGCGATTGCTGGACAAATACCAGGATTCTGTGCGCTTGTGGACCGCACTGTCCTTCTGAATGATATCATGAGCAGCGTGGAGGATCTCGTTTCCGACACCTCCCAGCATGTCAGAGCTGCTCTCGGTACCCAGATCAGCGGTCTCGCACCCATCTTGGGAGAGCAAGAGTAGGTTCTATGAAGGCTACACTTCCGCCACAAGCGACTAATTCGTCACAGAACTATCGACCACCTTCTGCCCATGTTCTTGCAAATGCTGAAGGACGAGTTCCCCGAAGTTCGCCTCCACATTATTTCCAAGCTTGAACTCGTCAACCAGGGTATGTGCTAGCTTCTGAAACAAAAGCATCTTACTAACCCCTCTGCAGTCATCGGAATCGACTTGCTCTCCCAGTCTCTTTTACCCGCCATTGTGCAGCTTGCTGAGGACAAGCAGTGGCGTGTGAGACTGGCCATCATCGAGTACATTCCTCTTCTTGCCAGCCAGCTTGGAGTTAAGTTCTTCGATGAGAAGCTGAGCAACCTCTGCATGAGCTGGTTGGGCGATACCGTCTTCTCGATCCGCGAGGCGGCGACGCACAACCTGAAGAAGCTTACAGAGGTCTTTGGAGTCGAGTGGGCGAGCGAGGCGATCATTCCCAAGGTTATGGCCATGGGCAACCACCCCAACTACCTCTACCGAATGACAACCGCCTTCGCCATCACCGTAAGTTGAGGTCTTCGCCTTTATGATACCAGAGATGCTAATGATTTCAGACCCTTGCTTCTGTTGTGAGCCTTGATGTCATTGCTGACAAGATCTTGCCCATGTTGGACAAGCTCGTCGACGATGAGATCCCCAACATTCGCTTCAACGTCGCCAAGACATATGGCGTTCTGATTGACGTCCTCCGCCGTTTGCCTGAAGAAGGCACGATTTACTCCCTGGAGAAGGAGGGTGGCAGCTTCACCGCGTCTCCCAGAGGCATGGAACTGATCCAAACACGCGTCATTCCTAAGCTCGAGAAGCTGCAGAAGGACGACGACGTCGACGTGCGGTACTTTGCGACAACGTCTGCGAACCAAGTGTCTGGACCTTCTTCTGGCGAACCTATGAATACATCACCATAGATGAGAGACGTAATGAAGCAATTCCCAATCTTTTTATCAGGACCGTCCCAAGACTCTTACCTTGCATGCTTCGACCAAACGCTACATGGTGCTGGGTGCTACTTCGGTTCCCCTGTCAGGCTTTACAGAAAAAGAAGAAGACTAACTAGACAGAGAGAGGCGAGGTTTTCACTGGTGGTTAACGTTAGGAGAGATATCTCCAGGGGCATGGAAGCGACCATAGATGGGGCACAATGGAGGACGTGCATGGTTGAGCGTAGGTGACGTTGCCTGACATTCCCCCATTAAAGAAACACATTGTATGATACACCAGCAGCCGTCAGAGAAACGAGATGCAATAACGAAGAATGTTATCTAGTACCGTCGTGACCGACGTTCTTTTGCGGGGTATCTTGAAGGTCTTGTCATTCGTCTAACTCGTTGCATGATGCTCTACCTTAGCTATGCCTGCCTCTGGAAGCACAAACTGCTGATGGTCTGGCCTTTGGCCCCGCCAAAGGTGAAGCTAGGATAATCCACCTTGCCCACAGCAACAAACTTGCCCGCATCTCCCTCATTCGAAGGGCCCTCGAACCACTTCCTGAGCTCCTCCTCTGTCCAGTTACAGCTCGTGATGAGAAGCAGGCCGCCGGGCTTGACGAGGCGGAGCGCGCGGCCTCTGTATCCCTCGCAGATGCGCCTGCCTTGCGCGTCCTTTTCGTCGCTGAGGCAGATTGCGTCAAAGGTGCCCTTGTCGAGGACGACGTCCCAACCGTCTTTTTGGGACCCGTTGAGCACGGTTTCCCAGGGTCCGTTTAGGACATCCCACTCTTCGAATTCTGGCTCTCTGGCGTCTGCCTCGTCGTCTTCGTCCCCGGCGGGTGCGTCGGACATGTCCTCATCCTCCTTGGCGGCAGCTTGCTGTCTCTGCGCCGCGATGCGGCGCGCCAGCTCGACGCTCTGCGGGGCGT
Organism: Colletotrichum tamarilloi; assembly: GCF_030869305.1. Lineage (NCBI taxonomy): Eukaryota > Fungi > Ascomycota > Sordariomycetes > Glomerellales > Glomerellaceae > Colletotrichum > Colletotrichum tamarilloi. Next base: position 612,843 of record NW_026849399.1, read on the forward strand.
AGTCGACGCCGAGGGCGCGGCCGGCCCAGCCCTCGTCGCGGAGGGCGAAGAGGAGGGAGCCGTTGCCGCAGCCGAGGTCGAGGAAGGTGGCGTCGGCTTGGCGGAGGGAGTGGTCAAAGGGGGCGGACTCGGTGAGGTCCTCGAGGTAGGTCAGGAGCTTTGACTCGGCGTCCGAGTCGTCGAACCAGACTGTGCCGCGGTCTTCAGGGTTCTGAGCGTTGTTTGTGAGTTCGGTTGTGTAGAGGGATGCCCAGCTGTTTCAGTGGACCTGTTAGCTGGGGAATTTCCTTGGTGATGTAAGGGGGTTGGTTGTTGAGCGAAAGGGGTATGTCATTCACTCGTGGCGTGGAGGGGTAATGAATTGAGTGACGAACTATTCTTTTGTCCCGAGCTTGGAGGGCTCCAGGTGTGCTGGGGTAGATGCCATTTTGGGTGCCGTTGTTGTCAGAACCGGAGTTCGAGAAGTAGTATGATAGCTTGGTAAAAGGACGAGTTCTTTGTGCCGAGAAAATGGACAGTGATGAGCTATCCTTCAACCCGACACTTTGGATCCGAATTTGATGCCATCGCGAAAAGAAGTTTGGCGGGGTGTTGTGCCGTTGTCGACCCGGAGTGGAAGGCGGTGAGGCTCTTTTGGCTGGCGGGTGGGACAACCCCCACTTCCTTGCCTGGTCTCTGTTCTGCCTATGGCTCAGAGGTGCTAGGGATCCTTGCCCTGGCAATGGAGGGGTTGAGTTGGAAAGTTGCTGTAGGGCCAAAGGTTATGGCATCTGGCAGCTCGACATTGGTTGGTAGGATGTGTTTTGGGAGAGCAAGAACCCAAATCCAGATGGCGGTTCTGAGCAAGCTGCGGGGTAGAATTTGATGGGATAGGAGGAGGAAGACGACTGGCTTGCATTTGGTGGATTGATGAAATTGGTTACATGTCACCCGGTTCTTGGGGATAGGTACCTAGTTTTGACCTGTCTCTGCTTTCTCAAAAATCAGACCAGAGGGTAGAAGTACAGAGATAGGACAGCGGGAGCATTGACGTTTCCAAAATAGTTGGTGCGGTGCCAATGGTAGAACATACACCAGACAAGCTACTGCACCCACACGAGCCTCTCTCCCTCCTCCTCTCAGTCTCAGTCTTAGTCTCCCATGCCTACAAATACTTTCGCAGCGAGGAAATGCAAAACCGTTTCGATGGCAATAGTACCCACGTCCATCGAGGGAGAAGAGAAGTACAGATTACATATAAGCTGAGAAATAACGCACAGCTGGTAAGTGATGACTTCTCTGGATGGGAGCAGAGAGAGGGGTCTGTGTTTTACTAAACCCATTTGCCTGGTGACCCAAGTACCTCCTACACCAGGCGACGACATCGCCACCCATGTGTTTGCTCGTTGTGATACTTTTCGTCTCAAATGTTTTATTGTGCAAAGAGCACGACCGCGCCCTGCTGACAAGAGAGGAGGGGGTTTGGGGAAGGGGGGAGAGAGGAGAAAGGTGACGTTTCGTCTGGTGTCGTGAGGTTCGTTCATATACAGACACACAGCGCACGCTGACACCGTAACAACCCGTCGCCCTCTTTTTCTTCATCCACTCGTTCTCCTCCTTTCTTTGGCGTATCGCCAGACTCCTACTGGTGACTTCTTTTGCCTTCCAAAATCAGTTAATCAGAGTCAGCTCTCGATGCTCGCTCTATCACGAATCGAATAGGATAATCATTAATCGACAACCTGACAGACTCCTGCCATCTATCGAATAGAAACGGGAGCCATAATGTATAAGTTTCACCTCCTCCTCAGCTTCGCCCTCTTCCTCTTCCTAGCTCTCAGCGCAAGCGGCGCCGTTGCTGCAGCACACCATATCGACCGCCGGCAGGTTCATCTTGGAGCGCGACAGACTCCGGGCCAGGAAGAGACCAGAACCAGAGGAGTAAGTCTTTCGTAAAACGACGCGAGCAAACCTATCGTAAAGTCGTTCTTTAGCGGCTGACGTCGATATGAAATAGACTTGTACGCAGATGAGCAACAAATGTAACTTGACAGGGCGAGATGCCCAGGTCTGCCCGGCGGACTACAACAGAGTCAGTCACCTACCTTGACATCACGGGTGCGAAAAGACCTCCAGTCGCACGAGCTAACATTAGCCCCCAGTGTCCCTTCGACGGCGCATCGTGTGTCCTGATTGAGCCAAAAGGGGATTCCAGCCGCAAGCCTGAGGTGCGTTGCGGCTATCTGGGCAGTACACGTTCGTGAATTAGGAATGGGATGGTTGTGAGAAACGGCAAGAAAGTAAGCAACTTGTGAAGGTACCCTGGAGACTATCTAGGCTCTCTGTTTTCAGTAGAGAGCAGACATCCAAGTGTTCCTTCTGGTATGAATGTGAATCTTCAGTCATGAATTCCGCCCTTTCCATCCGCATTGTTGATGGTTGACTCCTGTCCCCTTCCTTCTGGCCAAGACTCTTCAACCAGTATGGACCTCTTTCCATGCTCGTAACGCAGCAAATTCGATTGGATATACCGCTCATCTACATGGACTGCCGCCAGGTCACCAAAGCATCTTTCTTCGCACTCGGCTTATCTTGAACACGCTCAAAGTGCCCAAACAGTCGCCTTGACAAGAACCTGGCGACCACGAACTTCCACTACCGGGAAGCCCGCAAGTCTCACCGTGCTGTTGTCCTTAGGGGGAAGAGCTGAAGGAAGGGCGGTATCAGTACTTGTGCCAACGATTGACGACGCAGTGCTGCCCTTGCGGCCCGCCTGCGGTCCACCGCTGAGTATATTTGTGAACATACCGCTCTTGGTCTTGTCCGCCCGTTGGTTCTTGCCGCTCTTGTCCTTATCGCCTTCATCGGCCTCTGCTTCGCCCTCCGCTTTTTGAATTTCCAAAGGTGGAAGCGGCGTCTTCTCGACATCCATGATGTTCAGTTGAATTGGGTCTCCAGGTAGGGGATAGTTAATTGCGACATCTCTGCTCTCTAGCGGCAGGTTGGCAGCGATGCCAACGGCCAATTCAACAATCATGGACGCGCTGCCGTCCACTCCAGCTGGCGGCGGGTCTGTCATGTACTGGAAAAGTGTCGCCGTGAGGTTCGATGTGCACATCCGAGTAAAGTCCGCCCTGTTGTCTGCACTCTCCGGGGAGTTGAGAACTCTCTGCAGACCCTCAAGGGTAGCCATTCGCCAGCTCACGACCTTATTTGTCAATGCATCGAACTCTTCTTGGCTGCTCATCGTGTACGAGAAGCGGCGGATGTTGAGCTCAATCTCCTTCAGCTGCCGGCTGAGCTCGAAGTTGAGGCCGGGATGGAAGCACTTGTTGAAGATCTCTTCTACAATCCACCTAGTAATGACGGCACGACCAACGGCTGTCATCTCCTGTTTTCCGGTCTTAAGAGCATCAATGCTGACGAACATGTCTAACCACTGCGGTACTGTACGCCAATCTTTTCTGATATTGAATGACAGATTGTTGATAGCACCATTCAGACGGCTGAATCTCGTTATATACTCGCTGTCGTCGAGGGCAGTCCGCGACTGTGACATTCGTTGGTTGGCGACTGCATTTTGCAGCACCTCAATTTGAGAGTTGAGGTTATCGATCTGGGTCTTGCCGTCAAAGTACAACCGCTTAACATTCTTATACTTAGTTACTGTGACTTGTTAGCACACTTCCAACACAGCAATCATGTCCTCCTTACGAAGCTCCTTGAATTTGTCGGGATCTGTGCCGTCGCGATCGGGGTTGGAGGGCTGTGGGCTGTTCCGGCCTTGCTCTCCGGTGGCGCCTTCAAACTGCCGCGAGTCTGGAGCACCGCCTGGTCGGAAGGCAGCGTTGGCGCTGCCAGTGGTGGGAGGCATGGTCTGGCTTTGTCTGTAACCGGGAGGGCCTGCAGATGCGTCGACCTGACTGCGCAATGCCTTCTCTGTCTCTTGGGATCGTCTGTTCGGGGGAGGGCCGCCAGAGGGAGGGGCCATATTCTGCTGCTGCGACTGCTGCTGCTGGGCTTGAGGTCCTCCTTGCTGGGCAGGGGGAAGTGTTGGGGGCAGCGGGCTGTCTGTGGTCTGTACGGCGTACCTCACTGCGGGGGAGGTTTGGCTGGAATGTACGTTTGCCGACAGAGCGTCTGAATCAGTGATGGGTGATTCATGCGACAACTGGGAAACAGTCTCGGGGTTTTGATGCGAACCGGCACCCAAGTGACTAGTATAGATCGTGGGTGGTCCAGCTTGGTACTGACCAGGCTGCTGGTTGGAGTATTGTTGCTGGTACTGCTGCTGTGAGGGGTCGTAAGCAGGCTGCTGACCGTGTTGGTGCTGTTCCTGTACGGTCGGGATCTGCTGTGGCTGGCGATCTCCGTAGTCGGCTTCTTCGTAGGGGGTATTGTCGAAGTCGGTCGGGACGTAGCGAATGGAGTTGCGATTGGAATCGGGGTTCTGTAGACGAGGGTCTCTGTTAGGGTCTTGTGCAAATTGGTGATGCTCGGTCTCGCCGACGCCCTGTAAGGAAGAAGGTTGTTGATGAGGTGCCGTAAGCGGCCAGTCGACAGATTGTTGGTCCAAGGACTGCTGAGACGGCTGCTGGGACAAAGTAATTCTTGCGGGTGGTGGGTTGCTCACTCTTTTGGACGGTCGGCGAGCAAGACCACCGGTGTTATCGTAGGAACTTGGCGGGGTAGGTTGGGGGGGCGGGGTGTTGTGATGATCGCGGCCCGATCCGCCCAAAATGTTCCTGAGCAGCTTTCGTGCAGATCGCTTTTCGGGGACGGGGGCGGGTTGCTGTTGCGGAAGAGGTGAGGTTGCTTGAGTTTGAGCGGAGGCGGGAGCAGATGAGGTGCTGTTGACGGAAGTTCTGAGGTTGTCGACGGAGCTAGATGCAGCACCGGTTTTGGCGTTATTGGAGTAGGGGGCCACGCCGGGCGGGTAGCGCTGTGACTGGGAGCGGGAGACGGAGTCGGTGTAATCCTGCTGACTCCTCTGGCGCAAATCAGCTATGGGTGGATTGTGGTGCTGCAACAGGAGGGAGTTGCGCGAGGTTGAGGCAGGAGGATGGTAATCGTGGGGCTGTTGCAGTGGAGATGGCCCTTGCTGCCCTTGCTGGTGTTGTTGTTGAAGGAGTTGTTGCTGCTGCTGTTGTTGTTGGAGCTGATGTTGTTGATGAGCTGCCAGCTGGTTTGGGTGGATGTCAAAGGATTCGCTGGAGCTGAAGGCGGTCGACGAGGCTGAATGGGGGGTAATTTGATTGAGACTATTAGCGCCGGCGGCGTTGTTGGCTGTGGTTGTGCCAGAGCCTGCACTCAAGGCAGGAGCGAGGGAGGAGGAGTGAGAGTGAGATGAGGAGGAAGGAGCACCGGCGGCACCAGCAGGGCCGGAAGGACCAGGCGTGGGATGCGATGCCACTGAACCTCCTAAACCTGAACCTGAGCCTGAGCCAGATCCAGCAGCAACCTCTCCGCCCGGATCAACAAGTGCTTGCTGCGAGCGGTTGTGGTGCCTTCCAATGCGACCGAAGGCCGGCATTATAACACTGTGATGTCGTGGTGCGCAGCCGCCGCAGTCCAACCTGGCTTCTTTTTTTTTGTTTATTGGCCTTTTTTCTTGTTCCCTTGTTGCTTGTTTGGGACGCTTGCCCTCCACTAGAACACTGCGGGTAAAGAGAGTAGCAAGCAGATCGATCGTCCTAGGTATGCCAAACGGCACAGCCCTTGGGTTGACTGACTGAACAGACTGAAAATGAGAGAAAGCAGAGACAGACAGATACACAAGACCGGATGGTGGACCGAACGCGCAGCTTTGCTTGCTTGCTTCCGGGGGTACGCAGCAACGTAGCGGGACAGGCTTCGCTTCAGCTCAGCTTGGCTCAGTCAAATGTCGGCTCGAATCTTGTCTGTCCGTCGATGTGCAAGGTCGAGATGCAGTGGCAGAAGCAATGACAGCTAGCAACCAGCGGCAAGCAAGAAAGGGAAGCAAGAGGATGGCAAGACGAGAGATTGATCAGCCCGTCCTGCTGGTCCCTGTTCCTATTTTTTGCGCGCCTGCGCCTGCGCCTGCGGTTCTGCGTCTGCGAGACCCTGTCTGTCCACTTCTCATCCAAGTTCAATCTAACCTACGTGTGCAGGTGCCCGCCAAAGGAAGCACCACCACCAGAGCAACAGGCAGAAGAACAGATGGATTGGTTCGGGTTGGCTACCCAACCTGCAGAAGCGGATGCCGCGCTGGGCGACTGGGTCTAGGTCTGGGTTCCTTGGAGGGGCTTCCTTGGGGCTGTGCACAAGTCAACCCAGGTCGCCGTACGGATACTCCTCGCAAGCTGGAGAGCTGGATTCGCTTATGGCTTGATGCTAGGGTGCTGCCGATGGCTGCTTTGATAGAGGCTGTCAGACGCTGTCTGTATGTCCGGCCAGTCCTGGCGTGCAACGCTATCCCGTTCTCGACCAGCAATCGCAGGCCAGAGACGAATAGCTGCGAAAGAGGGTTGAGGGACGCGCAGTCTCCTCCCTCGAGTCTTTCTGTCGAGTTTCTCCTCTGGCTGCCTCTATTACTGGCTGGGGTCACCTCTCTTCAGACGAACAGCGGTTAAGGCTCGATACTCGTGGGGGACGATGAGCGACACGCTACAGCTGCTGCGGGGGAGGGATCTGGGGTCGTTTGGTGAAACACAGGCTGGTTTCGATCCGCGTCCTCAGGGGTCGCCGTTCGAGGTCTTGTCATCGGCAACCCAAAGATAAAGCCTCGAAAGCCAAGCGCTTGGGTGGCAGAGACAAACGATGAGCGGTTGGACAACGAATTGATAATGACGGGCGAGAGTTCCGGGTTGCTCAATGGTCAGTTGTGGATGTCAACGGTAAATTCGATTCAACCCGATGGAAATTGGGCGGAATGTGGAAGAGGGGGGCGTAATCAGAACGGAGGAGAGGAGGTGAATGGTGTCGTGGTGGGATCCCACGCCAGGATAGGGCTGATCAATTACCTTTTCGCCGGTTGACCTTCTTCTTCCCACTGAGAACGAGCTACGGACACGAGACGTTGCTTCGCGAAATGAATTATCGGATGGGTAATTGGCCATTCAGAGGAAGCCTTGAGAGAGATAAACCGCCAAGGAAATGACACCAGATCCGACATCTTCCTCACTCCGACTCTGAGCTTACTTACATGCAATGTTTGTGTCCGGAGCTCGCGGCAAGCAAGGCAAGCTCAAGGCTAGCAAATGCTTGCCATCTGTCAGCACCAGCGATGTATCTGATAGTTATTAGGGTATCGGCACGGGCTCAGGCATTTTCAACATCAGATCTTCCGAAAATTTGGCTCAAGTCTGGACGTAATAGGCTCAAAGATCGTCGGGCATCGGATTCACACAAGCCTTCGTCCGAATTACAACCACGAGCTCATTCACCTTCCGTCAGCAACGACCACCCTTCGTTGTTCAGCAAGACCCTCGTTCGCCTTCAGTCACCTTCTTGGCCACTCGGTAGTGCGGGAGAGCTGCTGCCACCCTGCACCGAGCAGGCCAAACCCAGCCCAGACTAGCCGGCCCTTGGCCTGCATCCCCGTTGTCAAAAATCACCGACTACGCAACAACGTGCGGCCCTGCGGCTGACACCCAGCCCCGAACAGCATGCGTAGACGGGGAAAGCGGACCACCCATAATCCGTATGTTGCCCAAGCTGAGCGGTACAGCCCAGAGGGGAAGGGGCAAAGAGGGTTGCCAGATCCCAGGCTTTGCACCCAAGCATTGGGCTACGACTTTCCCGACAGCATTGAGCACTCACTCACGTCTACCCTGGGAGCGTGCAGAAAAGCGCACGCCTCTTGCGGCCGTTCTTCGTCTCAAAACAAGTCAGGAGATAATGCAAACCCTCGTCGATATCTTGATATTGAGGACAGATTCGACATGCTTGGGCATGCAATTTTTGGAAATCTGGGAAATGATGACATTTCACAGCAACCGACACAGTTTGAGATGGGCATCTGGAATTACTCTCCCCAGAGGCTATGTAAGTACCACTTACCTTATCCCCGCCGAACAGGCGCAGCTCGGACAGCTCAGCCCTAACGGAACCTTGTTCGTGGGCATAACTTTCCTGGTGCGGCGTGCCAAGATGGTTTCTCTTCGTGTGTCCTCCTCCTTCACTTTAACTGCAAATGAGCAGTGGGGAGCTCTCTCACCTTATTCTCGGCGAAGGCTTGCTGCCCGTGTCTCCTCCCCCACCTCACGATGCTTTGTCTCGCTCCAATATGGGACAGCGTCACCATGAGGCTTTAGCTCCATATTCGCAGAGGTGGTATCATTAACATATCAACAAGCATACGGATATCTGCAGCATGAACAAGCCATTCCACCTATAACGCTACGTCCGGCTTGGCATTCCTTACGCCGTGTTTGCAAGAAACTAAGCTCCAGCCTTTCAATCGTCTCAAGATGCTTATCAGCTGTTCTAGTCTCCGGTTCGTTTTATGCATCATCGGCGATGGGATGTTTCCTCTAGACACGCAGAGCTATTTTCAGGGTATAAACAGGAAACGCGGTTGCCACGATATCCTACTTCTTTGCAGCGACTAACAGGACTAACCTCATAGCTAGATGCTATCTTTACAACCGAGCAAATGAGCTCTGGCAAATCATTAGACCTCGAGCCTAGCTAGACAGCTTAGGTGGAGTCGTCTCCAGAGCAAGATGAAGCTACCTACCAATCAACCTACTGGGGACAGAGAAAACAGGGCCAACAGTACGGAGTAAGCTCAGTAAGGTTCTTCATGTTGAATGAAGTACCGATGCCGTCTACGTAGCACAGCTCATGGCAAATTACAAACACGTGTGCTTTTGCAGTGAAGCTACCAGGGGGTGAAGCTACCAGGGGGTGAGTCATGCTGCGTCATTTGAATTGAATCGCGAGAAATGACATTTTGCTGTACGAATGGACGAGGTAGAGTGAGTCCACAAAGCTACTTTGTATCTCTGGAGCAACTGTCCAAAGACCTGTATCTCCGGGTCTATGGGAACCAAACGAGGGCTTGACGATGCCGTCACAGAATGCAGCATTTGTTCGCATCGTCTTCTTCACCCGTTCAACCGACTGCAGCGCCCTCTGAGCTTGATTTTCTGCCATTCAAACCTGGGCAGTCGTTCAGAGGCTCGCATATAGCTGGGAAAAGCATGCCGACGGCCGGCCAAGCGATCCAATGTCGGCAGGGGTCTTGTACAAAAATGGGGTTTGGAGGGGGGCAGAGGGGAGACCCTTTTGCCTCAAGGTCCTCTACAAAAAAGTTTGTTTGTGGTTAGGGTCTATTAATAGACCCCGTCGTACTGGGAGAGGATGGAAAGCGGGTCCCAGCCCTGGACAGGGTGAATCCGATTTGACTATTCGTGCCATTCTGGACTCGCAGTCTTCAGAGAGCGGACTTCCATTGGCGATGGAAGGCGACTCTCTCTCTGTCTCTCTATCTCTCAGCTCTCTCTCCGCAACTGGACCTATCCGAATCAGGGATGGCTCGGGCTCTTTCCAGCTCGCCTCACCTAAGACAAACGACAGGGGGGCAAGCGGGAGGAGGAGGGGCTCCACGGTCCACCAGGTTCACCAACCCATATTCAGCACCGGCCGCTGGGGACCGCAGATCTCGCCGCCATCCACAATGACACGACACCGCAATGCCATCTGATCTTTCATGTTGATGATCCCTAAGAAATCAGCAGATCTAGCCATGTCTACTGCATTCGTGGCTGCCAGCAAGTCCAGGAAATGCCGGCTTTCAGGTTGGGAGAAAGTGCTTTTGGATGGAATTGAGACGTAGTGATCTCCATACCGGATGTTTCTCGGTGTAGAGCTTTGAGTCGTGACAAGCAAAGCAGTGGTACTCGTAAACACTCTTCGTCAACAACTGATTGCATTTCGGCGGGCATCCTTTAGAGTACCGAGGGTGCCCTTCTTCTTCTTCTTCTTCTTCTTCTTCTTCTTCTTCTTCTTCTTCTTCTTCTTCTTCTTCTTCTTCTTCTTCTTCTTCTTCTTCTTCTTCTTCTTCTTCTTCTTCTTCTTCTTCTTCTTCTTCTTCTTGTCATATGCATCATGCAAGGCTGATGTGAAGGTATGCAAGTAATCATCATCATGGCTGAGTCCAATAGATCCGGGATCTCGGCCGAAATATTGGTTCTCTGCAGCAGAGCCACGTTCTAGAATCGAACACTAGCAGAGGAATACGATACATTGGTCGTACGCCTTGTTTGCTTGCAAACCAACCATGGTTGGTCTAATGGATGCTTTTAAATGGTTGGTAGCTACTTCTCGTGATCCCTCGACGTAAGGCGATCCAGTATGGCATGAGAAAGTCTGTACTCTCAAAAGTTAGGGAATCATGCAGCGAGAGGCCGGGATGGATTTAACTCCGCACTAACGATACCAGGAATGTATGATGATTGTCTGTAGCCCAGAACATCACTCTGGTACTTGGGACCGAGGGGTCCTCCTCGGCACGCCTGCGGTTCCGTTCCGTCTGGGTCTCCGTGGTCCGCGGCCCGCGGTTTACTCAGCGGCCCCGGCAGACACTATAAGTCAGCGAAGCCTGCCAGCCGCGGTTCGAGACTCGGCCCTGTCCAGGACGTGTGGTTATATGTTGAGACATGGACGATGCGGGCCATCACATGACAGCCTTGTAACCGGTCTGCTTTGAGTCGTTTCAGGTGATCAATCTTCCGTGCTGTATCTTCTGGCATTGCAGTGGGACGGCTCTCAGGGTATTGATAATATTTGTGGCTCGGCAGAGGTTGATGATGCGGATGATTCGATGAGGACCGTGGTTGGTAGTGGGCTGGGAAGACCATCACTACAGAGTTGATCATTTCGAGGGGGCCTGTGGGGAAGGGCCAGTCTCTGGGGCAAATTGAGGAAAAATTATCAACAACATCAGTTCTGGATTACTGCAATCAGAACGCAGGCCTGTCACCTCGGGCTAGATATGACGACGACTAATATTCAAACCATAGAACGTGATATCCAAGTGATGGTCAAATCACTAGCTTTTGTCGTTAGGATTGGCTCTTTCAGTAAGTATGAGGAGACAATGACTGACTTAGAGAAGAAGACGCCAGGAGTCTCAAACTCAGAAGATTGACGGAATATATATGTATATATTAACATGACAATGAAACCCTCGAGGTCGTTTCATTTAACTTAGCTTGCCTCTTGACTTCACAATTTTGCCATCACAAGCACGTTCGCGACTCATGGTCGCTCTTGGCCCAGATCGATAGAGGCAGGACTAGTGACTCTGGAAGGATTACATAGAGAATTGCTAGTCGGACGCACTCAAAAAATGATCAGGTATCGTTGTTTCCGTCTCAAGGTATGTATTGGTAGTTATTTCCTATTGTTTTCAAGAGAGACGTTTGGCTGCTCATTTATTTGAGAACAGCTTTCCCAGTTTGTTTTCAGGTGTCCCGTGGCAAGATAACACACGGCTGGTCGCTGGTTGCGCTGCTATCCTTTGCCAAGTAATGAGACGTTATTACGATCAATTTGCAGATCTGGCTTTCCACACAATCCAGCAGAGTTCTCGTGAAAAATTGTCGAACCAAGAACTCATACACCGCCGTTGGCTAGGGTGGGATAATGATTAAGATAGAATCATTTTCTAATATTCCAGGATATGATGTTTAAAGTAGTGGACTATGGTTTGAGGTCATGGTGTCGAGATTCGAAGTCTCGAGGAGGTCTTTCCACTGACGGTTATGACCCATCTCCGTTGAGCCGTCTACCAGAAGCCGGACCATAACGAAGTCGTCGACTGTGTCAAGAATGTGCAAGCCTTGGTAATGCTGTCTACGTCTCATCTCAGCTGCCAAAACAAGTCCTCAATTCACTGAGAGACCGGTAGAACCCAAGGCGAAATGCGTGCCTTATTGTGTGAAAGGTCTGTTTAACCTTTGCCAAGTCGTTGCTTCAAGACACTCAACACCAGCAACGCCGTCTGTCGTTTGCCTGTCACAGGTGGAGCCGTCAAAGAGACTAGTCTGTGCCTAGATTCCACCGTCCGACCTACAGTCCTCGTGGCAATAGGTCCTGTTGGGGTTTTCAAGATCAATCCTGGTTACATCGTGGGCTGGCAACACGAAGCTTAGTTACCCAGGCTGTTTTTCGTGAGCAATTACATGGACCGGTGACACGAATGCTCTGCACAAAACGCTGTGATCGCTTGATTGTATTGTGAATCGTATAGTCAGCGTAGCTGTGTGAAGAGCGGTGTGAGTGCTGCGAGACTGTTAACCTTAGCTTTGGCTATCAGAGTAGCATATGCCATTAAACGTGTTGTCCTGTCTTTCGACTACAAGCCGTGGGACAACCAGTCAAATGCCGAGTTAGCAACAGCTGCGCTGCCTTCCAACGGCTTCACCTCGGAGATCGACAATGGAAACACCACAAGAATTGCCAGAACCAGCCTCGTATATCTATTGGATGTCTGAACAAAAATCTTACCGCTCGATCGCTGCCTCCCATACTGGAAGGGGAATCATCAAGCGACCCCCGATAACAGCTCTAAAAGCCTATAAGCGGTATCACGTCAAAGATGCGTTGGCTACCAGAACGACAAGGCTTTGGCTTACTGCTCTGCAGCAGGAGTTGCAAGATCTGTCTGGAAAGGAATGGATGGCCAAATTCGGCTCCATAGCTCGCTCATTCCGGCTCAAGGGCGCTGCATCGTCAGCTGGATGGCTGCAGTTGATCACGCTACTAGCTTACATTTCCAGAAGACTGGATATGCTTCTTGTTGGAGTGCCGATGTTCCGTGAATTATCAGAGGTGGGACGAGGGAAAGAGCGTGTATCAAGCAAACAGCTGTCTGCGGCATCTCTTCCGCTGTCCAGACGAAGTTTCACAGTAGAGGCAGAGAGGCAATTTGCCGTTCCCGGTAGCACCAGGAAATATCATCTGTGATCTGCCGTTGCTTATATGTGATTTGATACGTCAGTGTCCCTTAGTCGAGGACGCGTGGTATCCTATGGAGGATGTACGATCAGAACCGGCTCAGCCTGGCACATAAAATTGAAGATTTCCCGCTGAATGGAAGGCAATTGTGTGTGCGGGCCGAGCGTACATGACAAGTGACAAGGCCATCAAATTCCTGCGCGGTACAATGTGGTCATTGGGATTCTTGTAGTCCTCATTTGTGTTGAAGGTCAGGGTTCCTCTTTCTGTCCCCTCTGCCGCCTTACTATGACCACATTAGCAATTGGACATTATAAGCCATGGTTGATTTTTGATCGCAAGGGCTGTCACGAGTGGCTTCTTGTGGACTACGTCACTTCTGTCGAACGTCGGTAGCTCTTATTACTTGCTAGACCTGTTTTGCCTTGAGCAACTGTATGACTGAGGCCTAAGATGAGCAGCGATCCGGACGTGTTCAGGCACATCCCATCATATCTGTACCTTCCGCATTCGTCATTCCTGGCCGTACTGCCAGCTTTATCTGGCCACGGTTGATAGCTCGTATAATCCACAGTCGCCATGGTGTATGACCACGCACAACCGCGGATGCTCGCACCGGGCCGCGTGAGCATACCGTCGGTTGCTTGCATCATGATCCGTCTTTGATGGCAACCTGGTCAAGGGCGGTCTGGGCATATGACATGCTACCACCGTGAAGACCAGCGAAACCGTCACATGCTGTCTCCCCGAGATTCTATAAAGCTCTTCCAAGGACTCGCATCGATCCTGTGTCTAGTTCCAAAGGTCGAGTGGCATCTATTTGAGTTAACGATATTGTAAAGCTCTTGACCTATCTCTCAGCAAGCCAGGTTATCTATTCTTGAAATCTCTTTGAACGCTCATCATGAGATTCCTCAGATTGTTTCCGCTGTTGTCTTTGCACTCTTTCGTGTCAGCATTGCCAGTACTAGAGGCACAGGAAGCTGCCAAGTTCCGGTATCCATGGAAAGACTTCACACTCAGCAACCTCGAGTCCGTCTGCCGTAAACAGGACGGAGACCAGCGATACACTTGCACTCTCAGATGTGAGTAGTAATCAAGTCCGGTTGATCATCAAAACCGTACCGGCGCAACGCTTGGCCTGGACTGGTGCCACGCACTCCTTCAAGACTAACTTCTGGGGCGGCCGCCTACCCTACCTAGTCGACGTTTACGATTTCAACACGGAAGACGTCGTGGAAGTCAGCGGAGCACATTGCGGCACGGCCTGGCAATGGGACGGCATCACTCCAAACCAGGGCCCGGATAATAACTACCCCAGCACCGGCGTCCTCTGCTGGAGCGCCGGTTCAGACGCCTTCCAGTTCAGGGTGGCAAAGTTTCGTTCCGCCTCGAACTTTGAACTCTACGTCAACCACTTTTACAGGGACACGCGGTGAGTTTGTATCCGGCCAAACCTTGCCTTCGTACTCGCAAGTCATTTCAGAGTTTTGTTTCTCTGCTTGTCTGGCTGACGAGTTCAAAATTATCGACATCGTGCAGATACTTCAAGCCGCCGTATGACGGGAGAAAGGCTCTGGTGAATATTGTCATCCCGGATGCCCATCCTCTTCCACCAGTGGCTCCCTATGTGCCTCCTGTGAATCAATTTGAATTCATCGCGACGGCAACGATCTCGAGACGCACAGACGGGTTGTCATAGCGGGACAGAGTGTAGGTACTGATGGTGTTGTGTCAGTCCCCTGTACCCTTTTCGAAGGTTGTACTGGTTCGTCGTGAGGGCGCTCGGTCGGAAGAACTTTCCGTCGTGTTTTAGTACCGCCTCATGTTGTGGAAGTTGAGATGGGTTTTTCGACCCCTGACGGAATGTTTATGGGATAATGTGTAGTTTAGCAGAGACGAACGGGGAAATAAAATGAGCCTAAACAGAGAATTCATCGAAACCGCACTAAGCACTCAGAATTGTGAAGTTCCAAAGTGAAGATGACTTCACAATGTTCATTGTCTTGCCTGTTACTCATTGATGAAAAGTGTCGAGGAACAACGAAAAAGGGTTGGCATCAAAGGAGTATAGCTCGGACTCGCGAGTTGCATTTTCCGCAAGGCCACCCTTGGGCTTCGCAACTCACCATGTTCCCAAACAAGCGCCGAAGAAACCGCAATTGAACTCGCTAGAATGAGAATGAAGAAAGGTTGTCGTAAACTCGCTGGACATTTGGTTTTTGATATCTGCGGGCGGAGCCATAGTTAGGTGATGTGTTCTCGAACGAGACTATACGCGCGTCTGACATGAACGTGATCGACGATTAGAGAGCGGCACGATTGCTTATCACCGACGATTTGCGGGGATGTTTCTCGGTAGTCGGTAACGGGCATCAAGCTTTTTTGAATCGCCAAGAGATGCAACCTCTTGTCATGTTCTCTCTTGGCTTGTTTTGAACATCACACTGGCGATCGGTTCATCCTCCACCCCCACAGATTGCAGGGAAAGCTGCCTTCTAGCCATGGACTAGAACAGCGGAGAGTAAAGCGAAAGAAACACCGATCACGATGCAGGGCGGATGATCGACAAATCATATTCCAAGAGACCTTGTGCTGACATTAGACGCTGCTCTACTGTCTACACTGACAGAGTTAATCAAACACAAGCTCGAACTCAGGAGCGAGTAGATCATGAGGCTTGAGGATGGCAGACCGCAAACGAGATAGCATACGACGACCGAGTGAGAATTTGTGTATTGTTCGTCGAAAGAAGGTTAATTGTTCCTGCATTACACTTCTCCATGGACCATGACTAGTTATTAGTCTTTCCGCCGGCAAGTTGCGAAGGCGGCACTGGACAGGTAAGGGGTAGGGTTCGTGTGTTGAAACGTGCAGATTTGCAATTGTTTTGGAAACCTGTAACCTTAAGTGGGATCAAAACGCGAGCAGAAATGTTGGGACGAAGAAGGCCTCCGCCGCGAAGATCCTACGACAAGTTCTGTCACAACTGTCGCACCTGTCCTAGTTGAAGCATTAAGTTTCTCGAGGGGAGATTCAGTTCCCGGCGCTAAGGGGGAACCTTTCGATGGCCGGCCGAGACGTGTTCCCTGGCGAGACGGGCACTTCCGTATGGTAGGACCTGAATCCCTCTCTGTTGACTCGTGATCGTTTTCGTCCCAATCGGCTCTTCTTGCGTTTTCTCAGATCGTTATACAAACTGGTCCTGTAATCCGCATGTGCTTCTCATTCCCCTTCCCTCCATAGCTGGGCTATCTGGTTTGTTCTTCTTCCCCCGCCGCGCTCTCTTACGTTCGGACCTCTGCGAGACACGAACGAACGGCGCCGATAATATCATCAACCCGTCTTCGTGCACTTCATAGCAAAAGAGACAAGGAAGGCCAACCAGAATGGCTCCTCTCAAAGCCCTTTTGGCCCTAGCGGCCGCCTTCACCGGCATCGAAGCCCGCCTCATGTCCAGGGCAGCCGCGCTCGCCAACGGTGTCCAGATGACAAACATGGCCGCAGACGACCAGCAGATCAACCTCCAAATCGGCATCAAGTTGCAAAATATCGACAAGCTGGAACCCATGCTCAGGGACGTCTCCGATCCGGACAGTCCTAAGTACGGTAAGTACCTGACGGCGGCTCAGGTCAACGACATGTTCAAGCCAGCCGAGGCCTCAGTCAAGGCCATCCAGACCTGGCTCGCCAACGAGAACGTCACAGACGTCTCGTACACGGACAACGGCCGCTTCGTCAACTTTGCGACCAACGTCGGCACCGCGAACAAGATGCTCGGCGCCACCTTTGCGTACTATGACGTCCAGGGCACCATGAAGCTGCGGACGACCGAGTACTCCCTCCCGAACGCGATGACGGAGCACATCGAGCTGGTGACGCCCACGACGTACTTTGGCAACATGAAGTCCGACCCGGCCTTCACAAACGCCCAGCTGCCACAGATGCCCGCGCCGCTCTCTCGCAGACAGGGCACCGGGCCCAGCGCGACCGCCAACTGCTCTAAGGTCTTCACACCGGCGTGCTTCGAGCTGGCCTACAACTACGGCGCCTACCAGGCGGACCCGGCGGCAGGCAGCCGCGTCGGCTTCGCCAGCTTCCTCAACCAGTCCGCCCGCCAGGACGACCTCACGGCTTTCCTGGGCAGGTTCCAGCTGCCAGCTCAGAAGTTCACCAGCGTTCTCGTCAACGGCGGACAAGATCACCAGGATCCCAAGGGCGCCATCGGTGAGGCCAACCTCGACGCCCAGGTCATGGCCGCCGCCGTCAAGACCCTCCCGATCACGCAGTACCTCACAGGCGGCAAGCCGCCCCTGGTCCCCAACCTTCGCACACCGACGCAGGCAGACAACCAGAACGAGCCATTCCTCGACTTTTACCAGTTCATGATGACGCAGGAGAACGAGAAGATCCCGCAGGTGCTCTCCGTCTCATACGGCGACGACGAGCAGACCGTCCCCATCGAGTACGCCACGCGCGTGTGCAATCTCATCGGTATGATGGGCCTGCGCGGCGTCAGCGTCCTCGAGTCCAGCGGCGACACGGGCGTCGGCGCGCCGTGCCGCGCCAACGACGGCAGCAACCAACCGCAGTTCACGCCGCAGTTCCCCGCGACGTGCCCGTACATCACCGCCGTCGGCGGGACCCAGGCATTCGGGCCCGAGACCACGTGGGTGGCGTCCGGCAGCGGCTTCAGCAACTACTTCAAGCAGGCGTGGTACCAGGAGACGATGGTGGCCCAGTACCTCCAGACCGGCATCCCCGCTGACGTGAAGGCGTACTACCAGCCCTTTGCCAACTTCACCGGCCGCGGGTTCCCTGATATCGCAGCCCACTCCGCCAGCCCCCCGTTCGCCATCGTTAACGCCAACAAGCTCGTTGGAACCGGTGGCACATCAGCTTCTGCCCCGTTGATGGCCGGCCTCGTCGGACTCCTCAACGACGCTAGAATCCGTGCCGGACAGCCGACTATGGGCTTCATGAATCCGTGGCTGTACAAGAGAGGCTTCAAGGGCCTCACCGATGTCACGACCGGCGTCGCCCAGGGTTGCGGAGGTACGGATTTGCAGTCGGGCAAGCCGTTGCAGGGCTCCGGTGTGATTCCCTTTGCGACATGGAACGGCACTCAGGGTTGGGATCCCGTG
Source organism: Colletotrichum tamarilloi (assembly GCF_030869305.1). NCBI lineage: Eukaryota > Fungi > Ascomycota > Sordariomycetes > Glomerellales > Glomerellaceae > Colletotrichum > Colletotrichum tamarilloi. The sequence goes on from NW_026849399.1 coordinate 630,893, forward strand.
ACGGGACTCGGCCTTCCCAACTTTGAGGAGATGAAGAAGATTGCTCTTACTAAATAGAATCGCTCTGCCTTCTCTCGCCCCGGAATGATTGGCATTTGAGAGTTCATTTCAGAGGCTGGCTAGCCTAATCGTAAATACACTTGAATTACTGTTACCGTCTCATTCTCCTGATAGAAACGACCTTTGAAATGTAAAGTTCTGTGATAGAAGTACGATGTTCAGTAACTTCAGTTGTACTTTGTCAAGCTGACGCCGAATAGAAGTAATCAACCACGAGAGAATTACCACATGCCAAAGACACTTGCAGACTTCTCGTGGTCTTGCTCGCGTGGCATCTCGCAGCGCTTGCGAGACCATCTCTACTAATCTTAGCCTTGTCCAAACCGTATCTAGGCAACTTTGCCTAATTATTCGGGTGTTTTTGTCTGATAGCCACTTGACCATCGCAGACGAGACCAAGAATAGATAGGTAGGCAAAATGCGAGATCAGACGTTGACAACTGAGAAATCTAATTCGTCAGAATCCGACGAAAAGGAAGCGTTTGCTCAAGATAGGGCTGGGAAGCTGGGGACGAGAGACAAGTGAATAGACAATGAAACAAGACATTCTTGCTCGACTTCACCGAATGCAACCTAGTTTCAAGGGTCCTGCGATGCGATCCCGGGACCGTGGGAAAGGCTTCGTACGCATCTAATGAGCCCGGCTATTCTCGTCGCGTGGCTTGCCTGACAGATTCGATGTCCCGAATTTGACCATAGGTCCTCTTCGAATTTCGATAGCGTGCTCTCGGCGCGTGGCAAGGTCCAAGGTCCGAGCCCCGCGCCAGTCTCGCGGATGGCTGACAGCTGAAGTCTTGGCGCCAAAATAGAGGCTTTTCAGGGGTAAATTCGATCCTCCTGAGGAGCCTCTGCGAAAATCTAAAAGTGCAAAATTTCTTCCAGTGCGGCTGTCTTTTCAGCTGGCCTTTCCGGATATGGAGATGTTGCCGTGTTTTCTCTCGTAGAATACAGCGAACGGCACTGTTTAAGACGTGAGCGCTTTGTTGATCCCATGCCCCCGCGACGTTGCGACGGATGATTCAGCCAGCTGTCAAAGTCCCATTTCGAGAGTCGACACTTTGTTCAGATGCAAGGTTGCTTTTCGCCGTTTTCATCGTGTCTCTTGCTGATTCGAGGGGTCTGGTAACAACCTAGAATAGAATCGTGACTGGCCCATGCAGGCCGAGGCGGGAAAGGAGCTGCTAAAGTGACCAGAGTCTTATCATTTGACAAAGTCAATGTGATATCGACAATCCAGATCGGATGGCCACAGAAAGCGGGACCAGGCTGCGACGAGCTGGACGAATCCGATTTATCTGGGCGGCCGCATTATCAATGTGATGAAGTCGTCCTTGCCTGCAGTAGCCAACAAGAGAATTCTTCCTTACAGTCGCGCACCCTATTTGCCTGTTTGTCACAATGCTATTCGACATCTCCCCCGAGATGAAGACATTTCAGTAGATTCATGTTGCGTATGCCAAGGTAGGTTCTCTCGGGAAGAGCAATGGTCCAGCAGTCCTGGGCGTAAAAAAGAAAGGGACACTAGTGAATAAGGGCCTTCCACTTTTCGAAGTTTCTGCCGGCGTTCGCGATGTTGGTCACAGCGCTGCCAGATGCCGCGAGCCTGGTCTCGACCTTTCGACGCAGTCCGACGTGGGACTAGCTAAGGTCTGAAAGGGCGAAGGCTGCTCTGGAGAGTTCAGGGTCACAACCCTTGCAATCTTTCACGATGTCCTGAACAACTGGACGGCAACCCAGCTCTGGCTGAAAACCATGAGTTCGTAAGGTTGGCGAGACGGGGCGTTGCAAGGATTCGATTGGACAGTTCTTGGGCGGAGATATCGTGAACCGGGAAAATTGTATGCGGGATGGCAATAGTCGAAAACGGGATCTGCGCAGGCTCAGGGGTTGGCTAGATAGGCAGTACAGAGTTCAGACACGCCGACAGCTGAACTTGATGCATAAGGTTGACCGGTATTAGCGCTCGCTACGCGAAAAGAATGCAATTGCCACGTTCGTCGTCAATTTAATAGAGATGATGCGTTGAGAGCTGAAGCCAGCATGTGTTGAGTAGTCTTTGCTCGCGAATTGAGACAGAAACTATTCGTTCAACCGCTGGGCTGAGAGATCTGCCATCCATTGTTAAGCAGCACACAGCGGACGCCGGCAACAAGACCGCGTCCTGGGCAGTGTCGATCAAAAAGAGAATCCAGAGACTTGACTGATTCGGGGCAGCAGACCGACACTTGCGTTTCTTGTTTCCTTTCAGCAGATTCAGCGTTATGGAGGCTTTCTAGTCAAATTGACTCGCGTCTTTGTTGGGATTCACCGCACCCATTGTTCAGCCTGTTCGGACTGCTCAGGCCTCTAGCGCAGAATTTGGCCGGGATGGCGAAACGAATGCATAGACCCAAGTCGAAAGATGAGGCGATGATACCCAAGTGGATTTGAAGTAGCTGAGGTCATGGGAAAGACCGAAAAAGCGCCACGGTCGGGATGAATGGAAATCGGCGCGACCAGACGTTGGGAACTTCAGACCAATATTCTCCATTGTGCAGCATTGCAGCACAAACGTAGCTGAGAGTCGAGATTTGAACGTATCACAGTCGAGCCTGGTGCCTAGAAAAGCAAGATAGTCGTATGCAGCCACATGGTATCTGCAGCGTTGCAGTGGGTGTTGCGGGCGAGAGATTTTGGATGTTTGATTGTCGTGACCCAAGGCGAAAAGGACCAGTAACACAGCTTACCTACCTTAGGTACACGGCGGCCGCTTCCCGAAGAGCCCGATAGGACGTTGCGGATATGCGAATATGCCGTTCAAAGTGCATATGCTCTGGATCACGTCATCCAATGGAACTTCTTCACGGTAACGAGTACGCAGCTAAACAGCATAATGAGCAGCTATACGTGTAATGACATGCTCGTTTCTGCAAGGCACAGGCGGGAGGGAAGGTGCCGGTGGAAGGATGCCGCCGAAGCAACCAAGACACCACCTCAAGACACAACCTCATCTAACCAAATGCAGAAACGACATCCAGGATCTGCCGCCATCCGTGACTGCGCTGCCGCTGCCTTGCAATCTGCATGTATCGCCATCATCATCACCTTGGGCGGCGTGCCAGCTTGCCTACCAACGTGCCAACGAGCCAACGTGCCAGCTTGCCTAGCTTTCCCGTCCCTCCTCCACCCTCTTTCAATCGGGTTCCATCGTCTGCCTCTGCCGGCTTCCTTCAGCCACCATTGTACGACCAACACATCTATCTACGACGTGCATGGAATGGGCCTGGTCTATGGAATACTTACACACTAACACTTTTTGTACGCCATACCACCCCTGGAAATCGGCAGGACCAGGCAATGTCACAGGTTCAGCAAGCCACTCTCGCCCACCTAATCTCTAGCCATCTCATCTCAATCATCCCATATTGACAATTCCGCCCGAACCTCGCCGCTACATGGGATGACGGTGGTTTCCCGTCTTACGCCCAAATCCTCTCCAGTCATTCTGCAAGTTACCGTCATGCATGGCTCTCGGACGAGACAATGACTGAGAGCACACCATTCCCGAAACATTGTTGCATGCCTTCGTGGAAAACACCGTATTGCTCCCAAAAAGCAAGTAACAACGGGAAGCCAACTCCTTTGGGGTTAACGAGGCAAGAATCCACCTCCACTCCGCCAGAGGTGTGCTTCAGGTCGGCCCCAATACGTGATTTTTCACCACCGCTCACAACTTTCACCGTGGCTAGTGCCAAGCGGAGAACTGTGAATGCCCACCAATCTTAGATGTAGGCATCCAACCGCCCTTCTACTTCCTCGAAAAGACCGATACCTTATTCTAGAGCCAAAACACACAAACCTTATGTGAGGACTCGGTCTGAAGATCGCTCTTATTGTACGAGCGTCCCCCCACCCACGACGCAGAGACAACGGGAAACCTACTGCGTAGAGAGACACTCGGCCCGGTCAGCGTTATGTCTCTCCCAAAAGTGGGATACCCTCGCAATCCCAGGGTTGCTCGCCCAAGTGGTCAACGAATAAGGTTACCAAGACCTCGGAAGGCCCTGCCAGCTTGCCGTGACCAGGGTTCTGGGACGAAAGTAGCTAGAGGCCAAAAATCAATTGTCCTGCAGCTTGCGGTATGCCAATTTTAGCGCCCACAACCAACTTGGCCGGCGCAAGCCAAGTAGACGAGCGGAGGTTTTCAATGGTCAAAGACCTCTCGGAGGCTTGCTTTGCGGCAAGGCTAAGCTTGGTCAGGAAAGGACTGGAAAAAGGCCTTTTCCTCTCTCGGCTGTTGATATCAGCTAGCTGTCTTGCGCTTCTCTGCTTACACGACTTCCTTGAAAGCACAGTCTAGAGCCTCAGGAGATAGCCGATTTAGACCACGCTAAGTCAGGACGGCTCTGGTCGTTCCTGAGCTAGACTGCCCCATCATCCGCCGTTCTTCTGTCTCTAACCTTTTGTTTTGCTAGCATGTTGTTGATCACCAAAATCGCCGGGGTTTTCTCTGGCCGGCTTCGACTATCGTGTCTCCGGCGTGGGCGAGTGCCCTGATCAACACTGTCGTTGCCGGTGTCAGTTCACAGGCAGTCTCCCGGCTTGATGAGAAGAACTTTTTCGCGATCTTCCCGTGTCGTCCCGCTTGGCCAGTGGCCTGTAAACAACTCGCCTATTCCAGATCGGCATCATCATCATGATGGCACTTGACCAAGGCAACGCCGATGAGCTAGCACACCTTTGCCTTCGCAGGGGTGTTTATGGCTGTTTCTCAGTCTAACGGCTTGGCCATGCAACGCTTGGAGAGCCATCGTTTGTGCGATAAGGCCTCGACTCTCCTTTGTCGCCTCCATCCACGCTACCCCCTCACGATGGGGGAAAGCTTCTCTCCTTCTTTGTACCTGACTACCGGGTTTCCACCCAACGCACGGGTGGCGCCAGCTTTCGAGCACCAAAGTCAGGAACCATTTCGCTTGTCACCAGTCCCATCTCAGCTAGGAGTCCGTCTTGAACGGACGACTTAGGCTTGTGGAACCCAGGTTTGCGTGCGTGGTCGACCGGCGAGTGCTGGCGAGGCCAACCGTTGTTTGTCCCCCCCCCCTCCTCGATACGATCCTTGACTAACGCCTTTCATTGCCGCATTGGAGGCGTCCATGGCCGCCCATATCGCTCCTGGCGTACTCAGCTAGACCAGATAATATTGCTCTCAGCTGCCGGTGCCCCCGTGTATGCGGCTTGACTAGACCTTTGTCCCCAGGATGGATGCCCTCCGCACTTGCAGAGTCTCTACTATGGTCCCGTCTCACATATCTTGAACCGATTTCCCGTCCCCCTAAGCTACTGGTTACCCTGACCAACACTCATTCCATTCGCTCACAATCAACCATCCTGTTCTCTCTTCACCTCAAGGCGGGAAGTGGTTTGACCAGTTTGTGGTTCGTTCGTTTCACAGTCTCCACAAGATGAAGGCTTTCAAGACATACTTCACGCCCGACCAGGCGTCGGGCCAAACCGAGGCCGAACCGTCGAAGCCGACTACTTTGCAACCGATTGCACCGCAGCCGAAGCCGCAGGCGGCCGAGAGACCGGCTCCTTACCGGACACACAGCGCCAGAACATCCGCTCGACAGTCGACAGTGAGCTTGGCGCTCACTGCCGGTATGAGGGACAAGCATGCTAGCAGTATCATCGACCTCAGGGCAGATGTCACTGTCCACAGCATCTACCAGGACCAGCTCAGGAAGATGTATGCTTCGGCGTGGAACTTGGGTGAGGGTGTTGTTCTCAAGAAGGGTCGGAACGATTATGTCTGCGCTCCTCCTCAGCTATCCACTGTACCCAATGGTTTCTTCGATATGGTCACCCAGCTGAATGTCAGCGTAAGTACTCACAGGCACTCGTCATAGTAGCCAAGTTTCCAAGTTAACCACCTGCTTAGTGTGCCATGACCGTCAACACACCTGTTATCCAGTCCATCATTCACGGACTCCTGAACAGCGGCGAACCCTTGAACTCAATTCCTCTCGCTGGAGGCTTACAGCTTCAAGTCCTCCAGAGGATGACCGATCTGCCCAGATGTCAGAAGCATCACTTTGCAGCCTTCATTCTCGACCCTCCCCTGCTCACCGTCTGGGATGATGATGCCAACAGACTGCATGCCCGCGCAGAGAGCCTGGAGCACATGATCATCTCCTACATCTGGCGTAACGAGGGAGGTGATGAGGAGGATGGCGACGAGAAGAACGAGAAGCAGGCCGGCGTCAATGTTGAGGAACTCTCGCCTGCCGCTCTTGAGGAAGCCCTCAAGGCTGAGGTCAGACCAGTCCGACTTACCAGTTCTATCATGGTTTCGGCGGCGCTTTGCTTGTCTGTGGCGTGCTTGGGTCTCGGTTACCGTAATCTGGCTCTGGAGTCCACCATCGACGGCAGCTACACGCGCTGGGCACTCCTGGCCGTTACCCCGCTTACGCTTTTCATCAGTCTCGTGAGTATTGCGAATCTGAATTACCTGATTGTCATGAACTAACGCACCACAAGTTCTTCTTCTTGTCTATTTCCGGAAATATCTTCCAGATCCTCGGTCCCATCTCGTCGGTTCACGCAAACTCCAAGAACTACTCTGGTAAGGCACCGCGTCGCCTTGGCCCTCACCGTGGCGAGCTTCCCCACGTCACCATCCAGATGCCCGTCTACAAGGAGGGCCTGAACGCTGTCATCAAGCCCACGGTTCTCTCTCTCAAGACTGCCATCTCCACCTACGAGATGCAGGGTGGCTCTGCCAGCATCTTTGTCAACGACGACGGTATGCAGCTCATCAGCGAGGACGAAGCCTCGGCCCGTAGGGAGTTCTATGAGGAGCACAACATGGGATGGGTTGCTCGCCCCGGCCACAACCCCAAGCCTTCAGACCCCACCGTTCAGCCTTTCATCCGCAGAGGCAGATTCAAGAAGGCCTCCAACATGAACTACGCCCTGATGACTAGCAACAGGGTTGAGGAGAAGCTCAAGCAGATCAACCGCGGAAGCAGATGGAGCCAGGATAGTGAGGATCAAGCCTACGAGCAAGCTCTTGCTGAGGTTCTCGAGGAGTCTGAGGGCCGAACGTGGGCTGAGGGCAACATCCGCATGGGTGACTACATCCTTCTTATCGACTCTGACACCCGTGTTCCCCGCGACTGCTTTTTGGATGCTGTTAGCGAGATGGAGGCTTCTCCCGAGGTTGCCATCATTCAGTACACCTCCGGTGTCATGCAGGTTTCCGACTCTTTCTTCGAGAAGGCGTAAGTTGATTCGAGTGATCATTCCATACGCACACCAGCTAATCTCTTTTCACAGTGTCACATGGTTCACGCAGATGATTTACACTATGATTACCTTTGCCGTCGCCAACGGTGATATCTCGCCCTTCGTCGGTCACAACGCTATCCTCCGCTGGTCTGCTCTCCAAGATGCTGCTTCCTACATGGAGGATGGCTACGAGAAGTTCTGGTCTGAGTCTCACGTCTCCGAGGATTTCGATATGGCTTTGCGTCTGCAGACTTCCGGTTACTCTATCCGTTATGGTGCCTACACCGGTGATGGCTTCAAGGAGGGTGTCTCCCTCACTGTCTACGACGAGTTGGCCCGCTGGGAGAAGTACGCCTACGGATGCAACGAGCTGCTGTTCCACCCCTTCCGTTTCTGGCTTACTCGTGGCCCCTTCACGCCCCTCTTCAGACGGTTTGTCTTCTCCAACATCGCCTTTTACAGGAAAGTTACGATTCTGTCCTACATCGGCACCTACTACGCTATCGGAGCATCATGGATCCTTACCTTGATGAACTACTTCCTGACTGGATGGTTCTTTGGTTACTACGACAAGTACTACCTCGATTCGTTCGCTATCTTCTTCTCCATCATCGTCGTCTTCCCTCTCGCTGGAAACGTTGCCTTGGCTGTGCTCAGGTACAGACTGGGCCAGAAGTCTCTCCTTGGAGCCCGTAAGTTTCCCTCTCTTCTTCTGCATCGACACCAGACAGCTAATCTTTTCATATGTAGTCTGGGACAACTTCAAGTGGATGCCTGTGTTCACCATCTTCCTGGGCGGCATTTCACTCCACGTCTCCAAGGCTTTGCTCTGCCATTTCTTCGAGATTGACATCCAGTGGGGCGCCACTTCCAAGGAAGTCGAGAACTGCAACTTCATGGAGGAGATCCCCAAGATCATCAAGAGCTTCGCGGGCACGTTCATCTTCACAGCTCTGGGAATCGCTCTCATCGTCTGCGGATACTACGTCTTCCCCGTCCAGTGGCAGATTCGCTACTTTGCGACCATCTTCCCCGTGGCTATCTCCATCACTTCGCACTTCTGCCTTCCGGTACTCCTCAACCCCGCTTTGATGAAGTTCACCTTCTAAACCGGCACTCATTTTACGCGACCATTTAATGAACATACCATTCACTTTATCTTAGAAATCTATAGACGGAGTTTAATTTGGCAGAAGGGTCCTCCACGGAGGTATAGACTGTTGATAGCGTTCTGGATGGGTCTTTTACTCACTCTTTCCTTCCATCTGGTCTTGATGATGACGAGCATCGTCACGGATACAGCATGATTTAATGTTTTCAATCTCTCTCTCTCTCTCTCTCTATATATATACCAGGCATGTCTATGATATCCAATAAAAGAAGATAAGTAAAAGCTCATTCACAACAGAGACAGTGCCCTTATTCCCAATTGCCAACTAAGAATTCATTAACATTGCATCCGAGTGTTTGATAATCCTTGCGAAGGTAGAACCGGGATCGGCAAGCCAACTCTAGGGCAGTGTTGACCATCAGATTTAATAGTCCAAATCTGCGCTGAAGTAGACACACTCGCAGCTATAGAATCTGTTTTCGAACTCGATATCGAGGGACCGCATAGTACAAGGCAAGTAAATCATCAAGATCCTAGCCGACGCTACTGACCGTAAGAATATCAACGTCATTATCAAGCCATCGCATATGAGACTCATTGCCTTCTCAAACATCTTGCAAAGAAACATGATATGGCAGTCGATGAAATTTCGCAATATATGCTAGACAGCCAGCAGGTCTTCGCAGACCCAAATCCTGGAGAGCCGTAAGCTAACAACAGCTAACTGCGAATTCTTCCCCCCAAAAGTAAAACGATCAAGATTGCCCATGACCAACAATCACAGTAAAACGCCATGTAGAAAATGCCCCGCCGTTCTTCAAGCTCTTCTTTTTTGGTGAACCCAAAACGCCGTTCCAAATGTGCCAAACATGAAAACCCAGAGGGTATCGAGAGCAGCAGCAGCAGCGGCGCAGCTACCACAGCCATTACCTCACAACGACCCCCCACACCCCTCCTCTTCTAATATCCCATAACAAGACCGACCCATCTAACTGTTCGTCGCAAAGAGGGTATCTTCGTCACGAAGGTACTCGCCGGCGTCGGACTGCCTGAAGCAGACGACACCGGTGGGATCGAGACGGCGCGCCTCGGCCGTGGAGCGGGCGGTGACGCCGAAGCCGAGGGGCTTGTCGTCCATGGCGTAGACGATGACGCCCTGGTGCTCGGGGCAGTCGTCGGACCAGCGGCCGACGTGGGCCTTTACGATGTTGCCACCGTACAGGAAGGGCATTTCTCCGTTGGGCTGAGGGATTTTTTCCCTGTTAGCATGTCTGTCCCACTGTACATGCTTCCTTTCGCGGGCTCCAATCGAACGAATTGGGGGTTTTTGAAGTCTGACATACCTTGACCCAAATCTTGTATCTTGCGTGCTCGCTGAGGACGGGAAGAGCGGTTACGTGCAGGCGGAACTTGCCAGTCTTTGTGAACTTTCCTATATGGCGAAAAAGGGGCGGTGGTTAGTCCATATATACACAAAGACTTGACTGAGAACTGGGGTTGGCCTTGCACGCGCACAGGAACATACCGAGGCAGATACCGATGCTGAGAAGCTTATCGCGGGCGATGCTGGTCGCAAGATTGGCGACGGAGAGGCGCACATAGTAGACACGGTCCTTGATCATGCGGAAGACGTAACGATCGGGCTCGGGACCGTTGTCGAGCGGGGCGATGAGGTTCTTCAGCGAGCTGCCCATGTAGCTGGCCAGCTTGTTGAAGAGGGTCTCGGTCTCTTTTTCTGTGAGGGGACGCATCTTGGGCTTTCTGGTGGTTTTTTGATTTCGATTCGAATGTGCTCGGTTCGGTATCGGTGTAATCGGATTGGGACTCGGCGAGCGTTGGTGGATAGGTAGGATCTTTCACAATAGAGGTGCCGTTGCCGAAAGGTGGGATGCAGGTGCATCGCGATGCGAAAAAGGTTGGAGTAGCGGCAGAAACCCAAAAAATTTCGGGCGGTCTGAGGGTGTTCCGGGGTTTCCATTGGCTCAATGGCCAAAACCTCCACTAAAAAGTTCTCGATGGTCCCTCTTCCCGCTGTTGGCGGTCCCAGGGTCCCCAACTCAATCCCACCGTACATTGAGAAATCTCTCTTTCAGCGAGGACGAGAGCATTCTAAAGACCAGCGAAGCGGCGAATCCCACAAAACAAACTCCTTTCGAAGTGTTCTATCCCTTCCGATTGATATTCCAAACAAATCCGTTGTCCCAAAATGTCTTCTAGAGCTTCAAAACGCCGCAGGCTCACGCCGCCGCCCGACGACGAAAACGATCACACCGGCAAGTCGTCCAAGAAGATCCAAAAGTCCTTCTTCAAGAGCGCTGCCGGCTGGAACCTAGAGCAGGACTACGAGAGCCGCCAGCGCAAGGGAAAGAAGGACAAGAAGGAGAGCACCCGCTTGCCCATCAAGACAGCCGACGGCCGCCTCGAGCAGTACCGGTCCCTGCAGGGCGACGATCACAACGACGATGCCGACTCGGTCGCGAGCGACGGCGAGTGGCTTGAGGGCCGTGAGGACGAGGAGGCCACCGCCGAGGCGGCCAACGAACGTCTGCGCCAGGATCGTAGGAAAGAAGAGGAGGAGTCGAACCTGCCCGAGCCCGTCCAGATCCACCAGGCCAAAGAGGAGCTCGCCAAGATTGCCATGGCGCTGAACGAGGATCCAGAGGAGAACGTCTCGGCCTTCAAGGCCATTGCAAAGATTGGCCAGTCGCGCATCCAGGCCATTCAAAAGCTCGCGCTGGCCACCCAGCTCGCCGTCTACAAGGACGTCATCCCGGGCTACCGCATCCGGCCCGTCGCCGAGGACGCCCCCGTCGAGAAGCTCTCCAAGGAGGTCCGGAAGCTGCGCGCCTTTGAGCAGGCCCTCGTGTCCGGGTATCAGGGCTACGTGAAGGAGCTCGCGAAGTGGGCAAAGGCCGATATACCGACCACGAGGAAAACGGGGCAGAGCATCTCGAGCGTCGCCATCTCGTGCGCCTGCACGCTCGTCAACGCCGTCCCGCACTTCAACTTCCGCAACGACCTCCTGAAGATCCTCGTCAGCAAGCTCTCCAAGCGCAAGATCGATGCCGACTTTCACAAGTGCCGCCGCGCGCTCGAGACGCTCTTCGTCGACGACGAGGAGGGCCGTCCCTCCATGGAGGCCGTCTCCTTGCTCGCCAAGATGATGAAGGCCCGCAACTTTGGCGTCGATGAGAGCGTGCTCAACCTCTTCCTCCATCTGCGCCTGCTCGACGAGTTCGCGGGCAAGGCCTCGCAAGATCGCGTCGACCGGGAGCGCGACCCGGGTGCCCCCCCGCCTCAGTCACGCAAGAACTTCAAAAAGGAGTTCCGCACCAAGAAGGAGCGCAAGATGCTCAAGGAGCAGAGGGCCATCCAAAAGGACATGGAGCAGGCCGACGCCCTCGTCAGCCATGAGGAGCGCGAGCGCATGCAGTCCGAGACGCTGAAACTTGTCTTTGCGTCCTACTTCCGCATCCTCAAGATGCGCGTGCCGTGGCTCATGGGCGCCGTGCTCGAAGGCCTGGCCAAGTACGCCCACCTCATCAACCAGGACTTCTTCGGCGATCTCCTGGAGGCCCTCAAAGATCTCATCCGCCACGCCCAGGAGGACGCAGAGGGCACCAACCGCGAGGAGGACGACGACGACGGTGAGAACCAAGACGAACAAGACGACGACGACGATGACGACGACCTCGGCGGCGCATCCCGCAACACGAGCCGCGAAGCCCTCCTCTGCACAGTCACAGCCTTTGCCCTCCTCGCAGGCCAAGACGCGCACAACTCCCGCTCCGCGCTGCACCTCGACCTCTCCCACTTCGTAACCCACCTCTTCACCTCCCTCCCTTCCCTCTCCCTCAACCCGGACCTCGAACTCACCTCCAAATCCCTCCACATCCGCCCCGCCCAGGCCGCCGCCACCCGCGACAACCGCGTCAACCTGCAAACCACCACCGTCCTCCTCCTGCGCTGCCTCACGGCTGTCCTCTTGCCAGCCTACCAGATCCGCTCCGTCCCGCCCCTGCGCCTCGCGGCCTTCAGCAAGCAAATCATGTCCGCGGCGCTGCACATGCCCGATAAGTCGGCGCAGGCGGCGCTCGCGCTCATGCAAGACGTCGGACACACCCACGGCAAGAAGATTGCCGCGCTGTGGTGTACCGAGGAGCGCAAGGGCGACGGCAACTACAACGCCCTCAGCGACAGCGTCGAGGGAAGCAATCCGTTTGCGACGACGGTGTGGGAGGGCGAGCTTCTGCGGAGGCACTTTTCGCCCAAAGTTAGGGAAGGTGTCAAGTTATTAGAAAAGGAGATTAATAGCGCATGAGGATGAGCATGAAGTGTAATTGGTTTGAGGCATCAGTCGAACGAAATCTAAAAAGGAGTTGGGAAACATGGGAAAAAGTGACAAAAAGGGGTTACCTTTTTACGGGTGTTGCGGGCTTTGGCATTTAGAGACCACGTACATATTACATACACCGCCCATGAACACCGGAGCCATCTTCAGGTTCGATCATGATCCCTTTGGTAGTGCCTTTATGTCTCATATTGAATCAAGCCCTGGCATTCATGGAATTTTGAGAAACTGTGGATTGACTATCTACCTAGACGGCCTGTGAGGTATCATTCCTGAGCAAAGTGACCTGGGCGGCGGACTACCTAATACCTCCAGACGCACAGGGCGGCTTCTGTACGAGATAGCTCGTTCCGCTTCCCCAAGTTGAGAGACCCCCAAAGCCAATATCAAAGTCAACCTTCCATCATCATCTTCATCATCAAGAACTCTCTCTGCCTTGTCGAACCCCCACCATCTTCCGACGATCCGACGACGATGCTTAGTGGCGTCCTCCATGCCCTTTCTCTGTAGCAGCTCAAGGTCTTGCCGCTATAAGGCATCATTAAAGAGTGCTAAGAGAGATCAGAGATGCTGTCACAACTTCAACAATATGAGGATACGGCTGCGGAAGTTTGCCTATCCATATCGCGTCCATTTACTGTCAAAGTAGTGCCCCTCAAAGGATTTGTTATTGTTGCCCGATCATAGAGGAGCAACGATTCAAACATTCCAGAGTTGGCGACGGTGAGAGATGCATCCCGATGACGATCTAAGCCCACATCGATTCGTTGATGCCTCTACGGCGGCGGACAGACGGCTGTGGGACTGGAGCACCAGCCAAAGGAGGACCGGACGAGTTGTTGAAGGCGACAGCCAAACTATTCGAAGCGCCGGGCGAGTTGTTCTGATGGCCAGATGAATTGATATTCCGAACGGGCACACTGCTCGAGGGACCGGATACGCCGTCCGAGTCCTTCCATTGGATGACCTGGAGATGATCGTCGGGGTCATCTACCATGGCAGGGCTGGCGCCGAAGTGAAGAGGGAATTGGGCAGCAGCCTGAAGCAGCTTGGGACAGTCTGGGTTCGAGTGCTCGTGGAGGATTACGTTGACCGCGAACCTGTTCTTCACTGCATCCGACGCACCTTTCATGCGAGTGAGGTCATGATCGCCGTCAGAATCCGTGTTGTAGCATGAAGCCGCCAAGCCAATAATTGGGTGGCTTCTCTTAGGGCAGTTGCAGTAGGGTTCCTTCATTTGAGGCTCCGCTGTTTTCTTTTCGTCGGTTGTCTCCTGCTGCTCAATGAGGGACTGAGTGTTGTTGATAATTTCGGAGTGAGCATCAGTGGCGGGCATAGCGCCAGACATGTTTCCGACTTCTTGAGCCATGCGAGCGTGGAACTCATGGTGGCCAGGAAGTTCCCGGCCACTTTCGAGCTGCGCCAGAGCCCATTCGACGGAACCGAACTTGAGCTCTGACTTAACAGCAGAGGTCTCAGTCTTCGTGGAGGAGGAGGCTTCAGCATATTGCTTGTTGTGAACGGTTTCATGAAGGAGAGGAGCCTGTACGTTGTTGTTAGACTGCGGCTGTGTCACCAACTCAATGTCTTTGGCGAAAAGAGCGAAAGCTTTGGCATCCAAGTTGGAACTGACAGTAGTTCCCACTCCGCTCATATTATTCTGCTTCCTGACGACTTTTGCCTCGTGAGCGATCCGCAAGCTCTTTCCTAAGCCACTCGGCTTCGAACGGACAGTCGTCTCAGGAGGGAAGACAGCCTCATTTTCCAGAGAAGGCGGAGGAGCGTTGGATTGGAACACAGCTTGAGCATTTCCGGGAACGGCGGCTTTCGATGTCTCGGGGCCATCAATCTTGGTGACAGGTATGCTTGACGAGGCACGGCTGGTCGAAGTCTCCTTGGGAGAAGCGGCAACCGGGCTAAGCTGGGGTTTAAGCCAGCTGGCGAGTTTCTGATCGATTCCCATCGGAGCGTCAGAGCGAGCAGGCACTGTGTTCGCGGGAATCGACGGCATCGTGGGCGTCACCGGCGTCGCTGGACCAGTCTTAGGCGTGTTTGCCAACCAACCCGCGAGAGTGGGATCGACACGAGTGACGGCGGAAGGCTGGACTCTGGCTCGATTGACTTGCGGCTGCGTGAAGACAGGACGCGAAGAAGAAGGCATAGGACGGTCTGCAAGGATTAGCAAATTGAACAATGGTCTCTCAAGGATTCGACTCACTCATCTGAGTCGGAGGAGCATCGTATCGAGTAGGGGTTGCTCTTCCGATGCCGCCAGGCCTGCTGCCACTGCCGCCATCGTTCATGCGTCCTCGTCCGCTGTTCCTGCCCCTACTGCTGCCTCCCTTGGCTTTGCTGAACTCCGCGGCAAGAGCTCTTGCTGCTGCCATCTGTTCAGCCTGCTTCTTGGGGTCCATGTTGGCAAACATTTTGGCAGCACGTCCTCTGTAGCTGATAGTTCAGAACTTTCTCCAATAGATGTCTAGTGATTTGATTAGTGTCAAATTTCTCCTTGCACCTGGAAATAGACCGGGATATCTGCCGATCAATGGTCAATGGTTTGGAAGCATTCAGCAAACGCAATGCAGAAGATATAGAAAGTGTTGAAGTCGAAGATTTCGGCACAGATTGTCATGATTGTGAAAGGCATAAAACTATGAAAAGGCATACGCGACATCAAGCTCGTTATCCCAAGGAAGGGGCCTTCGTAGAGAAATGCCCTCAACCGAGTAGATGAACCTTGAAGGAAAGAAATGAAGAGGATGTTTAGTACTGACCTTGCCTAGGTAGAGCCTCTTTCTCTGCCTTTTTCTCGTTGCTGGAAAGAGAAAACTCGTCTGTTGGTGTCCTGCTAAATTCGGCGTCAATGTGAATGTTGGCTGGGGACGGCGCCCAAGGTGGGAAACCAGATATGTTTGGATAGGAACTTGGGTAGGTAAGTAAAACTGACGAGCGCTGAGAAGAGTAGTCGAGTGCAAGGACACGAGACTGTCTATGAGATGTAGAGAAGGAACCTTGCCCAGTGGTCCAGCGAGGAAGGATAGCTTGCCTTGCCAACCTGGACAAAAAGGGAAGGTAAGGTTGCTGGGCAGGTGATCTTCGAGGAAGGTAGGAGCTTGGGAGAAAATCCAGGGGTCAAAGGCAGGTATAGGCAGGTTGCTTTGGAAGAAAAATCAGAGTAAACAAATATGGTTCACCCGGCTTAGGGCATAGAGAAAAATGAGACGGCAACAGATAATGGGACGGAATGGGTCTTTGGGACGGTTGCTGGGACAAGTATATGGGACTGAAGAAATGTTTTTGTTGGGAAGGTGTGAGGACTATCACCAGATGATGTTGGAGAGTAGAAGTATGCTGCTCTTCTTGTCTGTCTCATAGGGCCACCGATTCATGTGGGAAGGCTTGACGGGCTGCTAGGCTGGGCGTGAAGGGCTAACACATAGCTGCAGCAAAAGTAACAAAACAGAGGAATCAGAGAGCTCTTTGTTAGATATCCGCCTTATCTGGCACTCGTCAGCTGAGGTTCATGTTGAAGAAGAAGAAGAGACGTCTACTTCAGATGTCAAGCAGGGAGCCAGTATAATGCCAAAGCACCTGTACAAGACAATTTTCGCTTACATTTGTGGGCGTCGCTCTTCCTCGTCATGAGTGGATGGGAGAGGCACATGTACTGACAATCGGTCCCCTTATTTACCTCGAATATCTAGCATATGCATACCATCAAATAAAAGCTAATTCAGCGAGGGCAGAATGGGAAAATCTGGGTATTCGAGTTGGCAGGTCGATTTGCATTGCTGGGCGAGCTATGGGTATCTCATGACCATCTGTATTTCGCTGTAGTTCTTTCAAGTCGAGCAGAAATTTGGCGTTTCCTATTATCTTATGCCTTGCCGCTCTTCTTGGCCGGTACCATCTTTTCTTCCACCTTCAACTGCGTGGAACGGTAGACAGCATCCTTTGCCTCGTCCAACCAAGCGACGTGGATAGGCGAGACATGCTTCTGAACGTAGTCTACCAGCGCCTTCGACATGGGGGCACCGACCCGGATTCCAATCGACGAGACCCTCGGGATACCGACGGCAGCGCTGAGTTTCTCGCCACATGGCTTGGAGTATCCGACTAGTCTTGTTGCAGACGCTGGTGCAGCGGTATTGGAGGCCACGGCTACCATCTGGGGCAGTTGACAGTTGAAGGCCGATGACTGGCCGGAGCGGACGACGAATATAAGGGCATATGGAGCAGGGGGGACTGCCGCCGTGCTGGCTCCATCGGTGTCTGGCTCTGATCCTTGCTGCGTCGATGCGAGTCGTTCGAGGTTACGGGTGATACTTGCTAGACCAACGTCGACGAAAGAGGCGATTTCTGGCAGTGGTGGACGTTCGCTCTTCTCGGGCTCCTTGCCAGCAGCTCCTTCTTCCTTTCTCTTCCTTTTGGCGGCCCGTTTACCTTCCGAAGCCTTGACGTGCCTTTGGCGGTGTTGACCTAGTGGTGTCAACAGACTGTGTGTCTGGTCAGCTCAATTTCAATGTAGACACGTGCCAGTAGCCCGAGCCAGTAGCCCGAGTATGAATCTCAAAGAAGTACCTGCAAAGTAACTCTAGAATGGCGTCTTGATCTTCAAAGGCGACCTCGGGCCTGTAGTGTGTAAGCAATTCGAGTACTTAAATAGACCTGTCAAAAGCACTCCTACCATTGTACTGCTGAAAATGGTGTGCCAACTGAATGCACCAACTTTTTACGCAGTTGGTTGGCCATTTTGATGTCTTATTCAACGTGACCAGACGTCACGATTGGTCGTTTGGTATGCAAGTCAAGGACTCGAGTCGGGAGCGATACCAGCACCGTGCCCCAGAGAGTGAGTTTCCAGGTGAAGCAGCCGAATGAGCAGACGAGTAGAGCGTAATGGTAGCCCTGTGAATTTCTGTTGCAACTGAGAGACGTTGGATTTGACGGTCCACTGGAAGTAGTTTAGGGGCTAGCAAATCAAAAGTCGAAGGTTGGAGTTGGGTGGCTGGTGCTCGAGAAGTTCAAATCATGGATGGGTATTGACCCGTAAGGCTTGGTCGATGCTTGTAGGAAACAGCAAACAATCGAGTTGAACTTGGCTTTTCCAATCGGGATAATTATAGCAGGAGGTGTCATGCAATTAGCTGTTGACCAAAACGCACGGCTGGAGGGGTCAATACCAACACTTGCGAGTCGTTGCCCAAAGAAAAGAAATAAGGACAAAAATAAAACTCGTCAGTCGGAAGCAACAAGGGGACTAAGGTAATTGGCTTTAGCGGCCGATAGACAGATAAGCGAGGTGGCACTAGCGCCACATGATGGATCATTAGAGGAAGGAAACAGATGAACGGGCATCGAAAGCTTCAAACTTTGGAAGTTGGAGGGTGATGATGAGTCGGGCCAGGAGCTTGGCACACGGCTGGAAAGTAGGTAGTGACAGAGGTCGGTCCTTGACTAGGGCCTTTGGACGCCCTCTTGAGCTCTCTGAGGTACCTGATCCCAATCATGTCGATGCGGGCAGTCGGCTGAATGTCGACGTTGGGGTCGTTGAGGGGAGTTTGCATGGACATGGGCCGCTAAGAATACCGGCCCCGCATGAGCTCCAAGCCCCTCGGGGGGGCACGGACAGACAGCTGCGGATGGAAGAGCCGGGTCGCGCAAGGGTCGCCGAGAGGCCGAATGCGACGTTGAGTTATGACCAAAGTGACGGAAGCTTTTCATGTGTCATCTGGTCGGTTCCGATACGAGACTGGACTCCGAAAGAGAATGCTCATATGGCACGACTCAAATGTGACAATGCTCTGTGCCGGGTCGGAGGCTGCTCTGCCTAGGCATTTTGCCCTGGGCATACCCAAGGTCGCCGATGTAATAACAAGCTGGGACTCCGACTGATCCCGTACAGACACACGATCGTACCTTATGGATGGAACTAGGTAGACCGGAACATGGAGGAGCCCGGCTCTGGGTTGCTGCCTGCTATGAACCAAGCTACCCATCCAGGGTCACCTCTCGCCCAAAGAAGTACGGAGGACTCTCTGTCGAGATTCATGAACTCCATTCTATCTCGTGCTCTCCAAGGGACTTCGACACTGAAGACGATGCTGTTCGAGCTTCCATAGGCGCATCTTGACATTTCAAGTAGTATGGATTGACCAACTCTGGTCAGTGGACGCTAAAGAGTGATTATGATATTTGACGGCATACCCTCGGCCAAAATTCCTTTGGCGCATTTCCAGAGCTCAGGCCAAACTTGGAGATACGAGCACATTTGACTTCAAGTCGCATTTGGGCGTTAGAATGTCCTTGACAAGGTGCACTACCTAGTGTCAACGTCTTTGGGCTGGTCACTCACTGGTTGCTGTACCTGAGTGCATTGTTCAATGACAATACCTCATTTTTTGTCTCACGTTGCTGGAGTATGGCCATTCCTTTCTTTACCTGGATGCATTTCGTGAATGAAAGGCCGAAACCTCTCCCTAGGAAGAGACGAGAGCTGAAGTTTTCATAAATACAATTGACCGCTACTTGTTTCTATGTAGCTTCCCATTCTTGTCCTGTCTATTTGTGTAACTTGAGTTAGGCAGGTACAGACCATGATTTGTGCTCCTCCCTCGCCCGTGAGCCACAACCTGTGGACCGATTGTAGTTTCAGTACTTAAGCAGAGTTGGCCGCTTGTCTGGTGCCAATCCATCAGATTGTAATTGTTCTTCCAAGCAAAAGATGGAACTCCTTGGAAATGTAGCGATAATGGTTCATCGCAAAGCAAAAATAAGGTGATGGTCAGCAAAGAGAAGGGCTGCTTGATGTCGCCGTCACCTTCCATGTGTCGCGAGAGCCTGATGTGCAACTTGCAAGGTACCTATCTACCTACGCCTAGAAGGTCCCGCCATCTCTGGCTGTCTCCACTTTCGTCTCTGGTGCCTCAGGTACCTTGGTGCCCTGATTATTCGTTCCGGTAGGTAGGTACCTATTCTCCTTGAGCTTGAGCCACATGGGCACCAAAGACCTCGCATTGCACCGGCACCCCACCCCGCACCTATCATCTCGAGGATCTATCTTATCGTCCAAAAGCTTCTGCCAGCACCTTATCCTCAACCACTCTGACCGGCGAGTGCTGTCCTAGGTAGGTAAGCCAGAGAGACCCAGAGAGGTATGCCTTGGGTCTGTCACGCAAGGAGAAAAATTATGTAAAGGCAGACATCCAATGCTCATCTAACACCTCTCTTCAGACTCAATCCAGCTCTTTTCACTCCCGAACATCTTTCACCTGCGCATCGCCCTTCTACCTACCTTTCGCCAAGCGCCTTGAGGTAAGGTACATAGTCAAGCTATCGTAGCTACACACCTTACTAGGTACCTTACTTATCTCATAACGCGAGCCAAGATTTACCGGAAGCTCAAAGGTTCCATTTCTCACAGACGGGAGCTACAACTACCAACACTCCCACCACCCAAAGGTAAGGTACATGCCCTGCTCCTCCAAATCTTGCACCAAAGCAGGTACCTAGGTCTCTGCCATTCTTCCTCATTACCTCATCTCTCTTCCCCCCAATCTGTTCGTCTCCAAAACAGACGAGTCCCCCCCTCCCCCTCCAAAGCTCTTAGCTCTAGTGGATTCACGTCCTCCACGCCTGCACCGCGTCTCTTTTAAGTACCCGAAAGGACCGACGTGCAACCCCTGCTCCCTCCCCAAAAAAGCCCACCTTCGACACGCCGCCGTGTGCTTTCCATTTGACGTTCTTGCTGCGTTAGACCTCAGCCTGCACGTTGCTATCGTCACTGTCACCCTCACCTTGGCATCTTAGCGCCGACCTCCCCGACTTTTTCACCTTACCTTCTCTCGCCTTTGCTTTGAGGGATCAAGCTGCTGCAGCCTGATCACCATCTGTTATCCACTTCTCCAAGAGAAAAAAAACAACCCCCCATCATCACTACGCCAACATACCTCCATCGCGGCTCCAATCATCACTACCAGCCTACAAAAGAACCCACATGCTAATTTCGACCAGCTGCTACCGAGTCGTCTCTCGCGCCCGAGTGACGTCTCTGGAGCTCCAGGACCCGCGCTGCAATACTTCATTGCATCAACCAGATGGACCTACCAACAGGATCCTCGGAAGCACCAGATCGCGCGGTCTCCTCAGAGCCTAGCTCAACGAGGCCGAACCCCTTCACCGACGGCGACGATTCTTCTAGGAAACGACGCCGAACGTCCATGTCTGGTGGCTCCCGGAGCCTCTCCGTCGATAGTACCAAAGCGAGCATCGATACCTCGAGCTCACCAGCGGCAAACCGCCCCGACGAAGCTGCCACACAAGACTCTGCCATGAAGATAGACACACATTCCTCTACCCCGCAAACACCAGAACGGCAGTCGACAGTTCGAGAGCCTCCGACAGAACCTTCCTCTAGCCGGGTCACGATAAACCTACGCAATGCCACCCAGCCCGATCCTCTCTCCTCCTCTCCTGTCTCGCCGACACCCCGGACCATACCAGACCCACCAACTGAACTTTCGGAAGGTGTGAAGAAGAGCGTTGAAGACCTGGGCGAAGTCGACATGGCGCAAGCTCCTATCGAGATCACAGATACCCCACCTTCTTCGTCGTCAAGCCCACAGAGCCCCGAGGTCGAGGTGGTTGCAATAACCGACGATGACCAGGATGCTCCGTACGACGACGATGTCAGTATCATTCGCGAGGATGCTGCATCCTTCGACCCTACCCCCGATTTTCCGTACCACGAGGCTCACGAGTCACTTCCTGATACTGTCACGAAGCTAGTTCAATATCTAAGTTCCCGTGAGTGCTGTGCAGCTCAAGCTCAAGCTCAAGAAAGCTTGTACTGGTCTAACTGAGTATAGAAGCGCCCCCGGAAGAAGCTGTGCTAGAGTCTCTGTATGCCTGGATGGTCTCATACGTCAAATACGTTGGCCTTGTTGGTGGCAGGGTCGCCTACGAGTCTCAAGTGGCTTATCACACCTTTTGGCACATGTTTCCCGAAATCGCCTGGGCTTTGGCGACTAGAAAGTAAGTACTCTGATTCGTCTTATTGAAATGGTTACTTACTCACACATCTTCTTCAGACATCCTATCCCACTGGAAACACGGCAAACGATTGGCCAATTTTTTCACGCCTATGCCAGGATGACCGCTCATTTTGTCGAATTCGATTTCATCACAGCTCAGGCTTTTCAGATGTCTCCAGGCGACGAACGGCGTCAGCCGGAATTTCTTCTCTTTCGCTTTTTGCAGCCCTTGACGTCATTCGCTAAGAGAGAACATAGCCGGGCTCAGAACGGTCAAATACCTGACGAAGAGCTGCTCAGCACTGACATGCTGAACACTTTCCAGGCGGGAATCGGTGGTATCAAAGGATTGATCAAGCTAGCTCAGATACACTTGAGCAATGCGCCGAGATATCAACATTTGATGGACGTACTCGCGCCGATTTGCAGCGTTGCTGCACATATCCTTCAAAAGGTTGTTCAGGGTATCCACCGAGAAGCCTCCCCCCAGAGCCTAGAGATGGCGAAAGTAAGAGTGGCGGACGGTCATTTGCTGTACAACCTAGCTTCCAACGCGTTTTCCGCAACGATCGAAAACAAGGTAACTCAGCTCTCAAACGACACGACAACAAATCTCATTCATTCGCTTTCGGAGGTTTTCAAAATCTGCCTCAACGGTGAACACAGACTGGCCACAGAGCGCCTGAGAGCGTACCAGCAAAAACACCCTGAGTTGCCCTCCAAATTCATCCCAGAGGCCATCTCGCTGGAATGGCGACTTGGAATATACGGAAAGCTCATCACGTCGAGTCAGATGCAGCTGCGTGTCCTGGCAGCATCGAACATGTGCCATGATCTGGTTACCTGCTGGAAGAGGTACAGCGACAATGAAGATGAGGAGTGTAAGCAGTTTTTGAATTACGTGGCCGAGTACCTTCTTCGAACCAAGTTAGTCGACTACATCTTGGGACCGACATGCCATCCCGAAATCACAGTCGAGAGCGGTAATATCGTCGGGTTCCTGGTCGTTACTCGCCTATATCGTAGCGGGCAAACCGATCTGCTATGGCAGACCATCACCACTGCTCAAGATCCACGAGTTTCAGAAGCTTTGATTCGCATGACAACGGGCATCACAAACTTGTTCTCCAAGGAGGAGCTGCACTACTTGTGCGAGAAGATGCAAACCTTGCCCATCGAGAATTTCACCGCATCTTTACGGGGTCTTTGCGACCAAAGCCTGAAGTCTCTTCAGCACAAAACCCAAATTGCGGGCGAGTCGCAGAGCGTGCTGCCGTTGAGTATCTGCATCCGACTTTTGCGAGAATCCTCGATATATGTTTCGGATTCGGTCGTTGCTTACCCAGACGTTCATCACTTTGCAATGAACAAGTTCAGAGAACTAGTGAGAGACGGTATTGAACCCGAAGTGCGGAAAGAGATCTACTTCGACTGCATCAAAGATATCGCTGCAAAGACATCGACGACATTGGGCACTTTGTCATGTCTCTCAATGGCATTACGGCCTGCTGTGGCGTCCGAGCTACGGACCTTGACGACAGACCATAACTTGACATCATTGGTTATTGATGAACTTGAGCATGCGATTGAGCAAGGGAAGCACAATGGCATCAGAAGGACCCTCGGCGGGGCGGTCAACCATTCTCGAAGAGATCTCATTACCAATATCCTGGCTTACGAGCCGTCAACAGTCACATCAGACCTGGGTCCACGCCTTTGGGATATGCTTGTGGGCCATGGTGCAGCGAGTCAAGACGATCGGGACGACGGCTGGAAGATTTTGAACTCCCTCCCCAAAACAGCATTTGGCAACCCTTTCCTATCAGTCTGCTTCAGCGACTACCTACCGAATCTTCCCCGCAATTGTCTCTGCGGAGGAGCATTGGAATTCGTCAGAAACGCCGTTCTTCCCCGTGTCAATGACATCAATGATATCATACTGGATGACGTTGAGAGTCTCGCGCAGAGCGGAGTTGAACAGCTTTGGCGCATGATTCTTGACGCTGAAGATGGAGTTATGGTTGCCAAAGACCTGCCATTCGTGGATGCTGCGATTCAGACGCTCGTAGGTGACATCTATGTCGATAGTAAGTCTATTATGGCATACCCTCATCACAGAGCTTGCCAGGTTCATCTGGGCCTCGTAAATCGATGCCTCGAGCAGATGCTAGACGCTGCGAAGCGGCTGGAGGCTTCCGACGGCAGCAAGCCTAGCGACGATGAGTCTATGGCTATCATATCAACCGAGGAGCAGACTCTGGAACAAGAGCGAACTTTCAGCCGATCTCTTGCGGTTCTGCGGCACTTTATGAAAGCTCACCAAGCCAAGGACCACTTCTCTGCTCCCGACCTCCGCGCCTTGACACCTGGCTCGCCGAGTATAGCCGAAGGAGAGTCAGCTGAGCTCAAAGTCCAGTCCTTCGATGGGAACAAGCAGACAGACATCATTCCTCTCGAAGTCGGACGGCAGAATACAGCCGCCTCCCTTTTAGCCACCATCAGGCAAGCAACGGGCTTCGATAACTACCGCATTTACTACCGCGGCCACCCGTTTGCACCCAACGAAAATAACGTTTGTCAGTCTCTCGAAGATTTGAAGATCCACGATGGTCTCATCCTGGTCAAACGGGAGGAGAACGGTACAGCCATGGCGTCTAGAATCAAGCCAGGTGCCTCCCTCTTGGAAATAGAAATCCTGGGCCACTTCGAGCAGCTTTGGGACTATTTGAGTATGAAAGAGGTCATTGCCACAGAGGTTTGCACTCGAATTATCCAGGCCTGGTTTCAATGAGCTAACTCAGTCACAGATGCACACGTTTCTCACGGGGTTGCCTGCCGATACACACATGTTGGCTACCTTCGATTCGTCAGATGCCTCATATCGACAAGTTTTTCCTTCGGGCCAGCCATTCAAGTCGCTATATGCCCTGTACGCCATGACGGAGTACATAGGAGCTGCCGGCCGTCGACTGACCGAGGCTGCGGCGACACTTACCGATGCCGTTGATGCAGATGTTGACGCGTATCTAGACGCGCTCGTCAGGGTGAGGGCGCTGGTTGTGGCGGCGATCTCCGATCGTGAAATCCTTGGTGACTGTGCCTCTGGAGCTCTCCAGAACCGCCTGACTTACAACTTCATGAACGTCTACGGACTGACTTTCAGAGGTGAGTTGCGGAGATCTTTAAGACTTGGACAATCTAACGTCGCAATAGACCCTGATGTCGACGAGATCGATGTACGGCCCAAGCCGGTAGCTATGGCGCCTGCAGACCGCCTCATCGAGATTCTTCGGTCCGCGGTGTCTGCTCCTAGCCACAGCGGCTTGATTCCCCTCATCGCATCGACTTTTTCGGCCATTCTTCGAAGCGCAGCCGTCGACTCTGCCTTCTGGATGTCTCTGAAGGCGTTGCCTGATCTCGAAGAGTTGATGGGAATCTTACTCCTCGATGAACCGTCAGATGCAATTCGTGCAAACGTCGCCAAGCTATTGGAAGAAAGAGTCATCGTGCCCTACGAGTACGTATTACATACTAGAGAGCATCTGCCAAGCTCTGACACATCGAACAGGTCCAACACGAATACCAACTCGTTCTGCGCATTCCTGTGGCCAATGTTGCACCAACTGATAATCAGAGCAGCAAAGTCTCCCAAACAGTGTCAGCAGGTGTTTGACTTGTCGCTCGTCCTGCTACATCAGATGGCATTCGATGAAGCTGCCGTTGTGGACATTCCTGCTTTGGCCAGCGACTGTGGCAGGCTCCTACTCGAGCACGATTCTACCGAGGTAAGCAGCGCTGCGACGGACTTTTTAGATTAGTGTGCTGACCATGTCAAGCGACTCGGGCAAGCCGGGACCGAAGATGCTGTGGCCAATGGTTTAGTGAGACTTATCCAGAGTTGCCTTGACGAGGGATCGGACGTGGATTTGGAAAGCAGCCTTCCAGCGTAAGTGAATAACAGGGTACCATGCAAAACTCCGCATCGATACTGACTATCAACGCAGAAACCTTGGCCGAAAGCTGTTCTGGAGACACTTGTTTCCGCAACCAGGGCAGCATAGCCTGAGTTCGATTCGAAATTTTCTCCTGTCGACGAATACTAGAGGAATTCTTGCCGAGATCATCTTCGACCTAGTTCGCGATCGAGACTACGAGTTCCTCGCTTTGATAGAAGCTCTTGAATCGCTGGTTCCGTTTGATGAGTTTGATAACGGTTTGCTCACCCATTCCTTTACTACTGAGGGGCGCGGCTTATGCAGAAGGACAGATCCATATCTCTACGAATTACAGCCTTCATTCGACAGGATGTCTGCCGTGAGGGCTCCTTGTGGCTACGCCGGGCTCCGCAATCTGTCCAACACTTGCTATCTGAACTCGCTCTTCACACAGCTCTTCATGAATACAGGCTTCCGTCGATTCATGATGAACGCCCGCATCCCAGCCCAATCGAACACCCACGGTCTGCTCAGAGAGACGCGCAAACTCTTCGCTTTCATGCAGGAGAGCTCTCGAAAATTCATCGATCCTAGCCTCCTTGTCGGGTCTATCAAGACATATGAAGAGACCGTCATCGACGTTCACAACCAAATGGATGTCGATGAATTCTACAACCTGCTTTTTGATCGCTGGGAAGGACAGCTTTCAACAGCAGATGACAGAAAAACGCTAAGATCCTTTTACGGCGGTCAGCTCGTACAGCAAGTCGCCTCCAAGGAGTGCGAACACGTTTCTGACCGACTAGAGCCATTCTCGGCGATTCAGTGCGACATCAAGGGCAAGAGCACCCTCCAAGATAGTCTCCAGGCTTATGTCGACGGGGAGATCATGGAAGGAGACAACAAGTATAAATGCTCGAGCTGCGACCGACATGTGGACGCAGTGAAGAGGGCTTGTTTGAAGGACATTCCGGATAATCTGATTTTCCATCTCAAACGGTTCGATTTCAACCTGCGGACGCTGATGAGAAGCAAGATCAACGATTACTTTTCGTTTCCAACTCAGATCGACATGCGGCCCTACACTGTTGGACACCTTGACTCTCCCTCCGAGCCTGGTGAAGAGGATATGTTCGAGTTGGTCGGTGTGCTCGTTCACGCTGGTACGGCAGAATCCGGTCACTACTACTCATACATCCGGGAAAGACCAACGGCGGCCTCCTCGGAGGCTTGGTTCGAGTTCAATGACGACCTTGTCACCCCTTGGGACCCAACCAAGATGGAAGAGTCGACTTTTGGTGGCACGGATGGGTCTCTGGAAACCGGCATAGCTTACGACAAGACGTATAGTGCATACATGCTCTTCTACCAACGGTCTTCGGTGTTGAAAGCAGAGCAAGAGAAGTTGCAGCGCCAATCTATCCCGACTCCATTGAAGGTCGAGGTCCCACTCGAAGTCATCGACCATATCAACGGGGAAAATACGTTGCTCCTACGGAGACACTGCCTATACGACCCAAACCACTCGAAATT
Organism: Colletotrichum tamarilloi; assembly: GCF_030869305.1. NCBI lineage: Eukaryota > Fungi > Ascomycota > Sordariomycetes > Glomerellales > Glomerellaceae > Colletotrichum > Colletotrichum tamarilloi. The sequence continues at coordinate 658,181 of NW_026849399.1, forward strand.
CGTGCTCCGGGTGTTCCAACATGCCATGATGCGAAACGGTGGGAAATGTTCTGACACACACGTCGTTGAGCAGCATGCGATGTTCATGTTCCTTGGCCACCTTGACCAAGTTGCATCCCGAACCAAAGACCTCCCCGACTTTGAAGAATATCGAGACGAGATTGAGCATGCCATTGTCAACTGTGCTAATTGCGCTGCGGACTTCTTTGATTACTTCCAGGAGAGGCACGAAGCATTCCGGCAACTTTTGCAGAGAAACCCGGACCCTGCCATCAGATACTCGATCGGCAGTCTCTTCCTCACGGCCCTGCGGCAGATCAAAACTTCTAGGCCAGAGATGTGGGGGCTGTCACAGGACGAGCTGGTCGAAGACCCTGTTATCATGCAGTGCGTTCAGCTGCTCGAGGCGCTATGGAACAATTTCCACGCTAATATCAGGTCATGGCCTGAAGTTTTTCAAACTATCCTGGCCTTTGCGCAATTGGGCACAATGGAGACTGCTGTGCTCATGGCGGAAAATTGGTTCTACAGGGTGCTACGCATTGTCTTTGCTGATGCCAACATGGACCTTCCCAGCAACTACGCTCGAATGCTTACGAACGTCATTCGTCGTATCAGCAATACGCGCTCAACATCGTACGAAATGATCATCCAGCTAATCGACCACTTCATGGACGCTCTAGAAGATGTCCTTGACGTTCACACAATCGTCGAAAGTGCCGAGATGCGATTGGATATTTACATGGAACATCAGGCGCCGAAAATGTCATGGACCCCAGAAGAGATCAACGTCTTAACCCACGAGTGGAAGCTAGACGCAGGCAGTACTTTTGTCAAAAAGCTGATCGATATCGACCAAGAGCCTGCTTACACAACATCGATCATCAAAAGGATCATTCACCTGAGCCCCGACATGGATAACAGAGTCTTCACACTCCTCAGAAATACGATAACAGGCGGCGCAGTACAGTATTCCAACGCGCCTTACATCAGAGCAGCTGCGATATACTCCCAAGAGAGCAGAAACGCAGCCAATATTCAGGCCCTCTTCCGCACGATAGCATTCCAGTGCAGGGCACTCCAAAACACGGACGGGCAGGCCTTTCTGGAGTTTTTCCGACTTGCCTATGTGCATCTGCAGAACGAAAGAGAGGAGATTCGGGCTATGCGGTATCCTCAATACGTCGAGTTTATCCCTATGTGGGCACCTCCTCTGTTGGGCTACTACGACGCAGATGTGCGACAGGGCACGGAAACCCTCCTCTGTATGTGGTTCGAGAACCATGACTTGCTCGATGATGAAGACGAGAGTTTGGCGGCTGCTATGAACGCAACGGCACGGAAGCTTGCCATGAGCTGCCTGGTATACCTTCAGGAATACTTTGTCAAGCGACGTGCTCAGGTGGCAAAGCATTCCACCGAACACCTCCAGGCCATTATTGCCAAGTGCGAACCCTTCTTTGGGGTCGATCTGGGGCTCGAAAATGATCGCCTCATTACCTTTGCAGAATACCAAAACCTCTACCACTGTAAGTAATCAAGTGTTTGACGATTGAGTCACTGCTAACACTCAATGCTAGCTGTCCTTGAGCCATTGCGCCGCATGACGGTTGAAGAATTGGAGGATGAGGGCTCCGGTATGTCTCCAGGACTCTACAGTGATTCAGACACCCTCGGCTCGGAACCGTGACGGCTGACTGGACGGCCGTCAAGACTGGGAGAATTCGTGCGGGTCCTCTGAGCAGCTGGAAAGCATTGCAGACATCAGTATGCAGGCGGCTGGCGACCTTCCAGAGCCAGATCTCCAGTGACGGAAACCCCCGGCGACCCTGACGAATTGAACGACTACGACATTACTTGTGAACATAAATGGTGCGACGTGGTAGGAAACAGGCCAACCGCGTAAGGCGTCTAGGAGACGAAGGACGGGTCCTGAAATTAGCAGCAGAGAGCGCTATACATGGACGGCGGAAGCTTCTTGCATTTACATGGCGTGTAGGCGTTTGAGGGCCCAAGGAAGGGTAAAAGTTTTCAAGTCCAGCAGATGGGCAGTAACGGCCGAAGGGACAGGGTATCATGGTCAGGTTCATACATGGCCTTTGACGAATTGCTGTAAACTGGGTCTTTTTTTTTTCTTTCTGGACGGATGACTACGAAGTAGGCGGATGCGGAGATTGCGAGGAAGTGTGTGATAGAGCCAGAAATGGGTCTTGATGCCGAGATCAGCATTATCAGCAAGCCCCTCGCAGCCGGGTCTCATAGAGAGATATCAAGTCTATGAATTATTTTTGGCACACTTGCCTAGTCGATTAGGAGTAAAGTAAAGAGCTGAGAGCTGCACAGTGACTGGTGAGATGAAGCGATGGAAGATCAAGTAGTACCCGCGGCTCTTGCTAGTGAGTGGATATGAAGACGGGTAACGTGATGATGAGCGTTCAATATAGTGATGATGCTACGGGATTGTTCCAATATTAGTTCTTTCCAAGCGGCTTAAAGGAGTACCTATAAAGCGACGGTGACGGGAGGATTATTGGGTCACTGTGGTATCCTGTGGCTCCCTCGTAGCCGCCGGGCCATGGAGGGGTCGGTCAACTTGCAGAAAGTGGAAGTCTAGGTTGGATTTCATTGGTGAGGGACAGGGGGTCGCTCAGCATGGTTGTCGGGTGGGCACGTGGAGAGATCTACGGAAGTACTCCTGGAGACAGAGATGGATTGGAAAAAGGAGGAGAAGCGAACCAGGGTCTGGGGATGGGAATTCTCTGTCTCCCTTTTGGAAATAGAGGAGGGGCATGCCAGGCCTAGATGCGGGGGGGGGGGGGGGGGGGGGGTGGGAGGGGGGGGGGGCGTGGGGGGGGGGGGGGGGGGAGGGGGGGGGGCGGGGGGGGGGGTGTGGGGGTGGTGGGGGGGTGGGGGGGGGGGGGGGGGGGGGGGGGGGGGGGGGGGGGGGGGGGGGGGGGGGGGGGTTGCCTACGGAGTATGGGAATACTGCGAGAGGCCGGCGTTTATGGGGGATGATGGCTGGGTAGAGGTTGAGAATTGGCTATGGGGTGGTTAGACCCGAGGTTGGGGATGACTGGGGGCAATCGCTGTGGGAAGCGATTTTCATGACGTTGCGGCTGGAGGGCCGGAATTAGATCTCTGGTGATGACGTGGTGTAAGGTAGATGGGACGTGTAGGTAGTTGTTTCTCGTTTTTTTTTTCTCGTTTGGCTGAGGGCCGCGCTGGTCGCAGGTCGCAGGTCAGCGCCCCCCCCCCCCCCCCCCCGGGGCGGGGGAAGGGGAAACCCCGAGGGGGGGGGGGGGGGGGGGGGGGGGGTTTTTCGGGGGGGGGATATGGGGGGGGGGGTTGTGGCCGGGGGGGGGGAGGGGGCACTTTGGGGAGGGCGTGAGGAGGGAGGGGGGGGGGGGTTGGGGGGGGGGGGGGGGGGGGGGGGGGGGGGTTTTTTTGGGGGGGGGTTTTGGGGGGGTGGGGTTGGGGGGGGGGGGGGGGGGGGGGGGCCGAATTTTGGGGAAGTGGGGGGGGGGGGGGGGGTTTTTTTGGGGGGGGGGGGGGGGGGGGGGGGGGGGGGGTTATGGGGGGGTTACTTGTTGCTAGGCTGCGATTGATTTGGTTTACGAGAACCGTTGGTCAACGAGGAGAGGAAAGGTGTCCATCCGATGTTTTTTTTTTTTTTGGGAAGGGAACGACAAGTGACGTTTATGGTGTATGAGAAAAGCGAGGTCTTTTGGGGACGGGGGGCTCAATGGGCTAGCCTAGACTTTGAAGCTCATCGGGATCGGTGCACATCGGGGACCGGCGAGCTTACAATGTTCCGGGGCGGGGGGTCTCGGGGGCGGTGCTTGGCGGGACCGTCGGCATGTTGTGGGTGTTTGAAAAAGTACTGTGAGGGTGGAATGTGAGGTCATCCCGTGATGCCCGTTTGTTGTTGTCGGACGAATGGGTGAGAGGGAGGAGAGAGAGAGTTTCTGAAAATGTGGCGATGATTGCGCTGGTAAGTTGTAAAATCGGCGGTTTTCATCGCGGGGTAGAGGAGAGATATCTCTTGGCCGGTGTTTGGCTGGGCGAAACAGAGTTGGTGATGTTCGTGTGGAGGGGAGGGGTTGAGAAGAGTGATGGATGGGTGGATGATGACGCAGGCGACAGCTGATGAGGAGGGGAGAAGAGTACCGTGGAACCCGCGAAGCTAGTAGTCGGGATAATAGAAAAGCAGGTTTTGGCGGGTTGTTTGACGGTTTCGTGTGGTTGCTATCAAAATGGCGGGATGATGGGATGAGGCTCGGCTCACTCGGGTTGCACTACCAGACCTCTGTGCTGCTGTGCATGAACTGAAGGGGAGGGAGAGAGGGGGGAAGAGTTGAAGTGACGTGCTTCAGAGTTTCGGCGTACCACACCACTGGGAAGGTGAGGAGTTAGGTAAGGTATGCTGAGTAGGATAGAGAAGTTGGTTGTGGTTAATTACGAACAACTTCAGATGAAGGCGAGGCGCAGGCGCGGGGAAAGCTGCCGGTGAGTGGGTGGGTTGTGGTGGCGGTGGTGGAACGGAAGTTCAAGGCAAGCTAAGGTAGTTGGAGGTTCGTTTTCTCGATCCGATGTGATGTGTGAGTTGTCTGGCTGACAAGATCTTGGCAGGCTGTTTGAGCCAAGAGAGATGTAGACCGCGGCCAAAGAGGGAGAGAAGACGATGCTGGTGTGTAGTTCTCATGCGATGGTTAGGATAGGGATAGAAATCGGCCTTGGTCTCGATCGTGATACGGTATAGGATGATGGGGTGTAGTTGAGATGAGAATGTCACGAGACGCTCGGGAAAGAGCCAATATGAGGAGTTGTGGCTTTTGCGACGGATCCGAAGAAACCTTCTTTTTTTCTGCCTATGATCGACTCGAGGAGTTTACAATTCTATATTGGCCGTTTCTCGTCTCTTGGTATTATTTTGGTAGTGTTTCTTATTTGGTCCTTGCCTACCTAGTAGGTAGTCTAGTGCACCATTGTATGTATCGTCGACAAGAATTGCTTCCAACGGTGACAGACAAGAAAAGCCCAACACGCCAAGCTCCTTGGCCCCGTTTCCAGTTGCCCTCGTCACTGACTCTCCCACTCTTCTTTTCCTATCTGTATGCAACTCGTCTGTTCTTTTCATCGTCGCAATCTCGATGAGTGACCATGAGATTGATCACCCGCCAAGCTTCTTCGTCACAGCCCGACAACATGGTAAAAGGTGGAGTGAACTCAGGGAGCGGGGAGGGGCAATTTATCTCGAGCGGCATCTCGAGACGAGACGTTGTCACTGCGAAAAGGTTTGTTTTCCTGGGGTATATTGAATTGATTGATGTTATTTTCCCGTGGCCCTACTATGTCCTGCAAGCTGAAGTCTTGTTACGGCCAACCGTCAAGTAAATTGAGCGAAGCTTAACACCTTCTCCACGTCCATTGAGAGGCATCTTGGCATCGCCATAACGGCGAAGAAATTAATTTACTTCTCGCCTGCCGCACTAGCGGTTCCCTCTTTCGGCAACCCCAATAATCCCGAATCGATCGGACTGAAGAAAAGTCCAAGAAAAAGACAGAGAAAGTAAGTGATGGTTGCACGAATTACTTTGCGGTGAGCAGTCCCGCCAGAGTTTGAAGATTGTTGTGCCATTGTTTGGGCGAAAGAGAGGGAACCCGCTTTACCTAAGTGGTTCTTTGTTCAACGTTCTCTTTTGTCGTTGGCGATCCTCGTTTACCTGTTTACCGTGACGAACGTCGGTAATGCCCCTCCCTCTTTGTTCCTGCGTTCCACAGAGAACAAAGGCGTTCGCCGTTACTGGCGGCCACGCCTCCCACGAGTTCGCCATCGCCGGCCTCCACATTGGAAACGGTCATCTCCACCCCTATTCCACCCCAGCGGGCTGGCCTCACCGAAGCGTTGGACGAGGTAAGAGAGAAGGCGAGGGTAAAAGAGAAAGAAAGAGAGATACCATGCGGTGCCACGCCATGCCCACGCCACGCAGTAATCTATTTTTGTGACGCTGGCGAGAACGGCGGGCCCGCGCAAGGTTCAAGCAGAAGATCCACCTGGCACCATGGGATCCTTGAGATGGGATGGGAAAATCATGGGATAGGAGCAGAGCAGAGCAGCACACCTACCACAGTACACCTGTTCAGGGATCCCATACGTTAGCGCAGTGAATTGATAGGGTAGTTAGGTCATATGCGCCACCTACCTACTTAAAGTACTAATTCTATTTTATTTACCTATTTTTTATAGCTAAATTTAGAGACGGTATTTTGAAAATAAAAGCTGATATCCCTGCTTAATACCGATATCCTATACCTTTTTCTACAATTAACTAAACTACTATAGATTCTACGATTACGGCCTTAATTACGGCCTTAATTACGGGCCTAATTATACTACTTTTACTTATTTTTACTTCGTTAATTATACCTACTTCTACTTTATTAATTATACTACTTTTGCCTACTTTTACTTTGTTAATTATATTACTTTTGCTACCTACTATGCCGCCTACTTCTACTTTACTAATTATACCTCTAATAGCTACTGCTACCCGTGGGCTGGCTATAAGTAATATTATGTTATTTTTTATACTTATGAAATTATATATAAAAGAGCTCATAAGAGACTAAAAAATCAAGATCCGCGCCTTTTATAAGTACTTTAATTAGATATATAAATAAATTATAAAAACTATATTATATATATATTACTAAGTTTAATTAGCTTATACGGAGTCTTAGCTACTTATACTATAGAAAAATAAGTATTATAAGCTAGTAATTCGTATATTATAAAAAGCCTACTTATAAGAGTAGCTTTTATTTAACGATTTATATAAAAGGATCTTATAGCTAGATTTATTATTATTTTTACTTCCCGATCTCTTAGTCTATAAGTAATATACTATTATAACTACTTTATACTCCCTAGGCTACTACCGGGCTATTTAACCGCGCTAAATTCGTTAAACTAAGGTTAATAAGTAATAACAGGTTAAATTCGCCTAGATATACTTCTAGTTATAGCTGCGGCCTAAGGATTAAGAAGATATGATTTTTTTAAATAAGACTTAGGTAATTACGGACCCTATATAGAAGTAATAGGTAATAGTATATAATATAGAGGACCTAGCCTCCTTTACTTTTATATAAATAAAACTATATAGCTAAATATTTTAGAGAGCTTTTATTAATAGAATTAAGGGCCTAGGTTTTATTTAGGAAAAGGAATAGGGAGGAATTAATATTATAAAGTACTTTTTTTAAATATTATTAATAATTGTTATTTTCTTTTAGGAGTACTATTTAAGCCTATTTTAATATAATAATACCTTAGTTTATAAAGCTAAATAGACCCGTTTTATTTTAAAAATACTTAGAGTACTAGTACTGCGCTAGCTAGTATATAGTCCTAACCTTAACTTAATAAAAAATATATAGTTTTAGATAAAAAATTGGGTAGAATTATATTACGATTTATAATTATTTAAGCCTAAGTAATTACGAGCTACTATCTAGGTAGCGTAGGAGGTAGTACTTAAGGAGTAGTTAAAGTAGCTAGTATATTCGATGCCTCGTTAACTATAGCTCGTGATTAAGCGAAATGGTGAAAGTATTAGGTACTAATTCTAATAGGTAATTCGCTATTAATCAAAAGTATATTTACTTTGTAGAATTTGTTCTGATTTGAGTAAAGTCCGTCTCTGCAAGTACTGTACTAACATATGGGATCCCTGAACAGGTGTACATGCATACCTACTACATAAGGTGGAAGCCCCCACAATCATCATGCACGTACACCCCTGCACCGGCACACAGCGCCCACCCACGTCGATCCGAAAGTCGATCCCCGCGCTCCGTCAGAATGACACATGATTGGCCTGTCGCGGGCAGACGGCCAGTGACAGATTGCTGAAAATAGCAGCGTAGCCGCCCAGAGGGACGGGACAAGGTGACGCTAGAGCAGTGATGCAGCTGGGGGAAATTCTACGATTGGACGAAAGGTGTTGAAATCATGAATTCCACACCCAGAAGCCCAAGACGCAGGGCGGACAGACGGCTTTTTTCTTTCTTTCTTTCTCTCTCTTGCAGGATCACTCCCGTCGTTCAAATGAACTGTTGTTCAGGGGGAGAATGCACGCGCTCGCAGCGGTGCATCTGATCTGGGCCGTATCTTGGGCCCGGAGAATAAGGCAGCATTCGGAGTGGTTGATTCGCTCTTTCAATTCTGTAATCTGATTTATTTCTGGAATTCTTACCTATTTTTCGTCTTCATTTTTAGGTACGGGGACGCGGGTATGTCGTGTGATCGGAGTGCAGTAGCTTCCGTTTCTGCACTCAACTCATTTGCCTTTTCGATTCTTGATTTAGAACATGACTGAGAAAACCAGACTCCATCTCACCCAGTCCAGTCTTATTCCCAGGCAAAGGAAGAGTAAAGCAAGCTTACCGGGCGGCATGAAGTCGTACGCGTAGGTCGTCAGGTACTTCGAGCTTAGCTCACTTCACCTATCGGGGACAACGGCCGACAGCTCTCTCAACTTGAACGACCGGCCCTCACAATAATTAGTATACCTCGGGTTATGGTGCTAGGTCAAGGGTCGGGAACGCGTGGTATGGCTGGCGGCACGTTTGATGACGGGCTGAGATAGATGACAGGCGGGGGCCCTCTCGGTTGCTGTTTCCAGGTTTCCCCACCCCTCTTTCTTCTGCTTCTCTTTCGCAGATACCATCCCTCACTCGTGCGAGTGTCTCCCACATTCCTTGGCAGAAGAGCTCGTTGTCGCCTTCGCGTGGATGTCACCGTCCGGGTTCTAGGTAGGTACCTGTGTGGAGGGGGCGGGAAGGCCATGATGGAAAGGTGGTGCTGCGTGCATGGCGTGTAAACTAAAGACGAGAAAACGAGGAAGATCATGAAACAAATCCTCGCCCACCAATCCATAGCTCCCCTTTTACTGAGTACTCTCTTCGCCGCCGTCCGCCCTCCCCTTTGGGAACCCCTGCTTTTCTCCGTGGGTTGCCCCCTTGGGCTCTACCATGACCATGACCAAAAAGCCAGAGCCACGATACGCACGCGGCGCACCACGTCGTCCAACATTGTCATCTAGAAGAGACGGGTTTCATCTTTCTTTGGCGCTGAATGAGTAGCCCACGCACCTTACGTAGTCGACGGTAGAGTTTCCCTTGTCACATACGCCACGCCACGCCACGCCAAACCTTTTTTTATCCCACTTTTTCGATCTACCTCTTCCATGTCTCCCATCATCGTCACCGCCGTAGTATTGTAGTCATTCCATGTCCCTTTCTCACCGCATCTCTATGCGACGGGTACCTCGTGTGGTGGTCATTGTGGTGTGCATTTCCAATGTACCTACCTCACCGGCCGGCATCTGCGGGGTGAGGGAAAGAGACGACCCATGTCCAGGGTACCTATTCGTAAGTGTCAGTGGGGTCAACGTCCGAGGTATCTCATCCACACCTCGTGTACGAAGTACTTCGGCAGATAGCTGCTTTCCCCTTCGGAACTATAGGGACTTACACCAAAGGAGGAGGCGGCGGCCACACGCCCACCTCATTCTTCCTCTTTACCCATAAGGCTGTTTTGAGTTGCATCGCAGCAACAACGAGACGGGCTTACAAGGGGGGACTCCTCCTGCATACGAGTGTGCTCTTCTGCGTCTTGTTTCAGATTTTTTTTTGGGTAAACCCTTTTAACCCTTTTTGGGGGGTGATACATGCACGTTTGCCAACAGGCCGGTTTTGTTGATTGATATAACATCATCCATCCTCCCCCTTCCATCCACGATGTAGAAAGTTGTTCAGCAGTAGTATTTTGGTGTTTGTGTTTTCTCAACATTCGCGCAAATCTAAGCCTGGCGCTCAGTGTCTCCTTATCACACTCTCTTCGAATAGTTCCTTTTTAAATTTGTAACTTTCATCGACCTGGCGTCACCTATTTCGGCTTTCTACTACATTGTTCTCATCGACAACGGAAAACATCTCTAAAAAAAACCCACACTACAACGCAATGGATCTCAAGAGTCGCATCTCGTCGCCTCTGGAGGCCGGCACCTCCATTCTCGATGTCCAGCACTTGCCGCCCCATCTCAACGAGGCTCTCGAGTACGCCTCCAAGCGCCTCGCCAGAAAGGCCCTCCACGTCACCCTGGTCGTCGCCCGCCGCGAGTACCAGCTCCCCACCCTCCTCCCTTCCTCCGCCTCCTCTTCGGCCTGCTCCTCGGTCCTCTCCTCACCGACAATGTCGCCCGTCCCGGGCTCGGCATCCAGCACCTCCTCAGTCTCGTCGTCGTCCTCCCGCTTCAACTTCTCCACGAAATCGCCCGTCTCCTCCTTCAAGAAGCTCGTCCGCACAAACACCGGCTCCAGCGTCTCTTCCGTCTCCTCCGTCTCATCGGCCGGCAGCAACGCCCCTGAGAGCTTCGTCTTCACGCCATCCTTCCTCATGGACACCAACGGCCCGAGACTGAGGTGGCCTCTGTCGCCCGGCATCCCCCTTTCGCCGCCGCCCATGACACCGTCGACGGCCTCTTCCACCATCACCGACGCCTCCGGCCCCATGTCGCCCAACCCCTTTGGCATCCGCCTCGTCCACGCCGACCTGCTCACCGACAAGCAAGAGAGGACTCTGCGCCAGACCATTGATCGGGCAGAGAGGAAGTTCCGCATTGGGTACGCTCCTTTCCTCCAACACCAAACCCCCTTCCTACAGAGCACCCACTAACACATTCTTCCCTGCAGAACCGAATGGCTTCCCCCGGTAGTAGACGGCTCCGCCTGCGGCCTAACAAGCAGCCTCATCCGCCGCTCCATTGTCCAAAACGAAGTCCTCTTCGCCTCAGAAGGCCTCACCCTCGTCTCCCTCGATCGCCTCTACACATTCAAGGCCGCCCTCTCAAGCTACTCCCGCACGAACGCCCCTCTCCGTCTCGAAGACGCCGTCGACGAGCTCCGCCGTCTCGTCCTCTCCCGCGCCGGCAACAAGGTCGCCAAGGCAGACATCCTCCGCTCCTACGACTGGCTCAGCGTCACCGATGTCGCGCTCGCGGACGTCGACAAGATGTACCGCAGGGCCTACGGCGGCCCGGATAGGGTAGGCGCCATCGAGGGCGTTGGCGCTGCGGCGCAGGTGGCGAGGACGGTGAGGGAACTCGAGCGCGAGGTCGACGAGACGCTGGCTGGCACGGTAGCCGCAACAGACGGCTTCATCCGCATCGCCAAACCGCCTTCCCCGCCAAAGGGCCCCGTCCTGAAGCTGCAGACAAACTTTGACGTCAGGAACATGGTGGCTGCGCCAGAGGAGGTCGCAGAGGAGGACGAGGACCTCACGGCCCGGCCGGAGCGTCAGCCGCCCGTGTCCATCTGGAGCCCCGTCTCCATCGCCGAGGTCCTGCACGAGGACCGTCGCAGCCAGTCGGGCCCGATGACGCCCAACGGCTACGACGATATCTCGCCCATCACCCGCGGCGAGTGGGGTTTCCTCATGGGACCTGCCGGTGTGGGTGGCGGTCGCACTGCCCCTGTCATGACTTGCTGAGCGGTGATTTCGTTCATTTTCTTGCTGCGTTTGAATTATGTGAAGAAGATGTAGGAGCGGTTTGGTGCATTCTTCTGTGTGTGTGTAAGATAGCTTTTTTTCCCTTTCAAGTGTTACGACCTTCACGAGTACATTCTTCTTCTTCTTGGGGATACCAGGTCAGGGCAATGCCAGACATCATGTACATTACCTGCATTCAAATGGCAAAAAGGGCAAATGCCCCTAAAATTCAGACAAGAACACAAATATTCCTCATCATTAAGATCTCTCATCATTTCGGGTATCATACTTTGTGTCTCTTCTCTCTACCATCCGTACCGACTCGACGCCTCCTTTCTGTTGCTCTTCCCCTTGGCGAAGCTGTCCTCGAGAGCCTCGCGCTGATTCTGCACCTGGTTGACGAGCTGCTGCAGGCTGTGCTTGCCCGGCGCGATGGCCCGCACGGGGTTGTGGATCTGCTGCTGGCCCGCGGCGCGGATCTCCTCATTGTGCCTGTACTCCTGGTCCGTGTTGAAGTTGATGACCCTCGACGCCGTCTGTGGCGCGGCGCCGACGTTGCCGCCCTTTTGGCGGCCGAAGAGCTCGCGCCTGGCTGCCGCTGAGAGGTTGAGGTCGTTGGCGATGGTGTCGAGAGAGTCTGAAGCGTTGGGCGCCGTCGTCGGGGCCGTGAAATGTGCTTGTGCTGCGTAGTCTGCGTAGCCATTGTCCGCTGCTGCCGGCTGTTCTGTTTCGAAGAGAGGCTCGTATGTGCCGCTGGTTCCTGACGCAGCGGTATCTGTCGATGTCTCTTCAGGCTCGATGGAGAACAGGGAGACCTTCTTTGGCGCTGGTGCGGGTGCAGGTGCAGGTGCCGCCTCCGGCTGTAGAGCTACAGTCGATGCGGGCTTTGGCGTCGTAGCTCCTGGTGGAATGGAGTTCACCGTCTTCTTCTTTGGCTTCCTGGCCACGGAGAGAGGCTTGAACATCATCGGCTTTCCCACCAGCTTGACCTCGTCCGCAGGCTTCATCCCCTCTGGTATTGATGGTTGCGCTTGGGCTTTGGGCGGGGGCAGACTGAGCCCGCCGGCCCCGGAGCCTGGCAATCCATCCGTGTCTGATCCTCCTATTTCTCTGCTGAATCCAGGTTCGGCGCCTGTCTTTAGTTGGAACGCCGGCCGCGACGAGCTGCCCCCGCTGCCGCTGCTTTGCGCCGAAGCAGCGGCCTTTGCGGCAGCGTTCTTGGGAGCTGGGAGGAAAGAGTTGAAGCCGCTGAATCGACCACCGCCGTTTCCTGTCCGCGCGCGCTTCGCTGGAGGTTCGTCGTTCTGGAGGGAGCCCTTCGAGGCTTCGGGTTGTGTCGATGGCAGACTGACGACGATCTTGCCTGGGTTCGACCGGTCGACGACTTTTTGGAATGGCTTCTTGCCTGTGGCAGTAGTCGTTGGCTTAGAGACGGTTGGCTTGACAGGTGCCTCGTCCTCTGATCCTGATGATTCCGAATAGTCTACCAGGCCCATCTTTGCTAAAGTCTAAGTCGTTTCGGTGGATATGGATTAGAGACGGAAAATGTATCGATAGCAAAGTGAAGTTAACAGGGTGCAAAGTGCACCAATGCGAGGCTGGTCGCCTAGTCCAGGGCCGTGCGTCATTGTGGTGCACGAGCCACATCTTCAACACTGCTGTTTCACAAGGCTGAGGGAGGTACGACCGCATCTCGCAGCTACCCCTCGGCGGCCAGTTGTTTCCTTTTCCTCACACTTTCCACCAAGCTTCCTTTGCCATTCTGTGAGCTGAGCTTGCAATTATGTTCTTTTCCCGATCGCGGGCGTGGCTTCTTTCGATCTGACAGCCCTTGGGATGATCTGTTACTGACCATTTCCTTTCATTTCCCGTTGACCGGTAGCTGCCCATTATGTCGGTCATTCAGAACGAAGAGTACGTGGGCATTGCTTTCTTTAAGAGAAATACTTTACTGATTACTTTCTAACAGGCTAGTCGCGTATCAGCTACGCTGCGGCTACCTCACTGAGATCGCCGATGGAGTAGGAGAGCGACTGATCACCCTTAATGAGGGGTTCATGAACTCCTCAGCTTTCAAGGCGGTCGCATGGCAAGCCAACCCCGACCTCGTCAAGCGATGTTACTCCCCTCCAATTCCAACCGCGATTGCCTCCGAATATTTCCAAGCCCCTAGACAGGCTGCAGTGACCCTTGAAGATGAGCCCGACGAAGCTGGAATGTTGACCGGAGGAGGCACCGATACGCTTGGCCCCGGTCTTGCTACAAGAAGAAGGAGGCGGCGGGAGAACCTTGAAGATGACGATAGTAGCGATCTGAGCGATGAGAGTGATGACGATGACGCCGGTCAGCGAGCGGCCCAGCAGATCAAGTTCGCCAAGATGCCCGTTCGATCGAGGGCCGGCTCCAGTCCGATTCAGTCATCGCAAATTAAGCAATCCCCAGCCATGTCTCCTCGCGCAGCCCCCGGCGCACGTCGAGGCTCGCAATCTGCGTTGGAAGTCGTCAAGGAAAGAGCACGGAGGGATACAGTGACCAGCAGCGAGGTATCATCCGAGAACGAGTTTGACGCGTCCGGGTTCCACAAGCAGCGAGAGGCTGCCAGAGCTGCGGCCAAGTCGGTGAAGCTTCAGGCTAAGATTCTGGAGGAACCTAGTCTTGGGATCAAGCGCGCTGGCACGCAGTTGCTACCAGAGGAGGAAGAGGATGACTCCGACGGATCAGATATGTCTGGCGCCTACATCGAAAGTATCGACTCGGCCTCTATTCTGGATGCCGTTGAGAACCCGGAGCCTCCCCCGCACAAGCAAGTCGTTGGAACACCTCCCCGAGAGTTCACGCGAACCTCTACTATTCGAAAGTCGCAAGCGCCACCTCGGATCTTGCAGGCTCTACCACCACCTCGTCCCATGAGCACAATTCGGCCCATGAGCATGATTCAACCTAAGAGTCTGCTATCTGCCGCTCTCAGGGCTCGGAAGACAAAGCCGAAGGTTCCTTTTGAGGGATTTGCGGCACTTTCGGGCCAGGGCGAGAACAATCCCATTGCTGTCCGCATCTACGCTGCCTTCTCTGAAAGCCCTACGAAACCGTTTGAGGTCCCCATCAGACGCATGGTGCATCATGGCGAGGGTGGTGATCGCCCCGTCACTGTGGCAGATCTCATTGGCCTGGCACTCTGGAGATACAACGAGGAAAAACGACAGCCACCTATACCTGCCGATAAAGCCAACATCAACTGGTTCACGCTGAGAATGGTGGAAGAGGACGGAGAGGTCGATGACGACTTCCCGCCCTTTGAGCGCAACAAGGCCTTGACGTCTTTCACTACAGCAAACAACCGAGCTGCCGGAAGAATGCGAGCCAACTCCAAGACTTATGATAACTTTGGATTGGTCCAAGCAAGTCAATCCGAGTACGCCGAAAACCAGAGCATCACTCCACAAGAGGAAGAAGAGCCGGCCGAGGAAGTCGATGAGGACTTGACTCCGCGCAACACTCCGCAGCCGAATCTCAACTCGTTCCTTCCCGTCGCCACAGAGCCTCGCCCGAACCCCGTCACGAATACTACCTATCGTCAACAGCATAGTATGTTCGCCGACGCACCTCAGGCGCCAGCCGCGGCGCCCAACACGAGCCGGGGTCAACAGAAGCTTTTGCGCGTACATCTCCACTCGACCGATGTGGCTCCCGGCCAGCTGGTCACGCTAGACACCACGACGGAGACGTACATGGCCGAGGTGCTGGACATGGTCTGCCGCAAGAGACAACTGGACAAGGCCAATCATGTCCTCAAGATGCCTGGCGGCGGCCCCGTCATCTTGCTTGACACCAAGGTCGCGGCAATCGGCAGCTTGTCGGATCTGGAATTGCATCGACGCCGTTTCGCTACAGACGGCCCACTCGCCATGACTGGATCCCCTGGAAGTGCTTCGCCAAAGCTTCTCCCCTTTGTGGGCGATCAGCCTGGCCGCAAGTCCAAGAAGCCGCATATCATGGGAAGTCACCCGCTGGCTCAAGAGGCCATCAAGCAGGCAGAGCTTACCAGTGCATATCACAAGGCTTGGGTCGTATGGCGTTTGCGTACCGTCCGGATGATAACACAGTCCGAAAAGCGATTCGAAATCGATGGAGAGTACGTGCACATCAAACCCACCACAAGAGATTCCAAAACGACCACGGCGCACATTTCTCAAGTAATTGGATGCAAGGTGTCTAGCAAGCACCCGAACCAATTCAAGGTGAGTTGGCACCCATATTGCCAGGCGGTCTGCCGCACGATGATCAGAAGCTGACTAGGGACTTCAATAGCTGTTTATCTACCGGGACACCGAGAGTAAGCGCTACGACTTCGAAGCCAAATCGGTGGAAGAAGCGCATGAGATCGTCAACGAACTTAAGAAGGGAGTTGCACAGGTTATGGGCTGAGCACCTTGATCACACTTCGCATGATCTGACGAATACGGGGCTGCATCACGTCTAAGCTGTCTTGTTTCCGCCACAACGCTACGCCACGTATACACCGCCACACACACCAACTGTTGAGTGACGTTGCGGAAGAAGCGGCGTCGAACATTTGGATGGGCTGAATGAAGATCCACTCCAATTGCTGACTAGAACGGGCATCGGTTGGTCGGGATGAATCCGCCCTCTGTGCCGTATGCCGGACACGGTGATTACGCGTCACCGCCATTGGGGGGTGGGTGGCCACTCTCTCACTGCTTAAGGTATTCTAGCAGGGGGAACTTGCTGTCGCTGCGGACTCTTCGCCTTCCTCACAATTGGGGAACGAGAATTATGTAATATGTACCACGGCCGGAGGAACCAGAGAGACAAACAGGATTGGGCCCCCTTGGGGTAGGAAATGTGGAAAGGGATTGAGGAAATGGGGATGGTCTCTTTCTGGGTGTGGGGTACATGTCCAATTAAGGTTCGCATCCTGGCTTCTGCGTCATGCAGATCAATACGATTGGAGCCGCGGGCCGGGATGCTTGGCGCCGCGGTCGCGCTCTCTGCTTTGGTCGGGCTCGGCAAGGCTAGGCACATTTCGGTTATGAAGGGAAAGTCTGGGACACCCGAGGTCTGGACACAAGGCCAGGGAGAGAGGATGATGGCACGATGGATGAGCGAGATTAGGCAATCAGAGGCCAGGGAATTGGGGGAAGGGGGAGGGGGTTGTCAGTACATGAGCTGATACTATTTTCCCTCTCAGATCCCTTTGCGGCAGGATTCCCCTTCTCTGGCCCTATCCTCTGTGCCTCTTTTGTAGCTTCGAGCACCTTAGACTAAGCAATCAAAAGAACGTATTTCAACAGAACTTGAAACGCCGGAGAGGCGGCCGCGTCAAGGCTGACTGCCTCGTCACGCTCATCTACATCTTCTGCCTGCCTGCTTACGGAGTACACTGTTTTGCCTGGCTGACACAGCAGCCTCCAAATGCTAATTCGCGGTAGTTTCCCAGGCGAGGCGCGTACAACATATGCTTATTGTTATGCCTGGTGTAACTGCTCTACGCCACTTGGGGGGAGCGAGGGGTCGGACAAAGCTCCATTTCATCCCTAATCCATGGGTGCAATCACCCGAAAACGGGGAGAACTCTGAGAAAAGACCCAAAAGTTTTGGACGGTGATTAGATATGTCCCGTATTATTTTTCGGTGGAACGGTCCCATCGACAGGGCGAAGCCTCATTGATTTTCTGTGCGACCAAGGCGTCACAGGCTTTGTAGCGTATGCTGCTTCTAGCCTTGTCTTGCACATGCAAAGACGGTACGACATTGGCAAGGCGGCGAGCCAGCAGGTACAGGCAGGCAGGGAGAGATGCAGAGGTATAGGTAGGCGGTGCTGAGAATAAAAGTTCGAGACTTCAAGCTTTGAGCCATCTTCATTCTTGACGGGGTCTTACGTGTCTCCAAGGCGTGCGTGAGGTACGTCGTACAATACCGTCCGTGTTGACCAAGCGTGCCACACGATTGTAACTCGGTTCAAATTCCCACGAGCAAGACTTCTTCTAATCTGAGGATTTTTGAGTGTTCATCGTTTGGTCCCCGAAACCCACAGTAGCAACACAGTAGTAGGTAGCAGGTATTCACGAACTTGGAGACTCGCAGGGCTTGTGACACCTCAAAAAGAAGAACGCGAAGACACCGAGGGTCGTCCGGTTCGCGGATTGACTTTCTAGCCTGATGGCGAGAAAACCTTCCGCATTGACCTCACCTTAATCCGAACTTCCAAATGGAAAGAGGTGACGGCGCCGTCACCAAAAAAGAAGCGTGGTTCTTGAAACGAACGGTAGGTAACCTCCATCCATGGCGGTTGGCATCCTGTGACGCAATATGATTCTCTTTCCTCTTCCTTTCCGAGTCACGGAAGTTTGGGGTGAGGAATCTGCTGATGTTGCTTTGGATTCGGAGACACACCCCCCCATCTTCATGCTAGCAAGGCTGCAAACAGGTACTCATTTCCCATGCGCTTCCTTTCCAATCTCCTCATGGCTCACAGGACTTTGCCAGTCTGTGCGCTCTAAATTATCGAGACTGGATGCGCGTGCATGAAGTGGCAGCCAGACAGACGCAGGAGTTCGTACTCGTCTGCAATTGCTCATACGCCTGATCTGAAATTAAGATTTGATTTTCACCCTTCCATACGCATCGGACTGCATTGGCGCGGGCTGTCGCCAAGGGTTTGACACTGTCAAGATTCGGATAGGGCCAAAACTTCGAAAAGACGAGGGTTCTGCCATGGAACTTGGAGATGGGAAGACGGCACGGCGGGAAGCTTCGACCGGTCGAGACCACCACGCCTCTCTCACGCTTCTCAAATTCGACCAGCCAGTAAACGGTCGAGACTCACAATAGCCCCTACCTACGACCTGTAGGAGTCTAGAGTCTGGAGACTAGCAAGCTAGGTAGCGAGCTCCCAATTTCCAACGGCCGGAACCCCAAGCAAGCAGCTCCCCGCAACCCCCCGTCTTCTCCATGGTCTAACAGACCAAGCGAAGTTCATACATACATTGATAACCAAGCTTCGAAGCTGCGAACCGGAGCGACGGGAGATGCCATCTTTTTCCTCCGTCTCATCTTGCATAATTCCTCCGGGCTCCGAACGTGATGCTAATGATGGGGCCTGCGAGTGGAACCTCCAATGGCAGGGGGGCAGCCACATTCATACGTCATAGCGATAAATCAAACAGAGGCCCACCCCCTTCCGCGGATGACGGCTCATACCATGTACGTACGCATACAGCGAAGTTCGGCTCGCGACACTGTCCTCTTTTCGCTCTAGCCTCCGGAGGTGGTGGTGTCCTGACTTCATCTCCAGACAGGACGTGACAGGCCAGAGAAAATCTTACTCTCAGATGGCAATATTAATGAGGGCTCAATTGAAAGGAGAGAAATATGAAATCAGCGCTGTGTGAGGATCTTTCGAAAGGGCCTGTGAGAAGAAGCATGATGCCTAGCGGCTTGCATTGACCTTGCCTTGCCTGTGCCTGCCCACGTCAGTGCATCAAGCTTCCGGGTAAGCGTAAGAATCCTTGGCAGATCAGATTCCACGAGCAGAAAGAAAGTTTGCTCGTCTTTTTTTCCCACGCCTGTCAAGAAACCCAACAGGACCTCTGTTTTTGAGTTTTGAGTTCGAGCTGGCAGGCTGGCAAGAGGCTTATTGCAGACTTTGGAGTGAAAGATGGGACACACCTCTCATTGACAGGTGGGCAGTGTTCTGTGTCTGCTTCAGCTCTTTCTCAGCTGCGCCAGCTGGCAGCCTCAACAGAGACCCAACGAAGAGAAAATGTCGATCCGGGGGACCCGACAGTCAGTGAAGCTCCGCCCTCTCTCTCGCTCTCTCACATAGTATGTACTCCGCATGTACACAAGCCTCATCCTCTGAGTCTCTGGTTTGTTCCATGGTGCTTCCTCCTCCTCCTCCTCCTCCTCCTCCTCCTCCTAGGCTTCCATCGAAGCAAAGCCTTGTCTTCTGCCGTGAGACTGTGAAACTGTGGAACAGCACCTCAGGCAATTGGCCGAGAGCACTGGACAAACAGTACGATTGTCTGGACGACCCTCCCCCATGTCACCGTCTCTTTCTTTTTTCCCTTGCCCATTTCCCCTTCCCTTACGTCTTGTGACTCTGTGAGTTGATCCACGTTGGAGAGGTGTATCCATTAGTAACACGGTGAGGTGCAGGTACGTATCCATATCCGATGTCGACGGGACTTTGTCATGGCTGGCGGTTTCTCCAGTACGGAGCATGGGCCTTATGGGGGGCCTCTAGACGCGGGAATAGCGAGCTTTGACGAATCATATCCCTCCAATCTCTTCTCCACCTCCTGTCGATCTCCTCCTCGCCGCCGTCGCAGCGCCCCAAGTCCTTGGCCCATGGTGTCATTGCATGCGCGGGAAGGTACCTACCTTCATTACCCATGTCCATGTCTCTTTCTTTCCGGTTGGTGTCTGCCACTGGCCCAATGCCTGTCTGCCCGAGTAGGTACTCCGTACCTTCTCCAAAAGGAACCCCCCGTTTTTTTTTTTTGTTATTGTTGATGACATGTTGCTATTCGTTTTTGCATTTGTTTGCTTGGACAGCATAGGCCATGCTCGTTTTCCCCCGTCCACCACCGCCTCATCCGAACCCACAATACATTTTGCCAATTGACTCGCTTCTCCCGGCTGAAAACAAAACGGAAAAGCGGACGACGAGCAAGGAAAGCGGACTTGTTTCTCCGTTATTGATGTACACATGCAATTGGGTATGCAAGCATCGCATCGAGCCGAGGGCTGACGTTGTGGATATAGCGGGATAGCATTGTCATCCTCCCGTCAATGCCTCATCCTGCTGCTCCACGCCGTTGGCTGTGTACGTCCCGCGTGGCTTGCGAGCATAATCACTGCTGCTATCTTTGGGAACACCAAAGCCGAGAGGCATAGCAAAGCTATTGACGGATCTCAGGTGCCTAACAGCTGGTAGGTACCAGTTGCGCCGGGCTAATCCCTTGATGCTTTCATGAGCCAAACCGTTAGCCACGCAGAGCGCCACCGTCGTCGTCCTCCTCCGCCTCTCTCGGCCATCGTCCTCGTAACCGTCGACCTTACGGCTGCCGCTCGAGCCTAGCCACATATCCACACGTCTCGAGCGTGGGCTAGATTCGAGTCCGTTTGGCTAAAAGATCCGGCCTAATGTGGCGCTTGTTTCTCGTTGGGGGCGGACGACATCATTAGGTGCCCATCCCAATTGGAAATGTTGCCTCTCTCTCGGCATCGGATTCTTCGACGGTTCCTGCACGGTTTTCTCTGCTTTGGAACATACGTACACTTCAGCTGCGTTTAGCATGGCCGTCCAGCGTTTTGTCCTGCAGGGTGCTCACGGTGTTAGTGCTTGATGGCCACGGTCAAATCATCGCCGTGAGAAAAGACCAGTGGCTGAGAAAGACAGAGGAGGTGGCACAGATTCAGCACAGCAGACAGCAGGCTACCTCGGAATTCCTGATCTTTCCCAAGATGGGATCATGATCCCCGGTATCCCCAGTCTCAGACATGCAGGCTTGCCAGAGGGGCAGGTAGGGAGAGCTTTCCGCTTTGCCAATGCCGACCATCCAGCCTGTCACGCCTGTCCGTATGCCCACCGGCCAGCCGTGCCAACTCAGTCAGCTCAGCCATAGCCTGGCCTCTTTCTCATAGCTGCTCCAGCTGGCCACCATCGATTGGGCCTAGTTGCTAGAGTCTACTGCGTAGAGTGAGAAAGAGTACCGAGAAGGCAGTTGGGAAACTGCATTGTTACCGCGGGGATGACGTGAGGAAGTGGGTCTTTGTCGTTCGCCCTTTGGTCCTACGGAGTCACAACCCACAGAGACAGACATAAACCACGAATAGAGCACACCTCCTTCACGACTGGGAGTCTGGCACTCGCGCATTCTGGGATGTCTGGGATATCCGAACATGGGTCTCCCCTCCCCAGCTTCGACCTTGGCCGGGGTACGTAGCATCAAGTCTCGGAGTGCCACCCGTGGTCCGCTAGACTAGCAACAGCTTAACCAAGTATTCCCCTAGCCTCCTTGGACTGACCTCCACCCCCTGGTTCCGCCTCTTAGCCCTCTCGCCCAAACGAAAGGAGGCGAAAACGGGGAAAGGAATCCCATCATCGCACCGCCCACGCCGCGAGTACGGTGTACGGAGTACCTCCCCTTGCCTACCACAACACACCAACGCGCCAAGTATTCTTGGTGCTAGGCTTGCGTGCCCGGCGTTTGATGGAGGATTCTTGTGGTGGTGCCTGGCCTCTCTCGGCGTGAGGGGGGTGTGAGATGAATGTGAATGACGAACGGTTCATTGGGGGTGTGAGGTAAGGAGAGGAAGAGAGGTGAGTGAGAGAACGAACGGGGTACAGGCGGCTCGGCTTGGCTCTCTCTTCCCAGTACTCCCCTCTAGATGGTCTCATCAGAAGATATATAAGACCTCTGTCCGTCAGCCCATCCTCCAGTCGTCTCCCTTCCCTCCACTCTATCCAATCAACCAAATCTCATACACATATACAGTCCTCGACTACTCGATATCTAATTCAATAACTCCATTCCCTAAACACCAAATCCAACAAACTTAAATCAGTCAAAATGCGTTTCTCCGCCGCCACCGTCTTCGCCCTGGTCTCCCTGGTCGCCGTAAGTTGAATCTTCATCACACTCTCTCCTACCACATACTGATAAACCGTCTTCAGGCCCAGGATGCCTCCACCACCCCCGCCGTCCCCGGCGCCTCTCAGGTCAGCTCCCTCATCGGCTCCGCCTCTAGCGCTATTGCCTCCGAGGCTTCCTCCATCCTGAGCGGTGCCTCGTCCGCCGCCGGCGCCGCCTCTTCGGCCATCGCCTCCATTACCTCCTCTGCCGGTGCCGAGGTCAGCTCCTTGAGCCAGCAACTTACCTCCGCCACCGATGCCGCTGGCTCTGCCTCCATCTCTTCCAAGATCGCTTCCGTCACCAGCAAGGCCAACTCCGCCGCCTCCAGCGTCGCCTCTGCTCAGAGCACCTCTGCCCCCGGTGCCGCCCCCGCTCAGACTGCTGCCGTTGCTCTTGGTGCTCTCTTCGGCGGTGCTGCTCTCGTTGCCAACCTGTAAATTGGGAATCTAAAACAATGATCATGGGAATTATGGAACGAAATGGCTTAGCGGAAACGATTGAAATTTCCGGTGCGTGGTAAAGGGTACTACACAGCATTGTTTGGGCTTTTTTGGGATTATCAGAGATATCAAGATGTAATACCAGTACGAATTGTACATCAATCAAACATCAATTGTATATTCAACCACCTTATGACTCGAACTCGTGATTGATTCATCCTACCATCCAAGCTATGTCTCTACATCAAGTGGGAGGGAAAGTGCCACAACAATAATTACCGCTACACGACAACCACATTTCTTCTGGCATTATTCTCTGGTGCCCAAATATCTCATGGCGTTGCTGTTTGGAACGTGAGTAACGTCGGGGTTGTTTTGTACCCGATAAATGGCGCTTTGCTCCAACAACACAGTGTTGCAGCAGGCCACGCTTGTCCTGCACCAGACTTCGTATCCGAACCATGCACATCTACTAGTGCAAACACCGTAGCCAGCTGCAGCCAGCCACCTCACTCTCCAAATGGGGCGGGCCCTGGCAAGGCAAGGCAAGACAAGCAATGGTGCATTTCAGGTCCCGCCACACTGCCTCACCCAATGTTTCACCGTGTGAAAAGCAAAGTCGAACATGGGATTGATAGCTCGCGATCTCGATCGCACTTGACCTCTCCCGAGACGGTTAAAACAAAACACCCCGTACCTGTAAATTACCTTTCTGCTATTGCGCCGTATGATGATCTGATGGTCGAAGGCTTTTATCCGCATGTACTGTATGCTCAAATTACGCCTTCGACCGGGTATCTGCCCATAACTTATCAATGATTTGGAAAATCGCCGTAATATCCTTCATAACCTCGTCGTCCACCTGTCCGCCAAGCTTCTGCTGCATCTTGTCGGGATGCCACCGCACGCGCTCCTCGCGCAGCTTCGCAGCGAACTCCTTCTCGCCAATATCCTCCAGCCCGAGCCCGTTGACGATGAACCGCCGGACTTCCTTTTCGTTAATGTCTCTACGTCGACCGCTTTCTACGGGCCAGGGAATCTTGTCCACGTTGTTGGCCCACTCCGTCCAGCCTCGTGTGTACTCTTCCCACAGCTGGACCCATGCTCTCTTCTTGCGCCGCTCCTCCCCGCGACGCAGGCTCCGCTCCATGTCTTCTTGGAGCTTCCTATTCACCTTTTCCTCTTCCTTTTTGCGTTTCCGTGCTTCTTCCCGACGGGCCCTCTCTTCTAGTAAGCCCTGGTGTGTCTTCTCCCACATCTTTTGCCTGACGTGCTGGGAGTATTCTTCGTCCGTCATCCGCTCGAGCTCGCCTTCTGGGCCTGGCCTCTCGTTCGAGTAGACGTGTATCGGCTGCCCGTAGACGCCCTGCCAGTATGCCGCGCCCTCGTCGTCGGCCATCGCGTCGAATAGGGATTCGCGGAATGCGGCGTCTGGGTCGAGGGCCTGGGGTTCGTAGGGGTTCGGTGGCGTCGGGGACCGTGAACGTCTGCGATGTCGCCGGCTGCTGCTGTGGTGGTGGTGGCGGCGGCGACTGTGGCGGTGTTCTGAGCGGGACTCATCATTGTCGGCGGCGTCTGGATCATGGCCACGTTCACGGTCGCGGTGACGATGCGATCGGCTCGACTTTGAATGTTTGGATTTTAATCGAAAGCGGGATGATCTAGGTCGCAGGTTTTCGCCGTCGCCTGGTTCTGCTTGCGCTTGCGCTTCTGCTCCTGCGTCTGTTGGAGCGGGCGGCGATTTGCGCTTGGTTGGCTCTGGTGTGTTCTCGTGACTGTCGCCGGGATTGACAGACGAAAGGATATGTCGCCGTCGCGGCGATGCCGGCGAACTGGTCATCGTGATCTCTTTCGCCAGCACGCAGCGGCTACCAGATAATCAGTCGGAAAGTACCGTTGACGCCAGTGTGTAGTTGAATAAAGTTCGGAGGAAAGAAAGTTGTTGGAGGGGTCGTCCTGGATTGACGTCGTTGGGTTTTGGCTTATCTTATCTTGCGTACCTACCTGTACTGGTGGTTTCCTGTTTGCGGGTCTTGGCTTCCCGCGTGCCTGGATCATTCCTGCCACTCCTGCGAGATAAGCTTAAACCCAGGCGATAGCCCGCCTTTCCCCGGACAAGGAAGACAGGTACTTTTCTTGTCGTATCTTGAGGCTCAGCAGACTGCAACGTCGTTTAGCTATCTAATCAAGCTAGACTGTATGGGTATAGATAAGGTAGGTACTCTGACGACCCCTGGCAGACGTTTCTGAGGAGAACACCAACATACCGTTAACGATGTCCGCTTTAAAAGTCGGATACCATCATTCACCTGAGTTTTCTGTGATATTGTCTCGACTCGATTATTTCTTCGATTCACGCGATACTAGTGACAAAGCATTTCTAACTGTCATATTACGATATTGTGCTTTGTGCTTTTCAAGGTTTCGACCTCCAGAGCATCCTTTACGACTTTTGCAACTGAGACACAGTTTTCCTCGCCATACTTTCCTCCAATAATCTGCACACCAACCGGCATGCCGCGAATCTGCTCAAAATCATCTAGTTTTTCATTAGTATGTACAGCCCTTTGAGAGGCGAGGCCGTAAGAATGCTTACACAGCTGGTAGTTTATCTCATCGCTGTTGTTCCATGGGACATGATCAGTCCACTGCTGGCTCGGGGCACCATCGCTTTCAGCTCGCATTACGGGGATCGTCAAGGCTGCATAATCAAGCCAATTCCAGTGCGAGGTGTATCCGACGTGAGGCTTTGACCTGGCCCACACTCTGGGTCTCATCCCGACCCAGGGTGCCACCGGCGTGATGAGGGCGTCAACACCTGCCTCGCTCCAGCGCTTGAGGTATTCTTGCTCATACTTGAGCTTTTTGGCAGCCAGCTGTGTAATTTCATTAGTCGAGGTAGTGCATATCATCCGTGCTTGAGTTGAGTTACATGGCGAGACTTTGCAACTGAGAGTTTGTCTTCTTCAGTTCCAACGAGAAGCCCTTTGACTAACGGCTCTCCGCTGGCCTCACTCAGCATCCTGTGAGACTCACCGCCATCAGCGAATGTGGCAGTTGTCCAATCCTTGTAAGCTTCGGCATGCAAGGTGGGGTCCCATTCGATCACTGCGTGCGGTGTGTTAGCACACAGGCACAGCCAAGGCCAAAATTTCCAAGAGCGAGCAATGGACCAACACCCACAAGTGTGCCCTGCAGCCGTGAGGCTATCAACGACAGCCCGTACCGCACGTTCAATAGGCGGCTGTATACGGACGACGTTGTCATTGATGTAATATCCGATCTTGAGAGGCTTGTCTGGCTTGGCCGCGAGCTCCTTGCCCCACGGGATGGGCAGCAACGTCGGATCACTTCGCCACGGCTCACAAGATAAGATGCCATCCATGAAGGTCTCGATTGTCGAGAGGCTGAATGCTAGAGGACCAGCCACTGGCGGTGCGATAAATTCCCATTTGCTGCCGTCCCACTCTTGTTAGTCAACGATGCTTTAAAGCAACCGAACGTTGGGGGGAAGCAACTTACCTCGACTCCTCGAACGGTAGTCGTCCAACAGTCGGTTTGAGCCCGTTAAGTCCCTGCAGAGCTGCTGGGATACGTATGGAACCGCCGGGGTCTGTTCCGATCCCGAACAAACTACCATGACAGCCTACGAGTGCCGCTTCGCCACCTGATCTGCCACCAGATATCAGTTCGCGGTTGAGTGAGTTCAAAGATTGTTTGAAAACATGATTGTAGGAGTCCGATAGCTAAAGTTCTATATGAGACTACGGTCTTGCAAGTGGATGTTGGTGGAGGTTCTTACCACTAGTGCCTGCGCAACATTCGTCTTGACAAAAAGCACAGCTCCTTGAGCTATGAGAACGTCTGACAAGACGCTGTTTTCTTTCGCCGGCTTCCCAATGGGGTTAACCCAGCCTTGGAATTGTTAGTATCACACTGGCAACCTGCAATCAGCGGCTTGCCGATGGTAGAATCAAACCCTTTGACGTCGAATATGTTCTTGAGGGATACCGGGAGTCCATGCAATGGCCCAACTACGGAGCCTGTCCACTCTAGATGGAAATCTAGAGCCTTGGCTCGTTTGAGAGCCTGTTCAAATATGAGCTCTGTGCAGCATTTCACTAGCTGCTGGGCTATGGCTGCTCGCTTCGCGAACGCTTTGAGGACTTGGACTGCGCTCAACTTTCGAGTCGCAATCTGCTCAAGTAAGACTTGGATGTCTTCAACTTCCGTACAAGCAAGCTCTTCCGCGCTCAAGACTCCAGATGAACGAAGAATGGTGTCCATGTCTTTGGGAGGGGGAACAGTTTGATCGATACGCCATTCAACGGGAATCTTGGCGTATTGTTCTGCGCGCTTCTGCGCGGCGCGTACTTTCTATGGCGGTGTCGGTGTTTGTGTATTGATCCCAGGCTTTATTGTAGGCAGCCTGGTGGAACCTTCGCTTTCCGAAGTGAAAGGCTGATCTTGATTATCGCCCATTTTCAACGTAACTTCGCTAGGTCGTTTCCGATTAGAGTTGGATTATGGATCAAACAAGTTCATGTAAAATGCGTTCGATCTTGTTTCTACCAGACGACTTAATAGCAGTGGTGAGGTCATCATAACAATGCCTGATGTCCGTATCTTTTCCATGGACCTTGATTCCATGACTTACGTACTCGGTCATCAGACAACTAACACCCCTTTTAACGATTACAAAACTTTTAGACGAAATTTGAATTATAGGAGAATTTATGAAATTAAGTAGAAAAAGTAGATAGTCACCTGAATGTGCCATTTATTTTGACAACCGCGTGATAGGGCCACTATGAGATAAAGCCTGTTTCCCAACAGTTGGGAGTCTCAGACTGGGAACCTGATAGCCCGAAACAGTGATCAATTTATTTCCTATTCTAATGTTCGGGACTAATTTTTACGGACTTCTCTTGGCCATCTCCCGTGCATATAAGAAGTTGGCGAGCTTGCCTTGTCCGTAGAGAGAGGATTATCCTAGAGTTGCGTACTATCTCTGCTTCTTGTTGTTGTTGCCTTTCTTCGTGTCTGCTATAGAGCTTGAAGAACCCGGTATCGGGCTCTGTGAAGCTTGCATAGAGCTTGAAGGACCAGGAGTGGGACTTGAGGAAGCCGTAGCAGAATTTGGAGGGGGGCCGCCCATGAATAGCTGCCTTGCAGCTGAATTTCCATGCTCTTCGACTCTGCGGAGAAACTCGGCGGGCATTGTAGCAGAGTCATCTAGAATCTTGTAACTCTTGACTAAGTAGTGGCCCTTGAACTGTTCCCAAAGCATCCACTCTTGGGATCCCTTCTTGTAGCCAGGTCTTGGATAGTATGGGTCATTTTCCCAGAATGCTTTGACAGCATCATCAATGCCCTTGGGAGTGGGCGGCATTCTTCTGCATTGATTGAAATCCAGTAAGAAGATGCTCACGCTGCGTCGGAGAAAGTTGATGCCGCTTGATTTCGATTCATCCATATTCCACGTCGTGATGATATCCCCTTCAAGGTCAATTGAGTCCAGGGTTTGAGCAGATATGCGACGCTCGGGAGAACTGCCAAGAACGAATTCGACATCTGCACCATCAATCTGAGCAGCCCAGTGCATGACCGCCAAAGCCTCAGCCATTGGCTGAACATATTGCTGGGGGTCTACACCCAAGATCTCCATCTTATCGAGCGTGAGCTCAAAGTTTCGCAGAGAGAATTTGTTTTCGACTCGTTGATTCATGCGTCTGCGTCCAAGGTAAATGCGTATCAAGCAATGCTTGTTTGCTGGGTTGTTTGAAGCGGCGGCTTTCATGTCGGACGGACAGAAGACGGACACAAGCGCCTCACGGATGCTTCGAGGTAGTGGGAGAATACGTTCAGATACCATGATC
Organism: Colletotrichum tamarilloi; assembly: GCF_030869305.1. Lineage (NCBI taxonomy): Eukaryota > Fungi > Ascomycota > Sordariomycetes > Glomerellales > Glomerellaceae > Colletotrichum > Colletotrichum tamarilloi. The sequence goes on from NW_026849399.1 coordinate 686,715, forward strand.
GCGCTGGGATCGAAGAAGAATCCTGAGTGACTCTTGATCTCCTTGCGGTGAGCAATCTTCCAAGCTTGAAGGTCCTCGACTTGTACGATATATGCAGGTCTTGGCATGGCGTAAGACTTTGTGGTTTTCGAAGCCTCCCACATCTTGACGTGAGCCACATGATCAGCCCACATCTCTTGCTTCTTGTTTGATCTACCGGCCTTTATGATGAGTCCCCTGCTAGGGAAATCGTATATCGCACCGCAAAATCCTTCTCCGATGACCTGAAGCGGAAGATCTTGCTCTGCCGCTTGTTGTTGGCGGATAGCAAATGACGATGCTGTGCTCAGAACTGCGTTTACCGAAAGAAAACGTTGGAGAGTCGTAGTGCAGGATTCATCATGTTGATCAATCTCTATAGCGTCACCTTGCTGGACATACTTGGTCGCGATGGTAAGGTTTTCAACAAGCGATGGTGAAATGGAGTATCCCGACTCGTCGGTTTTGTTTCCCTCGCGTCTTTTCCGGGGATCTGACATCCTGATGATAGTTTGATGAAGCTCTCTCTGTGTGATCGAGAATGCAGGTATGACCAGCTTCGAATTAGTATTGTGAATTGTCTGGGGGAGGGAGTTGAGGTGGAAGAGAGGAAGAATTGAGAGAGAAGTGTAAGAAGAAAGGGTGGGAAGAAATCTGAGAAGGAGGTATAGAGGTTTCCTTCCTACTTTGCAAGCGAGTCGATTTGTTCCTGCCGAAGTAAGAGAAAAAAAAAAGAAGCTGGAGGCGTGAGGCAGGTCCTTCTTGTATAGAGAAGGCAAGACCGTATCGGAGAAAGAGCTCTTGACAAGCTCAGGAAGGTGGGCGGTAGGCACCACAAAGGTCATCTTGCTCATAAGAATCTCAACAACCCGCACAACTGTGTACCTTTGAGGCGCGGCTGGGGCGATGAGACTTTGGCTCAAGACACCTGTTCGGACTTCGTCCTGGGTAGGAGTTAGACACATTTCATCCTCAAGTTTATGGTTGTCACGAAGGGCTATTTCTGGAGGCTATATTTTGTACTTTTGCTGGATCGTAGGCCCGTTTTCTACAAATTGCGCGCTTTCAGATCCATGAGTCTGGAGCCACTACTCCAGGTGTAATCTTTCATGACAGTCAGGGTAGTGAACCCGTCCCACGATGTTCAATGATATCAGATGTTGTTTCGACGAACATCGGCCACGGCGCCGATAGTTGTAAAGTAGACTCGGCAATGAAGTGCTCTGGAGAGCCGTGAAAACTCAAAAGCTTCTTTGGAAGCACGGCTGGATGGGCAGCGCCCTATACATTGCGATAGCGGACAGCAAGGTACCACCATTCACAGGACGGAGACAGCTCTCGTCCTCAAGACTGAGTAAGAGCCTGACACTTCTGGTTGCGGATGGTGAATTACCCCGCGAAAACGCCGCGAAACGGGTAAGACATGTTTGATCCGCAACGGGTTCTAGATTCCATTGCCGCTCTGGAACCTGTCGTTGACTGGATGCGTAGATCAAAACCGAAGCCGAGACCAGCTGAATGGTATTTAACTTCTTGAGTCCGCCGTTCCGATGGCTGCAATTCAATTTACGTTGACCTTGGGATTTGAGAGTCACCATGACGAGACTTGGGGGACTTCATGACGGAAGGCAGATTAGCTGCCTAGAGGAGAAGCGTTCGGTGGCGTCGGAATGTGGCTCTCTGACGGGCCAGGCAGATGGGAGCGCTTGTTAAGCAGCCACCGCAGCCAAAGACCATGTCGACCATGTCGGATTCAATGTTTCATGGTTGTACATGAGTCGCGGGAAACAGAGGCAGTTGAAACTCCCGACGATCGCATCGCGATAAACGCGAAGGTGCTGTCTACAGAGTCAAGGGTTTCACCGAACTCTGAATGTCACGGGTCGGGGAAATCAGAAAAGCAATGTTGCATGCAACGTCCCGCAATGTGTTTCTGTCTTGGCTATCCGGGGAAACAAGGCTTGTTGTGAGTTGTGACACCTCAAGGTAGCTTGCCAATACCTACTTGCTTATGTAAGGCGAGCTACCGGAGCTACGGTGCACTACCGGTATGGTAAAAGCCGTCTGTGCTTCAGGCCATACAGCTCATCAATTGTTCGATGTTATCCGTTAGGTACCTGCCCATACTACGTACTACCTACGTATGATGTGCCTACCGCTCCTCCGTTATCGCATCCTTTCCATTGCTGACGAAGGACCTAATGTGAGGAGGCACAATGCGGTAAGCGGTGCATGCAAAATACGGCAATACGCGGCACCTGGTGCCGGACTCAATTATCCGAGCGTCTTATCTGAAAAGACTGAGATGCAAGACGCTGACACGCGCGACCCTCGTTTACAGGGAACATGTCCCCTACTCCACGACGTTGGCGAGTGATGGCTCTGCGAACACTGAGTTGTGCATGCATCGGAGGTACCGGAAATGTATCGCGAAAAAGCCGAATGCGGGACAAGGCTGCAATGCAGGTCGTCATAGCTCCCCACCTTTCCGTGAGCTAAACTGCGGTGAGCCCTATGGTTGGGTAAGCCGCGGGATGGCTCTCCGAACCCGAATGTGTGAGACATGGACCAGTCATCAGTGACCGCGACGGGGAGGTGCCAGGTGCTTCTTTACCCAGGGCCCAGCGTCCACAAAGCTGACAAACCATGCAGCGGAAGTGGGAGGGCAGCAGCGTCACTCGCACTCTGGAACCACAAGAGCAACACCGAGCTGACTCTCCACCACAGGGCACCTCCCCCGTCCACTTCACGGTACGTCGCATGCGTTTACTCCGACTCGGTCGTCCGCCCTCAAAACTTTTCCCACGTCGCCAACGTCGCCCCTGTGACGATTTCCTGATCTCTATTCCAGTGTATACGTCTAATTGCACTGCTCAACAATTCCGATCAGTCAATTCCACCTCTACTACGAGAGGGCCCCACGAACGACCGACCGATAAATCCCCTTCCGAATAGTACTTCTGTCTAGCATGCGTTAAACAGGCGGGTTGGGGGAAACCGCAGAAGAGCAATCGCCATGGACTATTCCGACTACTCGCCGCAGCGCATTCTGCACACAGGCTCGTTCACCGGATTCCATCGCCTGGGACAGCTCGGTAGCAACTATCTCTCTGCGACTGCAGAGATCAAGCAGCCGCTATGCGGCAACGAAGAGGGTTGGGGTCCGCTGAGCCCTATCCGATATGACTTTACACCATGCTTCATCGATGTCTGGATCGCCTCTGTGGCAGCATTTGGTCTCATCTTTGGATCTCTGGCCATTGTATGGCTCATCCAGCGCAGGAAGCCTTCCGATGCCCCTAAAGACTGGCATTTTTGGGTCAAGCAGGCAAGTGGTCGTTTAAAATGCTTTCTTATCTCGTCTGTAGCTGACCAACCGCCCTTTTCAGACACTCCTCGGATTGATCATTGCCGACGTAACAGTACAACTTGCTTTACAAATCGTCAATTATCCCGATGTTTGGTACGGCGACTTCCGATTTTGGACAACGGCTGCGACAATCCTATCTCTGGGCGTCATCTTTGCCACTCAATGGCTCGAGCATGCGCGCCTGCGTAATCCCAACGGTGTCGTCCTCTTCTACTGGCTCTTTCTCTTGATCGCATACTCAGTCAAGCTCCGGTCCTTGATCTCTCAGCAGCTGTACGAGACTAGCCCGGCCTACTTCATTACTTACACCGTCGGCTTCGGCCTCTCTGTAGCCGAATTCCTGGTTGAGTGGTTATGGCCAAGGAAGGTCAGTGCATACGAGGCTTTGATCGACGAGGAAGAGTGTCCCATTGAATATGCCACCGTATTCTCCCAGTTGACATTCTCCTGGATGACTCCTCTGATGCGCTATGGATACAAGCAATACTTGACTGAAGATGATCTTTGGGGGCTTGCTCAAAAAGACCAGACCAAGAACACTGGTGACGCGTTCAACCAAGCTTGGGAGTACGAACTCAAGCACCACAAGAACCCATCCCTGTGGCTAGCCATGTTCCGTGCCTACGGTGGCCCATACGCCATAGCTGCGCTCTTCAAGGCTGTTAACGATGTTACGCAGTATCTTCAGCCACAACTCCTGAAGTATCTTATTGCATTCATAGCTTCTTACGACACTGAGAATGATGAGAAGGAGCAGCCTCCGATCAAGGGTGCTTCCATCGCCTTGGCAATGTTTGCGTGCGCCGTTTTGCAAACCTCCATGATCGTGAGTTCCATATCGTAAGAGTTAGCAAGACGCAGCTCCACTAACACGCGCCAGCATCAATATTTCCAGCTAGCATTCGTCACCGGTATGCGGATCAAGGGCGGTCTGGCATCGGCCATTTACAAGAAGTCAATGAGACTGTCCAACGAGGGACGCGCATCCAAGTCGACCGGCGATATCGTGAACTACATGGCTGTCGACGCTCAGCGTCTCCAAGATCTGACCCAATTTGCCCAGCAAGTCTGGTCCGCTCCTTTCCAGATCATCATCTGCATGGTATCATTGTACCAACTTGTTGGCTGGTCAATGCTTGCTGGTATTGGCGTCATGATTATCATGATGCCTGCGCATGGTTTCATTGCCAGAATCATGAGAAACTTGCAAAAGGAGCAAATGAAGAACAAGGACAAGAGGAGTCGCCTGATCAACGAGATCATCAACAACATGAAGAGCATCAAGCTTTACGCTTGGGGTGCTGCTTTCATGAACAAGCTGAACTTCGTTCGCAATGATCTCGAGCTCAAGAATCTTCGCAAGATTGGAGCAACCCAAGCATTCGCCAACTTCACATGGAGTACGGCTCCATTTTTTGTGTCTTGTTCCACCTTTGCCGTGTTTGTTATGACGCAGGATAAGCCGCTGACCACTGAAATCGTCTTTCCTGCCCTCGGTAAGTGATGCCGTTCACCTACAATAAGTGCTAAGCGCTGACTCTTGTGACTTAGCTCTGTTCAATCTGCTCACGTTCCCTTTGGCGGTTTTGCCCATGGTCATAACCTCTATCGTGGAAGCTAGTGTTGCTGTCGGTCGTTTGACCTCCTTCCTCACTGCCGAAGAGATCCAGCCCGATGCGATTACGATCAAGCCCGCGCCGGAAGAGATGGGAGAGGAGACAGTCATTGTCCGGAACGGAACTTTCTCCTGGAACCGTCATGAAGACAAGGAGGCTCTGAAGGATATTGACTTCACTGCCTACAAGGGAGAACTTTCTTGCGTTGTCGGTAGAGTTGGCGCTGGCAAGTCGTCATTCTTGCAGAGTATCCTGGGCGATCTTTGGAAAATCAGAGGTCAGGTTGAAGTCCACGGAACCACGGCTTATGTCGCACAGGGAGCTTGGATTCTCAACGCGACTGTGAAGGAGAACATCATCTTTGGCTACAGATACGACCCGGATTTCTACGAAAAGACGATCAAGGCATGCGCTCTTGTTGACGACTTTGCCCAGCTGCCCGATGGCGACGAAACTGTTGTAGGTGAAAGAGGCATCTCCCTGAGTGGTGGACAGAAGGCGCGTGTGGCCTTGGCTCGCGCCGTCTACGCCAGAGCGGACATCTACCTTCTCGACGATGTCCTGTCAGCCGTAGACTCCCATGTTGGAAGACATATCATCGAGAATGTTCTCGGACCCAGAGGCCTTCTGAACACCAAGACCAGAATCCTCGCCACGAACGCCATTGCCGTGCTCACAGAGGCCAGCTACATCACCATGATCAGAGATGGCGAGATTGCCGAGCGCGGAACGTACAAGCAACTCGTGGCAATGAAGGGCATGGTGAACGATCTCATCAAGACTGCCGGTCAAGATTCAGGCCCTTCTTCTTCGGCCAACTCTAGCGGCTCCAGTAGCGAAACGTCCACAATCATCGAAGCTGAGGGCAGCAGTCAAGAAAAGGCCGAGTTGGAAGAGGCTCAAGAGCAGCTTCCTGAGATGGAACCTATCAAGACCGGCGTTTCAGTAAGGAACAAGAAGCGATCTTCGAGCATGGCAACGCTGCGCCGCGCTAGTACCGCCAGCTTCCGGGGACCTCGGGGCAAGCTTACTGATGAGGAAGTTGCTGGCAGCAAGTCCAAGCAGACCAAGGAGCATATCGAGCAAGGAAAGGTCAAGTGGAACGTGTACATTGAGTATGCCAAGAACAGCAACATTATTGCTGTCGCCATCTACATGGGTGCTCTACTGGCTTCTCAAACAGCCAACATTGGTGGCTCCGTATGGCTCAAGACATGGTCAGAGCAAAATGCAAAATCACACACCAACGACCATGTGGGCTACTACATCGGGATTTACTTCGCCTTCGGTATTGGCTCTTCTCTTCTGACCGTCATCCAGACTCTCATTCTGTGGATTTTCTGCTCGATTGAGGCGTCGAGGAAGCTACATGAGCGGATGGCCAACGCCATTTTCAGATCACCCATGTCATTTTTCGACACTACACCTACTGGTCGCATTCTCAACAGATTCTCCAGTGACATTTACAGGGTCGACGAGGTTCTCGCCAGGACCTTCAACATGCTCTTCGTCAATGCTGCTCGGTCAGGCTTCACTTTGGCTGTCATTTCGATCACGACTCCTCCGTTCGCCGCGCTCATCATTCCAATTACTCTGATCTACTACTGGATCCAGCGGTATTACTTGCGCACTTCTCGTGAGCTCAAGAGACTTGACAGCGTTACCCGAAGTCCCGTATACGCCCACTTCCAGGAATCACTCGGAGGCATCTCGACGATCCGAGCGTACCGCCAACAGCAGAGGTTTGAGCTGGAGAACGAGTGGCGTGTCGATGCCAACCTCAAAGCCTACTTTCCATCTATCAGCGCGAATCGTTGGCTTGCGGTCCGTCTCGAATTCATTGGTGGTATCGTCATTCTTGCGGCTGCCGGATTTGCCGTCGTCACAGTCGCGAACCACGTTCCCTTGAGCCCTGGTCTTGTGGGTCTGGCCATGTCTTATGCTCTACAGATCACAACGTCGCTCAACTGGATCGTGCGCCAGACTGTTGAGGTTGAGACAAATATTGTGTCAGTTGAGCGTGTTCTCGAATACGCGCGCCTGCCAAGCGAAGCCCCCGAAATCATCAAGAGTAATCGCCCACCTGTCGCCTGGCCGGCCAAGGGCTCTCTTGAGTTCAAGAACTACAGCACCCGGTACCGCGAGGGCCTGGACAACGTGCTGAAGAACATTAATTTGGACATCAAGACTCACGAAAAGATCGGTGTAGTTGGGCGGACGGGAGCAGGCAAGTCTTCATTGACCCTTGCTCTTTTCCGCATCATCGAGCCGACTGCTGGCCACATCAGCATTGACCAGATCAACACATCTTCCATCGGACTGCTAGACCTGCGTAGAAGACTGGCCATTATTCCACAGGATGCGGCGCTATTTGAGGGCACCATAAGGGATAACTTGGATCCCGCCAATGTGCATGATGACACTGAGCTATGGAGCGTACTGGGTAAGTAATACAGGTCGACGGCCACCCCTCCCCTCTCCCCGACCTTTTTGTCATCCATTACCGGCCCACGCCTCTAGGAGACGGTGTTTCTTCCCCTCCACCTTCATAGATTGGAGCTAATGCGCTGCGCTATCACAGAACACGCCCGACTAAAGGACCACGTTACAAGCATGGAAGGCGGCCTAGACGCAAAGGTCAATGAAGGAGGTAAGTCACAGCTTATGGTTCTCTTTCGCTTTCTATCGGCTCTAGTCTTGGGCCATTCGACATTAGTTCTCACGGCTTTTTGCACTTGTGTACAACGGGATTTTGGCGAACGTCGAGTTGCTGCGTCGGACTCGAAGTGTTCAGCAGCACCGTCATCTTTCACATGCATACATCGCGTCGTTAAGAGTCCCCTGCATGATCTCCCACGCATGCAGTCAAAGTCTCGTGCTAGCCCCTCTCATTCTGCCTACCATGTTTTCTCGTTGCTTTGCCGACTTTGACTATTGATAAGCCGCATACTTGAATGGTGATGCTGACTCATTCGTGCTTAGGTTCCAACCTCTCACAGGGTCAGCGGCAGCTCGTGTCGCTCGCCCGTGCAATGCTGACGCCTTCCAACATCCTTGTGCTGGACGAGGCAACCGCTGCTGTCGACGTCGAGACAGACGCCATGCTGCAGACTACTCTGCGCTCGCCAATGTTTGCCAACCGTACCATCATCACCGTCGCTCACCGCATCAACACCATCCTCGACAGCGACCGTGTCGTCGTACTAGACAAGGGCGAGGTGGTGGAGTTTGACACACCGCAGGCGCTCATCAAGAAGCAGGGTGTCTTTTACGGATTGGTAAAGCAGGCCGGTCTCGATACCTCAGAGTCCTCGTGAAATAGAGGACGAAGACGGCGGACAGCAGCTTGTGTGACAACCTAAAAGAATTTTGGCGAATGGAAAAGTGGTGACGGCGGCGGCAGCGGAGGGGGCAAGAGGATAAGACCGTGTAGTCTATTGTGTAACTACACCGAGTTGTTTTCCCTCTTTGAACTAAAATGTATAGGGGAAAGCCCGGAGCGAGAAGTGAGAGCGGTTGGTAGCGTGGATTGGAGTGCATTATCGGCATCTGTAGATTTACTCGAAAAGACCTTGCATCTACTTGAACTGTACCGCGATAGTACAATGTGACACTTCTCGCGGTTGCATTGGATGAGGTTGCTATTGTCCGACCCCGATAGTAGACCGTTGTGTGCGTTGTTCCTTTCCTAGTCGCGTTACCCTGCCACACTCAGAACATTGACTTGCCTCACTTCTTCGTCGCATCCCGAGAGGCAGGTCGTCGGGTGTTGGAGTTAACCCACCCTCTTTTCCACACACACCCCTGGTCGCACCTCCATCGACGAATTTCCTTGGCGGAGATAACCATTGGAGAGGGAGGGGAAGGCGGGATGTTATTCTTCTGTGTAACGTGAGATGGGCAGACGCGGCAATTGATGGCTCAACGGTCGTGGAAAGAGATGGGCGGTGATTGGGTGAAAGCTGGTTGATGGTGACGGCGGTCGGCGAAGAGAGGCCGAATGGACATGAAGAAGCGGAGGATAAGAGGCATTAGTTTTGTGGAATGATTGAGAATGGGTAGATGCATTGGTTGATGGGGTGTGTGTGTTGTGTGGTGGCCTTTGGGGAATGTGACGGCATCGGCTGGGTTCATGACCTTTGGTGAAGACATCTACTCGTATGATGAAATCGTCATGATCAGGTTTGGCAGAGCGCTGGTCAAAGATTTCGAAATGCGCGTTGTGTTTGGCCTACTTTAGCCTATCTTCTTTTGGTATCGTGATGGCATCGTGGGAGGTGGGAGCCATATGAGACGGGCACCGGAAGACAATTATTAGCTGTCTTAACTTTTCGCCAAGGCCCGCCTCTTTGAGGGATCTTCAGTTGCGAGGACATGGTGATCGCAGTCCCGGGTCACTCATGTTGCGCCTGTGTGCGACGTTTGTGAGGGTCAGACCGAAAGAGCAGGCCTCTCTACCGTGCGTCAGCAAGCCAATCACTTGATGAGACTCTTGGTGCATAGAATTAGGCATCAAACAGACCGTCTGTATACCTACTTGCTTGGCCAAAATTTGAGCTGTGAGCTGCTGTCTTTAACATGACGAGAGGCCGTGTTGAACGCTCCGGGGCAGTATGGCTCTTCCACGGTCGCTTTGTCACGATGCAGGATACGCTGCATGCCAATGAAAGTTTTCACGACTATAGAGCGAAGAACATCTGTCTGAACATTGCCTCGTAGAAGAGACATCCGATTATATAACCTAAAGTTGTACTGGCTGGTCGAGATTTGTTGGTTTGGTAACGTTGTAAGTGATTTCACGTGGGAATGAAAGCTACGATTATCCTTGCCGAACCCGGCGAACATTGGCACTATAATGAATGCCCTCAGCAGGAAGACGGTGACACCAGTTTCATTCTTGAATAAATAGTGAGCTCATTAGACTCGAGGCCCCATGGGTCTTTCTACCTAAGATAGTGATATCTGAGCATCGCAGAATTCGATCTCTGTTGTTCAAATCTTTCGCAAAGTTTCTCACATCCCCCGCGCCCTTTTCACCACCTTTGGACCTTGATTCGTGTTTCCAACAACTTCAAGTTCAGACAGCTGCATTTCAAATAGTCGGTGAATTGTCGCCTAAACCATGATAGGACCCATAGAGATCTGTGTTGTATTGGGATGCTTGCTTCATCTCGTCATGATCTAGTACTACTTTCTCCATCTTAGAGCTCGTCAACAACTTATGAAGCCAATATGGTGTCTGCTCACACGAAGCTTGAATGTGGCCCTGACATTCGAATAGCTTGTACCACGTCGTTCATCAAGCCACTGTGCAGGATTCTTGGTAAAGATTGATGGCATAGAGGGGCATGTCCGAATGTACAACTAAGCTTGTAAGACAGAACAAAGGGCACCGAGCTGCCATGACCTCGTCCGTCCCCCCCCCCCCCTTTTTTTTTTCTGAAGCGACGGCCATCAAATTGTCGAGGAGAAGAGAATTGGACGTTGAGGTCAGTCGGTATCTCCAAAGTCCATCATCGGCATTCTAGAAGCTCGACCCAGAGCAACCCCGTTACTACCTATCGTCTTCCCGACTACAACCCCGAGTCCAAATTAATGAATAGGACATACACTCTCTTCCACCTCTCTACGCCGCCGGGTTATTTACCCGTCATCGACGACACACACGCGTTGTGACTCGGAACACAAACGACATGCCATCATCTGCCGGCGCCCGAACAAATGCTGTTCCTCATCCTCTTTTCTTCTGATAGACTGCGGCCAAGCGCCTCGCTGCCTTGCATGTTCAGATCCCGATGCAGCTCCAGACCCCGATGATAGAGCAACCTGATTCCGGCATGAAAGGTCTTTGAGAGCATCGGTGGGGGTTGTCATACCGAAGGAATGGACGAGTCTTTCTACGGAATTGAGTTGGTGGAGAATAGTGACTCTGTGTGAGAGAAGATCCATCGCGTTATTGATGACCAGGCGATCCTTGGCCATTGTCTGACTTCAGGTTAACGTGTTCATCGATTGCGGTCATACGGTTGATCAAAGACGGAATTTCGTTGGTTCCCTGCTCTCGTGGAGTGAGAGGACATCTCTAAATAGACTCGATACCGCATGCGGGAGCATCGGAAACATGATTCGGTCTACAAACCGCCCCGGTCGACTTGCTTGCCTAAAAACCATATTGAAAATGTCATCTATCAAAAACAAGAACTCCTTGGATGGAATGTACCACAATACCAGAGATTTTTTCACAGCTGTCACTGCCTCGATTCGTTGCGTAAAAGGGACCTGTCTTCGAGATAGGAACATTGGACTGTGATGGTTACCATAACTTACACCAATACGGAGAGTCTAAGCGAGAAACTAAGGGACTTGACCGGGGCATATATCGGGATAGAGCGAGAGCTATCATCTTCTTCCGATCATGATATGAGACGGCAAGCCTTCTCCAATCGCAAAGAGAATGATGATCGTTTAAGCATAAGGGAATAAGTAAGCAGCCGCGCCAAAGCATCGCCAGCTGGTGGCGTTTGTTCCTACTCACAGACCAAGAGTACTACTGCGATCTATCTTTTGGAGAACCCCTCTTCGAACAAATTAATCCATGGAATTGACGCACCGGGGTCCGGCCTGGTGGAGGGGGTACATGAAGTCGAGCTCTCTTTTGCTGCTTGAGACACAACACAGGCGAGTGCCGTGGCCTTCATATGATAAGTATGTATCCGTTGCAACATAGGTAAGCTTCAATTGATCGGGGTTTTCCCCATGCTCCTCGAAGGACTGGCAAGAGAAACATACGCGACTATCTCATGTGCGGCTAGCAGCTGAGAATGATTGTCAGGGTTTTCAAGCGTCGACACTTTTCATTGGAGCAGTCCTTGTCAATGTACGCACCCTCTCAGCTCCCTACGCGTTGGACTAGATCAAGTTCTTAATGTGCCCGTCATGACTTAACTCCCGGGGGCCCGTCACGATGTGTGTTTCCTTCTCTCGATCCCGGATCTGAGGCTCATATCATACGCGCTTGCGCCCACCTCTCGACCACTACCACCAGCAGTAGGCTGACTCGGATCGCACACAGAGAACCATCAGACATTCATCAATCCATAGAAGATAAGTCCTGACGATCATGTGAAGTGTATGCATCAAGAGGATACTCTCCCCCGAAAGCGAGCGCAAAGGAAAAGAACACCATTCCAAGCGGGCTTCATAGAGCAATAGCGTGTTAACATACTGCATTTCGTCCGTATTAGATCGAGTCGTCAGACACATCCCTCCCCCCGTTGCCCCCTCTTTCGCCATGTATGCTTGATGCTTACAGTCTGACCAAATACAAATTACGCACCCTACTTGATTAGGCTATGTCCAAGGAGATCAGCACACCTGCCCACCCCATTTTGGTTATCATCCATCAGCTTGGCTTGCATCGTCCACGAAAATAGTGTCTGTTCCCCTTATTGGAAATATACCCTACCTATATATTGCATTCTCACCGCCGCACGTGGGAAAAGCCCCAGCAAAGTCTGCAGCAAAAAGGCCCGTGGGCGGGAACCCCCCTAGTCGCTGCAAAGGCTTGTCGATGCCTCGAAACGTACCACAAAGGTCGCAGAGCACGGGAGAGAAGAAATCCGTGTCATGATAAACACAAATACAAAGATACGTTTCGTGATTCAAAACAGCTGCCCAATGGAAAATGAACCTGGACGCCAGCGCTCAGGCAACAATCCTTTCTCCTCGAGCGCCGGACCTTAATACAATGTTTAAGGGCCGGGGGTGTAAATGGTGTGGGAGGGACGGTGTGGGAGGTAGGTGGTCAAGCCAGGTGGGAAACAACGAATCATCCACCTCTTTCGCAGGAGAGCCTAAACGTAGGGGCCTGGTCGGTGGTGAGCTTCTTCTTCTTCACCTCCCAATACCACCTAGGAGTGCTGGTGTGGGTGTGTGCTTTGTAGTCGAGCATCCAACGGCCGAAGCTGTGTTACCGTTGCGTCTTCCTTTCCCACAATCGAGCGAAGGGGTAAGGGGTGAGCTACCTACGAAGAGGAAAGTACGGTAGCCGCTTAAGCTGTTGTGTCACCGCCGATGCCGTGTAACGCCAGACGAGTACGCGGATGCGATTCGACTGCTGTTTACATGGCGCTGGGTGAGAAAATGAGTAGGAGGACAACAGACCAAGCATTGCACCATTGCGTTACCGTATCATTGTGATTCTTTGCCCTTGATTACTTGATATCATCCTCGGAACAACATCGTGCAGGTCTTGTAAGTAAACCAGTCTCAGCAAGGGGTTTTCTCGAGGGACTTGAACCGCATATATGGAATATCTTGATATTGTGACAACCCGCTATTCTCGAACTTGACGGCGTAGCCGTGGCGTAAAATGGCAATTGGGAGAGACATAATCGGTGACACTGCAACAAGAGCGGAATTCGATAGCAGTGGCTCGTCGCAGGAATCTGACAAGATAGTTGCTCACCCGATGATGAACAGTCGTTATCATTTAGATGATCGAAATCACCCCTGATTTCGGTTCAATCCTATGAGCTTCGTGAAGGCAGCCTCCTTCTATGTTCGCCCATTGGAAGGCATGTTGGTATAGAATAGGCGGTCATGATGCAATCATAACCATGAAGATGACTGGCCCAGTTCGCCTCAATTTGGCTGGAGTCTTGTGTGACGATAAAGAGCCCTTGTGAGCCTCGTAATATTTACTAAACTACAGCCTACGACTATTGTCCTCAACGCGCCCAAGAGAGAAATCATTGGGATGAACACGCCTGATAAGGCCTCACACGACAACTCCCTCTCCCACGAGCATCTCATTGCCCTCGGACGCGAAGTTCCAGACGACCATGGCGGATGCGGCTTTGAAAGGAAACGAACTCCGTTGACATCGGAGATCGCATCAAATTAGGCCGAGAACTCGTAAAGCAAGCTTGGTATGCCCTCACAGCCCCCACCCCAGTCCATAAGCTCCTGAATGATCTATCCGCCAGGCTCCGAGACAGCCTGGTCCGGAGAGTGACGACAAAAGTAGATTAGAACAAAGATGGGCCTGGGATTCGGTGATGATCTTGGCTCTTGTCCCCTTTCTCTTGGTCTGTGAGCTATTGACAGGCTTCCCTGTCGGTTCAGAGGGGGTGTCTTATGTAGCGTACATATCAACGGAGGGCAATGCAGTTGGTCTGCGGTCCTCGTTACCACTTTGTTGGTAAATGACCAAGAGATAACATAACATCAACGGTTGCGGCGTAGCAAATAACGGCGCAGCAAGCAAACACCTGTCAATCACATGCCTGAAAATGGTGCTGTGCCCGTAAACCTAAGACTTCCGACCTGGCTGGCGATTGTGAAGACTGGCGACATCGTCGATGTCGAAATAGAGTTGAACGTAGAAAACGACAGAAAAAAGAGCTAATACAGAAGCGTCAAGTCAATCTGGGAAAGTGAGGTTGACGTAGAATTTGCTGGCGCACAGCTCCCGGATCAAGCAAAGCGTCCGGCAGCGAACCCGGCAACACAGACATTGAGCTAAACTTTGAAATCAAAGCAACACCTTGCCGCCGCAATCTGTTGCTGGGGAATTACGGAAGAAACGTAGACAGCTGGGGACCGGCAGGCAAGAATTGGTTGACGTATCGGATGCGACCACCATGCCCATTCATTCAGGTCGTCCGTGAGGCCCTGAGTAAGGTGACGAAAAAGAGGGAATGGGGGTGGAGATGGCTCCAATTGTGAAGTGAAGTGAGCTGTCAGAACCGGGCTGTATCCGTAATGGCAGGTAAGGTACGGTTATAAGTGGAGAGGCCAGCCGGGGACTTCCAGTGTGAAATGTGCGAATGCCAACGGCCTTCCAGGGACTCTCCAGGGCCATCCCCTGATCCGCTCAGCAGCTGGATGAGTGCGTGGCTTGGTGATGTGACTGTTGGCGGCGGTGGTGGTTGTGGGGACGGAAATGGACGCCCGTGATCCCTGTAATGAGGACGAATCACTGCACGGAAGCCAGGGGAATTGTCAAAGATTTTACGAATCACAGCTTCGATTCAAGTCCGAGACCCCATGCCTAGCTTCAAAGGGGCGTAAAGATTGGGGATGCTGTAGGAGTTTGGAGCGATGATATCCTAACAGCCAGTCTGTTAGAGATTCAGTTGGCTGAGGCGTGCGGACCAACCCCGCTTCGTCGTTCCTTGTGTAATCTGCTGAGTAGATAGGTTTGCTTGCGCCTGGCTCCAAAGTATCGTCCTTGTCTCCGAGGTCCGCCTGGTCCATGGGCCCGCCGTGGTCGCCGTCGAATTTCCAACCTGAGAAGTGTCGAGTCAGGATGTGCCTGAAGTTCTCTGGGAGACCGACTTATAGTCAGCATGTGTCTGCAACGATTTTCACCGAATGTTGTCGCGACAATTCCGAGATTATTTAGTTTGTCGCGAAGCATTTAGAAGGCAGTCGGGTAAAGGATGCCAAGAGACTCCATCTGGGGCGCATGGTGGGAAGCCGAGGATGAAGCTAGCAAATAGTTGATGTAACCCCTCTTGGTGTGGTACTCCCTGCCAGACCTAGCTGGCAGGCAGGCCTTTACCGACCTATCGACCGTCCCAAGGGAGTGGTATAGTCTTTTTTCTTCACGCCGGCCGCTTCGTGCAGACGGAATAGCGGAAGGTGACCAGAGAGGTCGAAACGTGCATACCTGCTCCACGAGGCGTTCACTCACACTATCTCGTCATTGTGAAGTGCTGGTAAGCACCCGGCAATCCTGCGTGGCCTCTAGCGGTGACGGGGCGTTAGCAACAATCAACGTAGCAATAACCAACGTTTCCCATCGACTGGAACAGACACTTGCGGCGTCTGGGCAATATCATGTTAGGTGTGTCTCGTCGCCTGGAGGATACCGAAACCGGATACGATCGAGACACATCCTTTTGGTGCGGGTCTTGATCAACGCATCGCCGCTTGTCTGTAATGGGGGTTGTCATCTAGAAATCGGGGCGTCAGCAGCACGACTAGTCTTTTACCAAAAGATTAATTTAGCGTTGAGCTCATGCAGCCTACGACCGGCCCTAAGCGGCTGCTTGGCTCAAAATGCAGAGGTCATTGAATCGGGAAAAACAAACGACCCGATCGTTGCGCGCTCTTCGGCGGAGTAATTGCCGTCTCAGAGGAAAAAGCAAGCAAGACAACAGGTGGTCTTTGGCTTTATTGCTTTTTCTTGTGATGATGGGCTATAGCAGCGGGGTTTCGTGTTTTACGCCGAGACGTCGAGTTTTCCCACTAACCACATTGCCTCAGACATGCCTTTGACCATTGTGGCCATGGGATTGATGGTTGGCTGGCAACTGTACGAGTATCTGGGCGGCGGCCGCAAAGAAGGTGGTGGTCTCGGAGCATGAGCATGCATAGCTGCAGCAGCTGCAGCACTGCAAGACCTTCTCTAGCGTGGTGGAGTCGTGGGTTTGTCCAGGCCGGCAGTTTTGGATCGATAGGATGTGACGATATCTTGCTTTAACACTATCGCTCGAGACGAGCCAGTGCAATATGTGACAAACTAGGCCGAGCGAGCCCTCCAATGTAGGGCGGTAGGTTCCAGGTGAGTCGGCGGGCGATGGGTGTGAGTACTGCTGCAGTGTTCGAGCAGAACGAACCATTGATGGGTCAATGTGGGCGCGTCAAATGGTTGGATCGGCCCCCGGCTGACCACCTCAAACCCGTAAGCAATGCTTTTCCAGCGCCATTTTCAGGAAGGAGTTGGTTCTGCACAGGAGCGTGGACAGCCTGCTGTGTAACAGGACTTGACTAGATGCACATGTATCCAAGAATGGACGGCGTCATCACCTCTTTCTTGAAGAGCACAGCTAGGTATTCAATGCATCCACAGTGCCTGAGCCGGAAGTGTATGTGGCTTCAGGCGAACAAGACGGGCGGTTACGGATACAGAGCGTCCCAACTTTGCTGTGCTGGAGGTCCTACTCAAGAAGATGCGTACCTAGATGAGTGAGGCGCTAGGGCGTGAGACATGCCGCAGACGAGGGATTAAAATGATGGTGTTGCAGAGAAGTTCGTCATGGACCCGGTGATGGATCTCGACGGGGTGAGAAAGGAGTAGCGTGGGCTAGACAGACGAGGATGATGAGAGGCCGCGCGATGTGATGATGTAGGTAGGAAACATCGGTGGTACTGACGGAATCATGAAGTTGGAAAGAGGCGGATCCTGTCTGGAAAGAAAGGTGAGACCTCGGCGGCCAATGAGACGCTGTCTTGTCCATGGCTTGGGTTTGGAACTTGTAGAGCAAAGAGGGGGCGACTGTCGTTGGTGATAGTCGGGACCTGGAAAGGGCGAGAAGTGTGGAAGAGAAAGCACGCTGGTGGCAGGGCACCTTCCTCCCTGCAGTAGTCTAACCAAGTTTGCGACCTTCAGTAAGCGGGAAAAGACAAGTGCATCTTGGTGCCTTCCAGTCTGGGTTTGCCTCTGAGCTGGAACCAACTACCTTACCTAGTAAGGCAAGTTTTCTGACATTTGGGGCAAGAAGATTCGGGGCAAGAAAATCTGGGAAAAGAGAATCAGGACATTGAAGGCGGCATGGAACACTTTCTTCCCCTCCATTTCTGACCTCGGGGTTGGTCATGCTTAGGGTCTACGGAGTACCGTCCGAGGAAAAAGAGACACGATCTATCTTAGCCTAGAATTGTGCAAGGACCTGGCCGGGGCGGGAGTCTGAATTTTGGGCCGAAAATTGGACCCTGGAAAAATCGTGGGCCCTTCCAACGTATTCCCGGTCGGCAAAGTTGTGTACATAGAGCACCAGACTTGGTCATAAAACCAGCTTCTAGCAATTTGCCAACCATACCCAGTCTCGTGTATCTGTGCCTAGCAAGCATGCCACAACTGTAGGCAGACGAGGATGATCAGCATGTATAACAAAGGATGTTCATGTTCGTGAAGTTTTCTTCCATCATGTGGTCATGAGGTATCTAACCGGCTAGCTAACATATCTGACCCATTTGCTATACTGTGCGAGGCCGAGGTGGTCACGCAGGACTCATCCTAATCAATGTGGTCGTCGATGCAGGCAGTGAGGGAGCCGAACTCTCGGCAAAAGGCATGACAAAATATCAGACCATGCGTTCCCCCCATAGCCCTCAAAACGGGGCCGAAAGAAAGTAGGGCAGTTTTTTTTTTTTCTTTCTTTCCCAACTCCTGTTTCTCGCCGTCCGAGTCCGTCCGAGTCCGCCAGGTTGTCAAAAGGCGCAGTCGACATTGGACGGACCTAGGGTATAAAAGATAAACCTCGCCGTAACAGTAGGTAGGTTAGAGACGGTCGATGGTCGGTGCCACCGGCGTGACGATCGGGCCGTTCCTAGCACATAGTCTACTTCAAGCCCGAACCGATGCCGAGGACCCCGTCCGAAAACTTCCACAGGCCGGCGGGAGGGAACATTAATTTACCAGTGTTTTCACCAATGCAGCAAGCAAGAACTAGCGGACCATAGGTACATACTTCGGTACCGAGCAGTCTTTCGGGAATGGACGAAAAGAATGAGGAAAGCAAAGGGTCCAAGTCTGCACCCGCGTCAAGCAGGTACCACGGTTCATGCTTATTGTTGGCGTTGGCAAAAGTCCCTCGAACCTCTGAGGAAGCGAGCACGGATACTCAAGCCTATCACCAAGGGTAATGGCTCGCCCAAACATGAACCAAGGGATGAATGACGCTGATCTCAGGGGAGAAGCTTAAACACACTGCATTGTCGATTACACGAATCTGTATCTGTGCATGCAGCATGTATCGTCCGAATCTGCTAATTGGTTAAGGCACCCTACCAAGACCCGAAGTTATCCCCGACGCCTCAGATAGACGGTGCAAGTAGGCAACAAAATCCGGACTTAACGTCGTTTGTCTGCCGTGCGAGTCCCCCACACTCCCGTCCGCATGCCAGAACGATAGGTAATCACACAGAGAGGAGGAACCATCTTGAAGTTGGAAAGCCGTTGGTCTTGGTCCTGGTCTTGGTTTGCAGTTCTAATCCTGGTTCGGCCTGGGGGCGTACGGCATGCGGCATGCCAGACTGTCCCCTGGGCCTGACATAACGCTCAGTGCGCCCATGCCTGCTACTGACGGAAGGGAATCGCGTACAGAGCGTGAGAGAGAGAAGGAGGGAGGTGCGGATAGCTTATCCCGGCAAGATGACAAGGTTCGTACGGACGCTACCCTACCTCGCGGCTTGGTACAGTACGACGGTGCAAGAGCGGGCAGTAGTGGTGTACTGGTCCATGGGTGAGTTGTGGTGCATTCCGAGATACTTTGGACTTTGTATTTGGCTCCGAAGCTCCGTGCGGCGCGCCTGTCCTTACCAATAAGTGGAGTGTTTACCTAGGTACGTAGATGGGCGGCCGCACCCTGTTCCCACCCGGAACGTGCTCCTGCGGTACGTACCTCTCGGTTCACCTGGCATGGAAGTTTGACTAGACGTTCCCGTCTGGGTTGGCTGACGGTTCTGTCAATCACCACTCCGTTGCCGCTTTCCCCCCAAAATGCAATGCAATCCATCTAGTCCAATCCAGTCCAGTCTAATTCCGTCCAATCCTCATCCCCGCCATTTTACCCGAACTTCGTGATCGGTCTCCAGCAGTTTTCTTTTCTCGACTCACACTCCCTCCCCTTCGGTCACCCGTCCATTCAGCATCAATCGAAGCTTGCCCACCGACGCCTCTGGCTCCAAACTACGGCCTACGAATATAGTCTACTCCGTACTCCGTACCTACAGTCCATCGCCGGCTCAACCTGCCATCGCCTACGGGTACTGTGCGGGAACATCGCACCCGACTTTCCGCTGCCCACGTTCCTTTGTCCCACGCAACTGCTCCGCGCACTCTGGAAGCCCGGCCCAGGCCCGCTGCTAATCACCCACCTACCAACCACTTTCCCTGTACCTCTTCGTAGAGGGAGCAAACATGCGTTTCTTGGCTTCAACGTTTACTGCATTCCTGCGCCGCCTCCAGCACATACCGATACCTACCTCTTGAACCCTGGAATGGAGCCGTTGAACGATAACCGCGTTCCCTTCCAACCGTCCTTTGTCCTCGTTGCCTTGTCTGTTGCCTCGCTGACGTCGACATCTCTTCAGCCGCGCTGGACGAACAACGGCGATAGCTTTGCAGTTCTTCGCCGTTAGCTGCGTACGGTCGCAACTGTACTGCAACGCTAAGTTGTCAATCTTGGCCATCATGGCCATCCATACAGTATTACTCCGCATGCCTGAATGCCTACCGGATGGAGCTGACAATCTCACAAGCGGACGTACAAACTACAAACACCTCCAGTCAAGGATCAGACGCCTCTGGCATGCGACAAGACGCCAGGGCAGGACGCCAAACAGGTCACCCCCCGTTCGGAACCCATCCCCGACCGCGCCATGCTTGGTTCTGATCCGCTCCCTATGCAGGCTTCATCCCATCTTGCGGCCCCGGCCTTATAGCATGCCCTAACCACCCGTCTGACGACGTCCCATTGAGCACGGCCAGCGGAGGGGCCTTCTTGCTGGCAATCCAGCAACCAGCCATGCTCGACCCTCTTCCATTCTCCCTGCCCGCGGCCTTCTCCTGGCAAGAGCAAACAAACCGTCTGAATGGACATGCACCTTGCCATTCTACCACGGTTAGCGACGAATAAGAAGCATTCCCCGCATGTTCCGATGGGGCACCGAATCCCCATCAAAATTTGTTTGCTTGCCATGCCAACGTACTAACTTCCGCGCCGTACCGCTTCCCGCAGGTGGCCCTGAACTGTCAAAATTTTCGTGAAGCGCCTTCAAGTCAACGCAACGGAGTCATACACCGGCCTCTGCCTCCTAAGGCCCCCGCTCAACCCCGTCTGGAAGCAAGGGCGAACCTAAGCGCTAGAAATGGATGCTACAAACACTACTTACTTTTGAAAGCCACACAAAACGCACCCGCGCTGGCATAGCGAGCTTAGCGGCGAACTCAACATGGCTATTTGGGGGTCATTTCCGTTCCTGCGAGACTTCGGAATGCCAAAACGACGATGATGGCTACTACTGGTAGGGAACGGCCGAATCCCTGCCATTGATCTTTGGAGAGAGCTTTGAGCTAAGAGAGCGCTTGGTCAAAACTTATGTTGAATAGACTGGACAGTTATTGTCATGTAGGCACCTCGATCCGTGACCAAGCGGCGATCTTGAATGGCACAGTCCTCCTAACTCACAGATCTCCAGAATGAAGCTTCCCGAAGGCTACTCACAACAACCCGCGAGTCACTCTAGTTGCTTTTTGTCGTCTCGCTAGAGTTAGACAGCACGCCAGCCGTACAATAGTCGAGAGCCCTGATTACTCGAAACAGGCGATGTGGCAGCATGTCATTGTTATATCTCGACGCGTGTAGCATCTTCGGTCTTGAGTCCAACACGACTTGTACCAATGGTTTTCACTCTCTCCCTCATTCAACAACGACCCACCGTTCGATATTTCTTACTAGCAGTCCTAGCTTTCCGAACCGAAAAGCCTGAATGGACATTCATTATTCCCTGCTTGGGTTGCAGTCTCCATGCCATCAGTTACCTGATAATTCTAATACTTAATGAAGCTTTTCAAAAGTAATTAGGGTGCTCCAGGAAGTCTTTCAAGGCTTATTTAGCGTGCAACAACATCACGAGAGGAAAAGAAAGCCCTGAGACGAACAGCGCGGGCTCGAATGATGCAATGGCCATCCAGAGATGCAGCCAATGCCATGTAATCAATGGAGACCCGTATAACTGGCAAGGCTTTTGCCGACCGATGCGCCGTTCAGCCCGGCCCACCGCTGTCTCACTTCGACCCCTGCTCTTCGACATGGGCTGTCTCCCACACCTTCATGCACTCACACAAATTATGATTTTTTGTCTGGCCTTACCTCTCGCAACAGCCGGCTACTCAGTTCAACTGAGAATGGACAGAGCGGTAAACGCTTCGACGAATTTAGCACCGGCTCGCGAATCTCGCACCAAACAGGTGTTCGAGTTGCTAAACGTTGCCACAGGATGGAATCTGTCCATCGCCTTGTGGTCCCCGTGGCCAATCTGCCCTCATCTGTTGCAAACTCAGACCTTGAGAGGCCAACCTCGTCGACTTATTTGAGGTGAGTGGAAACCAGAGAAATGAAGAGACATCTGCAAATCCAGATACTCCGGGCTCTGGCCGATCAGAGCCTTCAACTTGCGGGCCATTGCAGCAGTTTTGCTCAGTCTGCAGACGGTTGGCAGCGGGGGTGCCTGGGGAGGATGACCAGGGCTACGAGGATCGCCCTCCGCAACCCTCGCATTCAGTGACAGCACATGGTGGGTTTCTGGCCGGGAGGACTACGACTAGGGTCTCCATTCGACCACATCTGGCTGTGTTTGGTCTGGTACAGGCCTTGTATGCACGAAGATGCGTACCGCCCATGTCTGGTATAGTACATGCTCTACTTGGTCTGCTCACAGTAGTGCAAACACCATGGATGAGCTGGGGGGGGGGGTTGCCTCGGGAGGGGTGGGTGTGAACTGTGGTCTCCTGCAGACCACCTGTTGGGATGTCGAGCTGCGGCATTGGATGGGATGGTGGTGTATCCGTACGGGAACTCTTGACTCTCGAGCACACTCTTCCTCCTGGCTGGCACCTGCCACACCTTATCAGGCTGCGGACCAGGGAGGGAAGAAAGTGGAGGTTCAACCTAGTCCTACTCTCTCCCCTTGCACAGCTTCACAAGTATCCGTACGGATACCCTGACCACATTCCACCACGTCCACATCTAAAGGCTTACCTGAGAAAGCCTTTTTATTCTATCCCGCCCCCCTTCTTTACTCCACTGTCGTCAGTCCCGCGCCGGAAAGACTTGCTGTTCTGCTTCAGGCGTGTGTGCTCATCCGTTTTTCTTTGCCTTTTCATATGGCACTCAGACGGACACGTCCTCTCCATATTACTGCGGCTCACCAGTCCCTGGTTCTTTCAACTTGCAGTCCAGCCAAGAGCTGAAGGAGGGTAGAAGCTCACGCTGACTAGACCAGGGTACCTCCTGGTCTGACTTCCTACTTTTCTGCTCGTTCATGTTTCCACAACTGCGGATGCCGGTCTCGCTGCCCCTCGACCTCAAGTTGTCTGCGCGGCCTCTCTGCTCAAACCCCCCCTCGCTTGCGGGACACTGCTTCTCGCCCGCACTCCTCAGCTGGCTGTCACATACCACGGCAACAATCGAGATACACTAAAAAGCCCTAACTCAGATCATTACGAGAGGTACGGGACCCGTCGACAAGCTCGACTCGCCTCCGCCTTGCAGGTCCATCCTTCCTCCAAGATCCACCTCAGCCCGCGAGCCTCGAACTCATCTAGGGCCTTCACCCTCCACTGCTCCAGTTCGTGGTCATTGGCTCTTTCCTTCTCCTCTGATTCTCTTCCGAAGACAGCCGTATCCATTTTCCTCGTGTCGGCCTTGGAAGCATCGCAAACGCATTCTTGTTGGCTGCTTTGCTCTCTCCCCCCTTCCTACTCCCCAGCATCACCTTTTTCTTGGTCTACAGTCCATTCTACACATCACCCTTCCCTCCCCGAGACATTGCGTGGAGAGTTGCGCTCTAAGACAAAACCGCGAACCAGTGGAGAGGCTCTCCCCCCGATGTCTCAAGCCGTCTTGAAAACAAAGAGGACTTTGAGGTCCGCCCTGGCGCCCAGTCTCGCGAACTGATAGATTTGTTTGAACCACCCGGTCCCGCTCTCTCCGCCGACCTTTTTTCCCCCAAAACCCCGTAACGCCCCTGACGGATCACAAACCTCCTGCTTTGTCGTATCTTTCACTTGGAACGTCAATTTCGTCTCTTTAGCCACGAAACAGCGTCTAGCAATTTCACTGCACCAAGCAAGATCCACGCTCGGAAGCTATTTGTCTAGCCAACACTTACGATCCGACGCAGCATCCCGCTCCTATTCTGTTGGTCTGCTCTGGATCCCAATCTGGCTGGTATTCTTCGGCCGGACTTTGGAATATCTACTGAGCCACCCGCTAAACAAACGTCGGGGCGAGTCTGGCTCTTTACTCCGTCTACCCTCGCGCAGTCATTTCGACATATCACAGCCAACCTCCAACAACATCCCGTGGCCATCAGGCTTGAATATCCCCCAAAACAGTACAATCTTGCCTTGTGCTAGGCTTGATCACGCCGGGATCACATTGAGGTCTGACTTTTGTGGTCCTTTCCTACACACCTACTTCTGTTCCACAACAATCATCTCTCAGAAGTCCCACCCTTTACCACATATTGTAGGATATTCGAATGCAGATATCAGCACCTCAATGTTGTCTAACCATTGTGTAGTTACACATCGTATTCGTCCCATCACCTTCTGTATTTGGTTGGCAGCGTTACACACCAAAATCGCTTACGATAGCCTCTTAAAACTCATACGACGACTCGGTTCTCCTGCCTTAACAAGTGGACGCACTCTTCTTCCTTTCGGTTTGCTCTCTGATCTAATTGTGCCGTGGCCATGGTCCGCGACTACAATCGGGAGCCTTACCCTCGGCAATGGCCCCCTGAACGATTTCCAATTGACCATCCACCCCCCGAGGATGGTAGATACCACGAAGCTCGCGACGCTCGCAGACCTCCGATGGTGAGTAGGCGCAACGCTATCGACGTCTGGCGTAGATCACTTACAGTCAGTAGGATATCGAGAAGGCCCTCCGTGATCACTGCAACATTCCAGCCAAGAGATTCTTCATGGTAGCCGTGTTGGATGATGGCTCTACACAGATGTTCATGAATACGCCGGAGAGACAACCCAACGCTTACAGCAAATTCTTCAACTTGAAGAACTTCGTTCGTCATGTGAATAACGTCAACCACGGGAGTGGTGTGCGTCCTGGTGGGTTATCCAAACTGTGCCGTACTATATGGTTACTAACCCCCACAACGCAGTTGCCACCCCTGTTCATGATGATTCCGAATTCAGCCTTGACGGTGATGGCTATCAACAAGCATTTGGTGGCAGCTATGGTCATCGACACGATCGTCGTCGACTTGGCGGCGATATCTATGACGAGGATGGAAGCTACAAGACGCGCAAGAGGCACAGAGCAGGTATGGGCGGCGGCTACCGGAGACCTACCAACGACGATGACGACGTTGCGATTGTGGTTGCATCGAGCTCCAAGAAGACATTGAAAGTGGGCGACGAGAAGGACTTGTGGAATCTCTACGAGCAACGATTCAAAAACTGCCAGCAGACAGCCTGCAAGCTCATCGCCAAGGCTTGGGTCAAGGTGGTTGAGCCTAAGAAGCAGACGAATCACCCCTATACTGGCCAAGACGAAAAGGCCCCCGACTGGTGGCCCAAGCCATGGGGACCTACGAAA
This sequence comes from Colletotrichum tamarilloi, assembly GCF_030869305.1. NCBI lineage: Eukaryota > Fungi > Ascomycota > Sordariomycetes > Glomerellales > Glomerellaceae > Colletotrichum > Colletotrichum tamarilloi. Next base: position 712,079 of record NW_026849399.1, read on the forward strand.
GAAGAGAAGGTCAGACACAAGGAGCCTGATCATCTCTATAAGCGAGGTAATATCTCCTTCTAGCAAGCACCTTTTCTAGATGCACCTACTAACGATTAGGACAGAGCGAGTCCACCTTCTGTGTCACATACTTCGAATGATCGTGGAACCACCTGAGAAGCAACACCCGGCCATCCGCAAAATGAACTTGAGCATTTTAAAGCTCGAAGAAGCGACGACGGAAGCAATGTCGGCTTTCTTTGCGGATAAAGAGAACAAAACAAATGCCAAGAAGAAGCCGTATCTAGATGAGATTTTCAAGGTTGCCAAGATGGAGGAGAGGTACAAGAACGGTGAAGTTGGTAAGCGCAAACTTTGTCACACCGACAGACTCGCTGCTAACAGTTCTAGACGGGGATGCTCAGGTTTTCGTCATGTCGGAGGACAAATTTTCAGAGAATTATCCCTCGGACAATGAAGACAATGGCTTTGTCAAGGAAGAGGACGAACATCCCTCAATCACATCTAGCGTATCGCCATCGAAGACGGGACCACAGCACGATCTCTTGCATAACTCGACCAGCGATCATAGCCCAACAGGGCCGTTGCACGGAGGCCCTTACATGAGCGACATGCCGATGCGCGGCCAACAGCAATACTCGACACAGATGCTTTCCTCAAACATGCATCCCGAGCACCATTTTGTGGAAACCAACAACATCCACCAGTCTGGCATGCCACTTCAAGACCTTGTACCGACGACACACGATCCGCACCGTCGCACGTCCCTGTACACTTCACCTACGGAGTACTCAACTACCAACAATGCCGGGATCTATTCACAGCCATGGCAAGGGAGCTCAGCAGCACCTGGTGGCGCTTCCGTCTACTCGTTCACACCGCAGCAACCCGGAACCGGACAAGGACACTTTGCGAACCCTAGTGTGCCACTCAACCAAAACCAGTACATTCCCACACCGTACGACAACATCTCGCGGAGCGGCTTTGATCAGGTTTTCCGGCCTGTAAGCGCCAGTCAAACGCCGGTGCAGAACTCTCAGGGGTTCCCAAATTACCTGCCTACCGACACACGCGGATTACCTGGGTCGGGCGGGAAAGCGGAAGCACTCGCAAGAGGACAAATGCATTGATTTGAGACGAAGTGAACCTGGGACAGATGGTTTGGCCAGCGCGAGGCATCATGAAGTCTTCCGCATATTAAGAGGGGCTGGAAGTAACAGCACAGCTCAGGACTAAAGCCCATTGCGGCAACACTTTAACGGCCTACACGATCTTAGGGTGACTTGGGCACGTTCTCTCGACTTGACGACCACCGGGATTTCCGAAGCAAATCAACAAAATATTAGGCGCGACCAACACAGCAACCACAACCTCAAGGCTACAGGACTAGGTACATCGGAACATCAGAACGGGAAACCAAATGACGGCGTGAAAGGTGCTTTCCAGGATTTTAATGGGCACGGCCATTGTTTTCACTTTCCTAGGGAGCGGCAATTCTACTTTCGTATCATCATCTGCGGGTCAAGAAGCAATCACTTGACAACGGAAGCATACCGGAGCGCAATAACCAGCGACAGCAGTCTTCAGACCACATAAGCAGAATATGAAGCAAGGTGGGGTGGCGGGAACATTTGTCATTTCGAAGACGATGACGACGACGACGACGACGGGTCGAGGTCGCGTCTAATAGAGCGATGAAGCGTGTCGATTTGCTGGAGTTTTTGTTTCTGATTTAAAACGAGGTCGACGCTTGGGTTTTCACACAATCTTCCCGGCGGCTATCCGATACTCATGTCACGGCATTCACGCTGTCATGAGAGAAAGACACGTTTCCTTTTGTCCAAATTTTTTGGCAGTGTCTTTTTGCTTCTACTTCATCTTCGTATTAACCCCGAGCATCAGCATATACGGATTGGTTCACTCGGAGGAGAGGATACCTCTACGACAAGGACGACTGGTTTTCTTTTGTTACTTTTTTCTTCCTCTACTCTTGTGATGTTGCTGGCTTAGGCCGTTTGTTGTTTTTGCTTTTTGTTTTTGTTTTTTTCGAATTTCATGCCAGACGAGGCGCTTGGAAGAAGAGATGGGGAGTGTTCTTGAAAATCGTGGAAACGGCTGCAACGGGTGCCAGGGGGACGGAGAAAAGGGTGTCAGAAAAGAAAATGCTATCAATGGCTTGAACAGCGGGAGAGAAAGTAAGATTTTTACATGATGTGATGACGGGAGTTTGTTTTCACGCGTTGTGTTCTTTTTTGGGGAGGTATGACTGGGAAGAGGGAGACGAGCAAGAGTTGTCTGAACGACCTCGAGAGTTTGATTACCTTTCTTTTGGCTTTCCGGCTTGGACATTATGGTCCAACTATAGATAGTCAGTAATGGAACGGCAGTTTGCCCGAGAGTACGACGAGCCCCGCGACGACGACAAGCTCAAGTATTTGCCCGCAAAGTACAGCAGTCACGGTCGCAGCAACAGCAAGTACGGCAACGAAGCCGAATACGCGCCCCAAAAGCCGCCTCGCCCAGA